>NC_081411.1:14713394-15434771 GCF_030272615.1 Cryptomeria japonica
CCTATATACATCCTCTAAGGTGTCTGCCATGTCACCCATCGGTAAATGAAACATACATGTCTCTAAGTGCCATCTCTCAGCTAGTGTAGTCAGCAATCCCATGTTCGCCCGAAACTCAGGCATATACATAATGTATCGCAGTCCCATGACCTCAACTATTGCTCTATCCTCGAATGTCAACTCTGGTTGCATGCTCTGAGTCGAAGGGGATCTCTCCCATGACTCCAGCATAGGTAGGTCCTCCTATAGTCAAGCAAATTAACTATGTCAATCCTAGTAGTACTCCCTTTTCATCACAAAGTGTTGCTTTTTATCCTAGTGCTTATATCTATCATATGGCACTCTATCCTAGTTGTACTCCTTGTTCATCACAAAGTGTTGCTTTTTATCCCAATACTTATATCTATCGTATGGTACTCTATCCTAGTAGTACTCTTTGTTCATCACAAAGTGCTACTTTATCTTATTCTTTTAGGGCACCTACTTGAGTGTATCCTCTTGAGTAGTTTATCCAATTGAGAACGCATGTTCTATCACAGAATTGTCAATTTCTATGGTACTCCATGTTCATCACAAAGTGCCTTGCTCTATCATATCCTAGAGCCTCTGCTTGAGTATATCCTCTTGAGTAGTTTCCTCTTTGGCAACATATGTTCTATCACAGAATTGTCAATCCTAGCCCTATCCGCTATCCTAGTCTTCGCTAGAGGACCTGCTTGAGTGTATCCTCTCAGTAGCTTATCCAATTGACAACGTATGTTTATCACAGAACTTTTGATTCGACCTTGAAGACATAAACACGCATTCACGACACAATCGTGCTTTCATACTTGACAACCGTGCTTGCATACTTTATAAATGTGCCTTCTCTGCACAGACGCGCCTAAATCACATAGACGTGCCTTTGTTCTGCACAGATGCGTCTACCCTGCATAAATGCACCTGCACTTCACAGACGCACTCACATTGAACACAGGCGCCTTTAAAATCATAGGTGCGCCTGGCACCAATGCAAACGCGCCTAGCCTACCCAAACGCGCCTGGCACCAACACAGACGTACCTTAGTGTTTTTGCCCCGCTTGACATTTTTCATATACATACTTAAGAGCATTTATTACACTACTTGACATGCATTTATGACAACAATTAATGCAACAAGGTACAAGGAGTTTTTTCAGTACTTACCAGCTCTCCTGCATCTACTGGCCTCTAATATCGGCGAACGCAATCGAATCTATTCTCCAATGCCATCGTTGTTGACTATTGACTGCTCTATGCTCTCTCTGCACTCTGATCTCTTAGATGTGTGGATGACAATGAGGATGTTTTCCATCATAGTCTATCTTATAGACTACCCTAGCCCTAGTCTCCTGAGTCAATCTTCTTTATCCCGTGACTATCACTTTATCCTATCTTATCAATCTATGCTTGCCTTTCTCTCTTATTGAGAGATTTTTTGCAATCTTTTCAGACATTTTCATCCAATTTCTTGAGGGGGCATATCATTCCTATCTTGGGGCAACTTTGTATCAGTTTATATTATCTTCTTTGAAACAATGCGACAAGCCGCATTGTCTCAAAGAGGGACAAAATGTAGACACCTAAAATTGTCCTGTCTAATTAAACAAATATTTTATTTATTTAATTAATTCATTTACCCTCTTCTAGCCTTATTTCTTATTTAAATAAATACTTTTATTTATTTAATCGATCTCATTTTCTCTATTAATTAAATAAATCTTTATTTATTTAATTAATTCATTAACCTTTTCTATTTATGACACATGTCATTCATCTCTTAATTCCTACACTACCTACCCTCTCATTATTTTCTTACTTCTTTTACCTATCCTCTAATCCTAGCTGACCATTTATCTTTTACACCTCTTAATCTTATCCCTCCATTTCTTACAGTGTCTTCTATATAAGGAGATACTTCCTTCATTATCAACCCTGACTCTTGGATTAGCATTTGAAATTTCATATGCGATCAAGCCTACTTGCAACCACATTTCCGTTCTTTGTCGAGCTCTTGTGCACACATAAAATCTGAGAGCAAATATATCAAGCAAGATCAATGAAGATAGGAAGAATGAAGATTCAAACCCTATTGGACATGTGAACGTATAATCTTTGTGATTTCATTGATTTCCATTGTCTTAGGTAATCTTCATATGTTATGGTGGATCTTTGTTGTTGTTAGGCTAGGGTTTCATGGTTGAATCTATTTTAGTCTTTCAATATTGTTGTTTCCATTTTTACCATTAACATTTATAAATAAAGGTAATATTAAATTGATATCCAAGGCTCGTAACCTTGAAGACATTAATAATTGGTGGTTGATCATACTACTCAATCTCTCCTACAAAATAATTGCTAACACTTTGGTCCTTAAGCTCTACACAATGCTTCTTTTAATTGTGTAGGTGGAACACACCAAATCCATTAAATCCAAGTTTATTTCAAATAATATAAGTGTCATTTGGAAAGGAATGAATTGGGCTCATTATTCCCAACAACCTATTATCTTTATCAAAATTGAATTGGATTCAACCCTTGGTTTATCCACACGGTTCAAATACTGTGTATTCCTCTACTTGCATCACAATTTCCAATTAGCAATTAAATTCTTTGAAACTTTTAGGTCCACTTGACAAGGTTTCACCCTTATCCAATCTCTTTATATTTTTGTAATTGAGGGCTTTAGCTACTTATTGGAACAAATTGTCTCCCAAACGTGTGTTTGGGGGATCTCCCTTCCTTGGTCCTCCCAACAACTTGTTAATGGGCATTACATGCTAATGAATCATTTCTCACTTTTGTTGAATAAGAGAACAATAGCAAGCAAGTTAATCAATGTCTGGAATATTTTTACCAAGCCTCTATAAGATCAAATGGAAAATGAATCTTTTCTATAAATTTTCTTTCCCCCACAATCTACTTAGCTTCACTCATTTGGGTGGATGTTGATTAAACATGGAACTTTTACCATTTCCTAGGCATTCCTTTTACTTTCTAGGTCTCCTCTTCAAAGATTTGGCAAGCGATTCTTGTAAGACTTACAAAAAGCTTCAATACCGTATCAACTTTTTCTCTTGCTAGAAAATTGTAGTTTTTCTATGAATCCTAGCCACCACACATGCTTATTACTCCTCATGTTGGTTTCCCTCCAAAGCCACTTACTTAAAGATAGAGAAGCTTCCTTGAGATTGACTTGAATCCTCCAATGAAGCATGCTATGGTTTCCATCATGTTGCTTGGGAATTTTCTTTCCTTCCTTATAATGTTGGAGGAATCATTTTGCCTTGCATGCCAAATGGATCATTGGAGTCATCTAAGGTAAGGAAGCCTAGAAAATTCTTGTTTGTTAGGTCCCGAAGACAACTGAGAGGGGGCGTGAATCAGTTGTCCAATAAATTCAATCAAAATTAACTTAACCAAAACTTAATGCTTAATACCGGTAAACCAAACTTTATGTCGATAGACAGTCTTAACAGTTAATTGGAATACCGGTAAAGATTAATACATGAAACAGAAAGACAATAACATCCACAACACATAACACAAATGTTTGTACGTGGAAACCCTGTAAGCGGAAAAACCACGGTGGGAGGCCTTACCCACAATCAAATGATACTACTGCAGATAGTATGTGTGTACAATATGGATTCTGCACATGCAGAAAGGCCAGCTGCCTAGAGTTCACTGCTCAATCACAAAATGAGAGTCACACTCACTACAATTGGATGGTTAAATCCAATGATAATGTACTGCACAAAATAGCATCTTCATATGCTGGATTCAGTACCGGTTTAGTTTTGATTGCCTTCACAAAATCCTTCCTTCAACCTTCAAATGATGTATGCGTGTATAGCTCTTCTTATTTTCGCATATACCTTATCGCAATCCTTTTCACATTCACTACTACGATCTTACAAATGAGATCTTACATTTATACCATAACCTAAGACCAATTGAATAGGTTGGCTCACTAAAAGATATTACAATAAAATCAATTACAAGTAAATCAATATCCGATGCATGATGTCGACTCAATGCATTTACAATAATAATAAATCATCTCCATAACATGTCATGCTGATCTAGAATAGATATGACTGTCGGTGCTTATCCTGGACCTATTTGCCAGTAATAGCAAATATGCAAACCCGAATAAACAGTTAACCAAATTGCCAAAACCAAGTGATAGAATAATATCTTCGACATAACCAAGTACTCTCCAAATCATTCCAAGTGTCAGTGAACATTATAATCTGGCAGTGAACCAAATACTAGAGACTTTGCATAAGTCTCTGACTTGCCGGTGAACATAACCAAAATCTCCAAGTGCTGATAAGTGTTGACAAGCGATGACAAGTGTTGACATCAATCACAAAACCATATCAACATATCCAAAATGGCAACATTGTTCAATATTCTATTAGTGTTGGCACACATGTATGGTGTCAAGCGGTGCTTGACCACTAGAGTAATACACCCTACATAGTGGCCAAGATATCAATTTGCTTTACCTCCCTTGGAGGTTGTCAACATAAATGTAACCATTTAGTTAGGCATGATTGTGGTTATCAAGGTTCTCATTCTCATGATCCTCGATCCTAGAATTATAACAACTCTATTCTTTATGGAAAATGGTCGCAACTCTATAGGTAGCACTCTAGTTCTACTCTTTTGTGGGAGAAGTTGATTGCCTTGATTCAAGAAAGTTCCCTCCTTTTTAAGTTGTCGTATCTCCCATTTGTACTTAACTTGTCGAGGAGAAACCTAAAGAAAAGGATGGCATTCTCACTAGGTGGGAGCCAATTGATGATGTTGTCCCTAGAGATGTGTGGGGAAACCCTCATGATCAAAGATCCTTCCTCTATTGATCTTGCATTAATTGTGTATTGCTATTTAGCCTTGCCCTTTATTTTTGGTCTTTTTTTAAGGTGTTGTTCTTTTAAACTTTATAGATATACCTTTTTACCCCCAAAATTTCTTAATGTGATTATTGTACTATTTTATTATTATTAATATCATGTTTAATAAGAATATTTATTTAAAAAATACACGTGATTTGTAAGTTGATTGGGTTCAACACTCTCTTACTCTTACTGTATTATAATCCTTACCAGATTGGTTAAACTGATTTTTTGTTGTGATTTATCATGTTGTCCTTAATGATACGATTTTCTTTCATGTAGACTCTAAAATCCTCTCTTTGAAATGGTATTTTTTTCTATTGCAATCTTTTTAGATTTGACCAATACAAGAAGTAGATATGAAACCAGCAAGCCATCTTGCACATGCTTGAAAAGACTGAGTACTGCTTTGACCGAATTAAATGAATGTTTAAGGCAAGTCACGCACATGGAAGTTCTAGAATGATTGAGAACCAGTGCTTGAAAGACTCCCGTGCCAGCCGTCTCCTCCGTGCTTTGGCGTTTTCTTGGAAAGGGTTTAGGTAGTTGCCCACAATTCCTTGTCAGAAATGTTGCACTAAACGGTGTACATGCACTCCAGACTATTTGGATAGAATCTGCACCTTTTTCATTCCGAAATTTAATAATATTTTCTGCGGCTGTAAAACACGGAGGCAATCACTTTGAGAATTTTCACAGCTGATTTGGCTGGTAATATATCCGGAACAAGACTCTTGATCAGAAGAATCGTAGGTCAAGTGATACCTAGTCAAGGTCTTCTGTGGCGAACAATTTCACACATCACATTGTTCTCCTTTCTAGATGGAATAGTGATTATGTCAAAGACTGACTGTGAAGAAAATGTTGACCATCATAGTCATGTTGCGAACTCAACGATTAAACAATGATGTACATGATGACATCCCCGGATATATCAAGGTTAACCTCTGATTTGTACGAAATTTTCTTCCGTTGAACCTTGTAATAGTACAAAATAATTATATTGGACACTTTAATATTTTAAAGGAAAATAATGAAATCAAATGAACATGCGAGTTAAGATAAATTGTCTTACACTAATTACTAATTAAGAGTCGAGAATAAGCTACTATGTTCAAATAATCATGAGTGATGTTTGCTTCATAAAAGTTGTTTCGATCTTTCATTCTAATGTTCCATTATTTATTATTTTGTCTTCACATGGTAAAGACATCATCTTATTTTGAAGTGTTTAATATGAAGAGAAGATGGTGCAACTAGAGCAAAAGTTGAAAATCTGCATTCACAACTATTACTACTTCAAGATCAAAAAGAGCTAATCAAGGGATAGTTCAATCAACTAAAAGGAAGCAGGAAACTTAAGACTTAAGACTTATATTCTTGACTGGTTCCCTATCCGATGTGAAGAAACTTGACCATAAGATGATTGTGACAAGCAGTGTTGATGAGGCTGGGGACTTATACATTCAAATTGAATGTCAAAATTACATCCTATCTTCAGCTAAAGTACACTGGGATACAACTCTTGCTCATCTTAAGGTAATTTACCCTCTAAGTGAGTTGTAGATAGCTCCTAATAAGATAACTTTTTGAACACGTAAATATGTGGAGGATAAGAATAAACTTTGCAAAGAAAATGTACACACACCTTTGTATAGAAGAATATTTTTTAGGAGATTATTGCTACATCTTGGGGAGAGTTTGTAATGGGCTAATACAGTTAGGGGGAGCATAATTTTGGAGCAAAATCTAATGATGTCTCCTTACCCTTTTTTCTTGATGTGAAAGGGGGAGAGAAAATACCATGTAAATATGGGTTGCCATTAATGAGAATGGGAGAGATTGTTGTATATAGTCCATACAATATGTTGTCAGTGATGTAAACCATGCTATACTAACTCATTTGTATGTCTAAGGGAGAGACTATTCCTGATATGGTATCTATATGTTATATTTATGGTATAGTTCAACCTTGTGGAGATATTGCAAACAAAGATTCTACATTGTTTCAATATGGGAGACAAGGAGTAAGTAGTTACTATTGTACACAGTTGTACTAGTTCATGTTCATAATGCATATGTATTATAGATAGTCTAATTTGTGTGTCTAAATTATGATGAGAAGATGCAAACACATGTTAGGGTATGATTTCAAGTTGTTCACAATAATATCTCATCAATCTTATGCACCACTTTTCATGATATGGTTGAAAAAGTTGACCAAGACATAAATAGAATATCTTTTAAGGCAATTTATCATGTCCACATTCCTCCACATTGCAAGATTGTCTTGCAATTCTAAAGTTGAGATTGTCAATCACTTTGAAGGTAATATTTAGGTTTTCATGTCATAGCATCTTCCACAAAGAAATTTAGAATTGATTGTTCTTTAGATTTCACCATGGTAGAGTAAAATGTCATAGTAGCTAGCCAGAATGCTCTACATTCCTCTGGATTGATAAATATGGTTGTGCGGATTTGTGGACATGATAAAAAAAGGTATAAGGAATAATCCATGCATGTTTAAGATGTTTTGTATACTAGAATCCATACTTCAAAGAATTAGCATGATATAGTTAATCTGACATGGTCTATTTTCATTTGTTCAAATGGCTTCCATACTTACACCAATACATAACAATCATATGTTGTAAAAGAAGTTCATAGGGACACCTTGCAAGGATAACAATACTCATATCTTGATTGGAATAATGATATTTGTCTTTTTTTGGTAGCAAAAGGGATAGATGTTGGTGATTTGTTGTTGTTTGGCCAAGAATACTTGTGTTCTCATTGGGGGTATGATCCTATGCATTTGTACTTGCATTGGGAGATGTGTTGCAAAGATCAATTGAACTTTGTGTTGATGTATAATTTATTATTTTCATGATATATGTGTTTGAGGTTGACTAGTAAAGTAATTCATGCTTTCAAATTTGTGTTGGTTCGTTTGAGCTGATCTAGCTGATGAATTAAGGTTTCATGGAGCATATATATTTAGAAGATCAAATCATTTGCAAGTATGAGAAGAGTTGAAGAGTTGTGTAAAAAATGGAACTGCACCATCCACATATGATAGATGCATCTTCATAATAGTTCAAATTGTCAATTGATATTTGTAAAGACATGTTATCTTAAGGGAGTTGCAAATTCTTTTGGGTTGTAGCCCATAAATTATAATGCATTGTTGTTATCACTTGTGAGGCTAGATTTTGTGAGTAGATCTAAGTATATTTTCTCACTATTCTTCCCCTATGGAGTTTTATACGTATATTTGGTGTGCCCATGTGGAATGATGTTGTGCATGCTTATCCCTCTAAGTTTCCCTTTGGTAAATCTAGTTTGAAATTAAAATTAAAATTGATGTTTGAGTTGATTTAATTTGAGAAGATATAAATTCAACACCCCTTTCCCCCACCCTCTCAATATCCTATGTGTTCAACACAATCCATAATTAGTATGCATACTACCTTTCATAGATTGTTCATTCATCTCTTTGTTCCAACATGATTGCTTACAATGATTCTTCAACCCACAAATTCAATAAGGGTGAAGATCCCAACACTTCTTTTTCTTGTGTCCTTTTGTGTGACAATACAAACACTGCATACATTCCTTGCTTTAAGCTAATTTTCATGAACCTATAACACTAACAACATCATATCTATCTTTATTACCATACCCAAGTCCTTAATATTTTAGTCTCCTAATTGGCTAAATGGGATCTCTTATTCCTTGCCCATGCTTTCCTAGTCCTTTTCCTCTATATCGCATTTCTTGCATGTTCTTCAAGCCAGTATTATTTTTAACATTACAACTTGCACCTACAAAATTTGGAGATTCACACAAATCCTTACTATCAACTTGACCATCTTTGCCTAAACAAATTTTGAGTACATCATCTATATCAATTGCTTTATCAAAGGAACAAAAGATATCTTTTGTGCCACATGAGACTTCATAAACTAATAGCTTTGATTTCAGAAACTCATTTTCTTTTTTCACCAAATTCTTCTTTTACAAATCTTGATTCTCCTTGATTTCATTAAACAATTTTAAGTTTTCTTTTAATTTTCCATTTTACTTTTTAACTTTCTCTAATTTTTTTATTTTTTAAAATATCATTTTCACATAAATTTTCATAAATATTTTTTCATAACTGCCATATCTTTTCTATCAATTCTGAATTACACTTTTTAAACTTCACCAACTCATTTTTTTTAAAAATCATTCTCACGCTTTAAATTTGCATTTTCTTTCATCACTTGCTGGTCAAAATTAATATCGGTAGCCCAGGTTACCGTTTGAAAATGAAGGAGTCTGAAGATAATTGAAACGTCACCGGAATGTTTTTGACGCCACAGAAAATCAAAAGAAAGTATAGATTTAATTTGTGAACCCGCCTGTTAAACGTTAGTTCACTACAACTGACCTAAAATAAAAGGAAATCGCAGATTGTTTGAAGAGGTGAAAGAAATTAGTATATTTTGCTAAGAATAGCTGTATTCTTGAAGAAATTGTAGGTCAAGCATTGCCAAAAATGATCTTTTTTAAATATTGTTTGTTTAATGATGATTATGAAAAGAATGAATTATGATGGGAAACATTTGGAAAGGTATTGATATTAAAATAGAGAATCACATAATAGAGAATCACATAATGAAGAGTTTGAATATGTTAAGATAAAAAAAATATAAATATTTTTATAAGTGACACTGTTACAGATAAGTTAGTTCAGGAGTTGCAATGTTCCAAATGTTCATCTTGTAATAAGTAAGAATATAAAAATAAAATGTTTGAATATTTATTCTTAAACCATTTGTTAGTTTAAGAATAGTTCTAAAAAAGTATGTAGGAATAAAGAATAAAAGAAACAATCTATGAAAAATTATATACAAAAGAATTGTAGATAGAATAATGTATTCATTTGAAAAAGTCACAATCAGGGTCAAAAAATTGTACATGTGATGTAAAAAAAGTTTGAATGTTTGAGTTAGGATAATTTATAATTGATAATTGTTTGTTATAATTGAAAGGAAATTATTTTTATATATCATAAATGGAGCAAGCAGTAACACATTGATATCAAGTATCATTCAATAAATAACATAATAAATAATAGAAAAATTTATTTAGAATTTTGTAGATCTAAACATTAATTGATAGAAATATTCATAAAGACATTAGTTAAGGAGAATATTTAACATATGGTATTTCTCCTAGATTATTAAATAAAGAAAAATATATTAAATAATTGTTTTAGATAATTTCTTAAAAGAAAAATACTGAATATTTGTTAGTGAATCTTCTAATATATAATGATGGTTAAATTTTTAAAAGAATTTATATAAAAACAATTGAAACACTTTTATCATCATGTAATCAAATGATCAATAAATAAATTTTGTAAAATCCTAGATTTGTGTGTTTACAGTCATTTACAATCAAGTTAGAATAAAACTGAAGCTTTATAAGCTTTTTCCACCTTCAATTCAAACAAAATATTATCCTACCAAAAACCTTAAATTTGAAGTTACTGCAACAGATAGATTACAAAACATATTTAAACAATTTTTTCTTTCGGTCTTCTGCAATACAAAGGTGGTTCCATAGACATAATTGAGAGGAACCATTAGCAGCACAATGCAGACAAAGAGTCAAAAAAAATCATTCACATTAAAGTCTTTTAATTGCTGCAAGCATAACTGGCTCCAAAATATACAGAAGATTACTACAACAAAATGATTGTGCAAACTCTTTAGCCTCATATTAGTCAAGCTCTTAGTTATGCTAAGAGGAGAAATAACAATACAAACTAAACTTTGTAAAATAAGCATTCGTTGTAAAGTGTCCTGTATAAAAACGAAGGGGAGATAGACATATAACTAATATCCTGTAAAATAAGCATTCGTTGTAAACTTTCCCTTATTAGCCAGAGCATTTGTCTATGTGAAAGCTCTGTGGATTGTTCAGAATACATCATATTAGCTCATCAAACAAAAACTGAAAAATTTTGGTGTCTCAAAGGCTTTCCAGTGTATCAAACATTTAATGGTTATAAACATCAGAAATAAGAATACATTCGAGACCAATCGTGTACATCCATGTTGCATGCAAACATAACTGGCTCCAAAATATACAGAAGATTATTGCTACAAAATGATTATGCTAACTCTTTAACCTCATATTGGTCAAGCTCCTAGTTATGTTAAGAGGTGGAGAAATAAGAATACAAACTAAACTTTGTAATATAAGCATTCGTTCTAAAGTGCCCTGTATTCATAAAAACTTTGTAATAAAAACGAATGGGAGAGGAGTCATGACACATGCGGTATTCATAAACATTATCCTTTTCTAATAAAAACGAATGGGAGAGGAGTCGTGACACATGCGGATCATCAAATATCTTTATCATTTCTATCAATTGTTCTTCTATAAATAAAGTTAAAAATGGACCAACAAACTTTCCCTTATTAACCAGAGCATTTGTCTCTGTGTATGCTCTGTGGATTGTTCAGAATACATCATATTAGCTAATCAAACAAAAACTGAAAAATATGTTTGATTATGAAGAGCGAGTAAATGAAAAATGAAAAATGAAAGTGCAGAAAAACAGAAAGGAAGAAAGAATGAATAAAGACACAACACAGGATTTTATCGTGGTTCACCCAAATTGGCTACGTCCATATTAACAGGGGAATTCTCTATTAATCTCTGTTCTCTTGTTACATTACAATAATACACAGCAGCAAACATATATAATGGCTCCAATACATAAGGCTCAGGAAGCTGAACAACCAAGTGAATTGGAGGGAAGAAGACTATTGGTGTTTCATATTCCACAATCTCCCACTTGAAACCCAATCGCTGCTGCAGAGATTCCCCTACTTGCCCTGCTATTAGAGTTTGACAAGGCCGAGAGAAGTCCGACAGAACTCGAACTTCACCCTTGTCACAGCCTTCGTGAGTGCATCAGCTGGATTCACCTTTGTATCAATTTTAGCAACCTGTAGCTTGCCTTCTTCAACTACATGGTGAATGAAATGTTCCTGTATATCAATGTGTTTAGAACGACGATGAGATGAATGATTATGAGCCATAAAAATGGCACTGCTACTGTCACAAAAAAGAACATAATCATTCTGTTTACATCCCAGCTCACTCAATAAGCGCTGCAACCAAATCATTTCTTTGGCCCCTTCGGATAGAGCCATATACTCGGCCTCAGCAGAAGAAAGAGAAACTGACTTTTGTAATCTAGAGGCCCAACTGATTGCTGCTCCGGCAAATTTGAAAACATATGCTGATGTAGATCGGCGTGTGTCCAGATCACCACCCAAATCAGAATCAACATAACCCTGTAGCTGAAGTTTACTTCCACCAAAACATAAAGAATAACTGGAAGTTCCTTTCAAGTACCTCATAATCCACTTAACAGCATCCCAATGAGCTTTGCCGGGATTGCTCATAAATCTGCTAACAACTCCCACTGCATGAGAGATATCTGGTCGGGTGCAAATCATGGCATACATAAGGCTACCAACTGCAGATGAATAAGGAATACATTTCATAAAGTCTTGATCTTCTTGTGTCTTAGGACACATATCGGAAGATAGACGAAAATGATCAGGTAGAGGAGTGACAACAGGCTTAAGATCCTTTATACCAAATCTGTCCAAAACTTGATTGATATATTTTTCTTGAGACAAATTTCCATTTCCTTGTCCATTGTCAACATTGTTTGACAAAGAATTCTTTTCATTAGTGCAGGTATGTTTCTGGTTCAAATCCACAGAACCCTCCTGCATTATCTCTGACAAACCACGATCTGGGAGTGTCTGTTCAAAACCGCCCCCTGTGCTTGAAGACAAATCTGTTGGCTGGGGCAAATTCGCTGGAGGAGGCAGAGGGCATTGCATTTTATTACCTCCCACGCTAATATCCTTAGAATCTGCGCTGCGTGAGACTGGAGGCAGAGGACGTTGCACTGTATGACATCCCACGCTAATGTCCTCAGACCCTGCGCTGCGTGGGAGTGATGATCTGCGCGATGATGAAGACAGAGGCAGAGGACGTTTACCTTTATTACATTCCACGCTAAGTTCCTCAGAACCTGCGCTGTGTGAGATTGGTGACCTGCGCGATGGTGAAGATAAAACATCCTCGCTAAAAGTCCTTTCTAAACCTGCGCGGGAGGAGGCAGAGTCATCTGCGTTTTGCTGTGATGTTTGAAACCCCACGCTGCCAGAGACTTGGCGTGAGGAGCATGGCAAAGATTGTGAGTTTGCAACTGGGCACCATGGAAAATTTCCAGTCTCAGGTAAAACTTCATAATCTCCTTGTAAAGGGTGTATAACTATTCTCAAAGATTGAGATTTTTCTTGTGAAGTGACTTCATTAAGCTGGGAATTATCAATCCCAAAGGAATCAGATTCATTCTGACTGGAGACATGTGATGAAGAAACAGGTCCAGACCCCAAGACAGAAGTTGGAGAAGTAATCGAGGTAGGAGACGATCTCAAGGGCTCCTGTGAAACATTGTTATCAAAAACAGAGAGGGGAACATATTCTGTAGTATCAATGGGTTGTGCTAGCATTGCTGGAAAACAGTGTTCATTAAACACCACATCTCGACTTCGAATTATCTTTCTTTCAAGCGGATCCCATAACCGAAAACCATATTGGTTTTCACCATAACCAACAAAGATACATCGTCTTGATTTGGAATCAAGCTTGGAACGCTTTTCCTTAGGAATGAGAGCAAATGCTTCACAACCAAAAATTCTGAGATAATGATAACTAATTTTCTTACCCAACCAAGTCTCCTCTGGAATGTCAAAGTTCAAATGAGATGAAGGCGCTCGATTAATCAAATATACTGCTGTATTATAGGCTTCAGCCCAAAATTCCTTACCCAATCCAGCATTCGAGAGCATGCAACGAGCTCTCTCAAGAATTGTACGATTGAGTCTTTCAGCTGCACCGTTCTCTTGAGGAGTAAAGGGAACAACTTTAATCCGACGAATACCATTGTCAGCACAAAAGCTATCGAACTCCGAGGAGCAAAATTCTCCTCCATTATCTGTTTGCAAACACTTAATTTTGCGGCCACTTTGATTTTCAGCGAAAGATTTAAATAGCTTAAATTTTGAAAAAACTTCAGATTTTCTTGATAACATGTAAATCCAAACTTTCCTTGTGCAGTCATCAAGGAAAGTTACAAAATAATTAGCACCTCCAAGTGATGTTACCTCCGTGGGACCGAAGACATCAGAATGAATCAGCTCCAAGGGCACGCTCTTCTTCTCATGACCAGTCCTTAAGAAGCTATCCCGCTTCTGCTTGCCATAGAGACAATGTTGGCAAAAATCCAAGTCAATTGATCTTAGACCTGGTAGTTGTTCTCTCTTAAGCATAATGGAGAGTCCCTTTTTACTCATGTGACCGAGTCTTTTGTGCCAAAGTGCAGTCCCGCTGTCTTCAATTGTCATAGCAGCTCCCACTTGATCATGATTATTAAAGACATATAAACTGCCAACTTTATTTCCCTTTGCTACCACAAAGGCCCCTTTAGTTATTTTCCAAGAATCAGAAGTAAAAAATACATGACACCCTTGATCATAAAGTTGACTTACAGAAATTAAGTTCCTCTTGAGTTTAGGAACATAACGAACATCCTTCAAGAGCCATTTGCTTCCATCTGCCAGCTGCAACAAAATATTACCTTTCCCAATAATTTCACATGCTTTATTGTCGCCTAAGAACACTCTTCCAAACTGCCCTTCTTCATAATTAGTGAAGGCTTCTATGCAAGAAGTGGCATGAAAAGAGGCTCCGGAATCAAGTACCCATGAGTTTGATGTAGTGTTGGTTGTAGAAAGAATTAAAATACTATCATCTTTATCATAAACTGCATTAAGTTCGTTGTCCCGCACTTTTTCTTGTGCTTTCTTGTAAGACTGGCAATTCCTTTTTGTGTGTCCAGTCTTACCACAAAACCAACATTCGCCATCACGACCTCTAGATTTCGATCTCTTTGCAGATTTAGATCTATTTCTGTTATTATACTTGCCTCTTTCTTGAGGCCTTCCTCTTTCTTGATGCCTTTTAGTGCTTACTACCATCAAAGCTTCTCCGGAAGAAGGCTCTTGATTCTTTCTTCTCATATCTTCACTGAGAAGAGTACCTACAACATCATCAGAATTCAACTTGTTTTGGGCTGCCACCGAAGTGCTGACAGCCATTACAACGCCTTCCCAGCTATTAGGTAGCGAACATAATAACAAAATTGCCTTAATTTCATCATCTAAAGTGATGCCAACTGAATTTAATTGATTCACTAAGGTGTTGAATTCATTCAAATGGTTTGACATAATTCCACCTTCTTTCATTTTCAGATTATAAAGTTTTTTCATAATATATACCTTATTAGATGCTGAAGCCATCTCATACATTGATGAAAGTTTATCCCACAAATCTTTAGAGGTTTTCTGCGATGAGACATTAAACAACACATTGCTGGACAATGAAAGAAAGATCGTGGCTCTTGCCTTTTTGTCCATTTTTTCCCATTCTGGGTCAGATAGAGTGCCTTGTCCTTTGGCCTTTCCTTCCAACGCTAATGCAAGATCTTGCTTAATCAGCAGTGACTCCATCTGCACCTTCCAAAGTCCGAAATTCTGGCCTGCGAATTTCTCAATTTTCCACTTGTCCGCTTCTTCCATAATTCTGGAAATTTACACCAAATTTCCCAACCAGCTTCACCACCAAGCTCTGATACCAATTGTTTGATTATGAAGAGCGAGTAAATGAAAAATGAAAAATGAAAGTGCAGAAAAACAGAAAGGAAGAAAGAATGAATAAAGACACAACACAGGATTTTATCGTGGTTCACCCAAATTGGCTACGTCCACATTAACAGGGGAATTCTCTATTAATCTCTGTTCTCTTGTTACATTACAATAATACACAGCAGCAAACATATATAATGGCTCCAATACATAAGGCTCAGGAAGCTGAACAGCCAAGTGAATTGGAGGGAAGAAGACTATTGGTGTTTCATATTCCACAAAATATTGGCGTCTCCAAGGCTTTCCAGCGTATCAAACATTTGATGGTTATAAACATCAGAAATGGTCTCCTTCTGCTGAACTTCAAATGTAGAAACACCGTCTGCCCTAATAGCAGGCATTAGATGAGAAATTGGAGGCTGCGGGCTACTGTTGGGAATTGAATGAAATTTTAAATGACCTTCAAACTTGGGTATTTTCACTAGTTGACTTTCTTTAAAATCCTTATTGAATCTTTTAGAAGTAGTAGATGTTGAAGAATCATTAGTAGCAGATTTGGGCGATGGCCTCTTATTCCCAGTGAGGGACTGCACGACAGCAGAGAAGTCGGATTCACTTGCTATAACCATTTTAGGGTTTCTAATATAAACCACCTTTAGACTTGCAGGATGTTCCTGCTAATGAATTTAATTTCATTTCTGCCATGTATTAGCTGCTAATCTAGATAACACAATTTCAGATCTCAAAATTAAGTAGGGTTGTTAACAAGAGCCAGAGATGTGTTTATTAAGGGCACATTCAAGGAATGTGTTTGAAGAATAGGGTTCTCGTGGATTGGATTGCTGAAAGATGTCGAAAAGTCATTGGAAGGGAGAACGTGTGGGGAAGCCTGAAATAGACTACTCACCAGCGAGCTGTAAATTAAAAAAGGTTGTTACGGATAAATCAAATTTTATAAATCCAGCATTTTGTGTGGTTAAGAGTTGTACTATAAAGAGATAACATTGTCTTCCCAGATACTCATATGATACGTCAACAGTAAACTAAAAACTTAGCAATAATAATATGAGAAGCAACAGTTAAATCAACTAGACACCAAAAGTAAACTAATAATAATAAAAACTTAACAGTAATATAAGACACAACACACCAAGAAAACAGTAAAGTGGTTTAATAGAAGAACATATATATATATATATATGGGTTTCTAGCAACACAATCAGACCTATGATGCAAATTAAAGGCGCGACAGTTGTATATCTAGATACAGTTATATTAAGAAGCCAAACATTAAGAAGCAGTTATATCTAGATACTGTCTTTCTCCATTTAAGTTGTTAAAGAGGACGACAGTTGTTTGACTAAAATTCTTTTCTTTTCGTAGAGCATTTTAAAAATATTTGGCCGTATAAATTATTTAAAAAACTATAATAGTAGAAGCTTTAAAAAGTAACAAAAAGGAATAAAGATCAAAATTTCTAGGATCTGCATGTTCCGTAAATGTCAAAAGATTTTGACACCATGGTCTGGGATTTTTAACAACAGCTAGATATAATTTAATTGATTTTTGATCGATTGTTGAAAATATAATATATTTTTATGAATATGGGTGAGTTTCTATAAATAAATAAAAATTACGCACATTCAAAAAAGAAAAGGTAAGAGTATACAATATCACTCTTCAGAGTGGGCAGTGCCTGAAAGTAAGATAATAAAAATAGCAATAAAGTTGTTAAGTTGTGAGAGGAATGGGAGGTAGAGGGGGGTTATATCAACGAGTTCAAGGTGACATTTGGAACAGACCACTCCTTGTTTGTTTTAACTTCCCCCTCCTATTTTTTGTCTTCATTCTTTGTAGGTGAAATTGCCAGCATCATCCAAGGGAGCCATTTAGAGGAGTTTGGCCAACCACCATCACCAACTGATAGCCAACCATTTTCACCACTAGTAGACAACCCCGCCTTACCTGAGGGCCACCCAAAAGGCAAAAATTCCAAGCGCAAGCAAGGTAGAGCATCATCAAGCCGAGCCACTCCTACCACTAGAGTGAAGGTGAGGTGCCTAATATCTAGGGAACTAAGAGCATTAAGAAGAAAATATCTAGCCATGTCTGTGACCGTGAGGTGAAGACCAATCGTAGGAAGTTAAACTATCCTATGAACGCTAACCACAATGCATAGAGCGTTACCCAAGTGATCTAGTAACTTGAGGAGACAGGCCCCCTCTTGCACCACTTTGTTTTCTTAAAATTTAATCTAGAGCATGAAACTATTACAAATAAAAGCTTTAATGAAAAGTGAAACAATAGTATCAATAGAGCTATGAGAAAAAATAGCAACATTTATATATTTCATAAGAAAAAAATAATTTCTGCCCTGAAAACATTCCACATTTGGGTTATTTGTAGGGGATGTAAGGCTCATCCCTCAAAAGAGTCATATGCCAAGAAAAAGGTTATTTACGAAGGGGTTAAAAAAGTCATGAATCTATTAAAACAAGTTTGTCATTTTTTATAAAAGATTAACCTATTAATGCTTGATACAAACTCTAGAGATAAACAAGTCCACAGGAGGCAATTAATCCATGTCTCGAGTTCAAAGGGGGACGCTGGCAATTAGTCCAACAATCCCCCCAATGTCAATTGATAGGATTCAAACTTACAACTTGGCTCAGATACCATTTGTTGGAACACATTTCACATTGTGCCAAAAGACTAACTTGTTAATTCTTGATACAAACGCCAAAGATAAGTGGGTCCATGGGAGGCAATAAGTCAATGTCTTCTATTGATACACCCAAGAGGCAATGCTGCAAGCCAAAACACAAACCTTCACCAAACAATGAGAAGCAACCACGAGTTATTTAACAAGTCAATGAACATAATGCATTGATCAGAATAAGACATTTAGAAATGTATAGACCTTGTGCTTAAAAAGAAAAATTTGAGAGAGTAATTTACAAACAATAAGGATAGATGTTCCTCTCAGCAAGAAGAGTAGGTACAACCGCCCAAACACATAAAAATGATATACCTAACCTGATAGATAATATACAAGTATGCGTCTTGAAGATTACCTATGCTTAAGTAAACTTGAGAAATTATGTATAGCCTAAATGCATACACCAACATCCCAAATTAGAAGGAGGATGCTAGCAATTATTCCAATAGGATCCAACTCCATCATTTGAGCACGATGAGAAAACCATAAGAGGTGTTCAAAATACTGAAGCTAGCCACAAAATAGACAAGAAGGGTCTTTAATAACCATATGATAAAGGTGAGAACCCATAGGAAAGTCTTGGAAAATAATACACTAGGCAAAGTGGGTGAGCTTAGGCATAGTAACGACTGACTAGATGCGGTGAAATTGGCACTACCAAACTAACAAAGGTGACTATAAACACCACCATAAGTTTAGAGAAAGCACCAAAGGAAGGTGTAGAGAAAGATAGCAATAATTCTGACATGGCTTATAATTGTAGAAAGTTGTGTTGGGAAACCTATGCTAGTCTTTCTACCAAGGTTTGATGGGGTGAATGCCAATTTTGTGAATCCTATCCTAAGAAAGAGTTGACATAGCAATGTGGAATGTCTCTCAATCTAGCTAAGAGTCAGTACTGGGTTTTCAAATCTTCCCAAGAGTAAATATTCATAGTAGCTTTAGAAAACAAATCATGATGAAAAATCTGATTTTTGTGAAATGGCAAGGTACAAACCCAATAGAGATGAGCTTTATTAAAAAAAAATTAATTACATTTATTGTCTCAAAGATTAAAGTTTAAAAAAATATTGAAAATTTTACTTTAAATAATTAAACAATCATTTCTATAGTGTTCTTCTAAAAGAAATTAAATCTAATCCATCATTAATATTTAAATAAAGTTAAATGTACTATGCTTTTCCTTCCATCATACTGAAGTTAGTTCTAATGATGGTTGGAAGTACACAATGCTACACCAAATTTATTATATTTAACTTGGTTGAGAAAAAATTACAAAATGGACTCAATATATAAAGGGCTTGAGATTATAATGCATTTTCCAGAAACTTAACTTACAACTTGATAAAATATAAAAATCACTAGGAAATATTTTTTTTAAATTGTTTCTAAAAACTTACCAAGCAAAGATTTACTAATTGTTGTTTATTAATATATTATTGAAAATAATTATTTAATGTTGATGGTGGGAAAAAAATTTATTAGTCCAACACTCCCCTTTCAACAAACCAATAATGCCTAAGTTGTATGTTAGGTGCTAAAAAATCTCCTTTTCTAATACCTTTGTAAGTATATCTTACAACTAGTATATTTGTTTACAAAACTCCAAATAGATCTCTCTATTATTTACTAACTCTCTTATGAAATGATATCTAGTATCAATATGTTATCTCCTCTTGTGAAAAATATGATTCTTTGATAAAATAATTGTTGATTTGTTTCACTAGACATCAATGTTGGATCCTTTTGTTTATGCATTGAAATTGCAATTTGAACTACACTTACAAACTTTTCTATATGTTGATCTTATTGCCATATAGTCTACCTTAGCAGTTAAAATTGTTACTAGGATTTGTTTTTCAAACTGTATAGGAGGGCCTAGAAATGGTATCCTAACAGACCATTTTGTAACTATAAGCCTCATAAGGGCTACTCTTGGCTCTCTTTGCATTTGCCAATGGTACCTATTTGAAACTAGAGAGTGTCGTTGCAGTCCTCTTTAAGAACTTGGAAATGCAAGTTTCTAACCATTTGGCAAGCCATTCTAGAGCTAAATCTTGCTCATTTTTTCTAGCATGGATGGTTTTAGATTAACTTGTAATAGACTCAAAGATCCTCCCATTCTATATTAATGAAGAAATTCTTGAGCACATTTTCTTTTTTTTTTCTAGAGATCAAGCTACATGGACTTAGATTCGTGAATCATTGTAAACCCTTTTATTTAGAGTCATTCTAATGGCATATGATTTTACTACGGTATTGATGCAAAAAATAATTCAAATATATCAAATTTGGCATGCTTTCAAGGTGGAAATTATTTTTAGCATATAGAAGGACAAGAGTTCTACTTTAGTTTTTGAAAATTTAGTTGATTCTAAGTTCTCACTTCTAAGGTAATCATTTCTTCTAATATTTTTATGTAGAGAAAAGTGAAAGCCAACAAGCTCATATTATAGGTGGCACATCATCTGGTGCTTTTAGATAATTCAGGAAATGCCCCATGCACTATAGCCAAAGTCCCTCTAGCTGAGCTCATTCCTCACCTCATGGGTATCGTCAAGGATGGAATCAGTCTATTTGTGGTGAAAAAGGGAACATTCACATTCTCCTACACTTCTTGTAAGAAGAACCTAGGATTGGTCTTAAAGAGTATAGTCCCAACCCACTCAACAACACTCTACTTCTTCTAAAGCTCCTAGTCATGGGTTTGGTGGTTGGCTTGGCACTAGAGAATTCCCTCAACATGTGCTTGCTATATCACATTTTCATGACAGTTAGCCTCTTGATAAAGAAGAAAAAATATGATGGTAACAATGATTGGGAGCCTCTTATTGATACTCTAGACCTCATTGACACATGGGATAAACAAAACGATTAGGACCTCTCTACTCTTACTAGTGCCTTAACCATTCTCATGTAACAACTGTCATGGGTTTGGTGGTTGACTTGGCACTAGAGAATTCCCTCAACATGCACTTTCTATATCAAATGTTCATGACACAGCCTCTTGATAAAGAAAAAAATGAAGATGATGGTATAACGATTGGGATTCTCTTGTTGACACTCCAAACCTCACTAACATATGGGATAAACCGAATGATTAAGAACCCCTCCTCTTACTTCTGCCTTAACCATTACCATGTAACAACTTGTTTTTATGTGTCATTAAAAAAAATCATTTAATTATATAATATGACTTCTTCCTCAAAACATTTTCTAATATTCATAAAGACAATTATTCATGAAAACGGAATCCTTATTCAATTAATTTTCTGAATTCAACATTTTAGATAGAATAAGTAATGGATGGACTAAAAGAACTAGATGTTTATAAAGCAGTCCATCTTGCACAGATGCGTCAAACTTTCAATTCGTACAGTATGTTGTTGACAACTTAAAAAACTGTGGCTGTTCTTTTCAAAATCAATAATGTATAACGATCAATAACCTGCATGTTACTGACTCCATACTGCAATTTTGAAACCAGAATAGCTCCAGCCATCTTGCACATGCCTAGAAAGACTAAGTGACCGAATTAAATGAAGCTTGAAGGCCAGTAAAGCACGCGAAGTTCTGGAAATATTGAAAAAGAATTGAAAGACACATGTGCCAGCTGTCTCCTCCTTGCTTTGTCATTTTATTGGAACGGGTTAAAATTCTGCCGATTTTCTTGTCTGATATGTTATACGGAATGGTGTAATTGCACTCCGAGCTCTGTCGAATGCACTCCAATCTATTTGGATTGAATCTGCACCTTTCACGTTTGGAAAACTTCTATGGTTGTAAAACCCTAGTGAGGCAATCTCTTTGAGAATTTCGTTAACTAATTCTACTGGTAATTTATCAATCACCGCTGCCTCTTTGGACCTCTTTCCTCCATACACTTGTAAGGAAATGTGCATCTGCATTGAGCACAACAGTTGAGGTAACTTGGGATCAGAATAATGAGTGAAAGTGATAGTCGAAGTCTTCTATTGAAAACAATTACGCGTTGATTGTTGACTGGGATTTCTTTTGACTAGTTGTCTCGACTTTGTCTAGATAGAATATCGATATACTTAAAAGAATGGCTGTGAATAAATTGTTGAACATTAGAGTCAGTTGTCACCTCAACGACTAACAGATGATGTTCAAGATGGCATCCCCAGATATTATGAAGAAATTGTACTACATCGAACCTTCTCCTACTCCATGATTATAATTATATTGGACAATTTCATATTTTAATATAATTAAATGAGATGTGTATGTGTATGTGTATGTGTATGTGTATGTGTATGTGTATGTGTATGTGTATGTGTATATAATATTTGAAATTTTAAAGAGCATAAATTTAATTGGAAAGTAAATTGGATGTAATCATAGATAGAGAGATTATTTAGAATTATGCAACCATGCAATCAAATACATAGTACATACAAAAAATAATTCAATTGATATGGAAAAAACAGAAATAGATCTTATTAATTCATAGTCATGGATTACATTATAAATTGTCACAATGGGCTTACAACATGAAGCCTTGGCCTTCAAAAAGTGTTGATTACAAAAGAATTGCCACAATGGGCTTACAACATGAGGCCTTGACCTTCAAAGAGTGTTGACGACAAATAAAGCACAAGTGGAACATTTTTCCTTGATAATAATCCTATATCCTGGTTGAGTAAGAAACAGACTTCAATTTCTTTATCTACACCAAAGGTGGAATATATTGTAGCAATAGCTTGTTACACATTGGTTCTATGGATGAAAACTAAAATGTTTGAGAATGGGATTTTAATCTATAAGTTGAAACTAGAAACCATTTCCATTGTCATATCGTTTTATTAGGGGGACAATCAATTAGGCTCCACTTCAGTCCTAAATGAGAGCTAAGCACTATAATTAATTGTTCCCTTTTTAATTTGGTTTGATATAATAATAAATATTAAATGAGATACGAAATGGCAAAAAATTAGATGGTTCTGAAAGGCAGGGAGTGAAAGGCAATAAACTCTAATACCTCCTATAAAACCAAGGAAATCATCAGGATAGACTTGTCAAACATTCTTGACCGAGATATCTTCACCTTTAATCACAATGCAAACAGTGGATGCATTCTCGGGAGAAATAGACAAAGGAATGAAACAAGGCTATGGAAAAGAAGAATTGGCCAATGATCAAGGAAATCTACTTTACGCAAAAACAATTCTCTATTGTCCAATTTGGAAGTGAACTTGATAGGAACAATGTACTAGGGAATGGACCTTGGCAATGTGATGAATCGTATGTTTACATACAAATATGGGTGCCAAACTTCAAACCCAATGCAATGGATGTAGTAGAGAAGCCCTTTTGGGTGCATCTATATAATCTACCCATTGAATTCTGGTGTCAATCAACCTATAAAATATTGGCAGCCATATGGGTCAAACCCTAAGAAATGATATGGGCAAGGACAATTTGTTACTATGTGCAATAATTTTGTTAATTCCAATCACAAAGGTTCCCCAATATTAAAATTGAATACTACTGCCAAAATATGGCCCCAAATGGTAGAAGTTGAAGAAGAAGAAAACAATGATGTTGCAAGAGGAATCACAATGAGGACACTTGTAGAATTCCTCCACATATGGTGTGGAAATCGCAATAAGAGAATCAACAGTAACAAAATAAGAATTATGACCCAATAAGCATGCAATGCCACAAGATTATTCTACAAACCCTGATTTAATGGAAAATATTCTACTAGTTTCAAAGCCACAAGATCATTTTGCAATCTCAAATTTGGAGGACAATATGCACAAAGATGCTCTAAATTCAAGTTCAGAGAAACCTAGTGCAAAACAAGCCTTGATAGAAATCAAGGAGGCAATGAATCAACAAAATGTCTGCATATACCTTGATCTTGGGAATCCAAATGAGGCTAGTGAAGATGAATTGGACATAGTAGAAACTAGAAATATAAGTTATATTTTGGCAAAACCTCAGAAGATGGCCCCTTCTCAACGTAGAATGGATAAAAAGATAAATAGAAAAAAAAGATCGGAAGATGGCCTATTGCCATGTCAGCCATCCATCAAATCCTACTTACTAAGATCTAGAGGAGGCAAATCCTCCCTTGAAGGACAATGAAGGTCCTCATGTGGAATTAAGGGCTTAAATGCCCCTAAAAAGTGATGTTTTATCAAACACCATTTAATCAAAAAGCAATTGATCGGCATTGTGTTGTTGCAAGACACTAAGTTGTCAAAAGAAAAAACAGATTAATTTGTAAAAAGAAAAATTTGGTGGTCAAGATATGCTCACAGTGAAAACAGAGCCTCAATGGGTGTGTGTATAATGTGGAAACCAAACAAGGTTGCGCTATCCATCTTCATCAAAATTGGATTAAATGCGAAGTGAAAAGTACAATCTTTGATCTTCAATTCATTCTTAATAAAATATATTGCATGATTAAAATATTTGATAAGAAAAAGATATTGAGTAATTTGAGTTTATATCTGTAGGGACACCACGTGAAGGCCATCATGGCTAGTGATTTCAACACCATATTACATCCGAGTGACAAATTTGGAGAGCTGAGATAGATAGCGCAAACTCAAGTAGACTTCAACAAATTTATGAAGAATTATGGATTGACAAACATTGCCCCATCTAATGCTAAATGCACGTAGATGAATTGAAGACAAGGATTCTCCAACATTGCAAAAAGGATAGATCGGTTGTTTGTCTCCGACGAATGGTTGGGTGCCCCTTTACTACCAAGTGCTTCAATCAAACCCATTCCAATTTCAAATTGTTGGAAGTGGATTTACTCTGAGAGGGGGGTGAATCAGAGTAATGAGAGATTTTAACAAGATGCAAGAATAAGACTCACTTACATAAATGCTTGCACAGTGATCTGTTGACAATGCCTCATTTTTGTTTAAAACCAACCAAACAAACTAATAAGAATCAACATTTTAAAGCATGTTTTTCATTGTTAACATGAAACTAATTGAACAATACTTTTATTGCTTTGTATTTAACATAATTTCAAGACTCATGTAGTTATTCAAACATAATATAACAACATATTAACAGAATGATTATGACCAATGAATGTATCAGAGCATTGCACTTAATGAATACGAAAGTATGAACTCAAATTACATAGACAATGATAGATATCCACATGAGTGACCACATAACACATAAATTTTCCTGAGTGGAAAAATCCTCATAGGGTATAAAAAACCGCTTGAAACATGTCTCTTTATTCAATTCAAAATACCAACTCTTTACAATGATAGAGTATCAACTCAACAACTTTTCTGAAATGCCAACTTCATGGAACACCAACTCCTCAAAATACAAAGTCACTGTCTAAGTTTGTAATCACTAATGACCTTACAACTGCATCGAACTTGCAGTCCTAAAATCATAAATGAGTACAAAATTAAATATTATTTTCAATGTTGGAAATTACAATATGTAATGTATATAATAGTACCACAAAACAATTTCTCTCAGTTTTGAATAAAATTCTCTATTGTGAAAATCAGAGTACAAAACCCAGTGTTTCCAAATTTTCAATGTAACACACTAAAATCTTTCATAATGCTTTGTTTCCTTTTTACAATCATCAAATTAAGCAATGGCTTGAATCCATGAATATATAGAACAAAACAAATGAAACCCTTATAACTAACTGTAGAATTGAGTCAAGAACAAACCCTCGAATTAGGGTTTCAAACTGAAACTAAAAATAAAGTTGTAAAGTAATCATTTTCTTTTCTTTTTCGAATTAAACAACTACAATTTCTATCTTTTTTAAAATTACCAAAAAATAGAAAATAGATTCTTTGTTTTTACTACCCAATAGAGGGTATTTCCTTCAATTTACTTTCAAAAGAACCAAAACAAATCCTATTTTTCTTGAACAAAACCATAATTATATTGAAATTCAAAACCACGGACATCATAATACTTTACTAAAGTACCAAATCACTGCCCACGTGTATTGTCAAAGTTGTCATCATTCTATCGATTGACTATTCAAGTCACCAAGTTCACAATGTTGTTGCCAATGTATAATATCACTGCCATTGTTAATGTATATGCAATACATATAAAGTAAAAAAAACTAAAATCAATGCCATCTCATCTATCCAAGTCACCAATGTGAATATAGTGTTACATTATCACTATCTAAACCAAAGTGTAATATAAGCATTGTGAAACAATAATGTATATGTCGATAGTCAAATGCAAGGTGACCGGCTATCTAAGTTGATGCCAGCTAAATAAACCAAGCCTGATGCAATGAACATGTGACAACTTGCGAGGAAATAATAGTGAAGCCCGACAACACATACCAAAGTCGGCTTAAGTGCAATATTGAATGCACTTTAACAATATAATATTTTCAAGTCATAACAATTTACCCAATAACACTTATGACAAATGGACAATATGCCAAGTGATAACTTTGCCAAGGAAGCTCAAGCATAATATATAAAAATCATGTAAGTGAAGCTCGAGTACACAATAATGTGTGCTAAGAGAGCAATAACCTTCACCAAGCAATGTGAACACGATATAATGAAATAAGATATAAGAGTACCAACTACAAATCAATATAGTACCCAAACATAGAAACGGTATCACCTATGAAGATCAACACAATTACTCTATGAGCAAGATAGCTTTTTGTCTGCACATGGAGCCAACATGATTAGTACTACAACAATAAGATCTGAAAGGAAACCAATATTATAAGGATGTTTATTATCATGATATTGAAGGCCAAAACCAAGTATGCGAAAAATAAAAGAAACAAGAGTGCCAATATACGCCAATCCCCAAGATGCCAAGGCAAAACCAATGTCAATCACCATGATACCAAGGCAAAACAAAACCAAGAGTTTTGACATCAATGATAAATATCAAAATAGAAGTTAACATAGATCACTTCCCAATACAATTGAACATAATAGAAGACCCAGACCCAGTCAAATGCCAATTCAAATTTGAAAAAACGTTGTTTGGGTGGCCATGGATGATAGAAATAATAAAGGAGTTGTGTCAAGAATTGCAACATATAAAAGCCAAAAGGATTTATTTTTTTTGTAAACACTTACAAATACTAAAAGAAAAATTAAAGGTATGGAATACATTAGTTTTTAAAAAAAAATCTTTCAGGAAAAGAGAAGAATAGAAAAAGAAATGGATTAATGAAGTGAGTATGTAATTCAAAATGGAATGCCTTAAATGAAATTCAATAAGGGGAAAGAATTGATGAAGGAGCATGATGAAGAACTGGCTAGAGATGAATGTTATTGGAGATCAAAATATAGAGAGAGTTGGCTCAAGGGTGAACACAATAACAAGATTTTTTACAACTCAATAAAAATGAAGAGAAGTTGGAATAGGATTACCCAAATCAAACAGAGAGATGGTAGACTCTTGACAGATGTTGAGGAAATACAGAATGAAGGTGTTCAAATTTTAAATAGCCTTTTGGCAGACAAAGGTAATGTTGATGCACTGGACTGAGTTCATAAATGAAATACCTTCTGTAATCACCAATGAGGATAATCAAATTTTAATTGTGCCCATTTACCTATAGGAGGTTAAAGAAGCCACCTTTCATTTGAAACCAAACAAAGCACCAGGCCCAAATAGATTCACTACCCTTGTGTTTCATAATTGTGGGAAGTTTATGGCTAAATATATTTTGGAGGCTATTGAATAATCTATGAAGAAAAGCCTTATTCTTGAAGAGATGAATAATACAATCATCACCTTAATTCTCAAGAACTAGGAAGTGAAAACTTTCTCTATTTGTTTTACCTATCTTGTTGTGCAATACGTTATATAATTTTTTTGCAAAAGTGATGGCAAACAAACTGAAACTATTCCTCCAAAAATCATATCGTCATAATAGAGTGCATTCATGCCAAACAAGAATATAGCCCATGGTATTATTATAACACATGAAATCCTCCACTCAATTAAGAAGGACAACATGAGAGGAATTATTTTGATATTGGATTTGAAAAAAACTTATGACCACGTACAATAGATATTTTTAATACTAATCTTGAAGAAATTTGGATTCTATGTGTATGCAGGAAATGAGGGCGACAAAAACGTAAAAGTCTGATTCAAAAATCCCACACACCAATGAGACTCTTGGTGCAAGTTATAGGAACTATATTGAAATAGCTCAACTTCCCAAGGGGTGTCCCATTGTTCTCAAACTCACAAGATTCCTAAAGTCAGTGTCTTTGCTCTCACATCACTGAGAAAAGTGACTTAAGAATGACAACTCCAAGAACAAGTGATGTTTTATTATTATGCATGAATGCATTCCTAGATACGTATGATATTGAAACTATGATGATTAAGCTAGCATAAAGATGATAATAAGATTAGCTAATTATCTTAGCAATGATATACTAGTCTAACATGGATATTTTATGATATTAAAATACTTATAAATGCTTTAATGATGAATTATCAAAGAGAGGCTAAAATGCATTAGTAAAATGACTATACGTTCGATGCATAAAAACTTCTATATCAAAATGAGAGAATGAGAGCTCTATTTATAGGGAAAATAGGGCAATGGATGGTCAAGATTCAATAATCTTAACAAGGGCCAAGATTGAAAGTTAATCAATCCATGTTTACAATTGTCAACAAGAGGTTGCTTGAGAGGAGATGAAAGAAGCATTAAATCCTTGAGAAGACATGGAGGTTACCTTAGGAGGTAAGGATTAAGGTTAGGCTAGCATTATCCATCGAATAAAGATTTTGTTATTATTTACTAAGTTGTCATTAGTTTTATGTCCAAAGTCATCCTATATACTCTAGTCGGCTAATACTATCGAAATATTCAGTCAGTAAGCACTAAAGAAGTTGGTTACAGAAGAAAGGAGTCACAGAGTTAAGTATACACCGAGTTGTCTACCGAGTAACATTCTATGTCTATCGAGTAGCAAAGAAGGTATACCGAGTAATTTGAACCGAGTAGAAATGTGCTACCAGATTCAATGAACCTGGACACATATGTGGAAACGTGTTACAAGAATCGAGGAACAGGGAACCGTTATCACATAAGAAATTGCACTTCAAGATTTTATATGATTTTGAGGAAGTTTATCCAATGAAATAATTTCTATGTTTATTCATTTGATGAATCTTGTTTGTAAGATCGAAGCATGAACATATCACCGTCCCAGAGATCTATTTATTCAAAGTGATTTGAGAATAAAAAATGAGAGACGTGTGTGATAGAAGAGTTAAAAGGAAAATCATAAGAGGACACATTGAGTTGTGACTATTATGACTGACAAAGATATTCAAAGGTCATCGAGAAAATCTTCAGAGAATAGTTTAAGGGACAGAGTAAATAGAAGGGTTTACCGATTTGATTTATCAATTACCGAGGTATGCTATGAGCAAGGTAATTTCATATTGAGCACATAGAATCTACTATAACATTCCATATGTAAAGTTGCAGATATTTGTAAATATTTTATTGAATCATTTGAGTTGTAATAGAAACCTTTAATAGGGTAAAAGACTCTAACAAAGTCCATAAATTGTAAAGCCTTAACCAGGTGCAGCATTTTGTATAAGTGTTGTAAAATCCTTTAGCAAGGTAGATCTAAAGATCTTGATACTCCTAATAGGGTAAGCTATCAGAAATAGCTAAACATGTAGCTCTAACCGAGCAACCTTTATTATTGCAGTAGTGAAGTTGTGGGTGCCATCCCCACCGTAGTTTTTCTCTCTAACAAAGAGTTTCTGCTTAATCAAAATATTTGTGTTATGGAGTGAAATGTGTATGAATGTCATTTATATAGTTATGTGTTATATTTATATTATGAGATCAGCAGTTTACAATTTATGTTTATCAATAAGATTTTTTTTGGAGAAAAGTTTTGAAGTACTGATTCACCCCTCCCCTCTCAGTACATTAGCTTTCCTAGTTGGACCTAACAATTGGTATTAGAGCTTCAATCTTGGAAAAGGGTTTAACAGCCTAAAGAGAAAGATCTTATCAATGGAAGGCTACAAACAATCTCAAAGAATTGTGAATCTTCAAGAAGAATTGGAACATGCTAATCAAGTGATTGCAAATATGCAGAGACAAATGCAAAGATCACTGAAAGTCAGAAGAAGGTTGTCTGATGATTTCCAAGACTCACAAGAGTTGGTAGAACAAATTGAGACATCATCTGAGAATAGTATATTAGAAGAGACTGAAGAAATGATTGGAGAACTAAAAGAAAAGAACAAAGCATTGACTGAATAGCTGAAAGCAATGAAAAGAGAACATGAGCATTTCAGCACACAGATGACTAAAAATCTTGATGCATTAAGAACACCTGAGGATAACATAAGAGACATGGAAAGGGAAAAACAACAACTAGAAGCATCGGTGTCTAAAAAGAATGATAAAATCACAAGAATGACTAGAATTCAACATAATCTTTCTGATCAATTGGGTTATGCACATCATGAAGCAAATCTAAAAGAAAAAATAAGAATCAAGCATTGAAACTTGAATTATCAAGATTGACCAATGAACTTGAAGTAGAGAAGAAATCAAAAGAAACACTGAAGAAAAGTTATGAAGCATCAAGGATGTTGGATGAGAAACTAAATATAAGAAGACCCAACAAAGATGCAGGACTCAGTTACAAAGAAAAATACTTTATCGAGAAAGGGATCAACACCACCAAGAGAGGGGAATCATCAAAGCAAGCTGGAAACAAGGAGAGCATCAAAGGAAAGAAACCTATCTGCAACTACTGTGGAAAACAAGGACATACTGCCAACATGTGCCAAATTAGAAAAGGTAAGCAATCGATGTCACTAGGTCTAATGGTTATTGTTACAATTGCAATAAGTATGGTCACACATCTAAACAATGTAGGACAAAGTCTGCTAGCAATTTTCAGAAGGCAAAATTCAAAGGGTTTTGCAAAAACTGCAATAGATATGGACACAGTACCGAGAAGTGTTGGTTTAAGCAGAAAAACTATATGAGGTCTTCACACCGAGCAAATACTAGAAGCTACCAAACTCACACAGATCTTAACCGACAGTATACTACAGTATCATGGGATTACAATACAAGGATATGGTGTGAATGTTGTGGAAGATATGGACATATAAGTGCCAACTGCATGATAAGGTTTGGAATTAACAACCGAAGATCATGGAGAAATCCTGGAATGGCATGCTTTCATTGTCATAAAGTTGGACACTTGGCTAAGAACTACAGAGATCAACCCAGAGGAGATACTGAAGAGATAAAAATCAAATTACAGAAAATCTGGAAAAAAAATGGAAAATTGAGTCAAAAAATGAAGAAAGCACCTTACGTACCGAGTTAGGTGCATCTACTTTGAATTAATTAGTAAAGGTATGAGGGACTGCATTATCTCAAGGATAGATCTTAACAGTTCCTATTTTATCATGTACTTAATTTCAAAATCTGCATAGCTAAGATGCATTAGCAAGTTTGAAATTACATCTAGTCTTTTGGAGTACCAGAGAAGTCGGTAAGTGCAGGAAGCCTGTCTAGTCGGTAAAAGCGTAAAAGGAAGTTAATCGGTTTAGTGGAACCGAGTGCATTTAATGTTTTCTTACCTAACTGCACAAAGCTCGATAAGGTAAAATGTGTACTTCAAGTTCTTCGCATGGTCATATTACACTTACTAGTTATCAAAGAGCAGAGCTAAGCGATTCAAAGGCGATCAAACATCTCCTAAGAAAATTTCAAGGTATTTATACAGCAATCTCAAATGCATTTTCAAGCCAGTTAACCGGTCAATATCAGTTGTGAACATCTGCATTATATTTACTAAGTTGAAAGTGTTTTTTGGTTAGTTAAAACCCTAAGCTCTTTCGTTAGTAGAAATCCAAGTTTGAAATGGCTCCTAAGTTGCAGAAACCTATTGTAGTTGAGACTACTGAGAAGCCCTCACTAAAGTATTCCTTACCTCCCAAAGTTGCATCTGAACCCGATGAGAAAACTACATTTTCTCTTATTCTGGATAGGGTTCTATTGGTTGAAGATGTTAGATTCTACACTAAGTGCCATGTTGAAGAGCTAGGTCATACCGAGATCAAGGACATGTATGATGAGTTATGCACCGATGGAATCCTAGATAGCAAGTATAAGCATATCAAAGTCAAGGGATTGACTGAAGCCCTAACCTACCCTTGAGTTTTCAAACCCCAATGGGTTCAATTTTTTTTTAGTAGAGTTCATGATGACTTTATGTGGTTAGAGGAGCAACCGTTCAAAATCACCAAGGAGATCATTCACATAATAACCGGATACCCTATATACGACCATGCCCTAGCATAGAAAATGAATTCACAGAAGAAATTGATAACTTTAACCAGAGTTGAGTCTGATTGTAGAGGTCTTAAATTGAATAATGTTACAGATGCATAGCTAAAGTTTGAAATTAGAGTCTTCAGTTATTGTTTCTTTCAATCGGCAAGAGAAAACAGTGTGCCATGTGCAGCTGTAGATTTGGCCTACAAGATTGTGAAAAAGGGTATGAAGATTGATCTATGTGAAGTGTTGTTGAAAAACCTATTTGAAAATCTCAACACTATAAGGAAACCTAAGAAGAATAACTCGGCAAACACGCTAAAGTTTGGGTTACTCTTAGTGCGCATGTTTTTCTATTTTTAGAAATTCTTCCCATCAGTCAGTAACATAGTTTGGGAGTTACAACGACCAATCACCCATCAAATAAATGACTTTATCAATCAGTTAGGTGATAATTTCAATGAGTTAATGGATGATTACTTCAGCAAATTTCAAGAAAAGATGCATAACAGGTATAGAATCCCACCTCAGTTAGTGGAAAAATATAAGGATGATATATGTTTTGAAGTGGACACCGACTATTGTTATGTCAATGCAGTAGATCCTAGAACTCAATCTCTACCGTCCATGGGTTATGAGATGGATCTTGATATTTCTCAATAACAAATAGATGCCTTTTTGACACTTCCAAGGCATGCTACTGAGATCAGGTATGGTACCTATGAAGAGGTCAAAGCAAAAGTAAAAAATGAGCATAGTAGTACCGAAGACTACAAGAAAAGCCACTAAAATGATCAAAGTGCTAACTAAGAAATTTGGAGAAGGTTCTACCTCCACTCCTATCAAGAGTGATCAACTTGCAATTGAGGAAGAATCTGAGGCTCAATAAGCAGCAATTACTCTGAGCACTGAGTTGCCAGAAGGCAAAATTTTGAAAAGGAAGAAACAGGATACAACAAAGGTATCACCGACTCCTCCAGTGAAGCGCCCCAACACTAGATCATCTATAGTGTCACCCAGTAAGAGGCAGAAAAATGTTGAAATACCTAAGGTAACAAGAACCTATAAGAAGTCAACCAGGAGACTCGTTTTGAATAAAGAGTCAAGTGACACAGAATCTAAAGATGTAAGAAAATTTTAGATTGTTAAAAGAACCAAGGAAGGTGTACACAGTGTGGACAATTTCTGCACAAATTTGAAACAATATGGTGGATTTGGGTCATTTAGGTATGTAAAATATGACTCTAGAACAGAAGATGAGAAGAGGCAAATAGAAGAATCAGTAGTATGTACACTTCTCAAATTCTGAGTAGTTCCACTGGAAGTAACTTAATTTCTTCCTAAAACATTGTATTCACACATTGACACTAGGTGGCAATATGCAATGGACTCGGAGAAACAGGTTAGAGAAAGAGTTTTGGTACATCTCTTTCTAGATATGTCGGTAGAAGACATAAGAAAACATTTGAAGAACTACAAGACAAAATTTCAAGTAAAGCAAAGGGCCTTGAAAATGATGAATGGTCTTTATCTTGAAGTTGAGAATGAAACCAAAGTCAAATGGCAAGAAATATTCCAAATCAAGAATGTTGAACATCAAGGTGAAGTTGAAATAGTTGACATTACCGAGCAAGATCCTGCTTCAACTATTCAATTTGATGAGAATGTCATGGACGTTGAGGCACAAGAACAAGAGATGATAGAAGGAAATGCCTATGCCAAACTGGTATCAAGTGAATCAGTTTTGGAACAAGTCAAGTCCTATCCTCCGGTAACTCAGCAAGTTTTAACCGAGAAACCTCAGGACACTGATCAAGGCAAAGAGGCTCAATAGTCTACAAAAGAAGAATCTACTTCTCAGGCCACTAGGGAACAGACTTCTCAAGCACCTGCATGCACTGAAACTATTGCCACTGAGACCCCAAGCAAGGAATCACCAAAGGACACATCAGAGGCTAAGGGAACTGACAAAAGTGTTGCCTCTACCGAGCAACCTACCAAGGGTGAACAAGCCTCCAAAACCATTATACTCATTCAATCGGTGAAAGCCTCATCATCCAAAGAAAAGAAAGTGAGGAAGCTTAGTTTCAAGGTAGATCTGTCAAAGCCTATTGTGTTGCCAAATGTTGACATTTCAAAACTGAAAGGGCAAGCACTTATTGAATTCGGAGAACTATGTAAAGCCAAAGCAGAACAAGAAAGACAAATGGCTATTCGAGTACTTCAAAAGGTTAAAACATTATTGACAGACATGCTACCTGAAGCTACCATGAATAAAGATGTTGCCATCCATATGCAACTGGATGAACTACTCACTAAATTAGAAGCATCAGGAGTAGACGCATCAGAATACCTTAGCAAGTTGAAGGACAAAGAGCTAACTGCCAAAATGATTGAAGAAGTGCAGAAAATAATTGCTATAGGTAAAGTCAATCTTGTTGGACTCATTGTTGAGTTGTCCCCTCAACCCAAACATATTCTTTATTTATTTCAGAAGCTCTGTACATTTTCATTATTTATTAAAGATATCAAGCATAAGACTGAAGTCATTGAACAAGAGATTACTGATCTCTCCAATAAATTGACCACCGAGCCAAATTTTGTTCAGAATTTCTATACCAAGCTGCAAACTCTTATGGCTCAACAGTTAGAACTTCAGAATGAAGAGCACAAAATAAGGATGGATATCATGACTCATCAGACCTTATTTATTCCCCACTTATCATCAGTCCAAGAGCAAATCAACTGAGCTACCCAATTATCCACTCAACCAAAGGGAAGCACTTTAGATGGTTTGATTTCACTATTAGTTGATATTACAGCTCATAATTCCCTAATGGACAGTGTCAAGGATGCACTCTCCACTACTCTCACCAATGCTAGTACAAAGTATAAATCTATTTTTGACCAGTTGCCTCGACCTAATGGTAACTAGTTTTGATGTTTGTCAAAAAGGGGGAGTGTACCGAGTATAAGAGGGAGTGTACCAAGAAGAACAGAGTATCCAAATGTACAGTTGAATTTGATAGGGGGGGCATAGAACACAGAGTAGTGAACACCGAGCATTGATCACAAGAGCATGCAAATTAAGTTATGTACAGTATATTGATAAGGGGAGTATATATTTGAGTATGTTACTATTTATTGACAATTGTATATACTGTCATTTTAGTCAAATTTTGTAAGTATATAGATTTTGAGTTATGACTTTGAAAGGAGTTTTGTCAAACATACCAAACTAATGTCAAAAGAGGGGATTGTTATTATTTACTAAGTTGTCATTAGTTTTATGTCCAAAGTCATCCTATATTCTCTAGTCGGTTAATACTACCAAAATATTCAGTCAGTAAGCACTAAAGCAGTCGGTTATAGAAGAAAGGAGTCACAAAGTTAAGTATACACCGAGTTGTCTACCGAGTAATGTTCTATGTCTACCGAGCAACAAAGAAGGTATACCGAGTAATCTGAACCAAGTAGAAACATGTTACCAAATTCAATGAACCTGGACACATATGTGGAAACGTGTTACAAGAATCGAGGAACAGGGAACCACTATCACAAAGGAAATTGCACTTCAAGATTTTGTATGATTTTGACGAAGTTTATCCAATGAAATAATTTCTATGTTTATTCATTCGATGAATCTTGTTTGTAAGATCGAAGCATGAACAAATCACTGTCCCAGAGATCTATATATTCAAAGTGATTTGAGAATAAAAAATGAGAGACATGTGTGATAGAAGAGTTAAAAGGAAAATCATAAGAGGACATATTGAGTTGTGACTGTTACGACTGATAGAGATATTCAGAGGTCACCAAGAAAGTCTTCAGAGAACAATTTAAGGGACAGAGTAAACAGAAGGGTTTACCAAGTTGATTTATCAATTATCGAGGTATGCTATGAGCAAGGTAATTTCATATTGAGCACATAAAATCTGCTATAACATTTCAGATGTAAAGTTGCAGATATTTGTAAAGATTTTATTGAATCATTTGAGTTGTAATAGAAACCTGTAACAAGGTAAAAGACTCTAACAAAGTCTATAAATTGTAAAGCCTTTAACCAGGTGCAGCATTTTGTATAAGTGTTGTAAAATCCTTTAGCAAGGTAGATCTAAAGATCTTGATACTCTTAATAGGATAAGCTATCATAAATAGCTAAACATGTAGCTCTAACCGAGCAACCTTTATTATTGCAGTAGTGAAGCTATGGGTGCCATCCCCACCGCAGTTTTTCTCTCTAATAAAGAGTTTCTGCGTAACCAAAATATTTGTGTTATGGAGTGAAATGTGTATGAATGTCATTTCTATAATTATGTGTTATATTTATATTATGAGATCAACAGTTTATAATTTATGTTTATCAGTAAGATTGTTTTTGGAGAAAATTTTTGAAGTATTGATTCACCCCTCCCCTCTCAGTACATTAGCTTTCCTAGTTGGACCTAACAAATTTTACCCCAGGGGTAAACTCTTGTGCAAGGGTTAAAGGGATAACCAAAGTTAAAGCCATGAATTCTTGATGAGACCCTTGTGTTAGATGAGGGTTGAGTTAGAGAGAAAGTCTCTAATCATGCAATAAGGTTGAGTTAACCATTAATAGTTATGTAAGAGCCTTAAATGGTTTGGAAGACTTTGAGGGTTAACTTGTGGAGGACACAAAGCCTTTAATGGCTATTGAAGACTTTGAAAGCTTTGAGAAGTGATTTCTCTTTGCTTAGGATTGTGACAATAATTAGGAGATGGATTAGGCTAATTAGAATGGATTAGAAGAATCTAGAAGGGTTTTAGGATGCAAGTGGAGGGAAAAGGATTTTAATTAAAATAAAATTACTTTATTTCAACCAAAAATAGATGCAACTTGCATAAATACAAGTGAGGGATTTAATAAATAAATAAGATTTATTTATTTGTAAGGATCAATTTAATTAAATGTAAATTTAATTAAAAGGGGAGAAAGGGGAATTAATTAAATAAATTGATTTATTTAATTAAAGGATAGAAAAGGTTTAGGTGAACTTAATTAAATAAATTGAGTAATTCATTTAATCAAATAGATGAATGTGAAGAAATTAATTAAATAGAATTTAATTAATAAGGAGAATGGGGTTAAAATAAATATTAAATATTCATTTTAGGAAAGAGGTCAGATTTATATATCTACATTTTGCCCCTCTTTGAAGTGACGTGTGCACAGGTTGGTTCAAAGAAAATTTGCCGAATATGCTGTCAAAATTTGATCAATATGATGATGTGTGTCGAAATTTCGATATGATGGCCCAGATTTGATGAACGATATTGATGATGCCCCCTCGGGAGATGAATCAAGGATTTAGTGAAAATTGTCAAGTTGATGAACATTTTTGGATTAATTGCATTTTGAGAATATTGACTGCGTTGAATGTATGTTATCGATTCATCTCCTGAAAATGATGTTGATAAGGTTAAAGAAATGGAAAAGTGAGGAAAATACATGTCCCACTTATTAACTCTATTGATTTTACGCTATAAAAAGGTAAAAAGTGATTTTGAAAAATCATTTACACACTTGTCTCTTTGCGATTGTGACATTTGGAGCTCTGACAATGATGTCAATTCCATTCTCCTCACACCGATTTGAGTGCATCAGGCGACACTGAAGACCCACCGGCTATGGCCCACCAGTAAATGGTTGAAATCTTTCTGCGTTTTTGGTTGATTTTGTTCATTTTGATCACATTTTTCAAATTTGTCCTCGGATTTTGTTGGGTTAGTGCATAGGTTAAATTTCTTAGCACATACGATAGGAGTATTAGCGCATAGCAAAAACCTAGGTTTTTTAGCGTTAGGGGAGTATATGGTCGCATGGATGGTAAATAGGCTAGCGCGTATGGTGTTTTAGTGCATAGGGTCTGCATAGAAGCGCGATGGGTAGGTTGGGTAGCTCATAGGATAGTTTTAGCGTATAGGGTTAACAGGGTAACACTTAGGAGGTTCCAGTTAGTGTGTGGTACAAGTTTAGTGCGTAAGGTTGTATTCCTAGTGCATTGATGAAAAAGGCTAGCACGTAGGTGGCAGCATAGTTCTTATGAGCCCTGGTTTAACACGTAGGGTCCAAAATTGATGAATAGGGGAAGGTGAAGAATGTGTCATGAGTTGAATAGATTAGATAGATGGCATAGAGGTTGATAGGTGTCTGTTGATTTTTTGGCTATAGTTCCTAAGCCAATGTTAGTCCTGCTTTATAATAATGTCGGATTCTGATATGAGTCTGTTGTTGTCGATATGAATTGATTTCGATATGGAGTGCCAAACTAATTGATTTTTGATGTGGATCCTGATTTTGAGTTTGATATGGATCTTGATTTTGCTTTCGATATGAGTTTGATTTAATATCCGATATGAGTCTTGATGTGACTTCTGATATAAATCCTAATTTGATGCTTGCGATATGAATCTTTGATGTTGCTTGCGATATGATTTCTGATACAATGCTTGTGCTATGGGTCTTTGCTTGATTTATCAGTATGGGTCTTTGATTTTTGATATGGGTCTTTGATTCTTGATATGGTTCTTTTATTTGTGATTTCTCGTTATGGGTATTTGCTTGATTTCTCTATATGGGTCTTTGATTCTTGATATGGGTCTTTGATTCTAAATATGGTTCTTTGATTTATGATTTCTTGATATGGATCTTGATTTTTGATATGGTTCATGATTGATGTTTCTATATGGGTCTTTGATTTGTGATTTTCTCGATATGGTTCTTGATTGATGTTTTGATATGGGTCTTTGATTTATTCACGGATTGATGTGAATATATTTATGATGTGTTCTTCAGATGCTTTGTTGTTTCAAGTTGATTTTTCTTTAATTTGATATATCAGATGGATTTTGGAAACTAATGGTGGATACTTGTTATTTTGGAGGCAGAGCTTGGCGTACTCCAGTCTCAAGAGAAATTTCTGAGGCCATGGTCATTGGTTCCACATTTGTCATAGGATGATAGAGATGTGATCAAGAGATGTGGGTTATCCTCATTATTAGACATGCCTCGGTATATCAATAACTAGGGTTTATTGACAGTGTTGGTAGAGAGGTGGCACAGTGATATGAACACCTTTCACTTGACTACGGGCGAGATGGCAGTCACACCAAAGGACTGTTATCAGATTCTATGGATTCCTATAGTTGGGACCCTGTTGTCATATGAGCAGACTGAGGAGGGTGGGATAGAGTCTCTCCATCACATCTTCCAGGATGATCAGATTAGTGGGCATGAGATCCCATCATAGGAGTTTTTGGATTTTGGTTATGCTTCGTTGTCATATGTACTAACAAGTTTCATTGGTGGGTTTTTGTGTCTCGACCATTGGTCAAAGGGACTAGCCGTGGGATAGGGATTGGTTCTAGAGGACATGGTGATGCAGGGACGCAGGTTTGCATGGGGGTCCTGTATGTTGGCCCATCTTTACAGAGAGCTTCACCAGGTGGTATATCTGGGATATACTAGTTTATCAGCTGGGGTGACATTGTTACATGTGTGGGCCTACGAGAACATTCTCGTATTGAGACCGCCTGCAGATAGGGATAGGCTAGTTGGTCGAGCTTACATTTATGGGTATACAGGTGTAGTTGTGCAATGTAAGCTGGGAAAACTAGAGCATTAGTGGAGAGCACTAGATGATAATGATATGATTATTTGGAGACTGTATATGGATTGCAAGGTGTAAGCAGAGGACAAGCTAGAGATTCCCTATGTATATATGTCGAGGTACCTGATTGGGCGGACGCCCTTTATCATTGAGTGATTGTTGCACAACCGTGTTTAGCAGCAGTATGGTAGACAATGAGGGATGCCAAAGGGATCTTGTTTATATGCTCATCGATGACAGGATGTGTCGGAGTGGGGACCCACTTTGGATAGCGTAGCAGCGGTGGAGGAGTATATGACACTGGCAGGACAGATCTAGGATTATGGGGCTGGGGTTGTGGATGCAAGGATGATAGAGTATTTTTCAACATACTTTGTGGCACATGCAGTGGCATGTATATTAGTTCTGGTAGAGATGCTACCTTCTTTTAATGATTATGAGGATAAGTAGCTATAGAGGCAAGGGGGAGCTAGATAGAGAGATGAGGAGGGAGAGGATGTAGGAGAGGGGGGTGGAGATGATGGAGGAGGTGGTAGAGGAGGTGGTGGAGGAGGTGGTAGAGGTGGAGACAGAGGAGGTGGTAGAGATGGATTTGATAGAGGGAGAGGGGGTGGAGGAGATAGAGGAGGAGGGGGTGGAGGAGATAGAGGATGAGGGGGTGGAGGAGATGGAGGATGAGGGCTCGTTCCTAGTGTTGGTGGGGTTGGTAGGGTAGGCACGGTGCTAGCGGCGGTGGGTGGTATAGAGGATGATAGACGACTTGCCCAGAGGAGGAGATCTGATATTCTACCTCTATCGGCACCTTGGACAAGGACAGGTGTGGGTGGGACCATGACATAGGTACCATTCAAATTAGGATACCCATCCATTGACAGGATTCATAGATTAAAGCGCTACAGGTCATAGTGCAGGAGCTACAGGCACAGGTGTTAGTGCAGCGATTACGCAGATCATTGTAGAAAGGACATAGAGAGAGGGTCGGGGTCAGGCAGAGGATCTTGCTGTCAGGTTGGAGAGAGTGACGGTGGGTGCCCCAATTCAAGATACACTGAGAAGCACATAGTTTTTGGCCAAGGAGGCTGAGTATTACATGCATCTATACGAGAAGGTGATCCCTAGAGGTCATGGAGCTCCTAGCTATGTTGCAGTGGCATCCAGTCGTTCGGCCAAGGAGGATGATTATTACAGGTGTCTATACGAGAAGGTGATCCGTAGAGGTCACAGATGTCCTAGCTATGTTGCAGTGGCATCCAGTCAATCCGGCTGTAGTCGTACGAGGATAGAGAAGAGGTGTTACGGGGCCTGTTCGACGTGATCCACCATGTGGAGGTCCAAGTGTTGGGACATCTATTGCCAAATCATCAGCCTCAGGAGATAGTCATACCTAAGAGACCTGTCTTTGTTGTATTTTTATCACTTTGTTATATTTTGACAGATTTGATATCCCTTGTATATTTTGACCATTTTTGAGATATATATATATATGGCACTGATTTTCTTTGATCTAAATGTGATGTGCTATTGATGATGATTGATGATATGCATTATGGTTTTATATGAGATTGATGCATAAATAATAATGCTTTTGATTTTGATGATGTTGTGAAAGTATGATTCATGATGAGATGAGAATGTGATGATGTTTTGCATTGATTACTTTGATTTATGAGATGTATGATAATGATAATGATATGAGATGTATCTTGAAAATAAGATGTTTGATAATGATAATTATGTGATACTAATGCAAGATTAAAATGTTATGCCACTAAATACAAGCTTAAGAATGATATGCAACCTAATGCAAGATTAAGAATGATATGCAACTTAATGCAAGTTTAAAAATGATATGCAACTAATGCAAGCTTAAGAATGATATGCAACCTAATGTAAGCTTAAAAATGATATGCAACTAAATGATCACTTTTAATTTTGTTGTTGTCATTCCTGTGTAGTCACTTGTATGTGCTTTGTTTTGTTTGTTATCATTGAGATTTTGATATGTTGGAAGTTTAATACAAGTATCATTGTATAATTGAACCATAATGACCTGAGTGAAACTTACATGGATGCTTGATATTGCAAGATGGCACAAGCATCAAGGTATAATTGAACCAAGATGACCCGAGTGTTGCTTGCATAAAAAATGACAAGAGTTAACCATTTGCATGTGCAAAGTGGAAAATGTCTTCAATGATATATTTCCAATCATGTCCCAAGACAAATTTGCACCATACGAATGATCACCTCACAAACAAAAAACAAAAAAAATATATCAAATTCCTTCATTGCTTCTCTAGCTCAATGCATCCTCGAGTAGCTCAAGAGATCTGATGATTCAAAAATTTAAAACAGTCAAAACTTCATGCTAGATGTAAAAAATAATAATTCATAAAATCATCCATTATGTGTGTGTTAAAGTTGTAGTTGGATAATGGTCTAGTTTTCTAGCCTGATGAGCAATTATTGACATTAGTTCTCTTAGCATGTTGCGATCCTTGTCATTTGTTGCCAGAATGCTTAAAATGAGAGGAATGTTGCCCCTAGTCATAGATATCTATCTATATGGATATATACATTGATCACCAAGCCATGGTGGGATATAATATGGGGAACTACTTTTGGATAATCAAGGACAGTGACTACACTAAGTATGTCTGAGATGATGTTGTGAAACTAAGAGTTCGGGCGATGGCTTTTAGCTGAGATTAGATGGATCAAAAGATATGAGTACTGATAGATAGAGGAGTTGTTCTCTTAAAAATAGCACATGTTGCCACATTTTCATTGCTTGTTTTTATTTCATTTTTTTTTGTTTTTGATTGATTTTCTTTTTTTGTATTTTCTGATTTTTTGAATTTTTTTTTTTTTTTTCACTTTTTCACTTTTTCCATGCATTGGATGACTCAAGTGTATAATTTAGTCAGATGGATACTATTGGTTGGTTCATCGAGCATGTCCCCTTTTGAATTTTTTATTTGATAGGCCCCTGATCTGTAGGCTTATATGATGACAAAAGGATCCAACCAGTTTGGTTTAAACTTCCCTTTCTTTTCTCGATCTTGTTTATTTCTTGGATTTTCTTCAGCATGAGATCACCGACTTTGAAATCCATAGGGATGACTTTGTGATTATAGCTTCTGCACATTCGCTACCAGTATGCCTTGGGATGTTCATAGGCATGTTGTCATTATTCATCAAGAAGTTCTAGTTCATGCAACCTGTTTACTTGATATTCCTCATCTGGTATGATACCCTTCAAAGATACTTGGAGAGATGGGATTTCTACCTCGAGGTAAAATTGATTCTGAACCATACACCAATGAATATGGTGTTTCCCGTGTAGGTGTCTAGGTACTAGTCCTGTATGCCCAAAGTGTCAGATTGAGTTGTACATGCCAATCCATACCCGCATCATTTACTGTTTTCTTGAGGATTTTCAAGATTGTTTTATTTGATGTTTCTTCTTGGCCATTCCCCTCTGGGTATTACAGTGTGGAGAAGCGATCTTGGATTTTGAATTGTTCACATAGCTCTTGCATATCTTGATTTTTGAAAGGATGCCCGTTGTCAATGATGATGGAAATAGGAATGTCATATCTACAAATAGGATAATTTAGAATGAACGGGGTGATCTGTTTTCTAGTTATAGTGATCATTGGGACTGCTTCAATCCACTTTGTGAAATACTATGTTGCAGTTGATAATGAAATTATGTCCATTTGAAGAAGGAGGATGTTTTTCCTACTAAATCAAGTCCCCATTGACAAAAAGGCCAAGATGTGGTGAATGGTTGTAGCTCATGTGCTAGTGCATGGATAATATTGTCATGAATTTGGCATTTAGAACATTTATTTGCAAATTGATAGGACTCTTTCTCCATTGTCGGCCAGTAATATCCCATTCTCAGAAGTTTCTTGGTGACAGTAGGACCACTTGAATGTGTACCATAAATACCATCCTAAATCTCATGAAAGGCAGAGTCAGATGCATTACGATCGAGGCATCAAAGAAGAGTATCATCTACACCTCGACGGTAAAGTGTGTCAGGGTTAAGGTATAGTAGGTTGCTTGTCGAATGAAGCCCTATTTTTTGTTGCAAGATGGGTCAAGTGGAAGAGTATTGTTCTTAAGATAATCATAGATTGTTTTGTATAGAGGTGAATCTAAACCGATTAGGGCATAAATGACTTGGGATGTGGAATTTTCATAGGCTGGGAAAAATAATTGCTCTACCAGGAACTCTTAACAACTCTATTTGTCTAGAATTTGCAACAGTGAAGTGATAGTGGCCATTGCATTGGTAGCTCTGTTGTCCAATCTTGGTATTTTCTCAAAGGTGATATGTACAAAGTACTATTTGAAATCATCTACTATTCTCTTGTAGGGCATTATCTTATCATCCTTTATTTGATATTCATCATTTATTTGATTGATACCTAATTGAGAATCCCCATAGACTCTCAATTCTATGATTCTCCATTCCACAACCATTTTGATTCCTATTACCAGGGCTTCATATTCAGTGATGTTGTTGGTGCATGGAAACATCAATCTATAAGATCTTGGAATTGTGTGCCCTTCTGGAGTGATAAAAAGGATGTTGGCGCCTGATCCATGTTGTGTATAGGATCAATCAAAGTACAGGATCCATTGCTTGGGTGTGATAGTGAGTACATCCATGTCTATAAATTCCACCTGTAGTGGTTGTTGATCTAGTAGTGGTGCTTCATCCAATTGATCTGCAATTACCTATCCTTTGATAGATCGATTTTCTATGTACTATATGTCAAACTCATTGAGAATAATGACCCATTTAGCCAATCGTCTTGTAAGAGATGCTTTGTTGAGTAAATAATTGAGAGGGTCAATTTTTGCTACCAGCTTGATTGTGTGAACTTGCATGTAGTGGCGAAACATTTGAGAGGAAAACACCACGACTAAGAAAGCCTTCTCAATGAATGTATAATTTAGCTCATATCCATTTAAAGTTCCACTGATGTAATAAATAGCTCATTCCTTACCTTCTAAATCTTCTTGTGCTAGCATTGCCCCCAATGATACTTTTGTTGTTGATATGTAGAGAATGAGTGGCTTGTCTGCTATCGGTGGTACCAAAAGTGGTGGATTCATCAGATATTGCTTGAGTTCGTAAAATTATTCTACACACTTCTCTTCCCATCTGAAAGGTATATTCTTATGAAGCAGATGATTGAATGGTAGAAATTTATCTACTAGTTGAGCTATGAATCGCTTGATGGATTGCAGTCATCCCTGCAAAGATCTGAGTTGGTTAATGTTCCTAGGAGGTGGCATCTCCCTGATGGCCTCTACCTTCACTGGATCTACTTCAATGCCCTTTTCTGACTCAATGTAGCCTAACAATTTGTCTGATGTGACCCCAAAGACACACTTCTTAGGGTTTAGTCTCACCTTGAATTTCTCCAATATTTGAAAGATTTTACCTAATATGCCTAGATGTTATTCTCGAGTGAATGATTTAGCTAGTAAATCATCCACATATTCCTCCATGAAGGTATGCATCATATCATGGAAGATTGTCATGATGGCTCTTTGATAAGTTGCCCTAGCATTTTTCAAGCCTAAAGGCATGATGTTTCAACAATATGTTCCCCATGGACAGGTGAATGCAGTTTTATCTTGATCCTCTAGAGATATCTTGATTTTATTATAGCTAGAGAAACCATCCATTAATGATAACATTGCATGGCTCACTGTTAGATCAACAATTATGTAAATGCTTGGTAAAAGAAAGTCATCCTTTCAACATGCTTTGTTGACATTTCTAAAATCTGTGCATATTTTGATGCTTCCCCTAGGTTTTGAAACTGGTACTATGTTTGAAATCCATTCAGCATAGTCCATAGGTCAAATGAATCCAACGTCTAATAACTTCTTTAGTTCTGATTTGACCAATAATGCCACATTTGGATTCATCTTTCTTAATTTTTGTTTGACCAACTTAGCTATTGGAATGATGGACAAATGATGCATGATCAGGTTTGAATCTATTCTAGGAATATCTGCATAAGACCAAGCAAAATTGATTTTATTTTCCTTTAAGAATTTGATAAAATCTGGTTGTTCCTCCTTTGTCAGTGATTTTGCTAGGTGTATGGTTTTGACTGTTGCTTCAATGTTGATGTTCATTAATTGAGTTGGCTCAATCAATATGGGTGACCTTTCTTGATAAGTTTTAGGAAGAGTGTCAAGTCTCCCATCTTTAGATGCCTCAAAAAGGTTTTCACTTGCAAATGCGTCCTTTATTTTTACATTTTTGTGATCTAATGCTGTCATTGATAGGTTTTCATCATTAGATCCTTTGTTTCTTTCATTTTTACGACTGAGAGACTTGACACTCCCCTGATTGTAGATATCATTATTTTGTTCGCTAGTAGAGCATGTTTCTGAGTTGACTGAACATAGATACTGGACAATGGATTCACCATCTAGGAATATCAGTATATCATGGTGTTCAGGTTCTTCCCAGTCTATGAGATTAGGATATACAAGTGGTAAGGTGTCATTTGGTGGGTTGAGATTGGTCGCAATAAGTGTCATGATATAGGCATGGTTATAGTTGTTTGGGATACTAGTTAGGTCTAGGATATTGTCAAGGTCTTCGATGGTATTATATTCGATGTAGCCTTGTTCATATTATCGCTGCTCATTCTCACTAGCCTCGTAGATATGTCATGGTCCAAATTCAAGTGGTCAATATTTTGAGCCTTGTCCCTCCTGAGAAAGGGATGTGTATGAGTGGATGTTATCTACGTCAATGTCCTGAGTAATATCTAAACAACTACCCCACTCATATTCATTAGAATTGGTTTCACAATTACTGTCCCAGATTATTTTGCTACTTCTAACAGGTATGTTGTATGGTGAAAAGAGATCTTTGACAAATGATACCAGTTTTGTATCTTTTTCTAGTTTAGATTCAGAGCCTTCTTGTGCTTTTTTCATTTGTTCATACATTGTTTCCCTTCGGTGAGAAGTAATCACTTCGAGTGGTGGCTCTTATTTGGTTTGATTAGGTTCTTGCACATGATGTACTTTCTTGTAAGAAGCTTCTTCCCTTTGAATGGCTAGGTCTTCTTATCATTTCTCATTTTCCCAATGTTCTTTCTCTTTCCTCATTGTTTCAGTTGCTTGGTGTAGTGCTTCTTGCCATGAGTTTTCATTATATTTGCTGGTGATTTTGCTTATGTCTAGCGGTATATTTTTTCCATACCCTAGTCATGTTTTGTCTCTTGCAAATTGTGAAGGAAGTTGCAAGGGTTCTGTAATGCCTTCCTGGCGCTTGCCAATAGGTCCTTTGTCATTGTATCCCATCTATTGCATGATCTAGAACCATTTTCCATATTGTTGTATTGGTATGGCCACTTCTATGGTAGTAGTTCTAACTTCTTCTTCATACTTGTATAGACAACGAATGAAGTCTTTCTCTTTTGATTCATTGGCCTGTGTGCCCAATTGGATAAATTTACCATCAAACTTGGTGATGGGTTGTGTTGCTTGATTTGTTGATGTAGAAGGTTTTCTATAAGATTTTGGTGATGTTGGCAATTTTGATAGACATAAGGGTTCAAAAGAGTATTCCCCCATGCCTTGATCTTTGATTTTCATTTTTTGCTTAAAGTCTGTGGATAAAGACTTGATTTCTTCTTGATGATGATTGGATGTCGAGGAAGCTTGGACCTCCCTGTTGTGTGGAACCAAGCTGTCTTGAGCTGCCCCCATAGCATTGCAATACTAAAAAGGGTTATTATCTGTAGATATGGAAATTTCTTATCCATTGTATAGGAACTTGATACATTGATGGTATGTCGAAGGTACTACTTGCATCTCATGTATCCACAAATGACCTAATAGAATATTGTATGTCAACTCTATGTCCAAGACTTGGCACATGGTGTCCTCTTGTCATGGTATGTTGTATGGTGAAAAGAATTAATGTTCCTTTGGATGACCTCTCTTCATCATCATAGGCTTTGATGGCGATCTTCTTGCTTGGATGAATAGATTACTCAGAGAAGCCCAATGCACGAATAAGCTTTAAAGTACAAATATTGAGACTGTGTGGGAGAAAAAGTGACACTAAGCAAACATGCCCTAATCTCACTTTCAACCACACACTTGTGGAAGACGAAAGAGCCTAGAGATATCACACAATTGGCTACTTCTTTTTGTGGAAGAGAGAGCCATGGGATACCTATTAGGATTTCTATTCCCTTGTTGCAAATGATAGATAGAATGATGCAAGTTCAATTCCCAACCCCAAAGTGCAAGTATGAACTAATAACAAGATTGCAGAATTGAACTTAAACTATGGAAAGCTGTAAACACAAGGACAAGACAAGAATGTAAATGCGTACCTGGAGTTAAAATTTGAGTGAAAATGTTCGGGACGGGGGAGCGGGTACCACTGTCCTGATTCTGCCCCTGAAACTGCTCCAGAAACTGCTGTTTTGCACTCTGGAAAACTGTCAGAAATGTTGTATGTCAGAAGGACCAGGGTGCCCAGTGCCCCTGTCCCAGGGACCAGGGTGCCCCACGCCCCTTTCCTGGTCTTTTGCTCTAAAATTTGGCGTGTGGTTCAGTCTCCGTCCGCTTCCATCGGATCTGCAACTTACGGCGTCGTCCGAATCCTGAAATCTGCACTTATATCTGAAAAGGTGTTTTGGGTGGCTATATAGGGTTTTGCCTTAGTCAAACCCCCACTTCGGTGATTTCCACCTCCACGAATAGCCAAGTTGTATTGTAAAAGTAATGTGTGTGCAGACCTTGTGTGTGTGCAAGATCCTAAAATGCAAGTAAGCAAACTAGAGCAACCTAGAAAGTAAACCCTAATTGCTTGTAAATGATAATGTAAATGCTCCAAATCAAGATGCAAAGTGATCTAAAGCATGAATACAAATGATATAATGAGGCTTATGCAAAGACATGAAAACAACATGAAATCATACCCAACCCCAAGGGAGGGGTACAAGCCAATCTTCAGTCGGTAATCTCCTATTGCTCTTCAATGTCTTCAAAGCCCCAAATGGATGAATGAAATTGATGAATGCTTGATAGATGGATGTTGAATGTTGTTGAAGTCTTCAAAGATCTGCTCTTTCGCTGCATAGAAGGTCCTTAAAAGCCAAAATTCTGATCCTTTCAAATGAAGAAAGAGAGCTCTTATATATGAAACCCTAGGTCTTAATTTCAACTTTTGGCTGACCTAGAGATTGAATATCCCGCCAATTTCTTGGGGTTAAGCTTTATTTTATGATTGGATCGCGCTCCTAAAATTTCGGGAAAAATGTCCGGGACCATGTGCACTCCGGGCGCCATGGTCCTCTCCGGGCGCCATGGTCCCGACAACTTTTCACCAAATTTTCAGGGTCATCGGATATGATGATTTTAGAGAGAATCCCGAAGTTACAGGTGATTTTGAGATGTTTTGACCCCCGAAATCAAGCCCCCAAGTTCAAAATAGGACCTAATTAGGGTTTTTGATTAAATGATGTATTGGAAGAATAAAATGAAAGGGGCACACTTTAATGAAAAGGGCCCAACTTTATGATATGGAAGATGATGAAATAGAACCTTAGACCTAATTAATTTGATTAATTAAGTGCTAAAGGGGAAATGCAATGCAAAATACAAAATGCGCCAAGGCGGGTGCTAAACTAGGTGTGAAATTGTACCACCCTAGCAAGTGCCTACATTTAGCCCCCACTTTAGCGGTCATATGAACACTACGTGCATATGCAAGCTAAAGTACAGAAAAGTAAACATTATTTGAAAAAGGATATATCCATAAGTCTGTCAAACGAAGCCCCCAACGGTATCTGCAGTACACAGTTAGGAACCGCACCCTACAAAACACACGTTAGATCACAAAATCACCTAATGCTTACTAAGGAAGGTGATGAAAATTCGAGGGTAGCTATATGCCCCCCCCTATTTCGGCTTGCTAATTTTAGTGAGTTGAAACATGGTATCATGTTAACCACTTCGAATTGTTAAAGAATATTGATGACAAATGCTCACAAGAAGATTTGATATGAGATAAAAAAACCAATGGAGAATCATTTGGTAAGAAAGAGGACTAAATCTCAATTCCAACACAACAAAGAGTGTGATGATTTGAGAGTTCTCTAACACAAGATGAAGGATGTAAATGGAAACAAAATGCAAAGAGAAGAAAAGAAAGGAAAAAAGCATGAATACACACATTGGTGATCCATGAGAAGAATAGTGAGAGAGAAGACATGGACTTCTCGCCCCTAGATCTTGTCTAGGTGATCCATGGGAAAAGGACATGGAAAACTAGCCCCTAGAGTCTGTCTAGGTGATCCATGTAAGGGAGGAGAGTGAGAAAGTCTAGCCTTATGCCGCTAGTTCCACTCAACCTCATGCATGTGTGTGTAAGTAAGATTAGAAGCACCTCATAGGAGTCTATGCCCGAGTATGCTACAACCTGTATATGTATAGTACAAAAGTGTGACATCTCGCTCTAAGAGTCTATACTCTAGTTCCGAGAATAATCACCTTGCATAAAAGAAAAATGGAGACATTTCACTCTAAGAGTTTGTGCTCTGGTTCCAAGAATGACCCATTGCTCAAAAAGTGTTTATGTCATAAGCAAAGTAGAACAAGGATACCTACCTTCATCACAAAAGAAGATACCCCAAAAATGCAACAATGTCATAGATCCAAGCAAGAGAGTTGTGCACTCTTTAAGCAAGGATAAGATAGTTGAAAAGGGATATCTTGTAGTATGTGTAAAGGAGATCCTTAGAGGAGAAGAGATCTTTGTACAAAAGACACCTATCCCCGAGAGGAATTGTTTTAGACAAATATAACATCTTCTAGAATAAGACAAAGAAGAGAATAAGAATGCAATACTTCCTTCTTTTGCGAGGTGAAAGTGATTCTTAATGAAGGATGACGCTCTTTTTAACCCAATTGGGAGAGTGAATTCATTATGTATGTATTTTACAAAGTGCAAAAGAGGTTGTAGTCAAGGACTTACACCTCTTGTAAGAGAGAATCCTTGAACAAACAACAACAAATGCATACAAGGAATAACATCAAGTAATAAAGTTCACACCATCCACGAAATAGGAAAAAGTGGATCCTTAGAAAAAAATAAGAAAAGATCATTGCCTCCCAAGGATGAAGGACTTACACAATCTTCTAGGGAGAGATTTAGACATAAGCAAAATGTACTACATACTCACATGAGTTCATGCAAGCAAGACATTAGTGTATGTAAAATGCTCCTCACAAGAAGTGGGTAGGATAAGAAAGAGAATACCCATCTTCTCCCATATCTAGGAAAAGAGGATTCTAAAGAAAATATGATCAATATTTCCACACTATTACCCCAAAGGGAAATTTTAACCATAAAAAGAAGAGATGTATGAAATCACTCTTGTCTCCATAGGAACAAGAGATAACATAGAAAATGAGGCTATTATGTTGCTTCAAAAATATGATTGCACTTGAAATTGTACCATCATGAATGACAATGAGCCCCCAGTAAATGAGCTACCAATGTCACATAATGATGAGCAACATAATAGTCATTAATGTTATTTAAAGACATGATAGATTGAATGAGGTATTTGAATATGACATGCTGAATGCTCAACTATAAGTGAGATCAAAAACATGTATAAAATGATAAAAATTGAAGAAGAAAAGTCACAAGAAATCTTAGAAGAGGGATGAGTGTAATTTATTAGAGCCTTATCCCTAGAGGAAAGGACTTTATGAAGAATAGGAGATAAAGATTCATAAGTGGATTTAGAAATTTGAGGGGATTCATAAAGAGATTTGTTCATTGCCAAGATTTCCTTATGAGGGGAATGAGAGTTGATAGAAGTAGAAGATGATTTAGTTGAAGTGAGATCATCATCACTACTAAATATAGCATTCACATTGAGAGATGGTCTTTTAGATGCTTTGGTGGGCTTAGAAAGATTATATCCAAGTCCAAATGAATATTCATGCATGTTATGTTCTAAAGGAACTTTAATTCCTTGTTCATTTGTGCCACAACCATTTCCACTATAGCCACTCTTAGCCAAAATATGAAAACCACGACCATAATGATTAGCCATTTCAGAAAGAGAAGGTAGTTTTTCATAAGACAAAGAATCAAATTCTTCAGAATTGGAGATGTGAGGAGAAGAAGTTTGAGAAGCGGCCACAAAATTATTGCTCATAGGTTCAGGTAAGACTGATTGATCTCTAGTTTCTTCCTTCTTTTTAACTTTAAGCTCTCTAGGAGGAACCCTATACTCACCTACAAAGGTGGGATTAAAGTCAAGAGATCCCCAATCATCTTCTGCGAGAACCTTCTCAGGATCAAAAGCCTTTTCATATGTAGACTCAAGTTGAGAAGGATCTTCTTCAGGAGCTTTAGACTCATCCAAAGAATTTTGATCATCAGAGAGTGAGGATTCATCCATAGGTATCTTGTTCAAAGAGTCATCACTAGAAGAGGAAGGCTTAGATGTTTGCAAACAAGCTTGGAGATTAGTGTCACCTATCAAGGTATATGTCTTATTATTATAAATGAATTTAACTTGTCTATGCAATGTAGAGGGGACAGCTTGCATACTATGAATCCAAGGTCTCCCTAATAACAAGTTGTATGTTAGATTTCCCGACATAACATGGATAGGAGTAGGCAAAGTAACAGGTCCCACTGTGATGGGTAAGGTGATAATACCTAATGAAGACTTAGCCACATTATCAAAGCCTCGAATGGGATGAGAGTCAGGCTCAATAAGGGATGTATCCACATTCATCTTATGCAATAGATTAATGCTACACACATTAAGGCCAAAACCATTATCTACCAGTGTTCGTCTTATAGCAGTGTCATTTATGATAACCACAATCATCAAGGGATCATATTGATGTTGAATTTCACTAGTAGGCAACTCATCTTGAGTAAACACAATTTGAGCTTTAGGATTCATCACAGAGTTAACCAAAGACACAATATTACTAGATGTATTAGGTGGAGGAACATTCAAATCTTTCAAGGCATCTTGTAACATTCCATAATGAGCGGAAGAAGTTTAGATCAAATCCCAAAGGGATATCTTAGCAGGGGTAGCTCTAAGTTGTTCAATAAGATCATAGTCCTTACTAAGCATTTGTGAAATACGAGGAGCTTGCGGAAGAATTGGTTGAGGATTAGGAAGAGAAACTGGAGTAACAGGAGGAGGATTAGATTGCCTATTATTTCTAGTATTATAGGTATGAGCAACCGCATTATAACTCTCTCTAGTCAGTTGCTTAGCATACTCATAAGGGCTCTTAGTAGAATAACCTCCTTGCACAGTAATAATAGGTTTGTTAGGAGTGCAAAAAGAATCATTAGCATAACCACCTTGAACCACTAAGATAGGCTTATTTAAAGGTTGATAATTTTGAGAAGGACAAGCACCTTGGACAGTGAAGAGAGGTTTGTTAGGTGTTTCATTCACATGTATCAAATTGATTGAGGATGGTTTAGAGGAATGAACAAAAGTGTTAGAAGAATTATTGATAGTCTTCTCTTGCACTAAAATCTTATCACAGATCAAATCAATTTTAGGAGAGAGACAAGGGGTAGGCATTGATGTTCTAGTAGAAAGAGTAATACTAGGAAAGGTCATATCATCCTCTATCATCAAAGGATCTACATGGGGAATAAACTCTCTAGGAGAAGGATCAACATTACTCTCTAAAGTCTCACTTTTGAGAGGGAGATCTTTGAAAGAGATGTTAACCGACTTGCTTTGAACTAGGGTATCCTTATGAGCAGAACCAAGTTGAGGAGAGGGAGATGCTATATTTTTAGAGGGAGAATAATTGAGATTCAAGGAAGGTGAGAAACTATCAAGGGAGTTTTCAATCTTGATTTCATCCCCTTTGGCTAGGGTTCTCTCATGGGATAGAGAATAATCTACACCTTCTTCTAATGGTTCATCCCAAATAGTGAAGTTGTTGAAAGGAATGTTTGAAGTATTGTCAATTTTGGGAGAGGAGATAACATTATTTATTAATCCCTCATCCTTAGGACGGAGAGCATCAATAGATGTGTTAAACTCATCCTCTTTCCTCAAAATATGTTCAATATGATCTTTAGGGGAGAGAGAATTAAGGAAATTGCTTATTATTTCATCTTCTTTCTCTAAGGGATGCTTATGGGTAAGACAAACTTTAGGAGAAGGGTAAGCATTTATCATTAATTCATCATCTCTAGTGGGAATTTTGTTGGAAAAGGAAATGCCATCACTAGGAAATGTAGGGATAATGTCATCTTCTTGCACAAAAGGATCCTCATGAAGGGAGTGTTTTTTAGGAGGAACATGAACATATTTCTCCAAAGATTCATGCTTAGGAAGGAGATCTTTGAAAGAAGTGTTCATAACCTCTTGTTGCACTAACATGCCCCCATTGGAAGGACCAACTTTAGGAGAAAATAAGTCAATGTCCATCAATACCTTTTCACTTAGAGAGGCATCATGTAGGGAAGGTGAAGTAACATTAAGAAAGGTGTTTATGATATCATTCTCTTCCTCAAGGATAGCTAAATAGGAAGGGCACATTTTAGGAGAATTGTCAAGATCACTCTTAAAGTCTTCATCCTTAGAGCATGGGAGAGTCTCAAAGGGATTGGTAGCAACTCTTTTAGGCACCAAAATGTTGTTATAGATGGGGGGAGGTTCTTTAGGAGGAGGAAAAATTGAAACAAGGGAAGCTAACCCACTATCACATCTATGAAATGAATGCATCATGACAACAATTTTCCTCTTTCAAATGATAACACATGCAAAATAGAAGGAAATGTTTAATTTTAACCAATGCAAGCACTTAGAATGTAGATTTAGAAAATGAAATTTATGATTCAAATGAGTTCCTAAATCAGATTTGAAATTATTGATCCCAAATAAGCTATCCACAAGTTCAACCTTGAATTGAAAAATTAGGGTTTTAGCAAAAATTTCCTCTAAATTTTTTAATCTTGCAAGAAATTGAAACTTGTAAATACAAATTTGAATTTGAAATAGCATAAACACTCAAATTTGAAAACATAAATCAGAATTAGAGAAGATTGGAATTCACATCGGGTTCACCAAAAATGTGTGGGAGAAAAAGTGACACTAAGCAAACATGCCCTAATCTCACTTTCAACCACACACTTGTGGAATATGAAAGAGCCTAGAGATATCACACAATTGGCTACTTCTTTTTGTGGAAGAGAGAGCCACGGGATACCTATTAGGATTTCTATTCCCTTGTTGCAAATGATAGATAGAATGATGCAAGTTCAATTCCCAACCCCAAAGTGCAAGTATGAACTAATAACAAGATTGCAGAATTGAACTTAAACTATGGAAAGCTGTAAACACAAGGACAAGACAAGAATGCAAATGCGTACCCGAAGTTAAAATCTAAGTGAAAATGTTCGGGACGGGGACGCGGGTGCCACTGTCCTGATTCTGCCCCTGAAACTGCTCCGGAAACTACTATTTTGCACTCTGGAAACTGTCGGAAATGCTATCTGTCAGAAGGACCAGGGCACCCCACGCCCCTGTCCTGGTCTTTTGCTCTGAAATTTGGTGTGTGGTTCAATCTCCGTCCACTTCCGTCGGATCTACAACTTACGGCGTCGTCCGAATCCTGAAATCTGCACTTATATCTGAAAAGGTGTTTTGGGCGGCTATATAGGGTTTTGCCTTAGTCAAACCCCCGCTTTGGTGATTTCCACCTCCACGAATAGCCAAGTTGTATTGTAAAAGTAATGTGTGTGTAGACCTTGTGTGTGTGCAAGATCCTAAAATGCAAGTAAGCAAACTAGAGCAACCTAGAAAGTAAACCCTAATTGCTTGTACATGATAATGTAAATGCTCCAAATCAAGATGCAAAGTGATCTAAAGCATGAATACAAATGATATAATGAGGCTTATGCAAAGACATGAAAACAACATGAAATCATACCCAACCCCAAGGGAGGGGTACAAGCCAATCTTCAGTCGGTAATCTCCTATTGCTCTTCAATGTCTTCAAAGCCCCAAATGGATGAATGAAATTGATGAATGCTTGATAGATGGATGTTGAATGTTGTTGAAGTCTTCAAAGATCTGCTCTTTCACTGCATAGAAGGTCCTTGAAAGCCAAAATTCTGATCCTTTCAAATGAAGAAAGAGAGCTCTTATATATGAAACCCTAGGTCTTAATTTCAACTTTTGGCCGACCTAGAGATTGAATATCCCGCCAATTTCTTGGGGTTAAGCTTTATTTTATGATTGGATCGCGCTCCTAAAATTTTGGGAAAAATGTCTGAGACCATGTGCACTCCGGGCGCCATGGTCCTCTCCGAGCGCCATGGTCCCGACAACTTTTCACCAAATTTTCAGGGCCGTCGGATATGATGATTTTAGAGAGAATCCCGAAGTTACAGGTGATTTTGAGATGTTTTGACCCCCGAAATCAAACCCCCAAGTTCAAAATAGGACCTAATTAGGGTTTTTGATTAAATGATGCATTGGAAGAATAAAATGAAAGGGGCACACTTTAATGAAAAGGGCCCAACTTTATGATATGGAAGATGATGAAATAGAACCTTAGACCTAATTAATTTGATTAATTAAGTGCTAAAGGGGAAATGCAATGCAAAATACAAAATGCACCAAGGCGGGTGCTAAATTAGGTGTGAAATTGTACCACCCTAGCAAGTGCGTACAATTTACGACGCTACAGAGACCAACTCCTCCATCTATTAACACTCTTTTTACTCGATGTTTATAGACTAAGAGTTCAATATGGAGTGGGGTGTTATGCAGATGATTCAAGGAGACATCATGGGTTAGTGCAAGATCAAGGGGGGCCAAAAAGTGGCAATGTGAAAAAAATAGCCTTCTCCACTCGCCTAAAAACGCAAAAATCCATGTTGACTTTTTGCTTGGCCTGGGTGTCAGTACACCTTGGCATGGTAATTACCTAAGCAAATCGGATATCCTATTTTTATTTGTGGTTTTAATTTAAAAAATATATTCTATATATTACATATTATATGATATATAATATATTGTTATATTATATATTATATTATTATATTATATAATATTATATATTATATTATTATATTATATAATATTATATAATATATAATGTAGTAATATATTATATAATTATATAATATAATAATATATTATATTATATAATATAATAATATAACAATATATTATATAATGTTATATTATAATATAATATAATATAATATTATACAATATATATAATATAATAATATATTATTATATTATATAATGTAATGTTATTTTAAAATAATTTAAGTATAAAAATCAGATATTCGATTTTCTTAGACAATATATTTTGATTGTGACACCTCGTGAGTTATTTTTAATCCATGAGCTGCGCGATTTTATGGAAATCCGATATCCAATTGCATCTGATACCCGGTTTTTTGCCCAAAATTGCTAAAAAATAGATTGAAAGGTAAGATTTCTATTGTTCTCATTCATTTTTTGTATTTTTTTTAATGTTTATTTGTTTTTTCATTGAAAATATGGTATTTTTCATGAAAACTAGGTTTTTTTAAATCAAATACAAAATTGTTTAAATTTGTTAACTAAATTCAATTGTCTACATTCAATTAGGTTAAAAATGGGGGATAACAATGAAAACATTGATCAACCACAACCGCAACAACCAAACCCTCCTTTGCCAAACCCCCCCTCAATTCAGGATTTGATTGCACAAAATTTGAATGAATTGAGGTGGATTGTAGATGTATATCATAAGATCCCTCGTCTAAACCCATTGTTTGATCCTCTCATGTCGATCATAAAGAGTATGGAAACCATGACTGAGGAGCACAATGTTGCCCTTTTGTGGTGAGAATCTATGAGGGAACAATATGCAGATAGATTGTCGTATAAGGAGATCAAGGATCTTCAGACATCTAAAGCGGATATCGCCTCATTGTTTGTGAATCCCCACACTAGTCAACTTGTAAACCCCCAAAAAACAAAACTTTCTATTAAATTGTGCACAAATGATGGTATTGTGAAAAACTTTTGGGATTGTTGGTGGATGGTTTTCGACAAACCACCCAACAACAATCTTGATGTCCCCTTCTACTTCATAAAAAAACTATATGCTGAGTTTGTTTTAGGCAAACATGTGAATGACTTTGACATCCAACCTTTCTAGAGTGTGAGTTTAGGTATGCCCCGAAATAGACCTGGGACAATTAGAGTAGTCCAGGGCCCATGATAGGGAGATTGCTAGGTGAGTGCTCAAAAGGACATGAATGGAAACAAGAGGTATTGTTTGTGTCTGCTCCTGAGGTTTGCAATAACAAGTTTAGTTTCACTTGATAGGTCTCTCTACAATTCTTCACCTACAACCTCCCCTTTTGGTGATAGCTCACACCCATGCTCAAACTTGCTTCAATTGCTCACTCCACCCAACTACTCATTCTCAAACCCTATTCTTTTAGCATTCAACACACTATTTCAGAGTGCATTAGGAAACTCCAACATGGACATGTGGAGCAGCAATATTTGATCAAGATTTGATGGTCACACTTGGTTTAAGGCTCATAGCCCTTAACTTACTCAAAACACCAACAAAGGGTCAAAAACTCCAACTGAGGCTATGCATTGTCCAAGGTCTTATTTTTCATTTGGTTTTATTGTTTTAAAATTTCCACACAAAGTCTCATGAGCCCCAAACTCCTCCTTGCAATCGGGTTCTAAAAATTGTGTGTTATGCAGTCAAAGGCTACTAGCCCGTGGAGGGCTAATTGACCAATTATTATTCACCCTGCCCAATGATGGGCTTCTCCTCCCACAAAATTATTTTGGATGGTGTGTAATAGGTCATATCAAGGAGGTTTTCATGGTTTTAGGTTCCACCAACTTAGTTTAGTGACTATCAACAAAATTGGGCTTAAAAGTAGGGTTTTGTAGGGTCTTGAAGTGTCTTCAAGACCCTTCAAACACTAAAAGTGCCTAGATCTTCATAAGACCTCTGACATGTCTTCAACATGTTTCCTCTACCTCTTCCATACAAGTATTTTTCCAAACACTTGGCAAACAAGTGAAAAATCAGTAAAATTGTCACTGTCACAGTCAAAACTGTCCCTTTACCAGTCAATCTGTTGCTACCTCTTTGGTCCTGCATGACAAGGAGTTTGAACTAAAAAGTATACTTAGATGAGGTTTGTAAAACATTTATGAACTCTCCTATTACATAGCCTTCATAGTTACAAGGCTTGGATCATACTTTGAAGCATTCCATGAGCATTTGACAAATACAATTCACAAAAATAGTGAACTCAATGTTTTGCTTACAAGAAGAGAATGATTAAATGGAACAAGCTATTCTAACACATCAAGATGATGTTTAACATCCTTGGCCATATTTCCAAACCTCTGTCCCATTCATTTGTTCACTCCAAATTGATTTTGGGTGCAAATCTTGAGTTTTTGTTCATGCTACTAGCCAAGCAATCAACACTTGCCTAGTATTCGCTCAAGTCCTTCTTCCAAACACACTTTTGGAAAAAAATAGAGCATATGTATAGTATATACATGAATTCCAACTTTACTAAATCCATTATGTGGGATCCCAGACCTAGATTAGTCAAGTGGTGGCATCTTGGAACTTCAAACCCCTGACAAGGCAGTGAGCACGCAGAAGTAAAACTATTTTGTGCAAACCAATTACCAAAGGAAACCAATACAACAATAAACTAGAGAGAATTATACAATTTCTATGCACACTTCCCAAAATTATAGTATGGACTATGGAGCTACAACACGGACTATTTCACAAACGAAGGAAAAACTAGTCATAAAAGCCAAAATGTCATGATTTTATTAAAAAGCTCTTGCTTATAAAATAACCAAATCTTTCCAAGGAAAAGGGAGGTCTTTTATAGTTTTTCCAATTGGTTATCAAGCCTTATTACGGATATGAGGCTTCCATAACTTCATTTTGCAAGAAAATGACAATTTTGAAAACTTTTCAAGCCAAATGACAACATTTCTTGCTCCAAAAGGAAATTTTGACAATCTAACCTTATCTAATCATCTAAAAAACTTATAAATTCTTAAAAAAACTTGACAAACTTATAAATTCTTAAAAGCAATTTTGCACATTTTTGCCAGAAATTGTCAACTCAAACCCTGAAAGGCAAAACTTGATCTATTGAGCCCAAAATGAGATCAAAACTAGTAAAAATGACACATAAAAACCTAAAACAATATAATCAACCTAACACAAGATATTAAAAATAAGTAGGCATAAAATACTCAAAAATGGGAGTCTTACTCAACTAAGTGCTCCTGCACCATACTCCCCCAAAGACAAAGAAGTCATGTGACTCCTTGAGGCAGCAAAGAAGAAGGTATGCCAACTTTTTGAAAGTTAGCTTCAGGTATCCATGTGGCCTCTGAGATAGGCTTGTCCTTCCATTTGATTAGATGCTCCATGTAGGTGTGATTCCTTGTCTTTTTGAGAATCCTGGAGTCTAGAACCTATTCTGCTTGGGGAAAAGAAAGAGAAGGGAGAGATAAATCAGAAAGGGATTGTACAACATCTGAAACTCTTTTAATCTCCTTAGGTGGCTACCCCTTGAAAGCAATCAGATCTGCAACATTAAAAATGGGAGACAAAGAAACATCAGTAGGCAAATCAACTTTGTAAGCATTAGACCCATACTTAGCCAAGATTTTGCAAGGGCCTATTCTCCTCATATGAATTTTGCTTGGAACTCCCTTTTGTAACCTTGCCTTGTTCAAATTAACCATCACATAATCACCTATGGAAAACTGAGCATCTCTCTTTGTAGCATCCACTCTTGCTTTGACCTTTTGGGAGGTATCTTGAAGAGCTTTCCTGACTTGCTCATGAACCTCCTTCATGGATTGTGCCATGTCATCGGTTGTTCCACTCTTATGCTGCAAATTAGTGATATCCCTCAACTCCATTATACCCCTTGGATGCATATCATAAACAACTTCAAATGGACTTTTACCTATATATCGGTTAACACTATCATTGTAGGCATATTCTGCTTGATGAATGAGCTGATCCGAACTCTACCCATATTCCTTTGTCAAGCACCTAACCATGTTTCCAAGGGACCTATTCACAACTTCAGTTTGGCCATCAGTTTGTAGATGATAAGTTGAACCAAAAGAGAGATTAGTACCCAATCTCTTCCACAATGTTTTCTAAAAATGACCAAGAAACTTAACATCCCTATCTGAAACAATGCTAGTAGGCAAACCATGAATTCTAACAACTTCTTTGAAAAACAAATAAGCAATATGACTTGCATCATGTGTTGTCTTACAAGGAATAAAGTGAGCCATTTTGCTAAATCTTTCAACTACTATAAAGATGCTATCAAATCCTCCTTGAGTTCTAGGGAATCCTACCACAAAATCCATACTAATGCAATACCAAGGCCTATGTGGAAATGGGAAGAGGCTGATATAAACCAGCATTAGAGGAATTACCTTTTTCTTTCTGACATACCAAGCACTACTCAACATACCTCCTGATGTCTCTCTACATCTTAGGCCAATAATAGAACCTTTGAACCAACTCTAAGGTCTTGTTGAGACCAAAATGTCCACTTAAGCACCCATTGTGCTTCTCTTGAATGAGCTTCTCTCTCATAGAACCTTTTTGAACACACAATTGTCCATCCTTGAATAACAAACCATCCTGCAAAGTGAAATCAGCATATGCACCATGGAAATTATTCTCAAAATCTTGAAAAACTTTATAAGCTCCAGCAAAATCATCATCAGTAGGATACATGTCTTTGAAACTATCAATACCAATGCTCTGAACTTGAATCTCATGAATAGTTAACAACCTTCTACTCAAAGCATCTGCTACTTTATTCAACTAACCCTTCTTATGCTTAAGAGTAAAAGTGTAAGTTTGTAAGTATTCTACCCATTTCACATGCCTATGATTCAATTTATCCTGTGAGTTCAAGAAACTTAGTGCCTGATTGTCTGTGCATACAACAAACTCTTTAGGAAAAAGATAGTGTCTCCATTTCCTAAGTGCTTTTACTAATGCATAAAGTCCTAAATCATAGGAAGAGTACTTTTTCTTTGCATCATTCAACTTATCACTAAAGAATGCAACTATTCTATTTTCCTAACTTAAAATAGCTCCTACGGCAATATTACTAGCATCACATTCAAGGGAAAAAGCTTATCAAAACTAGGTAAAATGAGCACTGGTTGAGTAGCTAGTTTAGTTTTCAATAATTCAAACCCCTTATTGGCTGCACTTGTCCACTGAAATTTTACCTTTAAACCCCCTTTGATGGTGTCTAACATTGAAGCACAAATCTCACTGAATCCCCTGATGAACTTTTTGTAGAATTGTGCCAAACCATGGAAACTTTTGACATCACTAGCTATCTTAGGAGTTGGTCAACTGGTTATTGCTGCAACTTTAGTTTGATCCATTTTCATATTGCCTCTTGATACAACAAAACCAAGATAGACCAATTCTTGCTTCAAGAAATCACATTTTTCTAGATTAAAGGTTAGTTGTTCATCAGATAACTTTCTCAAAACCTTAGCCAAATGCTTCAAATGCTCTTCCTTAGTCTTACCGAAAAATAAGAATATCATCTAAATACACAACAACAAACTTGCCAATGAAATCATGTAAAACTTCATTCATGAGTCTCATGAATGTGTTGGGAGCATTAGAGAGTCCAAAAGGAATGACAAGCCACTCATAGAGACCCTCATTTGTTTTGAAAGTTGTCTTCCATTCATCCCCCTCTTTGATTCTTATCTGATGGTAACCACTCTTCAAGTCAATCTTACTGAAATATTGTGCACCCTCCAAGAAATCCATCAAACCCTCTATCCTGGATATGGGAAATCTATATCTGATGGTGATCTTGTTTATAGCTCTGGAATCTATGCAAAGTCTCCATGTTCCACCCTTCTTAGGTGCCAACACTGTAGGTACTTCACAAGGACTAATGCTCTTCCTAATCAGCCCTTGGTCTAAGAGTTCTTGTATTTGTCTTGCTACCTCTTTATTTTGTTTAGGGGTCATCTTATAGGCTGCCTTATTGGGTAAAGAGGCTCCAAGTATGAAATCAATCTGATGGCTAATGGCTCTAGGAGGTGGTAAGGTTGTAGGTGTGTAATCACTGATTATGTCTTTGAATTTATTTAGGATTTTCTGCACCTCATATGGTATCTTGACTTTCTTTTCTACCTTTTCTTCCTTGGGTTTCACTATGAGTGCAAATCCTACTCCTTCGCCTTCTTCAATTGTTTTGATGAACTCTTTCTCATTCACTAACAAGATGTTAGGTACTTTGTTGCTTCTCTCTCCTTCTTCAATGATGGATTGAATCTAATAGGTTACTCCATCTTTCTGAAATGAGTAGGAGTTTCTTTCCCCATCATGTTGTGCTTTTCGGTCGAACTGCCATGGTCTACCCAATAGTAGATGGCAAGCATCCATAGGAAGGATGTCATATAGGATCCTATCTACATATCCAGCTATGTGGAAATCTACCCAGGCTTGCTCATTTACTAACACATGTTGTCCCTTATTTACCCATGTGACTTTGTATGGCTCCTTGTGTTGTATCCTAGGTAGTTTCAATTTGCTTACTGCTTCCTCTGATATGATGTTATCTATGGATCTTGAGTCTATGATCACCTTACACACCTTTCCCATGATTTTACACTTAATCTTGATCAATGCTCTTCTCTGTGAGGCCTCTATACTATGTGGCTTCTTTATTAACACTCTCTTGACCATTAAACTTTCACCAGCTTCTGAAGCTGGGCTATTCAATGTTGAAGTTCTAGTATTTCCTCGATCTTCTTGAACATAGTTTACCCTCTTTTCACCACCATAGGATGAACTAGGCTTCTTTGGGCATCTATAGGCAGGGTGGCATAGTTTTTCATATTTATAGCACTTCATGGTTGAGAATTAGGACACTCTCCCTGGTCCATTAGATCTACCCCTACTCGGGTTGCTTGATCCCCTACCCCTATAGTTGGGTTTTCTCTGAGAATCCCCACTTTTCTCTATAAGTTTAGACTCTCCCTGGGATCGTTGATCTATGCTCCTTCCCCCAAAAGTGCCTCTATGGCCTCTACCATCTCTTCCCCTACCTCTTCCTCTATTGTTTTGTTCTTGCTTTCTCCTGCTTTTCTCTTCCACTTTAAGTGCCAATTGATAGCACTTGTGTACTGTTTGTGTGCATAACAAGCTCATATCTTCCTGCATGTTCTACCTCAACCCATTCAAGTACCTTGCAACTTTTATGCTCTCATCCTCTACTACTCTAGATCTCATGCACAACTTTTGAAACTCCTTAGTGTAGCTACTGACATCTAGGTCTTTTTGTCTTAAATTTTGTCTTTTCTTGTGAAGTTGTATTTCATAGTCCTCAGGAAGGTAACTCTCTTTGATTTTGGCTACCATTGCTTTCCAGGTGGCTATTTGTTGTTTACCTTATTTCACCCTTTACTCTTGGATGAACTTCCACCAAGTTAAGGCTACCCCTCTCAGCCTCGATTTTTCTACCTTAACCTTTTGTGCTTCAGTTATTCCATCACATTCGAAATGGTTTTCTAGCACTTCAATCCACTCAATAAGAGCATCTAGATCCATCTTTCCACTGGAAAGGGCCACTCCTTCTAAGGTTTTACCACTCATATCTCTCAAGGCTTTCAAGAAAGGTTCTTGCTCAATAACAGGGTGATGTATGGGAACCTCATCTTCTATGGCCATCATTTTACCCTTATCTCCAACCTTATCATGGACCTCTTCAGTTTTGACTTCTACTTCAGCTAGTTTCATTGCTAGTTGATCTAATCTTTCTCTAAGTGCCCTATTTTCCTTTTCTAGGTCTTCAACCTTCTTGGCTAATTCTGCATTAGTCACCATGTTTTCCTAATGTTCCTTTCCTCCTGAATCTTTTGTTGGCTCTGATACCACTATGATAGGGAGATTGCTAGATAAGTGCTCAAAAGGACAATTTGAGTCAAAAGACCATGAATAATCACTTTATTTAATTAATTCCTCTTTCTCCCCTTTTAATTAAATTTACATTTTATTAAATTGATCCTTGCAAATAAATTAATATTATTTATTTATTAAATCCCCCACTTGAATTTATGCAAGTTGCATCTATTTTTGGTTGAAATAAAGTAATTTTATTTTAATTAAAATCCTTTTCCCTGCACTTGCATTTTCCTACATCCCCCACTTGCATCCTAAAACCCTTCTAGATTATTCTAATCCATTCCAATTAGCCTAATCCATCTCCTAATTATTGTCACAATCCTAAGCAAAGAGAAGTCACTTCTCAAAGCCTTCAAAGTCTTCAATAACCATTAAAGGCTTTTTGTCCTCAACAAGTTAAACCCTCAAAGTCTTCCAAACCATTTAAGGCTCTTACATAACCATTAATGGTTAACTTAACATTCTTGCATGATTAGAGACTTTCTCTTTCACTCAGCCCTCATCTAACTCAAGGGTCTCATTAAGCATTCATGGCTTTAACCTTGGTTATCCCTTTAACCCTTGCACAAGAGTTTACCCATTGGCTAAAAGCTTTATTCAATGGATAATCCTAACCCAACCTTAACCCTTACCTCCTAAGTTAACCTCCATGTCTTCTCAAACATTTAATGGTTCTTTCATCTCCTCTCAAGAAACCTCTTATTGAAAATTGTCACCATTTTATTGGTGAGAATTGTAAACATGGATTGATTAACTTTCAATCCTGGCGCTTTTTAAGATTATTCAATCTTGACCATCCATTGCCCTTTTTTCCCTATAAATAGAGCTCTCATTCTCTCATTTTGATATAGAAGTTTTTATGCATCAAACTTATAGTCATTTTGCTAATGATAAATCAAGTCTTTTGTGCATCGGTCTTGTAGTCCTTTTGCTAATGCATTTAGTCTCTCTTTGATAAATCATCATAATAGCATTTAGAAGCATTTTAATATCATAGAATATTCATGTTAGACTATTATATCATTGCTAGGATAACTAACTAATCTTATTATCATCTTTATGCTAGCTTAATCATCATAGTTTCAATATCATGCATATCTAGGAATGCATTCATTCATAATAATAAAACATCACTCGTTCTTGGAGTTGTCATTCCTAAGTCACTTTTCTCAGTGATCTAAGAGAAAAGACATTGACTTTAGGGATCCCGTGAGATAGAGAACAATGGGAAACTTCTTGGGAAGTTGAGCTATTTCAATATAGTTCGTATCTTTCATCAAGAGTCTCATTGGTGTGTGGGCCTTTTGAATCAGACTTTATGTTTTTGTCATCCTCATTTCGATCATACATTCCTGGTGCCCACCGTGGGGCTCATCCCCATAAATCATATTAGTTTTGATGTAGGACAAAGATTACAAGCACACTGGAATACTGTTTTAGCACGTCAAGAACTTTTGGTAGCTCATCCGGGGCAAACAGTAGCGTGTTCGACATACTGTTTAGTGCATCAAAACCTTTTTTTTAGCGCTTTTGAACTTATTGTTAATGCATAATACTTCAAATTTATTTCCTGCGCATTGGGATAATAGTGTAGCGCATTTGGTAACTAGTGTAGTGCTTCAGAGTCTTTTTGTAGCACATTTGTAACTTTTTTAGCGCTTCCATGCAGAATTTCAGCGCATGACTATGTCAGAAAGGAAAAAAAACATAATTGGTAACATAAGTAAAAGTTAGGCTTGTATAAGCTCACCTAGGATTTAAATTTTTCACTAACTTTTTGTTGCAGGTTACTAATCTTTTTTTGGAGATTGGAGGAGTTTTATTTAGGCATTTAATTATTTTTGTTTCTAACTTTTTCAAGTTAGTTTTAAAAATATTTTATTTTTCTGATGGTTAAAAAGAACTACAAACTAACTTTCAGTTTTACAAAGGTTAAAAAGAATCCCATTTTCCTTTGGTGCTGCTTAAAAAAAACTTCATTATTCTTTTGGTGCATAAAATAAAACCTCATTTTCATTTTTGCAAAAGGGTTAAAAAGATCAACAAACTCATTTTCATTTTTTGCAAAGGATAAAAAGAATCTCACTTTCTTTGTTTTTGTACAAGGTAAAAAGAGTTTTCATTGAGGATTGATTTCACAGTTTTCCTTTTTGTTGGCTAACATCGCGATTTACTTTGTTGACCAGGTTTTTTTTCAAAGGCTTTGGAAATACACATTTTGCTATGAAGAGTTAAAAAGAACACCATGCTCATTGGAGCACCATCTCCAAATAGAAGTTAGCAAATCATTGTCTTGAAGGATAAAAAGAACCTTGTTTGCCTTGTCTCGAAAGTGGAAGGTATATGCTCTCCCCTTAATTGGGTGACCAAAAAGCCAAACCACTCGTATGCTTTCTTTACTTCAAGCATTTGAATCCTTTAGAAGGCCTACCCTCCCGAGTTGCCCTTAGGGTGCCATTAATGGCTGATGAGAGGGGAACGATCTAAGTGGGAAAAAACTTTATCGCCAAGTGTTCCAACCCACTGTAATCAAATGTGGAGGCTGACAAAAGTCCCCTTCAACAATTTTGCTCATCGATTAGCCTTCCTCAAGTATCTTTAAGATACGTTAAGCCTTTGTTCTAAAGGTTGGGAAGCCTCCTGAGGGATTTTATCACTAAAGACCAAACGAAAGCTTGATTAAGAACTTTAGCATTAGAAGCTTTGAGCCGAGTCAGTTACTAGACAATTTCAATATCGTAGTGCAAGGGTGGGGAAGAATCTGCCCCAAAGATCACTCACCATATATCTCCCAAGATAACTACTCAATTGTGAAGCAATTCACTTTGCGTTAATTTATGGCAAAAGGCAAAAAAACGGGCACCCCCTAGGGGCTGACAAGGTTGTTTGAGCTGACGGAGTATCGAGACTAGTGGGCTATGATATTGTTGATGACCCTTGAATAAAGAGTTTGCTTGATTTGTCTTATTTGTTATCCAAACCTATGAAAACATCAGGGATTTGAACATATCCTCAAAAGAACATACACTACTTGTTTAGCATAGGAAAAATTATTATCTCTTCTATGCGTCGTATTTTCAAGTCATTATTTTTAAAAAAATCATCCATCAAAATCACAAGGGTTAATTTTCCAAATGGCAGAAACAAATAAATCAAGATGGTTAGCGCATAGGAACAACATCCTAGTGTGTAGAAAACATTCAGAAGCGCATTTGAACCAACACAACGCATAATCAGTATCATACTGGTGAAATTCTTTGTAGTGCTTGCCAGCATCAGTGTAAAGAATTCAAACATCAGCATAGCGCATAAGAGGCATATCATAGCGCTTTCAGTTCAAACAATAGCGCATAACCTATCTAGAACAATCATTTTTGAACAGTCTAAACTAGCACATAGGAAAGGTATCTTAGTGCATAAGAAACATTTTGTAGCGCATTTCGAACTATCTTTAGCACATTTAGTCTCTGCTTTAGCGCATGATCAATTTTAGGGAAAAACACAGAGCAAATCCAACACTTTGGGAAAATTTTATCGACAGTTTCAAATACCTTTTCAGGTCCTTTAGCAAACTCAACAACAAAAATTTGAATCCAATCATCAGTGAAAAAAATTCCAATCAACAAGGCACTCTTAGAACGAGTTTTTAAATCATTAAGCTAGTTTGAGATCAGACTTCATCCAACAAAATTAGGAAGTATCAGAAACAGTGATCAAAGTTTCACCATCCAACGGATTCTACCAAAACAAAATACCTAGTTTAATCCTTAAGTTGTCAAATGAAGTTTCCATATCGGGATACTTCATTTGACAACTTTACTTTATAAAGTAAACTTGAGTATTCAAACAAAGTTTCCAAATCTAATATCAACGCCAACCTTTGATCATTTGTGTATGACCACTCCTCATATTTTGAGAAGATCAAGTCTTCATCACAAAACTAAGTTGAAGAAGAGACAACATAGTTCTAAAGCACTTGCGAAAAGGAATAAATTTCCCTATATCTTTATCATCAACTCTTTACATCACATCACACATTCTTGTGTCATATGTGATTGTATATCCAAGCCAAAACAAATGAGTTTGACAAGGAACCTTTGAGAATCAGGGCTTACATTCAGAAAGCGGCATTCAACCAATGCCTAAATCACGGAGGAAGGATTAACCCCGCTTTGTTTCCATAGTTCTGTATCACATATAACGAAGCTCGACCTGAATTGCCAACACCACCAAGAACTCCAACAGAAGAAGAAGAATTCATCGCGGTAGAAATATATTAAATGCCCATTGTCACTCGATCTCAGAGAAACAAACAAAAGAAATCACAACCAGAATCAAGTATGGGTCGTAGATTATCCAATCCTTTTGATGAGTATGCCAATATGGGTGAAACAAAGATCACAAAAGAAATTCTCCAAGAATGTCAAGAAAACGCAGCATTCCAAAAACTCATGGAAAGACTTATCGAAGCAGACAAAGAAAAATATCTACTCATGCTAACTAGAAAAGAAGACAACATTCCTGAATATTTCAATACAAAAAACTTGAGGAATATAGATGAGAGAATTTCAAGAACAAGCTCCAGAAATTATGCCTATCAAGAACAACAAAGAGAAGAAGAGACACATGGTCCTGAAAACACATGCGAGCAAGAACAAGACCATACCCACAACCAAGACAATCTTAATAAAAGAGGGGAAACTTGCCCTTGGAGGATGAATGCACCCATGGTTTCTCTTACACAAAAAATCCAAACACTGCAAAGTCTAATGCAAGACATGCAACAGGGGACTATAGTACGATACTCCTTGGATGAGATCTATCCTTATCCTTTCAAAAAGAGATTGAACATGGTTCCTTTTCCCCCAAATTCAGATATACCAAAGTATAACAAATACGATGGCAAAAGTGGTCTCCGTGATCATATTCGGGAATTCTATACCATGAGCCTAGAGTTTTCTCACGATGACACTTACCTCATGAGATTATTCCCAAGAAGTTTGGGAGGGAAAACAATGGAGTGGTCGTCTAAACTTACACCTCCCATCAGATCATTTGATGAGGTGGTAAACAAATTCATAACGCAATACTCCTATAACATTCAACATGCAATCACCATGCTATATGTGTGTAACACAAAACAAAAAAGGAACGAAACATTCATGGTGTTTCTTCAGTGGTGGAGACACATGGTTTCAAAATATCCTCGGGACATGCCTGAAAAGAAAAAGATGGAGATCTTTATTGATAATATAAATAGTGATATGAGTTATCAACTCAAACTCCAATGCATACCATATTTTTCCAAATTGATAGAAAACAAAATTCAAGTAGAGGAAGCCTGCATCAAGAAAGGAACGTTGAATTTCTTTAAGGAAGGTGTTAATTCATCAAAAACTAACACCTTTAACAATCAAAACAACAACACTTTAGACAAATCTAGATTTTGGACAAGGAACAAAATTGTTGTTAACGATGGGGTAGTTGATGCTAACAATGTGAAGTCCAAAAAAATGGTATTAGCTTTATCAGGTAACCCACCATCCAACAAAAATAAAAAAATTGTTAATCAAGGCACTAACACTTATCCGCAGAATACCAATCAAGGAACTTCAACGTCAAACACCAACAAAAATAACCAAGGCAACAACACTAACAAAGGCAACAACATTAACCGAGGGAATAACGTAAACCAGAGAGCCAACACCAACACTTTTCCCTATCGATGCATCTACACACCATTAGGAGAAACTTTAGAATTAGCGTTTCAGGAACTCTTGGCGAATAAGATCATCACATTACCAGCCATGAACAACTTTGAACCCTAGGTCAAACCACCTTGGTGGAATGAATCGCATTTTTTTTATTTTCATCGAAACAAAGGACATCACACAAATCATTGCATGAGGCTGAAGAACATCATCCAGGACATGATCGTTAGAGGCAATTTACCAGTTGATAGTCACAAAATGAATGGTGACCATGAAGCCTTTAAAATACCTCTTCCAAATTACAAGGTAGGAGCATCAACATCAAACGATACCAGAGAATCTCGTATAAATCACTTGTACAAGAACACCATTAATCACATATCAACATATGACAACCAAGTAAATGGCATAAAAAATCAAGGACAAACAAGAAAATGCATCGATCAATGTGACAACAAGAGTGCAAGAATACATCTTGAAAGGGAACACATCAACATCTACAACTCTCCCCAAGACTCAATATAATTTGGTTGATCAACTACAGAGAACTCCCGCTCAAATATCCATACTTGAGTTACTCAAAATCTCGCCAAAACACAAAGATATCTTAGAGAAGACACTTATTGAAACAACCATTCTTAACGATCTGGACGTTGATCAATTCTAGGTCATGGTGGCTCATATGAAATGGCTGCATAACCTATCCTTTTCTGAACACGATGAGGGTATGTGTAGGATTGTGGTGTGCCAAAACAAGCCCTTAAGTGACAATGAAATTTCAGAAAATCAGAGTTATGCAACTTGACATGAAAATTTGAATAAGTTGTGAACATTATTTTTAAAATATGTAAGAAGAGAATCTATAAAAAATTGAATGTAGTTTATAAACTACTAGTTGTTTTTTCGAAAAAAGAAATCCTATTTGATGAATATTTCAAATTTCAATGCATTGGTACTAAAATTTTAGGAAAACGATAAGAAGTAGACATATGTTTAACCACCCTAATCACAATCAAATAATAATATATTTTTATAATATTTATAATAAAATTATTAGACTAATGTCCGGATGTGACACATATTTTTTTATAATTTTTTATAAAGTAAATAATTATTTATGAATTTTTTACTACAACTTTTCAAAAATTTAGAAACTCCTACGTCTGACCATCTTAACTTGGTCAAAACCTTATGAAATTTAATTTTTTAAATTTTTTCCCTATAGTAGATGAAGCATAGGATGTGATGCATGTTTCATATTCAAGAAATGTTATACCGTTTGAAAGTTATGAGTGTTTTTCAAACAGTCTATCAATTAGGACTATTGTCAGAATTCAACTAGAAAATAAATAATAAATATTTATTAAAGTTGAAATAAGAAAGCCTTATATTGTTGGAAAGCTGAGAACGTCCTTAAAAAACCCTTTTCATTTTTTTTTATCAATTTTGGCTACAAAAATGTCATCAGCCACCAGTGCAAAGTCTGGAAAATTAAGGAATACTTAAAAACATGTTTTATCAGTTGACTTTCCAAGCTTGTCACTTCCAAGCCAAATCCCAAAGCATTACCGAGCCGAAATTTGAAATTTGAAAATTTTACAACACAAATCTATTTCCTTTCTCCAAGAATTGTCTAGGATCTTTCCATCAGATAATATGTAACATAGAATGACTAAATATTTTCTTTACAGATGCTTATTTTATTTTATTATCATTTGAGCGTGAATTAAAATTTATATCTGTACGGAAGCAGAACATACAAGCTGAAGACTCATGTGCAAGTAAATTTCGTAAAATAAAGCAAGCATGCATTATCTTGAATGACATGGAAACAAGCTCATCAGCTGCCTAGAAGAGAGAAATTGGAGAAAAGCAGAGGAAACTGTTAAAGGGTGATAAATACATAGAGAGTATGCAATACAAGCAAATAATGTCTGAAGTGTGTGATGTGACGTCTCTAATTTATGTCCAGAGGGACTAACTGGTTTTGGAGTTCCTGTGAAACCTATTGGGCCACGCTTGGAGGAAATTAATGTGTTCATACAAGGAACACCTTTTTTCTATTATGAGAATGATGCTTTTGCACTGAAGGATATTTGGAAGGCAATATCCAAAAATTTCTATAGTGTGGAACTAGAGTTGGCGGACTCAAAGTAATTTTTAGCTTTTAGAAGACCAAGAGGTTATGTACACAATCTCCCAATAGAAAGGCAATTTTAATAATTAACTCTCCCCCCATTGACTATTCGGGAAGCACTTCCTCAGACAAAGGACTATTATCCTCCATGGGATCAAAGAAAAAAACTGAAGCATAGACTCTAGACAATGTGGTGGTGTCCTTCATGAAGAACTCTGCACTATAATTAAAAATTCACGAGGGAAACTGCAAGATAGTGAACAAAAATACATTCTTGAAAAGTGCAAAGAATGGAACTTGGTTTGGGTGGGGCCAGGTCAAGCGGATCCTCTAGAGGTTGATGAGATAGAAATAACATTAGGATTTGAAAAAGATCACACTCGTGGAACTTCGTGTGCGACAGATCGATTGTGCTGTTTGGGTAATGCATTCCAAATAGATATAATTGCATACCATTTATCTGTCTTGATTAAAGCCTTTTATCCTGATGGCATTAAATTAAAGTACTTTCTCTTCTATCTAGTATTGGTGGAGAAGGGGTTGCATTGCATCGACCTAAAATACATATTTCTGCAGATACAACACAAGTTAAATGTATCTCAGGTCGATGCAAAGAAACCTCTTTTCCACCAATACCAGATAGAAGAGAAAGAACTTTAATTTAATGCCATCAGGATAAAAGGCTTTAATCAAGACAGATAAATGGTATGCAATTGTATCTATTTGGAATGCATTACCCAAACAACACAATCAATCTGTTGCACACGAAGTTCCACGAGTGTGATCTTTTTCAAATCCTAATATGATTTCTATCTCGTCAACCTCTAGAGGAGCCACCCGACCTGACCCCACCCAAACCAAGATCCATTCTTCCCACTTTTCAAGAATGTATTTCTCTTCACTATCTTGCAGTTTCCCTCGTGAATTTTCAATTATAGTGCAGAGTTCTTCACGAAGGACACCACCACATCATTTAGAGTCTATGCTTCAATTTTTTCTTTGATCCCATGGAGGCCAATAGTCCTTTGTCTGAGGAAGTGCTTCCTGAATAGTCAATGGGGGGAGAGTTAATGCTTGAAATCACCCTTCTATTGGGAGATTTTGTGCATAACCTCTTGGTCTTCTAAAAGCTGAAAATTACTTTGAGTCCGCCAACTCTGGTTCCACACTATAAAAAATTTTGGATATTGCCTTCCAAATATCCTTCAGTGCAAAAGCATCATTCTCATAATAGAAAAAAGGTGCTCCTTGCATGAACACATTGATTTCCTCCAAGCATGGCCCAATAGGTTTCGCAGGAACTCCAAAACTAGATAGTCCCTCCGGACATAAATTAGAGATGTCACATCACACACTCCAAACATTGTTTGTTTGTATTGCATACTCTCTATGTATTTATCACTCTTTAACACTTTCCTCTACTTTTCTCCAATATCTCTCTTCTAGGCAGCTAATGAGCTTGTTTCCATGTCATTCAAGATAATGCCTTCTTGCTTTCTTTTACAAAATTTACTTGCACATGAGTCTTCAACTTGTATGTTTGCTTCCATACAAATATAAATTTTAATTCATGCTCAGATGATAATTAAATAAAATAAGCATTTGTAAAGAAAAGATTTAGTCATTGGATGTTACATATTATCTGATGGAAAGATCATAGACAATTCTTGGAGAAAGGAAACGTCATTGATAAACTTTTTTTCAAATAACACTGAATCAAATAAATTAAAAATATTTCATGTAATTTTTAAAAGTGGAACTCCTGTAATGCTTTCATGCATCGATGGCAAAACCGTCTGACTCACACCATTATCCATAATAGAACAAATCAATATAATAGGCTATTATAAAGAATATATACAAAAATATGAAAGAACATTAAATTACCATTACAAATCCATAAACCTTTAAATAGTGAAAATATATATAATTTTGTAAATGTCTCCCTACAAACACCACAACCATAACCAAAACAAAAAAAATTCTTACCCGCAAAAACTAAGTAGCTGGTGAGTTGCCAGTCTACAACATCTCTCAAATGATCGAACCATTTCTTAATTTTGTTCTTCTGATTAGTCAATGGATTTAGTTGCATGTACAAGTTTCCTATTTGAAGCCTTCCGTTTCCCTATATTTGAGACTTAATAAAATTATTGTGAGTAGAATGGTGAAGTTTATCACCCAAACAAATCATATGCAAGGGATACAATCACTTAAGGTCCATCTGATCTTGAGACATTGATGTCCACTTTAGCATTCCACATCCTAAATTGACAAGACTCGTGATTGGGACCCAAAATATGATCCCTCATTTCTTGCCTCATGTGTGAGAAAAAATTCAAACACTTTATGTATGGTTAGGTATAAAAGGAAGCCTACCCTATCATTTGAAGGGGTCTACCTACAATTCAAGTGATATCTTAACTATAAAATCAATTAAATTCCAAGTGAACAAGCAATCAAGCATTCATCAAGCATTGAAGGAGAATTCAAGTTAAAGCACACTTCCATTTCCATTGAAGGAGAAATGGGAAGGAGATTAAGAATACAAACCTTCCATATTGCACACTTCAAGGTATATTCAAACCTATTTGACCTAGGAAAGCCCCCATCAACAAACCTATTTTCGTCATTTTGTGTGTAGGAAATTGATTTAGGAGTTACGTGTGAAGAATTTGGCAAAGTAAATGATGACAATCAAACTAAAATTTTATCTATCTTGAAATCCTTTTATCCTGATGGCATTAAATTAAAGTTCTTTCTTTTTTTTTTCGTGATCTCTGGAGCAAAGGTTGCTTTGCATTGACCTGGGATACATTTAACTTGTGTTGTATCTACGGAAATATGTATCATAGGTCGATGCAATGAAACCTCTGCTCCACCAATACCAGATAGAAGAGAAAGTACTTTAATTTAATGCCATCAGGATAAAATGCTTTCAAGACATATATTAGGTATAAAAGGAAGAGTACCCTGTCATTTGAAGGGGTCTACCAACAATTCAAGTGATCTCTTAATTATAAAATCAATTTAATTCCAAGTGAACAAGCAATCAAGCATTCATCAAGCATTGAAGGAGAATTCAAGCTGGTGTAGGTGCATTTGGAAGACAAAAGGACTCAATGAATCCATTAAAGACTTTTGAAGGTCTTAGGAGTGAAGAGCCAATCAATTATGATGTCTTAAGCTCCATTATGGCCTTTAATGATAAAAATTGTAATAAGTTTGTAATTTGTCCTAAAGGGCCTGGTAAGGACCTTAGTATTAACAAAAAGATGTAATAGGAATTTATGGCTTAGGGACTCTAGAAGAGTTTAGGAAAGTTCAATAAATCATTTCATGACCTTGTGTGTCAGCAATTAAGATTTTTTGATCAAATGGTTGATGTAATGCTTTGTATGACAAAGAATGCTAGTGTACGGACTGGGACAAGCAATAACAACAAATTTTTGTTTTCTTGAATTTTTTTGGTGTTTTGGCTTATGGTAACTTTGTCTTGAGTGTGTATTTGAATTCCTAATGCATTTAAGAGACCTTGAACATCTTATTTTTAGGGAATATGCACTGATAATCCATTTGTCTCAGACTTTAGACTAGTTGCATTGATTGTTCTAACATATTTGTGCAATTTGACATTTGATTTGGTTGATTTACAATGAGAATGGTCATTCCATGAATGTAAAAGGCCTAATATTCATGGGATGACACTCCTATAACATGTACAATAAATTACTAACAGGTTGATGTGCAGATTGGGTGGAGAACCGGGGTGATCACCAAAACAATGAATGTAAGAGTGGAGAAATTGCTTGCTAAGGAGCAGCAGTAGCAAATCCACCTTAAGGAGGGGCAAATTTTATGATTGAAAGTGTTTAGACATTTAAAATTAAAGGTTAATACATCATCATTTGGATGGTATGGTGTTTGGAAGAGGGGTATATGATAAACCCTACTTTTAAGGGTTTGTGAGAGGCTAAATAAGAGATTTTGCATCTAAGAAGGTTAAAACTTGTAAATAATTAAATTTTCCTTAGTTTTGAATCATATTGGATGACTTTTGAGAGTCTGGGAGTCAAGGAGTTAAAACATTATATACTTCCTTTGTAAAACTGTCATTTTTGGAGTCCCAAAACAGTGCATAGTTACATGGCAACATATACTTTCCAAAGAAACCATATGCAATCTTCTGTTATGTTGAAGAGAAGACAAATGGGTATCTTAATATCCAAATTTTTTGTTTAGTTGTTTGGGAAGGTTGAGAGAAAACAATTCATTTTCCTCGCTGGAGGGCTAATTAGGCAACTACGCCTAGAAGGCTAAAAAGAGGGCTTTGCACTTAAAAAAGTTCTTGGAACCACAAAACCAATTAAAAAAACTCATTTGGAGGTAGTAGAAACATTCCATACCTTTGGAATAATTTGAAAAAGTGTTGGTTTGCATTTGACCTATTTGAGCCATTTGGGTGCTAGTAGGCCTAGGGGTTTGGACCTTGTATTTCCCTTATAAAAATTAAAGGTTCATTTATCACACCCTTCCTCTACATCACAAGTTAAAGCACAACATTCATGATCAACAGTCTGCATGACATCCTAAAACCTTGTGTGAGGATTCAAGAAAGATTCATCAAGGTATCATGTTCAATTTTAAGCATTTTTAGATTAGATCTATCCTTTCCCTCAAAAGGAAAAAATTATACTTCAAGGTTAATTCACAACCCGAGGTTTGACCTAGGAAATCCCCCATCAAAAAACCTATTTTTTCGTCATTTTGTGTGTAGGAAATTGATTTAGGAGTTACATGTGAAGAATTTGGCAAAGCAAATGATGACAATCAAACTCAAATTTTGATGGCATAAAAAGCATAAGAGTAGGCCATTTCACACCTCCTAGTCCCAAGAATTTTTGACAACCTTTTGATAGTAGATTCTGTGTACCATCCTAATCCAAAAAGCATTCATTTTGTCTACATCCGATAGTCATTGCTAAAATCAGTTTAAAGTGTATTCATTTAGGGACCTTTCATAAAATATTCTCAATTTACACATCACAAAAGGATCTTATAATATTCATTGTTTATGATGATAAGAATTTGGTTGTTCCATGCACATTCCTTTAATATTTTAAAAATATCATCGACAAAAATATTGTGTAGCAGTAGTAGGGAGTGCATTTCATCTATTTTATGCCCAAAGATTTCATCATACCACTTTCTTTTCAAAGGCGACTAATTGATTGCGCTGTTTGGGTAATGCATTCCAAATAGATACAGTTGCATACCATTTATCTATATTGAAATCCTTTTATCTTTATGGCATTAAATTAAAATTCTTTCTCCATTTTATGGTGATCTCTAGAGAAGAGGTTGCTTTGCATCTACCTCAGATACATTTAACTTGTGTTGTATCTACGGAAATATGTATCCTAGGTGGATGCAATGCAATCTCTGCTCCACCAATTCTAGATAGAAGAGAAAGTAATTTAATTTAATGCCATCAGGATAAAATACTTTCAAGACATATATTAGGTATAAAAGGAAGCCTACCCTGTCATTTGAAGGGGTCTACCTACAATTCAAGTGATCTCTTAATTGCAAAAGAAAGGAAGATATAGTTGTAAAAGAGATATTATGGAAACGTTACATAATTTAAATGAAGGCAACCAAAAGAATGCATAGAGATAAAAAAAATCTATAGAGCAACTATTTTACATACCTCAAATACAAAATTGTAGGGTGGAACAATAAAAAATGGCAAATCGAGGAAAGAATGAAATATCCACAACAAATTCTTATACAATGCCATCCAGTTGAAGGATTTTCATTCAACACAAGATAGTGAAGGGGTCATTATGATGATTTATTTGAAGGTTCATAAGTTAAAGGTAGTCACTAACATATAAAGAGTGAATAAATTGAAGAGCCCGATGATGCCAGCGTAGCATGAGGATGTATGATGTTAACAATAGCAAAATGATATTATGATGGTGGTGAAACTACCAAAAATTTTGATCATATTTTTATTGAGCATGAAAGTAACCACCTTGAGCTCATGAATGATATGCATCATGTTGAGGCTTGATCAATGCAAGGAGACATTTTGTGTATACGAAGTGGTTTCAATTAGCCATTTTGTGTATAAGTAGTGAGGAAAGGTCGATGTCTTTGTTTATTTGCCTACAAAACAATGAAAGAGGTTCTAATCAACGAACACACACGTCCAAGCAAGGAGAGAATTTGGATTCAGGACAATTCTATGCAAGAAAGGATATCAAGTTATAAAAGATAAAAATCAACAAAGGTAAAGTGGATCCTTAAAAAAGAGGAACAATTGACAACTATTATTCTTGCTCCACAATGTAGAGACAAGAAGAACTAGGCTATTACATTGCCTCCCAAGTATGATTGCACATGAAATCGTAGTACCATGAATGACAATGAGCCCCTAATAGGTAATTAAGCTACCAATTTCATATAGAAAGATAAAAACATAATAAGTTATAAATGTCATTTAGAAGGGATATGATGAGTGTATAACTGATTGTCACCTATTATTTAAATGTTACTCTAACTACAATAAGTTGTTGAATTTTAATCTCCAAATCATGACATTCATTAGTGGAATAGTTGATGATGCTTGAAAAAATTATTGTCCTAATTTTGTTTATGGTTTTTTCTTCAATTTTTCAAGGGGAGAGTAATAAAGTTGTCTTTAAGAAACTCATACAAAATTATCTCTTCTTGTGATATTAAAAGTTGTTGGAAAAGTCATAGATATATTAGAAAATGGGGGAGGGGATGTCAACAAAGGAGAATAGAAACCTAAATCTATGTATATCACTTAACAAACCACCTGATACTTAATTGACATGTTGATCATATGCAAGACAACAGATACTAATCAGTATGTATTAGTTAAGCCCGATAACAATCAATGTTCACAGTTAATATATGAACCAATATTAATCAGAGTGCATTGGTTAAGCCCGATAACAATCGGTGTTCATAGTTAATATGTTAACTGCTATTAATCGAAGTGCATATGTTTTAATGTAAACTGGTACCAATTAGTATTCTGTACTATGAGATTTACAACCAATGATTATCGGTAGTTAAGCATTGATCGAACTTTGCAAGTATGGTTGAATATATACAAATTTAAGAATGATCATCAAATGAAGGAACAATAGCTTGAAGTCTTCATCATAGTTTATCGATAGGATAGATGATTGAATGAGAGACTTCATTTATCTCTCATTCAATCATTTATCTTACCGAGGCTATCATGCATTAACAGGATAGAGGGATCTTATATCAAATTAAGGAAGGCATGAGAGTGATATATGTATTAGTGTAATTATTATACTTTTTGAATATTTATCTTTAGTATCACCTAACAACCAACCTTCACACAATGGATGAGGAGAAAGTTCTCACAAGAGAGAGAGAGATTACCAAATGTTGGAGAGCAGATTACATGTGTTGACAACCTTAAGAATAATTCATCTTAAGAATAATTCACCTTAAGATTACATAATTGTTCAAAATACATATTGGACCTATCCTATCTACAAGTTACATTCAAATTTAAGGAATTAAAAGTTTGATATTTGTCCATGGTAAAGGAATTTATAGATTTAACAAACAATTATGTGTAAAATATGCAATAAACTCAAAAAAGTTAATTCTTGGTTAACAATATGTGTTGCACTTACAAATTAATGTCAAAATGATATATTAACTTATGAAGTCATTATGCTCTAGTTACGCATAATATGTTTTTTTGATACAAGTAAATTGAAATCGCAAAACTAACAGATAACTATACCTGCTCTACTATATTCTCAAGGTCATGACCAAACTTGTTGAGAGCAATTGAATATGCATCAATAATGCCAAGGTTTCCAATTGCATTTGTCAGTGCATGTCCTTGAAGATATTTGATTCGTGATTGATTGCCAAGGATAGAATTTAGTTCACCAAAAAAAACATGGAAATCCTCTTCGCCCTACCCCTGAATAGAGTGGCTCGTTATCTCGCTTGAGAAATAGAGAGCTAAACAGAAGCCCGGGTTTTGCTTGTATCTCTTCATAAGCGGGTGTGGAAGTGCAATGCAGTCTACTCCTGCTGGTGTCACTAGCTTTGTTGCCTTTATAATGGCCCATGCCTATGATCTTGCAACTCCAATTCGTACTGGTTTGGACCCTTAATAACCTAATTCTTCTATACAAGTAGGCAAGACCAGCAATACTAAATTATCTTTAGCTCGCTCTGTTCACTCTGTATGCAGATCCTCCAACAACAGTTTGAGATATACAACCCACTTCAGGATGCAAGGTAGCCAACTTCATTGGATTGTTCGACTTAGTCGAGAAAGTTATGGCTCCATCCTCCCAGAAAAACTGGTCGTGACATTACACAGACATAACCTCGATACAGTTGCTGGGGTTGACAGAGGTGGAACTGTGGGTGGGAATACACTGCTGGGGCAAACAACGTGAGAATGGGAAGAGACCGCAAAAATGATTTGAAATGTTCTTGGTCTTTTTTTTTTTTTAAAGTAATGCCCGCTATCGTCGTAATTTCGATGAACATAGGCACTTTTTGTAAAAAAACACAAATGTTGTTGCCAATTCCTTCTTTGCCGAAAACATATATTGAATTATCATCAGAATTCCAACAAATGCGGGTAATTTTTCAAAAAAAATCAAATTTGTTCACAATATACCTTTTCCGTCGGAAACCTCCCTTGAAATTTTTTGGCCAAATGCATTAGTGGGGGAAGGAGAGAGAGAGATAAAGAGATTAGCACAGAGAGAGAGAGAGAGAGAGAGAGAGAGAGGAGAGAGAGAGAGAGAGAGAAGAGAGAGAGAGAGAGAGAGAGAGAGAAGAGAGAGAGAGAGAGAGAGAGAGAGAGAGATTAGGGGATAGAGAGACAAATTAGGGGGGAGAGAGAGAGAGACATTAGGGGAGGGGGGAGGAGAGAGAGAGACATCAAGGGAGAGGGGGAGAGAGAGAGATTAAGAAACCAAATTATGTTTTTATGGGTCATATGGTGACCTAAGGGGTCATAGGACATAATATAACCCATTAGGAGACCATAAGACCCATAGAAACCTAATGGGGTGTCATAAGGGGTCATATTGTGTCCTAAGGGCTCATATGATGTGTTAAAGGGGTCATATGACACAATATGACCCATTAGGACACAATATGACTCATAATGACATAATTTGGTGTCTTAAGGGGGTCATATGGTATCTTAAGGGGTCGTAGAACACAATATGACCCCTTAGGACACCATAGGACCCATAACAACCCAATATAATGTCTTAAGGGGTCATGTGGTGTCCTAAGGGGTTGTAGGACACCATATGACCCCTTTGGACACCATAGGACCCCTTATGACACCATATGGTGTTGTTAGGGGTCATATAGTGTCCTAAGGGGTCTTAGGACACAATATGACCCCCTTAGCACACCATAAGACCCATAACGACCTAATATGGTGTCTTAAGGGGTCATATGGTGTCCTAAGGGGTCGTAGGACACCATATGACCCCTATGGACACCATATGACCCCCTATGACACCAAATTGTGTCATTAGGGGTAATATGGTGTCCTAAGGGGTCGTAGGACATAATATGACCCCTTAGGACACCATAGGACCCATAATGACCCAATAGGGTGTCATAACAGGTCATATGGTTTCCTAAGGGCTGATAAGGGTTCATGGGACACCATATGACCCCTAAGGACAATATATGACCCCTTATGATACCATATGGTCGTTAGGGGTCATATGGTGTCCATAGGGGTCATATGGTGTCCTAAGACACCATATGACCCCTTACAACACCAAATTGTGTCGTTATGGGTCATATGGTGTCCTAAGGGGTCGTAGGACACAATATGACCCCTTAGGACACCATAGGACCCAAAGCGACGCAAAATGGTATCATAAGGGGTCATATTATGTCCTAAGGGGTCATATGATGTCTTAGAGGGGTCATATGACACGATATGACCCATTAGGACACAATATGACCCATAACGACATAATTTGGTGTCTTAATAGGTCATATGGTGTCCTAAGGGGTCATATGATGTCTTAAAGGGGTCATATGACACAATATGACCCATTAATAAAATAATATGACCCATACCGACACAATTTGGTGTCTTAAGGGTTCATATAGTGTCCTAAGAGGTCTCAGGACATAATATGACCCCTTAGGACACCATATGACCCCTAACGACACCCATATGGTGTCATAAGGGGTCGTATGTTGTTATTAGGGGTCATATGGTGTCCCATGACCCCTTATGACCCCTATGGACACCATATGACCCCCTAATGACACCATATGGTGTCATAAGGGGTCCTATGGTGTCCTACGACTGCTTAAGACACCATAGGATCCCTTAAGACACCAAATTATGTCCTAAGGCATCCTATGGTGTCCTAAGGGGTTGTAGGAAACAATATGACACCTTAGGACACCATAGGACCTGTAATGATCCAATATAGTGTCTTTAGGCGTCATATGGTGTCCTAAGGCATCGTAGGACACCATATGGCCCCTATGGAAACCATAGGATCCCTTATGACACCATATGGTGTCGTTAGGGGTCATATAGTGTCCATAGGGGTCATATGTTGTCTCATGACCCTTTAGGACACAATATGACCCATAAAGACATAATTTGGTGTCTTAAGGGGTCATATGGTGTCCTAAGGGGTCATAGGACACCATATGATTGCTATGGACACCATAGGACCCCTTATGACACCATATGGTGTTGTTAGGGGTCATATGGTGTCCTAAGGTGTCATATGTTGTCCCATGACCCTTAGGACACAATATGACCCATAACGACACAATTTGGTGTCTTAAGGGGTCATATGGTGTTCCATGACCCCATGACCCCTTAGGACACCATATGACCCATAACGACACAATTTGGTGTCTTAAGGGGTCATATGGTGTCCCATGACCCCTTATGACCCCTTAGGACACCATATGACTCCTAATGACACCATATGATGTCATAAGGGGTCATATGGTGTCCATAGGGGTCATAACAAGTCCTAGGACATCATATGACCCCTTAAGACACCAAATTGTGTTGTTATGGGTCATATGGTGTCCTAAGGAGTCATAGGACACAATATGACCCCTTAGGACACTATAAGACCCATAGCGACCCAATATGTTATCATAAGGGGTCATATTGTGTCCTAAGGGGTCATATGATGACTTAAAGGTGTCATATGAGACAATATGACCCATTAGGACACAATATGACCCATAACAGCACAATTTGGTATCTTAAGGGGTCATATGGTGTCCTAAGGGGTCCCAGGACACAATATGACCCCTAATAACACCTTATTGCATCATAAGGGGTTGTATGTTGTCCTTAGGGGTCATATGGTGTCCCATGACCTCTTACGACCCCTTAGGACACCATATGACCCCTTACGACACCATATGGTGTCATAAGGGGTCCTGTTGGTGTAAATAATTATTCATCTTGGATATTATTACACCTTACTTAAGTTTACTTAGGAAATTCATTTCATAGTATCCTGGGTATGAGACACTTGGGTGTTTGTGCCACATTGGGATAGTGTGTGTAGGAGAATTTCCACCTTTTATGGTGTGATCTTGTTGTTACACTCCACATTCAGTGGGTGATCCACCTCATGTGGACTATTATATTGTTTCTCCTACCTACCCACACCTATTTCCTACCTACCCTTGTTTCTTATTGAGCCATATGTCATGTTTGTGTGCTCACATATCCCTAGCCTTGCCTATATAAGCAGGCTCATATTCATTGTATAAATAACAATCGATTGATGATCCAGTTGATCAGTATTTTCATCTTAATAGAATACAATTTATTTCTATCATATATTTTGTCTCTCTTATTTGTGCTTCCCATTGCCTCTTGTTCTTGGAAAAATCTCACATGGTATCAAAGCTGGTCCATGTCTCACATGGTATCAGAGCCATTAGAGTGTCATTGGTTTGCTAATTGAGAGAAATTTGATGCTATTTAGGGTTGTGTATTTTGGAGTTTTCTATTGCAAGTTATTATTGAAGCTTGATGGGTCAAATCTAAGGTTATCATTGGATTGAGGAGGACCAAGAAAGTTAGTTTTTCCTTTTGTTTCATCCAAATTGGACTTCGGAGGCCAAATCTAGAGGCATTTGAAGTTTGACACTGCAGCGAAAATTTTCCAGAAATTATAATTTTGCAAGCATTTTTCAAATAGTGATATCTCACTCATCCGGACTCGTTTTTTCGAGCAATTTTTTTTGTTTTGGGGTAGAATTTCATGATCTATACAATGGGCAGGAGTTATCTAATTTTTTTATTTCAAGTTTTTTGAAAATCATGAAATCCTGATTTTTACAACTTTGGAGGCTTCATTTGGGCTCATATGGACTCCTTTTCAGGGGTGTCATTTTTTTTGAAAGTGCATATTTTTTTTTATCTACTTTCATAATTTGCCATCTATTTGCAGTGATTTTAAGTAGAAATTTTACTTTCAGTATTTGACCATTTTTGGCATATTTGGTACTTGCATTTTGCTTGGATCTCAGTTTAGATCACTAGTAGTATTTGTTGAAGTTTTCTTAGATCTCATTTTGAGAAGTTGTAAATTGAAATCAGAAGTCCACTTTTCCTTGTTTTGCAAGTGGCCCATTGTATACGCACTAAGTATAAAGTGCCAAAATCACCATTTTGGGGGGATTTCTTGATTGAGTATTTTGGGGGGGGTGTCTTGTGTGATTGTGCCTCTCTCTATCTTGTGTTTTTTCATTTTGGTGCTATGGGTTCTCCTAAATTTCCACTTTTAACTCCTCATAATTATGCATCATGGAAAATTAAGGCATGGAGTAAACTAATGGAAAAAGGACTCATTCATTATGTAAATGAAACTATTACAACAACACCTAATCCTAAGGTTGATCCTAATGCTCAAATTGAATGGCTTACTAAGAATGCTATGACACTTGGAACTCTTAGAAAGTATGTATCAGATGACCTCATTTTTCACATTGATAAGTGTACAAAAATTAAAGAGGCTTGGGATATTTTTAAGAAATTGTATGGTCAAGTTGATGAGATTAAGGGCTACAAGCTTGATAGTGAACTCACAATTTTGGATCCTAAGGATTTTGATACAATCCAAGATTATGTCACAAAAGAAACTGAGCTAAGAACAAAGCTAAAAGATTGTGGAATTGACAAAAAGAATGCTCAATTGGTTTATAACTTGTTGGACAAGCTTCCTTCAGAGTATGTAGCCTTTGTATCTAGCTTTCACACCCATAGGTTAGCTCAAGGTTCCTCATACACTTCTCCCTCGGTTGATTCATTCATGGAGATGTTGATACTTGAGCAATCTAAGTTGACCACAATGGGGATTCTCAAATCTTCAAAGTCACAAGCTTTGGTGGCTAACAAAGGGAATCAAAGTAATCAAGGAAAAGGCAAGAATCAAAAGCAGCCCAAGTCTAAACCACAACAAGATGGAGCACTATCTTCCTCACCACAACAAGGTGATTCACCATTCTCACCTAAGAGGAAATCATATAAGGACAATATTTTTTGTGGATATTGCAAGAAGTCAGGACATGATGAACATCATTGTTATAAGAAGGATATTGATGACTTGAAGAATCTTCTTGAGATGAATAGAATCAACCTACCTTATAGAATGTCTACATCATCTTCTTCTTCCAAGGATAAAGGAAAGGATCACTCTTTTGGGACAGATAAAGGAAAGGGACAAGCTCTTTGTGCTACTACAAGTCATGATTCAGGGAGATGGCTTCTAGATTTAGGGGCTTCTCATCATATGACATCTTCATAGTCTATGTTTTCTACATTTGAGCCTTGCCACATGCCACAGATTTTGATGGGAAATCATACATACATGGATGTCATTGGGAAAGGATCTATTGCCATTGGGGATAACTCCTTCAATGATGTGTTGTGTGTACCCCACTTGACAAATAATATTCTTTCCATCTATCAAATCACACATGGGGCAACTAGGAAAACTATGGAGTTCACACCTGATTCAATTATCATTAGAGACTTGGAGAGTGGAACCATTATTGCGACTGGGGTGGTTGATCATTCATCTCGGTTGTACTCTTTTTCAAATTTTGGTCCTATTGAGCCTTGCATATCATCTCCTTCTATTGATCATTCTCACATGTGACCTCATTCTTGAGCCTTGCATATCATCTCCTTCTATTGATATCACACCACCTATTGCACCTAATGATGCAGCTAGTGCGATAGTTTTGCCTTCTTATGATTCAGTGTAGTAGGGTATTTCATGTCTTCCAGCTTCAATTGATTGGGATGCCTACTTGATAGACATTGCAGGTTTGTTTGTGGACTCCTACATTGCAGATTTAGGAGACACCATTGATGACATTCATCTTCTCTTTGATGAAGATGATCCTTCTTTGATTTTTGCAAGGGATCACTCTGACCCTCTTGTGCATTCTCTATATGATCAATCTTTAGAGGTTGACATGATTGTGGATACTTTTGTACAACACTTGGAGGAGGTCTCTTTATCTTTTGAGGAGACATATGAGTCTTTGGATATTGTTCTACCTTCATCTCCACTAGATCTTAGAGTGCCTTTTTCAGCAGTGTGGCATAGTTTACCACCTTTGGAGGGGGTACCTTTCAGCATTGACATGGGGATACTTGAGCAGTTTTCAGAGATTCCTTTCATCATGAGTATTTTTTCTCCATCTTCCTTTCATGGTTGGGGAGACTTTTTGGATCCACCTTTGGTTTTGTTTTTTCCTAAGGGGAGGAATGTTGTTCGACATTCATGGAGTAGTTTCTTCATTCATCTTCAAGCTTCTATCATTGGTGCAAATTCTAGATTGAGGGGGGGCTTCCTAGTCTCTCTTCTTCTTCTCTAATATGGGAGGGATTTTTTCCTCACATGGGGTTTTGTCCTTCACATACTTATATGAGAGTTCTTTGTATCTAGTTTTCATCTCTCTTTTTGGGGAGGGTTTTTTCCCATTGGGTTTTTCTCTCTTTCCCCGCTTTGTGAGAGATTTCCTTGCATTGGTTTGCATGCATTTGCATTTGTACACGGGTACCTAACATGGCCTCTTAGCCGGGACCCATCTTGCATTTCTTAGTTGCATTGTAGACTTAAGTGCATTCCCCTAAGTTGCACTTAAGGGGGGGTGTTGGTGTAAATTTTTATTCATCTTGGATATTATTACACCTTACTTAAGTTTACTTAGGAAATGCATTTCATAGTAGTCTGGGTATGAGACACTTGGGTGTTTGTGCCACATTGGGATAGTGTGTGTAGGATAATTTCCACCTTTTATGGTGTGATCTTATTGTTACACTCCACATTCAGTGGGTGATCCACCTCATGTGGACTATTATATTGTTTCTCCTACCTACCCACACCTATTTCCTACCTACCCTTGTTTCTTATTGAGCCACATGTCATGTTTGTGTGCTCACATATCCCTAGCCTTGCCTATATAAGCAGGCTCATATTCATTGTATAAATAACAATCGATTGATGATCCAATTGATCACTATTTTCATCTTGATAGAATATAGTTTATTTCTATCATATATTTTGTCTCTCTTATTTGTGCTTTCCATTGCCTCTTGATCTTGGAAAAATATCACACGGTATCAGAGCTAGTCCATGTCTCACAGGTCCTATGGTGTCCATAGGGGTCATATGGTGTCCTACGATCCCTTAGGACACCATAGGACCCCTTAAGACACACAATTGTGTCGTTAGGGGTCATATGGTGTCCTAAGGGGTCGTAGGACACAATATGACCCCTTAGGACACCATATGACGCCTTAAGACACCAAATTATGTTGTTAGCGGTCATATGGTGTCCTAAGGGGTCGTAGGACATAATATGACCCCTTAGGACACCATAGGACCCATAACGACCTGATATGGTGTCATAACGGGTCATATGGTGTCCTAAGAGGTTATAAGGGATCATGGGACACCATATGACCCCTAAGGACAACATACGACCCCTTATGACACCATATAGTGTTGTTAGGGGTCATATGGTGTCCATAAGGGTCATATGGTATCTTAGGACACCATATGACCCCTTAAGACACCAAATTGTGTCGTTATGGGTCATATGTTGTCTTGAGGGGTTATAGGACACAATATGACCCCTTAGGACACCATAGGACCCAAAGTGACCCAATATGGTGTCATAAGGGGTCGTATTGTGTCCTAAGGGGTCATTTGATGTCTTAAAGGGGTTATATGATACAATATGACCCATTAGGACACAATATGACCCATAACAACACAATAGGGCATCTTAAGGGGCCATATGGTGTCCTAAGGGGTCTTATGATGTCTTAAAGGGGTCATATGACACAATATGACCCATTAGGACATAATATGACCCATAATGATACAATTTGGTTTCTTAAGGGGTCATATGGTGTCCTAAGGGGTCCCAGGACATAATATGACCCCTTAGGACACCATATGACCCCTAACGACACCATATGGTGTCATAAGGGATCATATGTTATCCTTAGGGGTCATAGGGTGTCCCATGAGCCCTTATGACCCCTATGAACACCGTATGACCCCAAATGATACCATATGGTGTGCATAGGGGTCATATGGTGTCCTACGACCCCTTAGCACACCATAGGACCCCTTTTGACACCAAATTGTCTTAAGGGGTCCTATGGTGTCCTAAGGGGTTGTAGGACACAATATGACCCCTTAGGACACCATATGACCCATAACGATCCAATATAGTGTCTTAAGGGGTCGTATGGTGTCCTAAGGGATCTTAGGACACCATATGACCCCTATGGACACCATAGGACCCCTTTTGACACCATATGGTGTCATTAGGGGTCATATGGTGTCCTAAAGGGTAATAGGTTATCCCATAACCCTTTAGGATACAATTTGGTGTCTTAAGGGGTCATAAGGTGTCCTAAGGGGTTGCAAGATACCATATGGTGTCGTTAGGAGTCATATGGTGTCCTAAGGGGTCATATGTTGTCCCATGACACCTTAGGACACAATATGACCCATAACGACACAATTTGGTGTCGTAAGGGGTCATATGGTGTCCCATGACCCCATATGACCCCTATTGACACCATATGACCCCTTATGACATGGTGTCATAAGGGGTCATATGGTGTCCATAGGGGTCATATGGGGTCATGGGACACCATATGACCCCTTACGACACCAAATTGTGTCGTTATGGGTCATATTGTGTCCTAAGGTGTCATGGGACAACATATGACCCCTTAGGACACCATATGACTCCTAACGACACCATATGGTATCTTGCAACCCCTTAGGACACCTTATGACCCCTTAAGACACCAAATTGTATCCTAAGGGGTTATGGGATAACCTATGACCCTTTAGGACACCATATGACCCCTAATGACACCATATGGTGTCAAAAGGGGTCCTATGGTGTCCATAGGGGTCATATGGTGTCATGGGACACCATATGACCCCTTACGACATGAAATTGTGTCGTTATGGGTCATATTGTGTCCTAAGGTGTCATGGGACAACATATGACCCCTTAGGACACCATATGACTCCTAACGACACCATATGGTATCCTGTAACCCCTTAGGACACCTTATGACCCCTTAAGACACCAAATTGTATCCTAAGGGGTTATGGGATAACCTATGACCCTTTAGGACACCATATGACCCCTAATGACACCATATGACCCCTTAAGACACCAAATTGTGTCGTTATGGGTCATATGGTGTCGTAAGGGGTCAGAGGACACAATATGACCCCTTAGAACACCATAAGGCCCATAGCAACCAAATATGGTGTCATAACGGGTCATATTATGTCCTAAGGGGTCATATGAGAGAATATGACCCATTAGGACACAATATGACCCATAACGACTCTCTCTCTCTCTCCCCCCCCCCCTAATCTCTCTCTCTCTCTCCCCTAATCTCTCTCTCTCTCTCTCTTTATCCATCTCCCCTAATATCTCTATTCCCTAACCTCTCTCTCTCCCTCTCTCCTAATCTCTCTCTCTCCCTCTCCTCCTAATCTCTCTCTCTCTCTAAAATATGAGTAGTAAAATTGGATATCAAATTTTATTAGATATTCGATTTTTGTCATTGCCATTAATGTGGCAACACTAAAAAAAAGGGTGCCAACGGGAAAATTTTTTGGGACCACAAATTTATACATTAAAATCAGATATCCGATTTTTGTAAATAAAAAAGCACCTTGTGGGCCATTTTGTGGATTCCAAAGGCCCACAATCTACATATTCTATTTTCTATCGATGATCACGGGTTTTCAGATAGGTTGAGACAAATTTGTGCTTTTGGGAGATTCTTAAAGTCACATCTTACATTGTCAACCATTTAGGAGCATCTTTGTCGAGGTAAATGAGGAGTAGTAGTCGTCGTCGGAATTCTAAATGCAAAATAAAACTTTCAAATGACCAAATTGAAGTGTATAGAGAAAGAGATAGAGAAGGTCATAGGAGGAGAAGACAAGGTATGTTAAATATTGCTAATGTTACTTTAAGTGAAGAGGAAATTGAATTTGAAAATGTGTCATAAGTTATTGAAAATAAAAATGTAGATTTTGAAAGTGAAAATTTTGAAAATGTTGAAAGTGATAATGAAAATGCTCAATATGTGGAAAATTTTGACATAGGAGGTGAAAATGTGGAAAACTTTGACATTGAAGGTGAAATTTCTAAACCAAGTGAACCATATGTAGCACCTAATTACTTTAGAAATGAACACCCTCTCATGGATGAAAGACAAATTCCAAATCCAAGACCTTCAAGAACCCCAAAATGGTTATTTGAAATCAATGAGAATATTATTGTGAATCTTGAAGGCAAGAGGTCAACAAGAACTGTTCGGTTGTGGGCTACACAACTTTTCGACCAAAATTTTAGAAATAAGACATTGACCGAGCAATGCCAACTCTTTGTTTAATTTCTAAAGATGATAAAGATGAGACCATTGCTAAACAAATTGAAGATTCGTATGAACAAGAAGATGGAGAGAAATTCTATTATTGCCAAAAATCTATTTGATGCTCTCAATTCTATTAGAAAGAATACCAAAGAAAGAGATAAGAGAGCTGCTCGAAGAGTAATTAAAACCTCCTCAGTAAGCCATCAATTGAGGAAGGCTCATCAAATAAGACAAACTTGTGTTTATTTTAACATAAATTGTAAAACTTTGGATAGAGAACTTGCACGAAGACAAATACTTGACGATCCACTTCGACAAGATACATAGGATTTTCATGGGAGGCTTCCATGTGTTTATAGAAAGTTGACTGACAATGTGAAGGATGAGATTCAACAATTTTGGCACTCTAATTCTAGAGTGTCACCCAATGTAAAGGATGTTTTGAAATTAAGAATCGGCAATCGAGACTGCACACCGCATCCCAAACATTTCTTGGAATCAAGCCAAACAATGTTGTACAAATTTTTTTGTGAAGTACATCCAACTTTGAAAATATCACAAAGGGCCTTTGAATCTTTGAAACCATTTTATTGTGTTCCTCTTAAGATTGGCAGTACTTGTTGTTGCAAGTACCATGTGGAGTTTTCAATGTACCATGAACTTTTATGTCATATTCGTTCTACAATGCATACTAATGAGATGTTGTAGGAGTGTGGTGCAATGCTATTTTCGAGATCATCAAGAGACTTGCAAGATCTATTTTTATGCCCTAGAGATGATGGCTACTATTTCTATAGAAATTATTGTTTGAATGAGAAGTGCTCAGAATGTGGTGGGTTGTCAAAGTTTGTTTCCTGTTTTCATAAGGGCAGTGAACACGAGTTTGGAAAGAATTATGTTGAGAAAAAATATATGAGATAGTGAAATATACTTTGAAGAGTGGAGGTGAAGGTTCTAGATGCGAATTAGTCTCAAGAGAAGTGAGTATTACTGATTTTATTTTGGATTTTAAGGAAAATATTTTCTACAAGTATGCAAGGCACACCCATAGGTCTCAGTGGTTGGATCAACTCTTTTCGGAAATTAGGCAAGGGCCAACCTTTCAACGAATTCAGGTTTAGTTACTGTTGACCAAGTTGATGATGCTAGTGATTCGAGCTAGAGCTTGAAGATGAACAAAAAAAGAGTGAATAAGGAATTTTGAAAGGCTTCTTAGACATGTTCCTGATAGTGCAGAAAATGTTAGGAAGATAATCAAGGAGTATCATTTTTATATGAGTGATGATAGATCACACTCCTCCGAGTATGTGCAACATTCTTTCGAGAATTTTTTTGAGTTCTTGCATGAGAAATATATTGCAATTGATCGACATATCATATGGTCAGATAACTATATAGGTCAATTCAAGAATGCCCTTATGTTTTATTAGTTGAGTAGATTGCATGTAGAGAGGCATATACCTCATATTTGGTGTTTTTTTGAAGCAAGACATGGGAAGGGGGAGCATGATGGAGTAGGTGCATGTTTGAAGAGAGCTCTAGTTAAGGAGAAATTGAGGATTTCAAGTGAAAATTTCTCTGATGCACGTTCTATTATTGATTGGTGTAGTTCAAGATTGTCACATGGAGGTACTCTTGATTCAGCAGTGACCAGATTCTTTTAGTTGGTTGAGGAGGGCACAGTGGGAGATAGATTGGATTGTCAAACAATTAAAGATTCTTCAAATATGCATTCATTTCTCAGCTCAGATGCAAGTACATGGACCATTTGGACACAAGTGCTGGCTTGTTTTTGTTAGAGTTGTGTTCGGTGTGATTGGGATCAGTGCGAGTCAAGTGAGTGGGTTGATACGTGGGTTCCCCAATATCTAACTCCTTTATCTCAAACAATATCCTTGTCAAATGATGACATGGAAAGTTCCCTTGAGTATGACCGTCTATCAGATCTTGTACAACCAGGACATGTTTTTGCAGTTGTTGCACCACAAGGGAATGAAGAGAGACCAGAATATTGGTTGGCACAATGTGTATAGGGAAAAGAAAAGCTAACACAACCAGTGACAGATGATGACGGGTTCACATATCCTATAGGTTTAGTTGTTGTTGTGGGAACTTGGTTGCAAACATACATGATTAGAAAGAATGGCATACCTGCATTTGAAGACTATGAGAGACACAAAACCATTCTAATGTATTCACACCTTATTATAGCTACAAATGTCAATTTGTTGAAGCATAAAGCAAAACCGAAGGCCAAAGAGCTATAGATAGTGACTAGTGTTGATCATAAAGCAATACTGGATACTCTTAAGCAAAGAGATGACCATTCAAGCATACTTGAGTAGTAGGTCTTTAATGGTGCCTTATTTTTTTTTATCATCCATTTCATTTCAAACAATGATTATTAAACCTTAATGTTCAAGTTTGTTATGTGTATATTAAGGATGTGTTCAAAATGTAGGTCTATTGATGAACATTTTTTTTGGCAACACAGTTTTTGCATGCACATAGCGGGTACACTCAATATAATTGGAAGGGACGTATTTTGCAATACGACTTATTATCATGCATTTGAGTCACTTTACAATTTTTGTTATTAGAGAACACTGTTGGGACTCATAAAAATCATGCTAAATTTGGTGACACAATGAAGCCTTGCTTTATGGATTTCTCTTCGTGGCTTTTTTTTATGGTAGGGAAAGCCCATTATTGTAATTCGTTCAACTATTTCTCTTGCGTGAGTCATGGCTTTGTAATGTGAGGGTGTAAAAAATTAAAACCTGTAGGCAAATTTTTTTGGCAAATGTATCACCAAATCCCTTGCGTCGCACATGGGAAGCAAAGAAAATTCAATGCAGATGCAATTGCCCTCTGTAAGGTATTTCTACTTGGGCATCAAACTGGGTTTACAAAAGAAATGAACTTTTAAAGCGTAGACCATTTATCCCACATTGGTCGTGCGAAGGAAATTTGTTGTATTTAAATGAAAAGCTCCATGCATATTAGGTGTCAAAGCTTAAGGGATTTTGGTAGAATGGAAGCTTAGCTCAGTGGCCCCCCTGCATGCGTGTGCATCTTAAAGTGGCCTAATTTTGTAGTAAATAAGTAGATTAACAAGCGAGCATGTTGCACATGATCAAATGGCCATCGCTATACCGACATGTGAAACTGCTCAACTATTAATAGCTGCAACTTGATGACTGATGAGGTGGCAGACAAGTGGAAGACACGTGGTGATGCTATGGCACAAGAGAGAGACACTCAGGAGAGGCTAATGATCGATCAGATCGCTGAAATCTAATGATAGATCCGAGGAAGATCAGCAGTTGTGAAGTGACTGGAATGAATACCCTGGCGACAGGTGGCGTCGAGGTGGACTCTAAGAAAATCATGAGGTGCCATGTGGTGACACACAACTAATGAGGTGGAAGTTCCAGTGGTAACATGAGGAAGATAGGTGATGTGTCATAAAAATGAACATCGATGAGACCTTGGCTTTGATGGATCACTATAGGGGCTCATCGAAGGCATCAGTTTCATCGACATAAAAGGTGTCGATGAAACTTAGGTTTCGATAAGACAAGAAAGAGGCTTACCGAAGAGGGGGTTTGGCCAAAACAATGATGCCGAATAAACCAAAGGAAGTGGTAGGTCCAAGTGGAGTGACAGCTGGGTCTGGGTGGAAGGACCAGTGGTGATGATGTGACAGAACATATGGCAGATGAATGTCGAGCAGACCTTGGCCATGATGGATCTCAAAATGGTTTCACCGAAGGGCTCAACTCCTTCGACAAAGGTACTTCGAAGAAATATCAACCGATTCTACTGATAAAGTGAAGGCATCGATGAAACCTAAGGTTTTGATGAGACAAGAAAATGGCTGGCCGAAGAGGAAGTTTGGATGAAAGAATGGGAACAAACCAAACCAAGTGGTGGGTCCAGTGGCACTGATGTGGTGGATGAGGCTGCACTCAGGTGGATCAGGTGGAAAACTAGAGGTTGACGCATGGTAGGTAGGTGGTGCCCAGGTAGATCTCATAAACAAATTAGGGAGTGCCACGTGGTGACACGTGACAGAAGGAAGCAGATCAACCATGGTTAACGATCGGGCAGATCAGGTAAGATCAAATGGTGATGCAAAATATCTGATGGTGGTCACTATACCATGATGAAAAGATGACCACCAAGTTATTTGTTGGTATTTTGGTATGGTTTTGTCATTGGTGTCAACACCTACTAAAACTCTAGCACTTTGGAGATTCAACAACATTCACTGACAAGCAATTGACTTTCGCACAGTCACCGGTATATGGTACATCAACAAGATATAATAATCATCGACACTTGGAATGGCATGGAAAACACTTGGTAATGTCAAAGACATTGTTTGGACATCTTATCTTGGAGAATTGTTTGTTAGCATATTCATATTTGCATATTTGCTATTACTGACAAATATGTCCAGGGTTACAACGACAGGTTTATCTTTTCTAGATCAGCACGACACGCCATGGAGATGATTAATTATTGTTGTAAATGCATTAAGTTGACATGTTCAATCGGTTATTGCATCGGAGATTGTTTTGTTTGTAAAATGTTTTTATTGTAATATCTTGTAGAGCCGACCTACTAAAATTGGTCTTAGGTTATGGTATAAATGAAAGGTCTTAATTGTAAGATCATATATGGAATACAAAAAAGGATTTGTGTGAAGGTATATGCGAGATTAAGAAGAGCTATACACGTAGACATCATTTGAAGGTGAAGCTAGGTTTTTGTGAAAGCATATTAGAACTACACCGGTATTGAATCTAGCATATGAAGATGCTATTTTGAGTAGTACATTCCTATTGGATTTAACCATCCAATTGTAGTCAGTGTGACTTCCATTTGTATTTGAGCAGTGAGCTCTAGGCGCTTGGCCTTTCTGCATGTGCAGACCCGATTTATGTACACTTACTATCTGCAGTAGTATCATCTGATTGTGGGTAAGGTTTCCCACCATGGTTTTTCCCCTTACAGGGTTTCCACGTACAAATATTGGTGTTATGTGTTGTGGATGACTTTGACTTTTTGTTTCATGCATTAATCTTTACCGGTATTGCATTTATCTATTAAATTTGTCCACTGGTATAACAGACTGTTTCACCGGTATTAAGCAGTAAATTGATTAAGTTATTTTTGGTTTAAATTTATTAGACAACTGATTCACCCCCTCCCCTCTCTCAGTTGTCTCTGGGACCTAACAATAACACAACAACGATTGATATATCTAAGAATCGGGTATTACATTTTAAAACAAAACATGCTTCCATCAAACTGAATTTTCTAAGGGAAAAAGTTGAAGCAAAAGAAATAGAACTAGTTTATTTGAATACTAAAGAACAACTTGTAGATATTTTCACTAAACCTTTGCCCAAGGAGACTTTTGAATATCTTAGAGAACATCTTGGGGTCATACCCCCACCGGTAGATACTTAGAGAGTTGATGTTTGTCATCAACTGACAAAATTAACAGAGAAATATTCTTACTTTGGCTTTGATGAGGAAGCTACTTCTTAGGGGGAGTAGTTGGTATATTGAAATTGGTTGGTATTTTGTATATAGATCTAATTTTGTTGTAACTTTGGCATTTGATGTCAAAGGAGGAGTGATATCTATGGAAAAATACATTATCTTTTGGGAAGAGATTGGTACAGAAAACATAAGGAAACTCATATTACTCTCAGGGGGAGAGATTGTTACTTTAGGGAGATTGTTGGGTTTTATATTTGGCATTTCTGTTTTGGCACTTTGATGGTTTTTCCATCTTGTGTTGCCATCAATGCCAAAGGGGGAGATTGTTGGTATTTTGGTATGGTTTTGTCATTGATGTCAACACCTACTAATACTCTAGCACTTTGGAGATTCAACAACATTCACCGGAAAGCAATTGACTTTTGCATAGTCACTGGTATATGGTACACCAACAGGATATAATAATCACCGACACTTGGAATGGCATGGAAAACACTTGGTAATGTCGAAGATATTGTTTAGACATCTTATCTTAGAGAATTGTTTGTTAGCATATTCATATTTGCATATTTGCTATTACCAACAAATAGGTCCATGGTTACACCGTCAGGTTTATCTTTTCCAGATCAGCATGGCACGCTATAGAGATGATTAATTATGGTTGTAAATGCATTAAGCCGACATGTTCAATCGGTTATTGCATCGGAGATTATTTTGTTTGTAAAATATTTTTATTGTAATATCTTGTAGAGCCGACCTACTAAAATTGGTCTTAGGTTATGGTATAAATGAAAGGTCTTAATTGTAAGATCATATATGGAATGCGAAAAAGGATTTGTGTGAAGGTATATGCGAGATTAAGAAGAGCTATACACGCAAACATCATTTGAAGGTGAAGCTAGGTTTTTGTGAAAGCATATCAGAACTACACCAGTACTGAATCCAACATATGAAGATGTTATTTTGAGCATTACATTCCTATTGGATTTAACCATCCAATTGTAGTCAATGTGACTCCAATTTGTGTTTGAGCAGTGAGCTCTAGGCGCTTGGCCTTTCTGCATGTGTAGACCCCATTTATGTACACTTACTATTTGCAGTAGTATCATCTGATTGTGGGTAAGGTTTCCCACTGTGGTTTTTCCCCTTATAGGGTTTCCATGTACAAATATTGGTGTTATGTGTTGTGGATGACTTTGACTTTTTGTTTCATGCATTAATCTTTACCGGTATTGCATTTATCTATTAAATATGTCCACCTATATAATAGGCTGTTTCACCGATACTAAGCACTAAATTGATTAAGTTGTTTTTGGTTTAAATTTATTAGACAACTGATTCACCCCCCCCCCCCCTCTTAGTTGTCTCCAAGACCTAACATTATTATCGCGACTTGGCGACTAAGCAAGTGTGGAAATGGAAAGTGGCCCAGGCATTCAAAATTGAGCAGGTTAAGGGAAGATCTACGACTGTCGCTATATCGCCATGTGAAGAAGCTCGATTGTTATCCCATACAACATGGAAACTAGCTAGGTGGCAGTTGAGGTGGCCATCCAGGTGAGCTCAGTATGAATCAGGCTATTCCACATGGCAGGCCTGCTAGTGGAGAAAGTGGCCCAGGTGAGATAAGGCTCGGGCAAGTCAAGGCAGATCAACAGTGATGTGAGGGAGTTCAACGGTTGTCGCCAAGTCCCAACAAAAAATAGCTTGATGGCTAATAGCCGTGACTTGGCGACCAAGCGATGGGGCTCGATAGAAAATAAGAGTAGCTTGGATGAATTAAAGAACAAGCAGGTCCGAGGGAGATCAGCGGTTGTCGCTGATCCACAGTTTGAAGATGCATAATGAATACCCATCATGGATCAGTGACAAGGAAGAAACAAAGAGCTTCATTCCGGTGGTGAGTCCAGGTGGTGCTGAGATGGCATGATAAGGACCCTAGAGCCAATTAGGGGGTGCCACATGGCAGAGATGCATGGCAGATGTCTATGTAGGAAATTCAAAGGTTTAAAATATAATTTCAGACTATGGTGAAAAGGCAGAAAATTAAATGACTGACCTGCAGAGGGATTGATGGTTGGAGGATTATTTTTTTTTCCTGATATATAAGTATTATATATCCTTTTTGCAGTCAAGTGCAGCCCACAACAAATATTTTTGGGGCAGTTACCTCGGGACCTCATAATTTATTTCTCAGTCAGGAAGATTATTTTTTCTGTAGGCCAAGTTGTGCGAAACAACTAATGCTGAAAGATAGGGTAATTGCCATTGTTAGATAATGAAATCTGATAGGGTAATTTTTGGTAAGTGAGAGAGCTCCATATTTTGTGTTTCCACCTCTGAGTCTTTTTCTAGAGTTTTGTATAGTAATGTCCTTTTTTTAAGTAATGGATATATCTTCTTGTTGTAGGTGTTTCTTGTTGCAGTTCACATATATGTTAGGTATATACACAGTTTATTGGATTATCTCTAGGCATTCTCTTATTTTCAATAAATCCAATCTTCAAGGGAGTTTGGATTTGTCCTCTCAAAGTGGGAGTGTAATGGGTGTTCTTAGGTACTCTTCAAGGAAGAGTTTAAATTCTATGAACAATCATTTTGGATTCAGGATAATGTTTGGATATGTATGATCCTTTGTTTGAGTTTAGAATGTATTAATGTTAGGCATTAATATAGGAATATATTTTTCAATAAATTGGATTTGCAATTGAGGTTTCCATTTACAGTTTGATGTATGACTCCATGCCCTTGGATAAGGCATTGGTCTTGCAAATTCTAGGGATTCTCAGAGATTTAAAAAATTAAATATCCATTTACTTTTATGTTTATAGTTTTAGTTGTTCCACCTATCGCTCCAATATAGTTGATATGTCAATGTAGATCTAGCCCATCTGCAGTAACATCCTTGTTGTTGAGCCTTTTTGAGATTCATCTCTTTTATTGATACCATATGTCTGTAACTGGTTGTATTTTATGCATCAAAAGGGTGTCCTCCCGTAGGTCTAGCAGAACCTAAAGTGTAGGAGGATCATTAGGATCCTATGTTATGTTGTCCAAGCCCTGAAGTATTTCATAGATTGAAATTGGACATTTCATAGATTGATTGCAGGTGAACTTGGGTTTCTCTTTTTGTGAATAACAAACACTATTTGACAATTTTTGATGATATAATTATCACAAAACCTTTATGCTCATGCAGGTCTTGTTTGATGATATACAATAGTATCACATTATTTTTTTTGCATCAACATAGTGGGTTCGGTTGATATAATTCGAAGGGATGTATTTTTATTGTATATAATCCCACCTTTTCATTTATTATCATGCATTTCAGTTGAAGTGATTATCATAAATCCTTTATGTTCATCCATGCATTTTATGTGTAGACTAACAATTCTTAAAAATACAGGTTCATGCTAGATCATTCGCTGTTGACAAGACCCTCTCTTGGTGATGGTACATATTCCTTTGTGCATTAATGAGATTAAATTTTGTGCATAAACATTAAGTCAAGTGAATGTATTGCTATTCAGAAATGACCATATCTACCATCATCTTCAACCATGCAGAGAAATGTAGTGAGAAGGGCTCTAATCAACATGTGTCTTTCTTCAAAGTTATGCTTGTATACTTTGCAGAGAAACTGGTAAGTTTCGTAATTATACAATCTTGTACATCTTAAAAATGTTTCAAATGATCTATTTATAATTTGACAAACTAATTTGTATTAAGTGTTATAATTTGTTTCTTGTAGCACATTCATTCCACATAAAAAGATTACTTATTTTGGTCTTCATTTATATGCAGGTATTGCTGTACATAAGCTTTTCTCTTAGGACATGAGGATGTCTGATGTAGATGAAGTGGGATGTTGTATTTGTAAATGGATGTGAATTGATATAACTTTGTTATGATGATATACAATGTCCATGAGCAAATTGGTTTAGTTATATTGATGATATACAATGTATCTGTACATGAGTACATTGGTGTAGTTGTATTGATAATAAAAAAAAATCATGTTTGCATATCCCTTCATGGATGTCACATGCAAGTGTAATGGTAATTATGTGTGTAAAATACATGGAAATATTGATGATCATTATGTGTCTATAGTGTAATGCTTGTTTATCTATTTTTTTCATTGAACAAGTTAGGGCCACAGATTCTGAGATAGGCTTTTGTAGGGATCCCTCTCATGGCCCTATAGGTTCAAATGGATCATTCACAGGTTCCACAGATTCCGAGTTAGGGCCCGACAAAGTTTGACAATTTTTAGCACTTAGGGTGCTCAAGGGATGACGTCGGTAGGGTATGACCCTGAGCGTTCAACCAAGTGGGGGGAAAAATAGGAGCATGAATGGGGTAATGATTCCTAACTAGATATTTCAGAGCTGATGGTTCATCATTGTGACGAGCAGAATGAGAAATTGGCCACACGACAACATTCGATTGAATGAGACTAACGATTTTTTAGCCAACCGAAAAATTGCTACCCTAATAAAATGGTAGGGAAACTTGAAAAAATGAGATAGGCTTTTGTAGGGACCCCTCTTGTGGCCACATAGGTTCAAACAGATCATTTGTAGGTGCCAGGGATTCTGATTTAGAGCCCATCAAAGTTTGACAATTTTTAGCACTTAGGGCGCTCAAGGGACGACACCGGTAGGGTATGACCCCGAGCGTTTGAGCGAGGGGGGGGGGGGGAATTAGGAGAATTCATAGGGTAATAATGCCTAACTAGACATGTCAGAGCTGACGGTTCATCATCATGACAAGTAGGACGAGAAATTGGCCACTTGACAACATTCGAGTGAATGAGATTGACAATTTTTTCGCCAACCGAAAAATTGCTGCCCTAATAAAACCATAGGGAAACTTGAAAAACTAAGATAGGATTTTGTAGGGACCCCTCTCATGGCTCCATAGGTTCAAATAGATCATTCGCAAGTGCCACGGATTCTGAGTTAGTTCCCATCAAAGTTTGACAATTTTTAGCACTTAGGGCGCTCAAGGGACGATGCCAATAGGGTATGACCTTGAGAGTTCGACCAAGTGGGGGGGAAAAATAAGACCATGCATAGGGTAATAATGCCTAACTGGACATTTCAGAGCCAATGACTCATCATTGTGACAAGAAAAATGAGAAATTGGCCACACGACAACATTCCATTGAATGAGACTGATGATTTTTTTGCCAACCGAAAAATTGTTGCCCTAATAAATCCATAGCGAAATTTGAAAAACCGAGGTAGGCTTTTGTAGGGACCTCTCTCGTGGCCCCATTGGTTTAAATAGATTGTTTGCAAGTACCATAGATTTTGAGTTAGGGCCCATCAAAGTTTGATAATTTTTAGTACTTAGGGCGCTCAAGGGACGATGCCGATAGGGTATGACCCCGAGCGTTTGACTGAATGGGGGGGGAAAATAGGACCATGCATAGGGTAATAATGCCTAACTAGACATGTCAGAGCTAATGGTTCATCATTGCAACAAGCATAACGAGAAATTGGACACTCGACAACATTCAATTGAATGAGACTGACAAGTTTTTCGCCAACCAAAAAATTGCTTCCCTAATAAAACTGTAGGGAAACCTGAAAAACTGAGATAGGTTTTTTTAGGGACCCCTCTCGTGGCCCCATAGGTTCAAATGGATTTTTCATAGGTGCCAAGAATTCCAAGTTAGGGCCTGTCAAATTTTGACAATTTTTAGCACTTAGAGTGCTCAAGGAACAACACGGGTAGGGTATGACCTTGAGCGTTCGACTGAGTGGGGGGGAAAATAGGACCATGCATAGGGTAATAATGCCTAACTAGACATGTCTGAGTCAATGGTTCTTCATCATGACGAGAAGAATGAAAAATTCGCCACGTGACAACATTCGATTGAATGAGATTGATGATTTTTTAGCCAACCAAAAAATTGCTACCCTAATAAACCTATAGGGAAACTTGAAAAACCAAAATAGGCTTTTGTAGGGACCCCTCTCATGGCCCCGTAGGTTCAAATGGATCATTCATAAATTCTACGGATTCCAAGTTAGGGCCCGTGAAAGTTTGACAATTTTTAGCACTTAGGGTGCTCAAGGGACGACGTCGGTAGGGTATGACCCCGAGCGTTCGACTGATGGGAGGGGGGGTGCAAAATAGGAGCATGCATAGGGTAATAATTCCTAACTGAGCTAATGGTTCATCATCACGATGAGAAGAACAAGAAATTGGCCACGCTACAACATTCGATTGAATGAGACTAACGAATTTTTAGCCAACCCAAAAATTACTGCCCTAATAAAACGGCAGGGAAACTTGAAAAATTGAGATAGGTGTGGGGGGGAAAAATAGGACCAAAATAGCATTCGACCGAGTGGGGGTGAAAAATAGGACAATGCATAGGGTAATAATGAATTGTATCAAGTATTGTTTATTAAATGAATTGTATTGTATTGTTCATTAAATGAATTGTATTGTATTGTTCATTAAATGAATTGTATTATTCATTATACAAACAACACTTACGATGAAATGTATTGTTCATTAAATAACCACTATTAACCATTGTTAATTATTAGAATGAAGATTAAAAATTTCCATGATAACACCATGCACAGATGAGCAACAATTTATATGATCGAATATCAACTTCTGTATATATAAAAATGTCAAATGATTACTGTAGACGTATAAAAATGACCATATTCCTAAATGAATATTTAATTTTCATTTTATTCTCATTCCTCTATTTTAGTTAAATCCAATTTTATTAAATCACCCACATTCTTCTATTTAATTAAATAAATTATTCAATTTATTTATTTAAATTCACTTAAGTCCTTTATGTCATTTAATTGAATAAATCATTTTATTTAATTAAATCCCTTCTCTCTACTTTTTAATTAAATTAACATTTAATTAAATAGTTTACCCCAATTGAAATAAATCAATTTTATTTTAATTCTATTTTCCCCACCCACTTGCATTTTCCTACATCTCCCACTTGCATCTTAACCCTCTTCCTAATTTCTTCTAGAATCCATCTAATCCTAATCAATTAGCCTAAACCCATACATTATCCCCTTTCCCTAAATTTGAGGAGGTCACTTCTCAAATTTGGAGTAAAGTCTTCAAAAGGCATTAAAGCCTTTATGCCTTCAACAAGCTAACTTGTTGAATACCCCCAAATTTGGAAGGACTCTTACAAATTTGTCCCCAAAGTCTTCAAACCATTAATAGTTAATTAACCCTTAGTGGCATGGTTAGGGACTTTTTGCCTAATATAACCCTCATCTAACCCAGGGGTCTCATCAAGCATTCATTGCTTTGACAATGGTTATCCCTTTAACCCTTGCACAAGAGTTTATCCTTTGGGTAAAACTTTATCCATTGGATAACCCCAACCTAACCTTAACCCTAACCTTCTAAGGTAACCATGAGGTCTTCTCAAGCATTTAATGCTTCTTACCTCTCTTCTCAAGCAGTCTTATGTTGAAAATTGTCACCATTTCATTGGTGAAAATTGTAAACATGGATTGATAACTTTCAATCCCGACTCTTGATTAACCATGCATTGCCCTATTTTTCGTATAAATAGAGCTCTCATTCCTCCATTTTGAAGGATCCAAGCTTTTAGTGTCTCATTTATGCTCAATTTTATCAATGCATCTAGCCTCTCTTTATAATAGGAATTAATCTAATATGCATTTTAGAGTATTTCTGTTATCATTAGCTTAAATCATTAACTAGTATATCATGTTAGGATAGTATTGCTACTAACCTTGTCATCTTATAATCTAGTTTAACTCATCTATAGAATCATGCATAAATAGGATGCATTTCATGTTAAAATCAATCTAAAGCATCCCTCATTCTTGCATTTGTCATCCCTAAGTCACTTGGCTCAGTGATCTGAGAGAAAAGGCATTGGCTTGAGGGACCTTGTGAGATAGAGAACCATGGAACCTACCTTGGGAAGTTGATTCATTCCTCGTGACTCCATAACTTGCACTAAGAAGTCCTGTGGGTGTGTGGATTAGCCCTTTGAACAATAGTTTTCACATTTTGAGTTTCATAGCCTCACTTTTCCCGCATACATTTCTGGTGCCCACCGTGGGGATCAACCCCATTAAGCAAATCGGTTTTTGAATCTAACCACTTTTGCAGGTACACGGGAAATAGTAATCAGCACGTGGGGAACATCCCTCGGTGCATATGGTTAACATTCCAGTGCATTCGGCTCACTATTCGGTGCGTGGGACTCATTTCCTAGCACGCACAAACCATCACTTAGCGGATAGACTTTTTAACATTTTTCATGTAGGTCTCAGCGTGGGAACTTAACAGAGCAGCGCTTTCAGAAAACATTTTAGTTCATTGGGTTTGTCCGTTAGCGCATCTCGGTTATCCTATAGCGCATACAATCTTTTCTGTAGCACATCACAAATAGAAGAAAAAAATTAAATTGTAACCATGATTAAACATAGACTTGTAGAAGTCCACAAAAGCTAATGTTTTCTAACTATTTTAATTGATCTTTTTGCAGGATTTCTGACAGTTTCTTGCAGGTGGAGCTTAGTTTTAGCTTAAGAGTTACAATAGTTTAGATTTTTTCTAACTTAGCTAAGTTAGTTAAAATTTAAAGTCTTTTAATTCTTGTTTAAATAAAATTGAACTCATCTTTATTTTGGGCAAATAAAAAGAGAAACAAAAAAAATATATCTTTCTTGCTTTCTTAGGAGAAATTTTTTCACTTTGGGCCCTAAAAAGAACAAGGCAATCTTTCATTTCGCAAACAAAGGGCTTTAAAAAGAACTTCACCATCCTTTGGTGCATAAAAGGATCCACTTCAATTTTTGCAAAGTAAAAGAATCACACATGTCCAAATTCATTCACAATTAAAGAGGGAAGATCTTCCTGTTTTAATCGATTTCTTTTGTTGACCAAACATTGAAGTTGCTTTGTTGACCAAGCTCTTTTCCTAGATCAGAAAATCATTGCTTTGAAGGGATAAAATAAACACCATGTTTTTGTGGAGCAACATCTCCATATAGATTTTACCAAATCACTGCAATAAAAGTTAAAAAGAACACTTATTTTCTTTGCTACGAAAGTGGAAGGAATATGCTCTCCCCTTAACTGGGTGATCAAAAAACTAGACCACTCTTACGCTTTCAATGTTTATTGCATTAAATCCTTTAGCAGGCTTGCCTTCCTAAGGGGTTGAAAAACTCTTAAAGCCATTCTTTGGCCGGTGTGAAGGGAACAACCTAAGTGGGAAATGACTTTAACCCCAAGTGTTCCAACTCACTATAATCAAAAGTGGAAAGTGATGAAATTCCTTTTCAATGGTTGCGCACAATGATTAGCCTTCTCCCAGTATCCTTGAGATATGTAAAGCCTTTGTTCTAAAGGTTGGGAAGCCTCCTGAGGGAGTTTATCATTGATGGCTAAACATGAAACCTAATTACAAACTTTAAACATAGAAATTTTGAGCCAAGTCAGTATCTAGACATTTGTAATATCATAGTGCAAGGGTGGGGAAGAATCCACCCCCAAGATCGCTCACCATATATCTCCCAAGATAACTACTCAATTGTGAAGGAATTCACTTTGGGTTAATTTCTGGCAAAAAGAAAAAAAATGGGTGCCCCCTTAGGGGGTGACAAGGCTGTTTAAGCTGACGGAGTATCGAGACTAGTGGGCTATGATATTACTTATGACCCTTGAATAAAGAGTCTGACTGAACTGTATGTTGTTGTATCTAAACCTATTAAAACATTGGAGATTTGGACACATCCTCGCAGAACATACACTCATTATTTAGACTAGGCAAAATGGTTGCTTCTTTTATGCTGTGCTTTCATTTATTACTTCGGAAAATCATCCATCATCATTGGAAACAATGTTCCAAAAAAATTTGCAGAAAAACAACCAAGTCAAACTATCAGGGCAGTTTAGTGCGTAACAGAATCTTCTTAGCGCATGGAAACCATCCTTTAGCACACTTGACCTTCACCTTAGCGCATTAAGTCTGAACTTTAGTGCTTCATCAAAATCCAAAACTAGCAGTTTAAAAGTAGCACTTTTTGAAAACATTCTGGCACGTTGAAGCAGCAGCTTAGCACATAGCGATCAAGAATTAGCACTTAGAAACCAATAGTTAGCTCATTGGCAGCCCATATTAGTGCATAACCTTTTAGACCAAGGTAAATTCAAAACAAAGCAGTTAGCACATCATATAGGGTAGCTTAGTGCGTGGAGTATTTTCTCTAGCGCGTTGAGGAAATTTAGTAGCGCATTGTGTCTCTATCTTAGCGCGTAGCATAAACTAAGAAAATAGGGGGCAAAACAGAAGGTATTTTCAAAAATCTAAAAAACAATTTAGGAAGCTTTCTCTCCTCAGTTTGAACTTCATCAAACAGAAAATCAAAATAGAGCATCAAAAACTATTCCCAAAGCAAGTTCTCCGTAAAACAAAGTTGTCAAAATCTGAAAAACTAGTCGCAAGATAAAACACATATCTCCTATCAAAATTAGGAAACATCACCACAAGTATCAACAGGTCCTTCAATCAAAAGGATTTCTATCCAAAAACACACTTGTTTCAAACTCCAAGTTGTCAAATTGGGTTTCCATATTGGGAAAACTCTTATTCCATATCATTTGACACGCTTTGTCGTGAGGGGGCATCTAAACCTTCATTTGATAAGTAAGACTTGAGTTTCAAAACAAGATAACTAAATCTGAAACAAATCAAAAGAAACCATTGATCTCTTGTGTATGACTAATCCTCATATTCTGAGAAGAAAGAGTATTTATCATAACACTAAGTTGAGGAAACAACAACCCAGTTCTCTGAAACTTGCCAAACGGAATAATTTTTTATACATCAATCACCAACTCTTCAAATCTCATTGAACATTCCTTCATCATATGCGCTTATATCTTCAAGACAAAACCAATTAATTTGACAAGGAACCATTGAGGAGTAGAGCATTTTGTCAAAAATCAGCATTCAGTCAAAGCCTAAATCAAGGAGGAAAGATCAATCCAGCCTTATTCCCCGAAGAGTGCATCACTTACAACATACCACGGTTTGAACCACCAACCCCTGAACAAAACATTGAAGAGGAGTTCATTCTTTTTGTCATAGAAAGCTTCTACTAGATGCCCACTGTCACTCGCTCTCAATGAAACAAGTAAAGCAAAATGCAACCAGAGTCCAGCATGGATCGAAGATTATCAAATCCTTTCGAGTGTCCCAATCTAGAAGACACCGAAATTTTTGAGGAACTCCTCCAAGAGTGTTAAGAAAGCGCTTCATTTAAAAAAACTTGTGGAAAGACTCATGGACAACGACAAAGAAAAATATCTACTCATGCTCACAAGCAAAGGAGTTAAACTCCCTGAAGACTTTGACACTGACATATTTAGAACAAGATCTCGACACTATGATTATCAAGAATGACAAAGAGAGGAGGAAGAATGTGACCCTGAACAAAACATACCTAAGAAAAATCTACCAGAACAGAATTTGCCCGAACAAAACATCCCTGAGCAAAACATACCCCTGCACACACCATTCCAGCTTAGAAATAATGCAAGGGAAGAACTCTTCCCTCGGCAAGAAAATGCACCTTTGATTTCTCTCACTCAGCAAATGCAAATGTTGCAGAGACAAATGCAAGACATACAACAAGGGACAACAGTACGGTACTCCTTGACTGAAATTTGTCCTTATCCTTTTGACACATGGTTAAACATGGTACCTTTTCCCCCAAACTCAGATATTCCCAAATTTGAAAAATATGATGGGAAAATCGATCCTCATGATCATGTTTAGGAATTTTGTACCATGAGTCTTGAATTTGCCCGTGATGACACCTATTTGATTAGGTTATTCCCAAGAAGCTTGGAAGGACAAACAATGGAATGGTTATCCAAAATCACACCTTCTATCAGATCATTCAATGAATTAGTCAACAAGTTCATAACTCAATATTCCTACAACATTCAACATGCTATCACTATGCTAGATGTCTGTAATACCAAGCAGAAAAACAATGAAACATTAATGGTATTCCTTCAATGTTGGTGACGTATGGTTTCGAGATATCCTCGAGATGTGCCTGAAAAAGAAAAGATGGAAATTTTCATCGACAACTTGAATAGTGAGATGAGTTACATAATCAAACTTCAATGCATACCATCTTTTGCCAAATTTATTCAAAATGGCATCCAAGTAGAGGAAGCATGTGTCAAGAAAGGAACATTGAAATTCTTCAAAGAAGGAACAAATTCATCCAACTACAACAACCCAAACAATAACTTAGACAAATCCAGATTTTGGACCAGAAACAAAAACACTGAAAATGAAGGAGGAAACAAATCACATGATGCAAAATCCAAGCAACCAGTGCTAGCGTCATCAGGTAATCCTCAAACTACAAAGAATCCAAAAGGTGCTAACCAAGGAACTAACACTTATGTACCAAATACCAATCAAGATCATCTCAACGCAAACAATGCCAACAATACCCAAAGAAATAACACCAATCAAGGACCTAATACAAACTCATGAGGTAACACCAACAACTTTCCAAAATGCATTTACACACCACTAGGGAAATCCTTGGAGTCAATATTCAGAGAACTCCTGGCAAACAAAATTATCTCTTTACCAGTGATCAACAACTTTAACCACAAATCAAACCACCTTGGTGGAATGACTCATACTTTTGTGATTTTCATCACAACAAAGGTCATCAAACAAATGATTGCATGAGACTGAAAAATATTGTTCAAGACATGATCGATAGAGGCGATTTAACAGTTGATGGTCTCAAGACAAATGGTGACCATGGAGCCTTTAATAATCCTCTTCCAAACTACAACAAAGATGGAGCTTCAATCTCAAATGATAGATGTGGAGCTCATATCAATCATATATACAATAACAACATCAATCATATATCAGCAGAGGAAAATCAAGTAAAGGTCATCACAATCAAAGACAAGTGTGAACATGATTCCGTCAATGTAACAACCAGAGCTCAAAAATATGTTTTGAAGGGGCATACATCAACAGAAAACACCATACCCAAAATTTAATATGATCTAGTCAGTCAATTGCATAAAACTCTTGCTCAAATATCTATACTGGAGTTGCTAAAACTTTCACCAAAACACAAGGACATCTTAGAATAAGAACTATTGGAAACAAATGTACCTCAAGATCTGGATGCTGACAAATTCCAAGCCATGGTGGCTCATATGACACGGCCTCATAACCTTACCTTTTCTGAGCATCATAATATCTCATTGAGCCATCCACATAATACTCCAGTCCACATTAAAGTCTTGGTCTACAAACATCGAGTCAAAAGAGTATTAATAGATGGAGGAGCTGGACTCAATATCTGTACCTTGAAACTTATCTGTGCATTAGGCTTCTCTGAGCAATCTATTGATCCACACAAAAATATCACTATCAAAGCATATGATGATGAAGAAAGATCATCTAAAGGAACAATAATGTTACCAATTCAAGTAGGATTGATACAAAAGGACACTGTGTGCCAAGTATTAGACATAGACCTCACATATAATATCTTATTAGGTCGACCTTGGATACATGAAATGCAAGCAGTACCTTCTACTTATCACTAGTGTGTTAAGTTCCCCTACAATGGGCAGGAGATTTCTATATCAGCAGATCATAACCCATTTCAACATTGTAATGCTATGGAGGTAGCCCAAGACAACTTGGTTCCACATAATAGGGAAAAACAAAGTTCCTCAACACCAACTATTCAACAAGAAAAGTCTAAATCGCTATCTATGGATTTCAAGTAGAAAATGAAAATAAAAGAGAAAGGCATGGGAGAATACTCTTTGGAACCTTTGTGCTTAGCCAACACACCAGCATCGCCTAAATCTCATGGATACAACATCAACACATCAAGAAACACAACCCATCACCAAGTTTGATGGCAAATTTATCTAACTAGGCACTCTAGAACATGAATCAGAGGAAGAAGACATCCTTAGTTGGCTATACAAGGATGAGGAAGAAGACAAAGTGACTACTATGGAGGTAGCTATACCAACACACCTATATGAAAAAGGTCACTTAATCATGCAACAAATGGGATACAATGGAAAAGGACCTATTGGCAAATGTCAGGAAGGCGTCATAGAACCATTGGATCCTCCTTCACAATTCAATAAAGACAAAATAGGATTGGGCTATGAATACACTCTACCACCAAGGAATATTCCAAGTAAATACCAAAAACCTTAGTGGAAGGCAAAGAAAAAATACAAGGAGGACTCATGGCAGGAAGAACTATTTGAATCAACAGAGACAATACGCAAAGAATGTGAAAATCAAGAAGGAAAGCAACATCAAGAGAAGCCCATCAATCAAAAGAAGGAAGCATCTACTACCGAAGTACATCATGTTCAAGAACCAGTGTCTGACAAAGAGGAATCACCTCCTGATAACATCATTCCTCCCCAAGGAGAGACAATATATGAACAAATGCAGATAGTGGAGGCAGGATCTGACACAGAATCAGAGAAAACTATCAGACTCGTATCAATCATCAAGGACTTGTTTTCAACCTACAATATACCCATCCACAACATTGCCAGAATCTGGGATAATACCTCTGAGACTAATTAAAATAACTATGAATGGGGAAGATATTATAATGTCACTAAAGATATCACTGCAAATGATAGTCATACATCCATGTCTCAAGAAGAATACAACACAGAACCTAGACTCCTTGAATTCGGTCCATAGAATATCTATGACTCCAAGGAAGCAATGAAATTATGAGAAAGTCTACATATAAGATGATACCATCGAAGACCTCGATGAAATCCTTAACTTATTTAATATCCCCGCCAACCACGATGATACCTCCATCCTGACACTTACAACAGCTGAACTTGATCCACCTAATGACTCCTTACCACTTCTCTTTCCTAACCTCATAGACTGGGATGAACCTAAAAATCATGACATACCAATTTTCCCAATTGATGAATCCATTATCGATTACTTGTGTACTGTTAACCTAGAAACAAACTCTACCAGGGAACAAAGTAACGACATCTGCAATTAGGAGAGTGCCAAGTCTCTTAGTCGCAAAAATGAACAAAATAAAGGATCTACTGCTGAAAACCAGTCAATGGTAGCAATAGATCACAAAAAAGTAAAAATAAAGGACGCATCTGAAGGTGAAAACCTTTTTAAGGCACCTAAAGATGGGAGACTTGACACTCTTGACATTATCAGGAGTGATCACCCATATTGATTGAGCCCATTCAATCAATCAACATTGGTACAACGGAAGCAGCCAAAAACATACACCTTGCAAAATCTTTGTTAGAGGAAGAAAAATTAGAGTTTATCCAATTTTTCAAAGAAAAGAAAATCAACTTTGCTTGGTCATATGCAGATGTGCCCCGGATTGATCCATAATTAATCATGCATCACTTGTCCATTGCTCCAAGAGCTAAGCCAGTCAAGCAAAAATTGAGAAAGATGAATCCACATGTAGCACTCATGCTCAAAGCTGAGATGAAGAAACTATTAGATGTCGGATTTATTCGACCTATCAACTATGCCGAATGGATTTCCAACATCGTACCGGTATCTAAACCGGATGGTAGTATCAGGATTTGCATTGATTTTAGAGATGTCAACAAAGCCTATCCAAAGGATGACTTTCCTTTACCCAGTATCGACATAATTGTAGACCTCACAGTAGGCCATGCAATGCTATCACTAATGGATGGTTTTTCGGGCTATAACCAAATCAAGATAACCCTAGAGGATCAAGATAAAACAATGTTTACCTATCCTTGGGGAATGTATTGTTGGAATATCATGCCTTTTGGCCTAAAGAATGCAGGGGCAACTTATCAATGAGAAATGACAACAATTTTTCATGACATGATGCATACCTTCATGGAGGACTATGTGGATGATTTACTAGCTAAATCATTTACCCAGGCAGAACATCTAAGCATCTTAGAAATTTTTTTTGACAGATTGGAGAAATTCCAAGTCAGGCTCAACCCTAAGAAGTGTGTCTTCGGGGTTACATTAGGAAAGTTACTAGGCTACATAGTTTCAGCAAAGGTACAAGCCATAATGGAGATGCCACCACCAAAGAACATCAGCCAACTCAGATCTCTACAAGGAAGGCTCCAGTCAATTAGGTGATTCATCGCTCAACTAGCAAATAAAAGTCTACCATTCAACCATTTGCTACATTAAAATGTACCATTCAGATGGGAAGCCAAATGTTCAGAATCATTCTATCAAATCAAGCAATATCTAATGAACCCACCAGTTCTAGTACCGCCAATAGCAGGGAAGCCAGTCATTCTCTACATTTCAACAATAGATATATCACTAGGGGCATTATTAGCACAAGAAGATCAACAAGGCAAGGAACGAGCTATCTATTACATCAGCAGGACATTAAACGGATATGAACTCAACTATACGTTCATTGAGAAAGCTTGTCTAATAGTGGCATTTGTTTCTCAAAAGTTCCGGCATTACATGCTAGCTCACACAATTAAGCTAGTCCCAAAAATTGATCCTCTCAAATATTTTCTTAGCAAAGCAGCTCTTACAGGTAGATTGGCTAAATGGGTCATGATTCTCAGTGAATTTGATATCCACTACACAGAGCGACGAGCTATCAAAGGACAAGCAATTACAGATCAACTAGCTGAAGCTACTATTGGGAAAACAACCAATGGAGATCAAATTTCTGGATAGGGATGTTCTTACTATTTCCACCAAACAATGGACCCTATACTTTGATGGATCCTATACTCAACATGGCTCAAGTGTTGGCATTCAGTTCATCACTCCTAACGAGCACAACATACCAAGATCTTATAGGCTCATGTTTCCATGCACAAATAACGTTGCTGAATATGAGGCATTGGATATAGGCATCAAAATGGCTGTGGAATGGAGAATCACATAATTAAAATTGTATGAAGATTCACAACTAGTCATCAATCAAATCAACAATGACTATCAGACAAAGGATGATAAGCTGCTCCCATACAAATGAATGGTGGATGATTTCAAACAATATTTTGTACACATTACCTTTGAGAAAATACTAAGGTTGGACAATAGAGCAGCTGATGCAATGGCTACTATCGCTTCACTATTGTAAATTCTAGAGCAACAAAGTCGTTACGAGTTTTTGGTAGAGCAACTGTTCTCCCCAGCCTATGACCATTCTGAATCCCATGTTATCTATGCCTTGACCAGTTCTGACTCTCCATTATATGAATTGATATATGACTATCTTAAAAGAAATATCCTACCCATTGACCTATCCCGAAACCAAAAACACAACTTTATCCGGCAAGCTGCCTATTATACTCTCACTACTGATACTCTGTACTGTCGAGGTCTAGATGGTACTCTTCTTCATTGTCTTGATTGTAATGAATTTGACTCCACTTTACAAGAGCTTCATGAAGGTATATGTGGTACACATTCAAGTGGTCCTACTCTTGCTAAAAAAATTCTAAGAATGGGATATTATTGGCCAACGATGGAAAAAGATTCTTACCATTTTGCAAAGAAGTGTCCTAAATGCCAAATCCATGGCAATCTTATACATGCACCAACACAATAACTGCAACCATTCACAACATCCTGGCCCTTTTGCCAGTGGGGACTAGACTTAGTCAGGAAAATTCATCCTTCATCTTCAAATAGACACAAGTTCATTATTACTGCAACAAAATATTTTACTAAATGGATTGAAGCGATCCCCATGACCACAATAACTGTGAAACAAATTGCCTCTTTTATCCTTAATTATCTACTCTGTAGATATGGCATTCCAAGTTCCATCATCACAGATAATGGATGACCTTTCAAGAACCAATATGTGTGAGAACTATGTGAACAATTCAAAATCCAACATCATTTCTCCACACCTTACTACCCATAGGGGAATGGTCAGGTTGAAGCATCCAACAAAACAATATTGAAAATCCTAAAGAAAATAGTGAATGATGCAGGCAAAGATTGGCATGTACAACTCAATCCAGCACTCTGGGCATACAAAACTAGCATCCACACACCTATGAGAGATACACCATATTCATTGGTATATGGATCAGAAGCAATTTTACCCCTGGAGGTAGAAATTTCATCTCTCAGAGTCTCTTTGAAAGGCCTAATTCCAGATGAAGAGTATCGAGTCAACTGACTACAAGAGATAGAACTTCTAGATTAAAGACACCAACATGCCTACACTCACCTTAAAGAATATCAGCAATGCATGTACAAAAGCTACAACCACAAGGTCATTCCCAGAATTTTGAAAATTGGTGACCTAGTACTCAAGGAAAATCCTAGAAATCAGTAAGATCGGGAAAAGAAAGGGAAATTTGAACCTAACTGGTTAGGTCCTTATGTCATCATATTAGCCTATTGATTAGGTGCTTATCAGCTAACAACTTCAAAAGGAGATGTGCTCGATGAACCAACTAACAACATCCATCTGAAGAAATACTACACTTGAGCAGTCTAATGCACGAAAAAGTCAAAAATATTAAAATATCAAAAAATATCAAAAATCAAGAAAAAGCAAATAAAAAGGTACAATAAAAGCAACTGGTGAAAACCTGACAACATGCACTATTGTAAGAGGACAACTCCTCTATCTATCTATCCTAACAAGCCGTTATATCCATAGTCAAGCACTATCGGCCATCACCCACCATTTTATCACATTATCCAAGACATACTTAGCGTAGTCACTATCCTGGTTTATCCACATATCCTTTCACCGCATCCCACCATGGCTTGGTAATCATTGTACATATCCGCATTAAGAGGAAACTCAGCTAGGGGCAACATTGTTAAAAAACTTGCAGTACTTTCAGAACATCAAAACTCAGAGCACTGTATCAAGCAAACAAATCAATAATCACAAAAACAAACATTGATCATTTGAAAGAATTTGCAAAACATGATGGATGGTTTTCTGAAGTATCAAATGTTTGCATCTTGCATAAAGTTTTGACTATTTTGTGCTTGAACTTTTTGAACTATTGGATCCTCTACATTTTCTCAATGATGCATCAAGCTAGAGAAAGTCACAGGGACTCCAATATTTTTTTAAAGTTTTCTATCTGTGAGGCGATCACTTGTATTGTGCAAATACTTGTCTCGAGACGTGATTCAAACAAATCATTGAAGATATGATTCCACTTTGTGCATACAAATGGTTTAATCTTATCTGTTTATATGCAAGCCGCACTCAGGTCATCCTGGTTCAATTATACCTTGACGCTTGTGCTATCTTGCAAAATCAAAAATCATGTAATTTTTTCTCAAGTCATTATAGTTCAATTATACCATTATGCTTGTATAAATTTTCAACATATCCCAAACAAATCAATGCTCAATGATGATATCTACAAAGAAAGAAAAAACATGTGACTATACATAGATGACAAACGGAAGAATGAGGATTCTCATTTAGTTGCATATCATTCTAAAAAATTAGTTGCATATCATTTTAAAAATTAGTTGCAATTAGTTACACATCATTTTTAATCTTGCATTTAGTTGCACAACATAGCATATCATAGATCTCATTTTCAAGATACATCTCACATCATAGCATATCATACATCTCATTTTCAAGATACATCTCACAGCATAGCATATCATACATCTCATTTTCAAGATACATCTCACATCATAGCATATCATACATCTCATTTTCAAGATACATCTCACATCATAGCATATCATACATCTCATTTTTAAGATACATCTCATAGCATAGCATATCATAGATCTCATAATATCATGCACTAACACATCATATTAATTACATATCAAATCACATAATCTAAGCATTGCATCATCATCATAGAAACATCATAATCATATAGAAAGCATCATCCATAACACATCACATGAGGATCAAGGAAAATGGTGTCATATATATATATCTCAAAAATGATCAATGTACAAAATATGTCATGTCTGTGTCAATACAACAAAATGATCAAAATACAATAGAGACAACATCTCTCAGGTATGACTATCTCTTGAGGGTGACGGTCTCGCAGCTAATGTCCTAGCACCTAGATCTCCAGGTAGATCCTGTCTAGTAGGCCCTGTCACGCCTCTACTCTCTGTCCTTGAACTAGTTTCCCTGGATCGACTGGATCTCGAAGCTGTAAAACTCGACACTCGATGCTCCCTGGGCATCGCATCCTCATTATGCCTCTAGTAATACTCTGCCTCCTTGGCTCTCAAAGCCACCTCTCTCAGGGTATCTCTCATCGAGCCACCTACTGCCGCTCTCTCCAAAGCCTCTGATCGAGCCTCAAATCGACCCAACCGCTCCATAACTGTATCCCACTCAGTGGTTAGCCATGTAATCTATCGCTGATGTGCTAGTATCTATGTCTATAGGTGTTGCAATGATAAATGTAGTGACCTAATCTACGCGTCCTCCCGATGCGTCAGAATCTGCATCTGGATGGGTACCTATGAAGTGGTACCCCCTATCCCTCTCCTTGTCCTTGGTGCTAGTGGGGGTAACACATCAGACCTCCTCTTTTGAGTCAATCATCTAAACTCATCAATCTCTCCCACTGCTGCTATCACCTCTCCCACCCACTCCTCTCCCCCAGCTCCAATAGCTAAACCTCCTCTCCCTCTATCCACCATATCTCGTTGCACTGCTCTCTCCACTTGAATCCCTCTGTCATGACCATCACCACCCCTATCTCCTCTCCTCCCCCAATCTCCACCCCTATCTCCTCTCTTCCCTCTATCCCCTCGCTGACCTTGGCCACCTCCTCTACCATCTCCACCATCATCACCTCCATCATCCCCACCTCCCTCATCCAGCTCCTCTCCATCCTCTCCCCGTCTCCCTAGCCTCTTGGGCTACTCATCCTCATCATCATCAAAAGTGGGAATCATTTCTGCTGGATCTGATATCCTAGCCACAACATGTGCTGCAAATAGTATGGTGAACTCCTCTGTCATCCCTGCATCCACTATCCCATAGGCGTAGTCCCATATCTAGTCGGCTAAGTGAAAGAACTCCTCAACTACCACCATGCTATCAATAGTGGGTCCCCACTCTTGTATATCTTGTCTCCGTCGAGCATATAAGATGCTCACTATGGAACTCCCTGCTGACGACCATACTGCCGCAACACTCGACTATACAAGAATCTCTCAATAGCAAAGGGCATCCGCCCTATCAAAAATTAGGACATGTAGACATAGGGAATCTCCATCCCATCCTCTTCCCATACCTCTCACTCCATGTATGGTCTCCAAATGACCGTATCAATATTGTCTAACACTCTCCTCCAATGCTCTAGTTTTCCCAGCTTATGTTGGACAACTATCCTTGGATATCTGTATGCATAAGCACACCCAACATGCCTATCTCTGTCCACCAGTGGCTTGGCTATAGGAATATGCTCCCACACCCATACCTGTAGCTATGTCACTCCAAAGGATAGATTGATGTACCCCAAGTAAACCACCTGATGCAGCTCCCTGTATAAGTGGGCTAGCATAGCCGACCCCCATGCAAATTGGCAACCCTATGTCACCATGTCCTCCAGGACCAACCCCCATCCTACTGCCAGTCCCTTCGACCTATGGTCAAGACATAAGAAACCACCTATGAATCTTGCCAACACTGATGGTAGAGGGGCGTAATCCAAATCTATGAACTCCTACCAGGGGATCTCATATCTACAAACTGTATCATCCTGTAGAATCTGGTGAAGTGCCTCTATCCCGCCCTCCTTTGTCTGCTCATATGGTAACAATGCACCTACCACAAGAATTCGTAGAATCTGGTAGTAATCCTTCGGTGTCACTGTGATCTGACTTGTCGCCAAATGGAAGGTGTTGGTTTCACTATGTCTCGGCCAACGATGTCAATAAACCCTTGTTAATGATAAACCAGGGCATCTCTAACAAAGATGATAGGCCACACCTATCAATAATATCCCTATCAACCTGTGTCAATCACGGTATAAATGACCATGGTCTCAAAAATTGCTCTCATGACTGAACAACCCCAATGTGCTCCTGTCACAAACAAAGCAAGTCCAATATCAGTTTCCTCATCAAATCAATTCACATCCAAATAAAATTCATATCAACTTGAAACATTGAAAACCTAATCAAGTTCCACATCATATCAAAATCCATTTCCATCTCAAATCATATCAACTTGTAGAACAACTCATGTTCCACAATCATATCAACTTGTAAAACAACTCAAGTTCCACAATCATATCAGCTTGTAAAACAACTCAAGTTGCACAATCATATTAGCTTGTAAAACAACTCAAGTTCCACAATCATATCAACTTGTAAAACAACTCAAGTTCCACAATCATATCAGCTTGTAAAACAACTCAAGTTCCACATATATATCAACTTGAAACAATGCATATCAAATCAAGTTCATATCAAAACATCCATATCAAAAACCACATCAACATCAGATCAACATCAACTTGAAACATTGAAAATCAAATCAAGTTATCTATCCAAAAACCATATCAGAACTCATATTGGACAACTTATCAAAACAATGACAGTAGACACGCAGACTGAAATTCGCACCCATCTCGACAAAACTGACAAAAACCTACCTATTTTCTTCATCCAAGAATCCTACTTTCCCCAAATTTTTCCGCTCATGTGCTAAACAATCTTATCTGCATGCTAGACTGCACCTATGCACTATCTTGTGTTATCAATGCACTACACCATTAACCTGATGCACTAGCCTACACCTATGCGCTACCCTGTCCTATTGACGCACTAACTAGACTACCCTCTGCACCATTTCTATGCTATGCGCTATCCTACATGGTCCCTATGCTGCAAACCTAACCCTATGCATTATCCTACTCTACCCCTGAAAGCCCCTGCTAACCCTATGTGCCAGGTCTTTCCTACACGTTAGCCTTTTTCCCCTACGCGCTACCCTATGCTGCCAATGCGCTAACCTAGTTCTATGTGCTACCCTAACACACCCCTGTGCTATCCTAATCTACCCGAACGCTACCCTACTTCATTAAACTCTACGCACTACACAACTTATCGTATGCGCTACGATTTTTACCCGATGTGCTAAGTCATTTAATCCACGTGGAAAAATTCAAAAACATGCCTAAAAATGACAAAACAAAAATTAAAAAAGGGGTAAAAAATGATGACTTATCAGTGGTCCATATGTGGCGGGCCTCCGATACCTCTGAATGCGCTCAAATCGATGAGAGGCAAAATGAATCGACATTTTGTCTTTTTCTCCAAGTGTCACTTTCTCCAAAGTCAACAAGCACAGATGCGACAAAATAAATCACTTTTTACCTTTTTATAGGGTAAATGAAAATTAGGGTTGTGTGGACGAACACGTAAATTTCTCGTGGTCTCATTTCTAACTCTCGCAAACATTATTATTAGGAGATGAATCAATGTATCGCATTCAACATAGACAAAAATTTAAAATGCCATAAAATTTATCAAAACAAATCAAATTTTCAAAATTTTGATTCATCTCCCAAGGGGGCATTATCAACATCATTTATCAAATCTAGGGCATCAGTTATCAAATCTGGGGCATGGCATGAACATCTCGACATGACATCATATTGATCATAACCAAATCATGACGACACATCATTTTCTTTGAATCAACATGTGCACACACGTAACTTCAAAGAGGGGCAAAATGTAGACGTATAAAAATGACCATATTCCTAAATGAATATTTAATGTTCATTTTATTCTCATTCCTCTATTTTAGTTAAATCTAATTTAATTAAATCACCCACATTCTTCTATTTAATTAAATAAATTATTCAATTTATTTCTTTAAATTCACTTAAGTCCTTTATGTCATTTAATTGAATAAATCATTTTATTTAATTAAATCCCTCCTCTCTACTTTTTAATTAAATTAACATTTAGTTAAATAGTTTACCCCAATTAAATAAATCTAATTTATTTAATTTACCAACTTGCAACCAAATTGAAATAAATAAATTTTATTTTAATTCTATTTTCCCCACCCACTTGCATTTTCCTACATCTCCCACTTGTATCCTAACCTTCTTCCTAATTTCTTCTAGAATCCATCTAATCCTAATCAATTAGCCTAAACCCATCCATTATCCCCTTTCCCTAAATTTGAGGAGTTCACTTCTCAAATTTGGAGTAAAGTCTTCAAAAGGCATTAAAGCCTTTATGCCTTCAACAAGCTAACTTGTTGAATACCCCCAAATTTGGAAGGACTCTTACAAATTTGTCCCCAAAGTCTTCAAACCATTAATGGTTAACTAACCCTTAGTGACATGGTTAGAGACTTTTTTCCTAGCTTAATCCTCATCTAACCCAGGGATCTCATCAAGCATTCATTGCTTTGACAATGGTTATCCCTTTAACCCTTGCACAAGAGTTTATCCTTTGGGTAAAAGCTTTATCCATTGGATAACCCTAACCTAATCTTAGCCCTAACCTTCTAAGGTAACCATGAGGTATTCTCAAGCATTTAATGCTTCTTACCTCTCCTCTCAAGCAGTCTTATGTTGACAATTGTCACCATTTCATTGGTGTAAATTGTAAACATGGATTGATAACTTTCAATCCTGACCCTTGATTAACTCCTCCAATCTTGACCATCCATTGCCCTATTTTCCCTATAAACAAAGCTCTCATTCCTCCATTTTATAGGATCCAAGATTTAAGTATCTCATTTATGCTCAATTTTATCAATACATCTAGCCTCTCTTTATAATAGGAATTAATCTAATATGCATTTTAGAGTATTTCTGTTATCATTAGCTTAAATCATTAACTAGTATATCATATTAGGATAGTATTGCTACTAACCTTGTCATCTTATAATCTAGTTTAACTCATCTATAGAATCAGGCATAAATAAGATGTATTTAATGTTAAATTCAATCTAAAGCATCCCTCGTTATTGCATTTGTCATCCCTAAGTCACTTTGCTCAGTGATCTGAGAGAAAAGGTATTGGCATGAGAGACCTTGTGAGATAGAGAACCATGGGACCTACCTTGGGAAGTTGAGTCATTCCTCATGACTCCATAACTTGCACCAAGAAGTCCTGTGGGTGTGTGGACTAGACCTTTGAACAAAAGTTTTCACATTTGGAGTTTCATAGCCCCACTTTTCCCGCATATAATTACAAATGTATGTCCATAGACAAATATGACATAAACGCCAACTCAAACAAAATGTATGTCTAAATACGTGAATGCATGTCCATATACAAAATATAAATGCCAACTAGACATGTAAGGATCCCAAAACTATCTATAACATCCTAAGCTACTGATGGATCATCAAAATTGATCCTCTTCGTCGTACTGCTCAGCTCTGAAGGATCCTGCACAAGAAAAACAAACCACGATTAATATTAGTTATATTATATAATTCACATTCTAAAAGTTAACATAAAAATGAATTGTAATTGAACTATTCATGTTTACCTCGTCTCCACGTTGTTCGGTGTGGAGCCTGATTAGTCTCCAAGTGGGAGATTGTTGAAATGTGGCGACTGATCAACAAAGTACTGTACACTCTAAAAAGGCCAACTTTGTTTTTTTTGTTGATGAAAATTGACATTGTAATAAAACCCTAAAAAGGTCGACTTTGTTTGTTGCCCTAAAAATGCATGTTATAAGCGGCTGGGATGCTTAAGGCATTGTAAGGTTGATGTACTATTTTTGCTAGATAATAAGAAAGATTGGACAACTGTGTATGGTGGACGTAACCCATTTTGGGTGAACCACATTAAATCTCTGTGTTATTTATGTCCTATTTTATTCCTTTATCTTTTGTATTTAAATCTGCATATAATTGTTATTTCATATTTGCTTCGGATTTGCTTGAAACCCTAACAATTGGTATCAGAGCAAGGTTTTCTATAAATTGGCAGGACTTTCAGATTTGAGTGGGAGCAATGGAGGATTCCAAATTCAAGGTCGAAAAGTTTAACGACCAGAATTATCAGTTATGGAAAATGCAGATGGAGGATTACCTGTATCAAAAGGATTTGTGGCGGCTATTAGAAGTAAAGGCAAAGAAAGTGACCACAATGTCAGATGAAGAATGGGACATTTTAGATAGAAAGGCACTGGGATCCATTCAATTGTGCCTTGCACCGTCTGTAGCTTTCAATATAACAAAAGCAAAAATGGCTGTAGATTTGATGGCGACATTGGCTAAGCTGTATGAGAAACCCTCGGCTTCGAATAAGGTATTTCTTATGAAGAATTTGTTTAATTTGAAAATGAGTGAGGGAGGATCTGAAGTAGAGCACTTAAATGAATTTAATACAATTACCAGTCAATTGTCTTCAGTAAAAATTACTTTTGCAGAAGAGGTTAGGGCTCTCTTGATTTTATGTTCTTTGCCAGAAAGCTAGAATAGCTTGGTTATGGCTGTAAGTAACTCTGTCTCTGGAAAAAATACTTTGGTATTTGATGATATTGTTGGTGTTATCCTAAGCGAGGAAATTTGAAGGAAAAGCATAGGTGAGACTCCAACATCATCAAGTAGTGTTTTGAATGTGGAGAATAGAGGAAGATCAAAGGAAAGAGGAAAATGCCCTTGGAATGAAAAGTCATGAGGGAAGTCAAAGAAAGGACGCTCTCAATCTAGAGGAAAGAAAGATTGCTGGTACTATGGAAAGCCTGGTCATCTAAAGAAAAACTATTGGTCCCAGAAAAATAAAGGAGACAAAAATGAAAATGACAATAAAGAAGCTAATATTGCAAGTAATACTTTACAAGATGCTTTAATCTTATGTTTGGATAATGTTAATGATTCCTAGGTAATAGATTCTGGGGCTTCATTTCATGCTACACCCCATAGAAAATATTTTCTAGATTATGTTCAAGGTGATTTTGGATAGGTATATTTGGGTGATGATGAGACCTGTCAAATTTTTGGAAAAGGAAAGATAAATATCAAGTTGCAGAATGGTAATGACTGGTTTCTGCAGGAGGTAAGACATGTTCCTAACTTAAGAAGAAATTTAATTTCTGCAGGGCAATTAGGTAGTGAAGGTTGCATAGTTACCTTCTCAGACAATATCTAGAAGGTCAGTAAAGGATCATTAGTAGTAGCTAAAGGTGCAAAGGTAGGCATATTATATCTGTGTATTGGTAACAATTACTCTACCTTAGCTGCTACAGATAAAGTTACTACAGGGACAACAACAATAGATGTTGCAAGAATAGATTCGATAATGTGGCACCATAGGCTTGGGCACATGAGTGAGAAAGGGATGAAAATCCTTCACTCCAAAAATCTATTTCCAGGACTAAAGAAGATTGATTTAGAGTTTTGTGAAAACTGTGTTTATGGCAAACAAAAAAGAGTCAGATTTCTCAAAGTTGGGAAAGAGAAGAAGAGTGAGAAGTTAGAGCTTGTGCATTCAGATGTATGGGGACCGACTCAGGTATCATCTCTTGGTGGCTCTTGCTATTATGTTATTTTTATTAATGACTCAACCAGAAAAAACATGGGTATATTTCCTAAAACAAAAGTCAGATGTTTTTGAAACTTTTAAGAAATGGAAAGCTTTGGTTGAGAATGAGACAGGAAAAAGGTTGAAGTGTCTCAGATTGGATAATTGAGGTGAGTATTGTAGCAAGGTATTTGAAGATTACTGCTCCTTAAATGGGATTAGAACGTAGAAGACAGTTCCAGGAACTCCATAGGAAAATGGTGTGTCAAAGAGAATGAATAGGACTATCATGGAATGCGCGAGGAGCATGAGATTGCATGCTGGATTGCCCTTACATTTTTGGGTAGATGCTATACATACTGCTGTCTATTTGATAAATAGAGGACCTTCAACCCCTTTGGATGGTGGTATTCCAGAGGAGGCATGGACTGGTAAAAAGGTAAATTATTCTTTTCTGAAAACCTTTGGTTGTGAAGCTTTTGTCCATGTTGATAAAGAAAACAGAACCAAGCTTGATGCTAAATCTAAAAAATGTACCTTCATTGGATATGGGATAGATGAATATGGCTATCGGTTATGGGATTTTGAAAATAAGAAAATAACTAGAAGTAGAGATGTTATATTCAATGAGAAGGTTATGTATAAAGAACAAATGTAGGAAAAGAAGCATGAACAGGACAAGAAAGAATATGTGGTGTTGGATGAGATTCCTAAAAATGAAACACCACAGGTACCTGATGCTTAGCAACAATAGAATGTCCCACAAACTCCTGCAAGTGTTAGACATTTTACGAGGTCAAGTAGATCCCCTGAAAGATTTTCTCCTTCTTTGTATTCTATATTATTAACTGATTCTAGTGAACTAGAAGAATATGAAGAAGCAATGCAGGTGGATGCCAAACAACAGTGGGAGCTAAGCATGAAAGAGGAGATGGACTCCTTGATGAAAAATAAGACTTGGGACTTAGTCCCTTTACCTACAGAAAAAAGAGCCTTGCCTAACAAATGGGTTTATCGGCTGAAGGAGGAGGAAGGAGTTCAGAAAATATATAAGGCCAGACTTGTGGTAAAAGGTTTTGCATAGAAAAAGGGTATAGATTATGATGAAATATTTTCTCCAGTTGTAAAAATGACTTCAATTAGAACTATACTTAGTCTTGTGGCTATAGATGATTTACATCTTGAACAATTAGATGTGAAAACAACTTTTCTCCATGGAGATTTGGAGGAGGAAATTTACATGTTGCAACCACAGGGATATGAGGTCAAAGGTAAGGAGAACTTGGTGTGCAGGTTGAAGAAAAGTTTGTATGGCCTAAAGAAAACACCCTAACAATGGTATTTAAAATTTGATAGCTTCATGGATGAACACGGTTATCATAGATGTCATTCTGATCATTGTGTAAATTTTAAGAGATTGGATAATGGAAGTTATATTATCTTGTTGCTTTATGTTGATGACATGCTTGTTGCTGGGTCTAACATGGAACACATAAATGATCTTAAATATAAATTAGCCAAGTCATTTTCTATGAAGGATTTGGGTGCAGCTTAGTAAATTTTGGGTGTAAGGATTACACGGGATAGAAAAAATAGAACCTTGAATTTGTCCCAAAGTGAGTATATAAAGAAGGTGTTGAAAAGATTTAACATGCAGGATGCAAAAACAGTTAGTACACCTTTGGCTAGTCATTTCAAATTGACTAAGGATATGTGCCCAAAGGCACAGGAAGAGGTAAAGAAAATGTCTAACATCTTGTATTCATCAGCTATTGGCAGTCTGATGTATGCAATGGTATGCACAAGGCCAGATATTGCACATGCAGTGGGAGTTGTGAGCAAGTTTATGAGTAATCCGGGTATGGAACATTGGAATGCTGTGAAATGGATTCTTCGGTATTTGAAAGGAACCACTACGAAGGCATTATGTTTCAAAGGATCTAATGTTTCTCTGAGTGAATTTGTTGACTCTGATCTGGCAGACGATATTGATTCACGGAGGAGCACTACAGGGTATGTTTTTACTATAGGGGTAACTGCAGTCAGTTGGATTTCTAGGCTGCAAAAGGTTGTTGCACTTTCAACCACTGAAGCTGAGTATGTTGCTACTACAGAAGCCAACAAGGAGATGATTTGGTTAAAATGTTTTCTGGTAGAATTAGGTAAGACACAGGAGGATCACCCATTGTATACTAATAGCTAGAGTGCCATTCATCTTGTGAAGAACTCTACTTTTCATTCAAGGACAAAGCACATTCAGCTCAGGTACCACTTCATCTGGACTGTTTTGGAGGAGGGTTAGTTACGGCTTGAGAAGATTCACACAAGTGAGAATCTTGTCAATATGTTCACGAAGGAAGTTCCATAGGAGAAGCTGATTTCTTCATCAGTTTCTGTTGGTCTTCTTGATTGATAATTGTGGAATGTATACTAGTCGAGTCCTAGTGTTTTTTTCCAACAGATGTTGCATGTATAGTGGTGTCATGTAGTTTCAATCTCCAAGTGGGAGATTGTTCGGTGTGGAGCCTGATTAGTCTCCAAGTGGGAGATTGTTGAAATGTGGTGACTGATCAGCAAAGTGTTGTACACTCTAAAAAGGTCGACTTTGTTTTTTGTTGTTGATGAAAACCGACATTGTAATAAAACCCTAAAAAGGTTGACTTTATTTGTTGCCCTAAAAATGCATGTTATAAGCGGCTAGGATGCTTAAGGAATTGTAAGGTTGATGTACTATTTTTGTTGGATAATAAGAAAGATTGGACGGCTGTGTATGGTGGACGTAACCCATTCTGGGTGAACCACGTTAAATCTCTGTGTTATCTATGTCTTATTTTATTCCTTTATCTTTTGTATTTAAATCTACATATAATTGTTAGTTCATATTTGCTTTGGATATGCTTGAAACCCTAACACACATTTTCTCTTTGGCTTTGCAGGACTCTTGATGTATGTCTTCAATAGAGGAGGTATGTTTTCAATATTTTCATACACAACCTACATATGTTCAGAAACATGACATTGATACAAGTTAGCATATAATTATATCTAATAATAACAAATTATATCTACTAAACACAAAATAAAATAAATACACATGTACTCAAGGCATCTCTTCTTCTTCTTCTTCTTCTTCTTCATCTTCAGGTATACTAGGTGTAGTCATCAAGGATGTGAAGCCAAGAATTCTTTGTACATATACACAACAAGTATATGAAACTATCAATCTATTTCTAGATGTGTATAATCACTATAAGTTATTTAAACTATTCATTCAATCATATTTGCATTGAATTACCTTTTCCTTATCTCCAACTGCACTACCAGATCCTAAATCACACTGCCCAGCACTCGTGCTTCTTGTACCCTACAAGAGTAAAATAAGATATACATGCAAGTTAATACATAATCTAATTAATACCAATATAAATGATGAGCATGTATGTACAATAAAATACAAATGACTAGGTGTAATAATATATGTACCGTCAAGCTATCAAGGCCAAATGAAATGGCCGATAAGGTGCCCTCATGAATCTGTCTCAACTCCTCCTCAGTCATCAACTGTTAAATAGACCATGTAAATAAAAATTAGTACTTAATATTATCTAGATTATAAATATTCATTTAAAATATAGCATGAACTGTGAAAATATGAATCTTACCACTACATCATCAATGTATGATGACGGTTCCTCCTCGCCTCTAGCATGTGAGGACTCCCTAGGGTATCCTCTAGTCTGTGTCATAACATCTGGTGTATCATGCATCTCATGCACCTAGTAATCTGCATTGTCTGTAGGAGGATCAACAGGCTGTCCAACTGGATCCAAGCATATGTTCCCACACATGACACATCTATGGGACATGCATATGTATAGAGCCGAGGATGACGTGTTAGTGCCACCGGATGCACTGCTACCATCAAAAGTAGGCTAAGCTACTGACCCAGCCTGAGAAACCAAAATGCTACTCAAAGAATGAATAGTCAATATGGTCTGTAAAGTTGCCTCACAAATGATATCTGGATGTTGCATTCGAGGTGAGGGATCAATAGGAGGAGGGGGGACATATGGGCTGGTGCAGGAGCACCTAGTTGAGTAAAACTCCCATTTTTGAATATTTTATACTTACTTATTTGTAATGTCTTGTGTTAGGTTGTTATGTGTCATTTTTAGTGGTTTTGATCTCATTTTGGGCTCAAGAGATCAAGTTTTGCCTTTCAGGCTTTGAGTTGACAATTTTTGGCAAAAATGTGCAAAATTGCCAAAAAGGTTTTCTAATGCCTTCAAGAGAATTGAAACATGTTTGTCAAGTGTTTTTAAGAATGTCTAAGTTGTTTAGACAAGTAGATAAGGTTAGATTGTCAAAATTGCCTTTTGGAACAAGAAATGTTGTCATTTGGCTTGAAAAGTTGTCAAAATTGTCATTTTCTTGCAAAATGAAGTTATGGAAGCCTCATGTTCATACTAAGGCTCGATAACCAACTAGAAAAAATATAAAAGGCCTCCCTTTTCCTTGGAAAGGGTTAGTGATTGTATAAGCAAGAGCTTTTTAATAAAATTATGACATTTTGGCTTTTATGATTGGTTTTTCCTTCCTTTGTGAAATAGTCCATACTATAGCTCCATTGTCTATACTGTACCTTTGGGAAGTGTGCATAACAATTGTATAATTCTCTCTAGTTAATTTTTATATTGGTTTTCTTTGGTAATTGGTTTGCACAAAATAGTTTTACTTCTGTGTGCTCATTGCCCTGTCAAAGGTTTGAAGTTCCAAGATGCCACCACTTGACTAATCCAGGTTTGGGATCCCACATAATGGATTTAGTCAAGTTGGAATTCATGTATATACTGTAAATATACTCTATTTTGTGCCAAAAGTGTGGTTGGAAGAAGGACTTGAGCGAATACTAGGCAAGTGTTGATTGTTTGGCTAGTAGCATGAACAAAAACTCAAGATTTGCACCCAAAAGCAATTTGGAGTGAACAAATGAATGGGACAGAGGTTTGGAAATATGGCCAAGGATGTTAAACATCATATTGATGTGTTATAATAGCTTGTTCCATTTAATCATTCTCTTCTTGTAAGCAAAATAGTGAGTTCACTATTTTTGTGAATTGTATTTGTCAAATGCTCATGGAATGCTTCAAAGTATGATCCAAGCCTTGTAACTATGAAGGCTATGCAATTGGAGAGTTCATCAATGTTTTACAGACCTCATGGAAGTATACTTTTCAATTCAAACTCCTTGTCATGCAGGACCAAAGAGGTAGCAGCAGATTGACTGATAAAGGGACAGTTTTGACTGTGACAGTGACAATTTTACTAATTTTTCACTTGTTTGCCAAGTGTTTGGCAAAATGCTTGTATGTAAGAGGCAAGGAAAACATGTTGAAGACATGTTAGAGGTCTTATGAAGATCTAGGCACTTGTAGTGGTGCATAAGAATGCAAACCCAGTGATTACACTCCAAAACCCTCCAAAACCCTACTTTTAAGCCCAATTTTGTGGACAGTCACTAAACTAAGTTGGTGGAACCTAAAACCATGAAAATCTCCTTTCTATGACCTATTACACACCATCCAAAACAAGTTTGTGGGAGGAGAAGCCCATTGTTGGGTAGGGTGAACAAAAATTGGTCAAATAGCCCTCCACGGGCTAGTAGCCCTTGACTGCATAACACATAGTTTTTAGAACCCGATTGCAAGGAGGAGTTTGGGGCTCATGAGACTTTATGTGGACATTTTAAAATAGTAAAACAAAATGAGAAATAAGACCTTGGATAGTGCATAGCCTCAGTTGGAGTTTTTGACCCTTTGTTGGTGTTTTGAGTAAGTTAAGGGCTATGAGCCTTAAACCAAGTGTGACCATCAAACCTTGAACAAATCTTGCTGCTCCACATGTCCATGTTGGAGTCTCCTAATGTACTCTGAAATAGTATGTTGAATGCTAAAAGAACAGGGTTTGAGAATGAGTAGTTGGGTGGAGTGAGCAATTGAAGCAAGTTTGAGCATCGGTGTGAGCTATCACCAAAAGTGGAGGTTGTAGGTGAAGACTTGTAGATAGATCTATCAAGTGAAACTAAACTTGTTATTGTAAACCTCAGGAGCAGACACAAACAATACCTCTTCTTTTCAGCAAAAGTTTAGGTGAACTTAATTAAATAAATTGAGTAATTCATTTAATCAAATAGATGAATGTGAAGAAATTAATCAAATAGAATTTAATTAATAAGGAGAATAGAGTTAAAATAAATATTAAATATTCATTTTAAGAAAGTGGTCAGATTTATACATCTACACTATAATAAATGGGTTGAATGGGTTTATGGATTTTTCTTCTCTCCTTGATACTTTGTATTAATCAATAGTAACCCATGTGATTTATCCATTATCTAATTTGTTTTTGTTAGCATGGTTAATACATTAAGTAGGATGATCACTACTTTGTTCATGTCCAGTTCTTAAACTAGAATTAAAGTGGTTCCTTTGCTTCCCCCATTTTTGCACCATCTTTTTTTAAATGATACAATGGGCAGACCTCTATGGATGAAGCCACATGTATCAAGTAGGTATTGGAAGATTATTTTTTAGCATCTAGACAACACATTAATAAAGAAAATTCAAGGATTTTCTTCTTGAATACAGGACAAACAATGCAAAGGATAATCGTTGCAATACTAGGTTTTACAATCGATAAGCTTTTTACAACATGCTTGGGTGTGCCAGCTTTTTTTGGTTAAGTGAAAAAAAAAAAAACTATGCAATGAAGTGGTGGAGAAATGTGGGAAGAAAATTGAGTGCTAGAATGTAGGTGGCTTGTACCATGGCAGGATGAATAAGAATGATCAAGTTTGTGCTTGTTGCCATACCAATATATATGCTTTCTACTGTGGTAATCATGAACAAATTTGTGAAGGAGATAACCAATCAGCAAAGGAATATTTCTCTGGGATGGAAAAAAATGAAAAGCATAAGATCCCATTAGTAGCCTGAGATATTGTTAAATGGCCCAAGTATGAGGGAGGTGTGGGGATCAAAGACATTATGCTACAAAATTGAGTTGTGGGAGAAAAGCTCATATCGTGAATGTACAAAGATCCTTGTGCCTTATGGTGTTAAGTTATTTCGAATAAATACCTTGCTGAGGATTTCCCAGAATGGATCTTGACCATCACCAACCCACCCAACAGCTCTAGTATATAAAATTTTATGAATAAATGCAATAATATCATTACCGAGCACCTTCCGTGGAGGATAAAGGATGAAAGGAAGGTTGATTTTTGGACACTCTTAGAACATCTATAGATCATTAATTGACCTACTTGGTATGATTATGGCAAGAGAGATTACTATACTAATTATTAGAGAGAAGGTTAGGGATTATATTGTGGTTTCTTGGAATAACCGTATAGCTACTTTCAAGTGGAAGGATTTGGGTATGCTGGATGCGAACCGTAGAAAGATTTTGATGGATGAATTGATATCACGACACCTAGTCTTAGTTAGGAGGGAAGACAAAATATTTTGGTGTGCGGAAAAAAAAGGTAAGTATTAATTACCCCAAGATTGGCTATGAAGTGATAAGAAGAGTGTGGGAGCAGTGTGGATTGCAAACTGAGCTTTGTTGAGATTCACACATTCTCCTAGAGTTTGGTGCCTTTGCATGCTTGGCAGTTTAAAACCAAATCGTACTAGTGATCATCTGATTAAGCTTGGCTTCTTGCACCTCTCCAGATGTCCAATGTGTTGCAAACAAGAGGATACTTTAAACCACCTATTTGTATAGTATGAGGTGGCCCAAGAATGCTGGCAATTTTTTCTCAGGGAAAATAAATTACAGTGGGCCTCTCTCACGGAATTTAAGAGAAATATTCACAAATTGACAAGTGCTTTTAAAAAATGCAATGTGAGGGGGTTGTGGTATGCAATTTCGACCACACTGATTTGGTATCTATGGAAGCAGAGGAACTTCCAAATATTTAACAATAAGGTGACAAGCATGGTGCTAATTTTAAATAAAATTGAGGTGGTAGTCTGTGAGCATATTAATGTCAAGGTGGCAAATAAATATATCCATACATTCACATCTTGGAATGATCACGTGACTAAAGAATGGCCACACTTAATTTCCCCAAGGAGAGACACAATCATGAACTATAATAATCATAAGAATGTTAGATGGTATCTTCCTCCACATGGTTGTTTAAAACTCAATTTTGATAGCACCTTGCAAGAAAACCAGGCTTGTCTAGAGCTGGGTTCATAATGAGAAATGATTCTAGGAAGTTGATTTGGGGCAGATCAATTAAGCCACCCCATGGAATGAACAATGGTGTTGAATAGGCTGCCCTTCTAGCTGGTCTAAATTTATGCAAGGAAAAAGGAATAAAGTGAATCTCTGAATATGGTTTGTGTTGTTATCATAGGGAAAGCCCCAAGTTGGAAATTATGTATCTGGTTAGAAGCCTAGATGGTATTCGTGAGATATTGAATGATCTTGGAGAGTACACTATCAAACATGTTCTCAAAAAGCCTTGAAATACGAACACGAACTTTCCCTCCAATCATGCTATCAATCAAAATGAAATTATCTACATGCTTGGAATGGACTAATCCTTGCAATAAGATTGTAAGAGTAGATAATCTATAAGAGAATCTCTAGTCTCTCCATGCACGCATATAGGTTGAAAATAGTGAGTAGCAATCCACATAGCTCTGGGCCAAAAACAAAATGGCCTGAAGGGACTTATTGACCGAAAATTATTTATGCTTTGATTATAAAATGATATCGTGTATAAAGTATTGATGCATTGTTTGGTTAAAAGAGGCTTTCATTTTAAGTGGTGTTGTGGAGGAGGATTTCGTTCAAAAGATTATAGGGGATAAGATGTTGGATAACTCCCATTCACAGGATGTTGTTATCCTTTGTTTACAACATTGTGAGGGCTATTGGTGATCATGATGTTACTGAGAAGGCCATCAATCACCTAGTGATTCCTAGTCTATAGGAACAGACTGTGAAGGCATTGAAGAAGTTGATATCTAACTCTTTTAAAGGATTGGTGGCAAATTCTTTTAGACTTGAGGAGGTCATCTGAAACAAGGTTATGGTTGACATTATTGCAATCATGAGGAATAGTGTAATGAATAATAATTTAGAAACATCTGAAGTAAATGAGAACTTGGTTTCTCTTGAGCAGTAGGGAAGATACCAAGAGATCAATGAGGCTATTAGAGTCCTTGTTTTTTCTATCTACTAATATATATGCATGTACTCTTTTTTTTTTTAATGCAATGGGTTTAACCCCCTTGGTAGCAATTTGCCAAAGAAAAAGATAGATATTAAACAAAAAACTAACACAAAGGTACATATCTGTAAATGGGATGTAGAAAGGAACCTGTAACTTAAATTTGGGGTTGAAAGTGTTGGAGTATGGAGCTATGATATCTAGACCTAAAGGTGCTTCTGTTAGCTATGCTTTTAGATTCTAGATCTAGATGCACTATAAATTGTTCACCCCCAATTCAGCCAAAAAGTGTTCTACTATAGCTATACTTTTTACCTATTCAAAGTTTGTAAACATGTCTCAATTTTCTTTGTATAATTCTGCAACTTTTGGCTATCAAATCTATAACTTGCAAACAAAGAAGAGAGAAAATGATTGTGCTATATAGGATTTTTTCTAAGTCAAACCCCATGTTGGTGTTTCTACCTCCACTATAGCAACGTTGGATGACAAAGATATTATTATCCTGTGGGAAAAAGCCTGAAAACCTTAAAGAAAATGATTGAATGACAAATAGTACCTTTGATATGAAATTCTTCTCTTGAAGCCTTACACAAAGTTGATGTTTCTTGATAGGTGTTAATGTATGCCTCCATCATAGAGGAACACATAACTTAATCATCATTGTGGAACTTGAATTATTAAGTGCTTGTATGCAAATTTTCACTTCAATTTCCTTGAAGATGCTTGATTGAGTACCCAATTGAAGTGCTTGATGTGAAAAAAAGTGTGATAGGATTTCAAATGGGGGAGGTAGTTGTATTTATATACAGCTTACACCTTTTCAAGTTTAATTTCAATAGAAGGTCAAAATTAGGGGCACTTTCCAACTACTTGCAAACATGACCATCATGATTTAAAATTTGGAACCAAAATGCTTGGGCTAGGACACTATGTACTAGAGTCTAGGAGGTCTATGGTGCTAGGTTTAATAGTCCTAGCAGCATGGGCTAAAATCAAGGTCGATGACTAGAGGATTTCCATTAGCTTCTAGAAATAGTCATGAGCTTAGCACAATAATGCATGAGTCAAGGGCATGAGGTACAACCACCAAAGTGAGCCCAAAATAAATGAAATATTATAGAGGGATAAAATTTATGATACTACATTTAACCCCCACTTTAGTAGGAGTATGACCTTACGCTCATACTCTCAGTTTAGTATAAAATAGCATAAAAATATTCTCATCAAGACATTAAAGAGGTAAGACAACACCAATCCCCCAATTTTTAGGATCTTATCAGTCTAAAATCAAGATAAAAGGAGCAACATAATCAACATAAGTAATACATATAAACATGGAGCATGCAAGAATGGTATAGCATCATAGGACTAGTAAGGACCATAGGATACTTACTAGGATCCATAAGAGAAAAAAGAATGCCCTCAATTTTTATTAGAGAAGAGGGAGTCAAACAGGTCTAGCAAGTTTTGTTATGCTAGTTGACTCATGCTAAGAAATATTACAAAAAATATCCTATACTTACATGATAATCTAGAAATCTGACTACAAAATGGGTGTTGTATTTTGCACCAAGAAAAAATTGATATGAGACTGCAAAATGGGTGTTGCAATTGCACCAAGAACAACATGGCGTTTGGTCAAATTGTACAAATAAATCTTGTGGTCTGTGCACAAAGTGTATGACCCCATGTTAAAGTGGTTGTGTACGCCTTACCAGGAAAAAAATATTTTAGGTAGCATACATGCATCCAAAAGACAAGCACATTAGAACAATGAAATACCCTCAAGCATCGGAAAAAAAAATGCAGTGGTCATAGGACATGAAATATCACATAAGGGATCCACTATCTAGGGTTGGTATGTGCATCAAATAAATCATGTATATTAATATGATTATTATGAATTGACCTCATCCCCCAAATGTAGTATAACTACAAGAGAAATGGAAGAAGATCAACTTAGATGAGCAAAGTTATTTTGGGGTTAACATGGTAGAGACCAAAAATATCTCAATGCTTTGCATTTTCCCCAATAGACAACACAAAAGCATTTTTACAACAAAACAACACAGACAAAAACAATGTATATGACATATATAGAATAAGTGAGATGCAAGTAAAGTAATGTTATGACAAATTTGATCTCTTTGTATCCTTACATCAATGGAGAAATCAAGGGTCATCAAAAAAGTTCTTAAGAAGACATGCCAAATTATGAGAGATCGCATTACATTTAAACAAGCATACAAAATAAAGCTCAACTATTGTATAAATAAGCTAGTCTAGCAAATCTTCAACCTCCCAACATTTCTTATCACTATATACAAATGGTGGAAAAGATTGAAAAGGAGCTACAACTAGTATGGTAGATGGAGCTATTTCTTGTGACAAACATGGACTATACTCTAATGATAAATCACAAAGTGTGTCACTAGAGGCTAAAGTTAATACCTATGAAAACATTCAAGATAAATCAAAATTAACAGCTTCAATTATATCATCAAAATCATCATATAAATTGATCACATTAGGAAATTTGATAGAAGAAGAAGAACAATTGAGCTTAGAATCGATAACATTTTAAACGAGGTTGGCAAAGGTAAGGCTCTTCTCTGCATGTGGGTAATGGCAAGGGAGGTTGAGAAACAAGGATCAAATTAGCATTTGACTACTTAGGAGTGTAGGTCCTGGGGGCAACTGAGATGGGGGGGTGAATCAGTTGTCTAATAGATTCAAACCAAAACCTTATTAACCAACTCAATGCTTAGTACTGGTAAGACAGTTAAGTATGCTGGTAAACAGTGTTAACAGAAAATTGCTATATCGGTAAGAATTAATGCGTGAAACTTAAACATAAAGTCATCCACAACACATGACACAAATATTTGTATGTGGAAACCCTGTAAGGGGAAAAACCATGGTGGGAAACCTTACCCACAATCAAATGTTACTACTGCAGATAGTAAGTGTACAAAAGGGGTCTACACATGCAGAAAGGCCAACAGCCTAGAGCTCACTGCTCAAACATAAATGGGAGTCAAACTGACTACGGTTGGATGGTTAAATCCAATGAGAATGTACTGCACAAAATAGCATCTTCATATGCTGGATTCAATACCAGTGTAATGCTGATGTGCTTTTACAAAAACCTAACTTCACCTTCAAATGATGTCTTCGTGTATGCCTCTTCTTGATCTCGCATATACCTTCACTTAATTCTATTTCACATTCCACACACGATCTTACAAATAAGATCTTACATTTATACCATACCCTAAGACCAATTTTAGTAGGTCAGCTCTACGAGATATTACAATAAAACATTTACAAATAATATAATATCTGATGCAATAACTGATTGAACATGTCGGCTTAATGCATTTACAACAATAATAAATCACCTCCATAGCGTGCCATGCTAATCTGGAAAAGATAAACCTGTCGGTGTAACCCTAGATAACCTGGACCTATTTGTCGGTAAAAGCAAATATGCAAATAAGAATATGTCAATGATTATTACTTCAAAGAAAGGTGTCCACATGATTTCTTTGACATTACCAGGTGTCTTCTATGTCAATACAGGTATCAGTGAACATTATATCCTGCCGGTTAACCATATACCGGTGACTGTTTTGAACTATTTATTGATTGCCGGTGAATGTTGCTGGATCTCCAAAGTAGGTGTATTTAGTAGCTGTTGACATCAATGACAAAACCATACCAAAATACCAACAATCTCCCCCTTTGGCATTGATGGCAACACAAGATGGAAAAACCATCAAAGTGCCAAAACAGAAATGCCAAGTATAGAAACCAATTCTCCCCCTGGGAGTAATTATACCAAACTCTCATACCAATCTTTCCTCAAAAAGATAATGCATTTTTCAATATATCTTTCCTTAATGGTTTTCCATATATCTCTTCCCCTTTGACATCAAACGCCAAAGTCAAGTTCATACAAAATACCAACCAATTCAATATACCAACTACTCCCCCTGAGAAGTAGTTTCCTCATCAAATACCGGAATAAAAGATTTGTCCATTTAATTCTGTCAGTTGATGACAATCATCAACTGTCAAAGTCTCTACCGGTGGAGGTAAGACTCCGAGCTGATCTCTGAGATACTCAAAAGTTTCCTTAGGCAAAGGTTTTGTAAAAATATCTGCAAGCTATTCTTTAGTATTCACATAAACCAGTTTTATTTCCTTTTCTTCAACTTTTTCCCTTAGAAAATTTAGTTTGATAGAAACATGTTTTGTTTTAGAATGTAATATTGGATTCTTAGATATATCAATTGTTGCAGTGTTATCACAATATATAATAATAGGTTCCTTACATTTTACCTTTATGTCTTTCAACATTTGCTTAAGCCAAAGTACCTGTGTAGAGTTTGTTGCTACTACAACATATTCTGATTCTGCTGTTGATAAAGATGTACAACTCTGTTTCTTACTTAGCCAAGAAACTAATCTCTTTCCAAGAAAGAATTCTCCTCTAGTGGTGTTTTTTCTATCATTCACATCTCCTGCCCAGTTTGCATCTGTGTATGCATATAGATCAAAATTTTCATCTTTAGGATACCATAATCCAAGATTTGTTGTGCCTTGTAAGTACTGGAAAATCCTTTTTACTGCTGATTCATGATTTTCTCTAGGATTACTCTAAAATCTAGAAACTATACATACTGTATTCATAATATCAGGTCTGGTTTGTGTCAAATACAGTAAACCTCCTATCATAGATTTGTATCTAGTTGGATTGACAGGTGTAGATTCATCCCTTTGAGATAATTTGTCATTTGTAGTCATAGGTGTGTTTACCGGTTTAGAGTTTTCCATCCCAAATTTCTTAAGTAGTTCTTTCAAGTACTTAGATTGACTCAAAAATATGCTTTTATCAGTTTGTAAAATCTGCAGTCCTAAAAAGAATTTTATTTCTCCAATCATAGACATTTCAAATTCATGCTGCATTTTAAGAGAAAATTCTTTGCATAAACCATCTTCTCCTCCAAAGATTATATCATCAACAAATGCTTCTATAATCAAGATGTCATCATTAGTTACTTTGTAATATAAATTGCTATCTGCATTTCCTTTAGTAAAACCAATTTTTAAAAGATACTTATCCAATATTGCATACCAGGCTCTTGGAGCTTGTTTTAGTCCATACAGAGCTTTTCTTAATCTGCAAACCATATCATTGTTATCTGTCAAAGAAAATCCATCAGGTTGTTCAATATAAACTTCTTCTTCAAGATCTCCATTCAAAAATGCACATTTAATATCCATTTGATAAACTTTGTAATCCTTGTGAGCTGCAAAGGCCAAGAATAATCTAACTGCCTCAATTCTGGCTACCGATGCAAAGGTTTCATTGTAATCAACTCCTTTCTGAGAATATCCCTTACACACTAGTCTTGCTTTATTCCTGACAACCTTACCATCTTCATTGAGTTTGTTTCTAAATACCCATTTGGTTCCAATTACATTTTTATTTTCAGGCCGGGGAACTAATGTCCATGTATTATTTTTCTCAATTTGTCCTAATTCTTCTTCCATAGCTTTAATCCAGAATTTATCTTCACATGCCTCATTGATAGATAATGTTCAATTTGAGAAATAAGACATACCTCTTCATTTGCCAATCTTCCTCTTATCATGACTCCTTTAAATTTACTTCCAATTATCTGATCTTCAGAATGATTCAGTCTTACATACCAGGGTGTCTTAGTCTGTTGTTGTTCTTCAATTACTATGGTATCCTCTGATGATACCAGAGTAACTCGATCATCATTTTGTACCGGTAAATTTGTTGTTGGTTCATTTGTCATAATTTCTGTTACCGGTTCAGAGTCTATATACCTTGAAGTTCCTTTGAATTGTTCATCAATTTTTACATTTGTACTCTCAAAAAAATTTTGTAATCTTTTATTAAAACATCTATAAGCTTTACTCTTAGATGAATAACCAAGAAATATTCCTTCATCACTTTTAGGATCAAACTTGCCAATATACTCATCTCTTCTAATATAACATTTACTTCCAAAAATTCTGAAATACTTAAGAATAGGAGTATTACCAAACCATAGTTCATGAGGGGTCTTACCGATTTCACCTTTGATGTGAACTTTGTTGAATGTATAGACAGCAGTGCTTACTGCCTCTCTCCAATACACATGTGGTAGATTTGCTTCTGATAAAATACTTCTTGCTGCATCCAAGATAGTTCTATTTTTTCTTTTAACAACTCCATTCTGTTGTGGTGTCTGAGGTGCTGATAACTGTCTTTTGATTCCATTTACTTCACAGAATGTATTAAAATCTCTAGATGTGAATTCTCCTCCTTGATCTGATCTTAAACATTTAATTTTCTTACCGGTTTCATTTTCAACCATTGCTTTGAATAGTTTGAACTTCCCAAGTGCTTCTGATTTTTCTCTGAGAAAAGTAACCCAACACATTCTAGAATAATCATCAATAATTAGCATAAAATATCTATCACCTTGTAAGCTTTTAGTTCTAGCCGGACCACATAAATCAGTGTGAATTAAATCAAGAGCATTATTGGATTTTTCTGGAATACTTTTGAAACTAGCTCTAACTTATTTTCCAAATTGACATTCCTTGCAAATTGTATTCTGAGTTTTCACAATTTTAGGTAGATCTCTAACTGCCTTAGAAGTACTAATTTTTACCATGCAATCAAAATTTACATGACATGGTCTTTTATGCCATAGCCAACTTTCATCTATATGAGCAATTAAGCATGCCTTTTCACTGTTATTCAAATGAAAGATATTACCTCTAGTCTGATTACTGGTTGCAATTTCCAAACCAGTTCTATTCATGATTTTGCATTTTCCATTTTTAAATTGTAACTGAAAACCTTTCTCAACTAATTGACCAACACTTAAAAGATTATGTTTTAATCCTTCAACATAGTAAACATTTTCAGTGTTATGTTTACCATCAAGAGATATTGAACCCTTACCTTTGATTGAACAGGCTTTGTCATCTCCGAATCTTACTAAACCTCCATTGTATTCTTGAAAGTTCAAGAATTTACCTTTGTCTCCAGTCATGTGATGTGAGCATCCTGAGTCAATAATCCATTCATCCTTTGATTCCACTTTAGCTGCTAGGGCTTGTTCTACCGGTTGAGCAATAGGTACCGGTTCATCTTTTGTTATAGCAACAAAGACCCATCCATTGTCTGCTGAATCTTCATCAGAATCATCAGTCACACCTTCATCAGCAATGTAACAAGATTTATCTTTGTTTTTCTTAAATCCTTATCTCTGATACTCAAGATTAGGTTTGTATGTCCTTCTAGCTTCTTCTCTTAGTCTAGCATGTCTATCAGGGCATCTTGAAGCCATATGACCAATCTTATTGCAGTTGAAACATTTAAAGGGTGCTTTACCTTCATACTTACTTCCAATTGGACCTTTTGGCATTTTCCTTGCAAATAGTGCTTCAAGTTCTTCAAGTTCTTCATTCTCCTTCTTGGTTTCTTCAAGTTCTCTTGCATAAAAGGCTCTCCAGTCAGATTTATCAAAAGATGGGCAGATGATGTTGATGCTTTGAAGGCCAAATCAGTTTTTATAGTAGCAACAAGACCAAATTCCTCAATTTCAAAAGCTGAAAGTTTTCCAATCAATGTATCCCTAGTTACTGATGTATTAGACATTGTTCTCAACTCATTAATAGTAGTAACCTTCATTTTATATGCCGGTGGCAAACCTCTTAAGATTTTTGAAACAATCTCATCTTCACTCAAGGTTCCTCCACAACATTTGATACCTAAAACAATTTCATTTACTCTTTCCATAAAAGCAGAAATTCTTTCATCTTCTTCCATTTTCAGATGTTCATACCTGACTCGGAAGCTTTCAAGTTTTGCAATTTTGACTATGGAATCCCCTTCATTCGGTGTTTCCAAATGATCCCAAATAGCTTTTGCAGTAGATCTATCTGATAACCCCCTGATTTGTTGATCTGATAATGTGCTCAAGAGTGTTTCTCTTGCTTTGCAATCATTTTCTTCATCTTTAGCTAAAGTAATAGGAGCAGGCTAACTAGCTACAGCAGCAGTATAACCATTCTTAGTAACTTCCCAGATGTCCTTACCAATGCAATTCAGATGTGTCTCCATTTTGATTTTCCATATTCCATAGTTGGTTCCATCAAGTTTAGGAATATCCTTTCTGAAATAATTAGTAGACATTTGATCTCCTCAAGTTGTTAAACTTCTAAAAAAAGGAGTAGGCTCTGATACCAATTGTGGGTCCCGGGGACAACTGAGAGGGGGGGGTGAATCAGTTGTCTAATAGATTCAAACCAAAACCTTATTAACCAACTCAATGTTTAGTACCGATAAGACAGTTAAGTATGTCAGTAAACAGTGTTAACAGAAAATTGCTATACCAGTAAGAATTAATGCATGAAACTTAAACATAAAGTCATCCACAACACATGACACAAATATTTGTACATGGAAACCCTGTAAGGGGAAAAACCACGGTGGGAAACCTTACCCACAATCAGATGTTACTACTGCAGATAGTAAGTGTACAAAAGGGGTCTGCACGTGCAGAAAGGCCAACAGCCTAGAGCTCACTACTCAAACACAAATGGGAGTCACACTGACTATGGTTGGATGGTTAAATCCAATGAGAATGTACTGCACAAAATAGCATCTTCATATGCTGGATTCAGTACCTGTGTAATGCTGATATGCTTTTACAAAAGCCTAACTTCACCTTCAAATGATGTCTTCGTGTATGCCTCTGCTTGATCTCACATATACCTTCACTTAATTCTATTTTACATTCCACACACGATCGTACAAATAAGATCTTACATTTATACCATACCCTAAGACCAATTTTAGTAGGTCGGCTCTACAAGATATTACAATAAAACATTTACAAATAATATAATATACGATGCAATAACCGATTGAACATGTCGGCTTAATGCATTTACAACAATAATAAATCATCTCCATAGCGTGCCATGTTGATCTGGAAAAGATAAACCTGCCGGTGTAACCCTAGATAACCTGGACCTATTTGCCGGTAAAAGCAAATATGCAAATAAGAATATGTCAATGATTATTACCTCAAAGAAAGGTGTCCACATGATGTCTTCAACAGTACTAGGTGTCTTCTATGTCAATGCAGGTACCGGTGAACATTATATCCTGTCGGTTAACCATATACCGGTGACTATTTTGAACTGTTTATTGATTGCCGGTGAATGTTGCTGGATCTCCAAAGTAGGTGTATTTAGTAGGTGTTGACATCAATAACAAAACCATACCAAAATACCAACAAGGAGAAGACTCACTTCTTGCAACAAGCTCATGAGCCTTGGCACGACATCTTCATCAAAATTGTTTTGCACTATAAATTTTGTCAATGCAACTCAAAGCTTCTATAGGAGGAGGTTGGGTATCACTCATCATTGATTATGTTTCTTCATTTTCTCTACGAATACAAGGAACCACTAAAAGTTGAGAGATAGAACATGTCAAGTGTTTACCTCTTTATACTTTATAGGATGATGGAGGTGGAACCATAACATATATAGAAGGAATGTTAGGAGTAGGAGGACTCCCGGTCTAGGATGTGATTCAATCATTACCTAAGGGATAGGAAGAGCTACTTATATATCCAACGAGTTAAACGGCTCACAATTTCAAGTCCTGAGTAAAAAGTTAGGTCTAGTCAAAGTTAGGACAAATTTTGATATAGTTTTTGAAAATTTCATAGGTTTTGATTTTATTATGTAATAAACAAATATGACAGTTGAGTTTCAATTCTCAACAGGTTTTGGTGACCCTTGGAATCTCATGAATTGTTATATGTTGGATTTTCGAATAGAATGGATTACTTTTTGGCTTGCTTCAATTTTGTGTTTACCTTGTTTGTGTAAGCAAATCCACAATACCGCAGGTTCTCACTCAAATGTTGTCATCCGAATCCATAATTCGGATCATCCGTACTTTGGTATTTTCTTTGAAAGGGTTAAGTTGCTAAGAATTCCTTTGTCAGAAATGTTGCACTGAACGGTGTACATGTACTCCAGACTATTTGGATTGAATCTGCACCTTTTACGTTTGGAAATTGCATAAGTTTTAACGAGTTAATATTTTCTTCTGCGGCTGTAAAGCGTGGAGGTAATCACTTGAGAATTTTGACAGCTGATTTGGCAGGTAATTTATGAGTTACCTATTTTGAGGCTTTTGAATACGATCCAGAGCAAGACTCTTGATCAGAAGAATAGTAGGTCAAGTGATACCTAGTCAAGGTCGTTTGTGGCGGACAATTTCACACGTCACATTGTTCTCCTTTTTAGATGAAATACTGATTATCTCAAAGACTGACTGTGAAGAAAATGTGGACCATCAGAGTCATGTGGTGACCTCAACGATTGAGCAATGATGTACATGATGACATCCCCACATATTTCAAGGGTAACCTCTAGTTTGTATGAAATTGTCTTACGTTGAACCTTGTAATAGTACAAAATAATTATATTAGATACATTAATATTTTTAAGGAAAATAATGGAATCAAATGAATATGTGAGTTAAGATAATTTGTCTTATACTAATTACTAATGAAGAGTCAATAATAAGCTAAATATGTTCAAATGATCATGAGTGATGTTTGTTTTAAATCTCGTATTTTAATGTTTTTTTGAAGTGTTTATTTATTTATCTATTATATTTATTTTAAATCTTGTATTTTAATGTTTTTTGAAGTGTTTATTTATTTATCTATTATATTTATGATTTCAGCATAAATAGCATTATAAGTTAAGACATTAGCTAATAACATATGCACATAATAGAGCGTCAGAAAGATAAATGGTCATCTATTATGATTGTAGAATTTAAAATTATTAATAATAAAAGTGGCAAGATGCTAATAATGTTAAGTCCATTTTATCCCTTCTCACACAATAATAGTATTATGTTAAATGAATATGAATTTATTGAAGTTACTTTGCTCAAAATGAATAATCTAATAAACATAGACCTAAGATTAAGAGTCAAAGTCTTGGTAATCATTTTATAATATGTTGGAGTAAATATATTATTTATTCATTATGCTTAAGTTCCACTTGGGTATTAGTTATCATAATTTGATATTTCTTAAGTGTGTATGTATTTGTACCTAGTTAGTTGGATGTTATCTACTCCCTACCTACCCTTGCATCTCATTGGTACTTATCTCTCTTGTCATTGCTTCATAAGCGGGCTCATGTACATTGTTTTATCATCTCAATAGAATTATCTTTTTGGTTAATTATCTACTCTACAATGTGAAGTTTTATAGCTGTTTGCATGTCTTGGGAGGTTGATCAATTCGCTTGAGATCAAATCTAGGAAATAGATTTGTAGTTGATGTTTTTTCTTTGCACCAAATTAATTCTAGATTTTGTTTTTCTTGCTGTTTTTCATTTTTACTTGCAAACATTTGAATTTTCTTTTTTAAGTTTCAATTTTGTATTTTGATGGTTGCAAATTCAATATATTTCCTTTCATTGGTGGACTCTTAATTTGATGTTGATGAAGATTTGGAGAGGACATTTGCCTAAACCAGGAAGTTTATGTCGATGATAATGAAGACTTGGAGATTCAAGACATTTTTCTAGACCAAGAAGATAAGGCCAATATTGACTAGACAAGGTATGAAATTAATTGAATGGTCAACCTTTAGACTACGTATGTAGTAAGACTTCACAAAAATGTGATCTCTTGCACAAATTGAACAACTTAAGATCATTAAATTCATTAGAATCATAATTTTCACTTTTTATAACTAAAACTTAATAATCTTTTTCTGATATTAACTCTCTGCAAGAATTTGACCCAAGGAAAAGAATACAGGTAAAATTGGTATGTTATATTTTGAACAATCATTCAATTAAAATTTTGCATATACGATCATTATATACAAAATCATGGAACTTTGTTCTTTATTCCGCAAAAGAGGAACTCTTGTGCTTTTTAATGCCCTTTACACCTCTCGAGTCTCCACCGAGAAACATGAACATTACGAATTTTTTGAATAAATTATACAGTCAAATATTTAAAATCTGCTCTATGAAAAGAGCAGAATTTTGGTCAAAAGAACTTCTGCTCTATGAAAACAGCAGAATTTTCGTCCAAATAACTTGTCGACATCTTTCAGCAATCCAAACCACAAGAAAACCATTCTTCTAACGCATTCCTTGAATGTGCCCTTAATAAACACACTCCTCACTCTTGTTAACAATCCTCAATTTGGGGATCTGAATTTATTCCTAAAGGCAATACATGGCAGAAAAGAAGATGTTTTCATTAGTGTAAAGGTAAACCAGTGAAGGTCGTTCATAAAGGTGGTGGGAAAGAACACTTATAGAAAAGAATGATTTTGCATTTGATCTTATAGAGGCTTGGTAAAAATATTCCAGACATCGATTAACTTGCTTGCTATTGTTCTCTTATTCAACAAAAGTGAGAAAGGATTCATTACCATGTAATTCTCATTGACAAGTTGTTGGGAGGACCAAGGAAGGGACAAGTTGTTGGGAGGACCAGGGAAGGGAGATCCCCCAAACACACATTTGGGAGACAATTTGTTCCAATAAGTAGCCAAAGCTCTCAATTGCAAAAATATTTCAAAAGAATTTAATTGCTAATTGGAAATGGTGATAGAAGTAGAGGCATACAAAGAGTATTTGAACCATGTGAATAAACCAAGGGTTGAATCCAAGGACATGTAACACGGAAGGGTTGAATGTCAATTCAGTATGGTAATTAGATTTTGCAAATTCAATTTTGATAGAGATAATAGGTTGTTGGGAATAATGAGCCCAATGAATTCCTTTCCAAATGACACTTATATTATCTGAAATAAACTTGGATTTAATGGATTTGGTTTGTTCCACCTAAACAATTAAAAGAAGCATTGTGTAGAGCTTAAGGGCCAAAGTGTTAGTAATTATTTTGTAAGAGACATTGAGTAGTATGATCAACCACCAATTATTAATGTCTTCAGGGTTACTAGCCTTGGATATGAATTTAATATTGCCTTTATTTATAATTGTACCTAAAGAACCAAATTACATAGCTTTAAGGTAAAAATGTGGAGGTTGTTGTCTACCATATCCGAAAAGACTTTGTAGAACTCACATGAAAGACCATTTAAACCAAGTCCTTTGTCATTGGCCATAGAAAAAATGTCTCCTTAACATCTTCTTGAGAGTGGTGGTCCATGAAGAATGTGTTGGGTACTAGATAATTGAAAAGGGATGATAGCAAGACATTACTACAAGGCAAGATGCTTACTCAGAGTAGAATATTGAGACAATAAAATTGTTCATGGTGCCAAATAAATATTGAAGAATGCAAAGTAGCTCTTGGAGAAGTTGTTGGCCTTCCTTAATCTTCTTAATGAAATTAGAGGCATAATGAGAATGAAGAGTTTGAAAAAATGCCTTTGTGGCTTCTCCATGACCTTGAGCCAATGCAACTGAGCTTTAATTTGATCCTCTCAACCTAAATGATAATTAACAATTTGCTTTGTGCAAAAAAATGAGATACATGAAGTTGAGTAGTGAAGTTGAATGATTGAGCTTCTAAAGCAGTGTTGGTTTCATGTGAGCAATGACAAAAAATTGGGAAGTTGCCTCTTGTAAATTAAATGAAACTACAAGTATAGATAATTGCATCATTCCACCAATTGATCCACTTGACTCCATGCAAAGGACATGGCTCCAAATTGTAGATACATTGGATATGAGCTATTGTGGCTTTATCATTAAGAAGAGACATGTTTAGGGAAGATAAATTCTTCATAACATTAGGCTTGGAGATCTCCAACTTGATATGGAAATGTATTAGTAAGTGGTGAAATAGGACAACATGAATTGGAAAGGAGAAATAGTTGGCTAAAATAAAGAAGGAACTTTTTTTAGTTTTTCCATGCTATCTTATGTTTGTGATTTTAGAACTCTTTACAATTTTCATGTTATATTTAGAATCGGTAAAGTTATGGACTTGAAGATTCCAAGTACAAGGAATCACAAGATTGCAAGTACTTGAAGATTGCAAGTACAAGGAATCACAAGAATAGTGATCATTGTAATTGGCTAATAAGTAATTTCTCTTACTGCATATAGTAAATATGATTAGACGCATGTTGATAGAGGAATTTTAGTATGATTATATGTCAGTTAGTGTTACAAACAGACAATGTATATTCAGATTGTGTGAAGCAATGCCATAAGGAGCTAGATGTATAAAATTGACAGGTGTTTCTTGCACAAGAATATGATGCAAATGATCAAACATTCTAGGAAGATATGTACATGTTAATTAGTATAGGAGAGAGGAGGCCAATTTTATAAAGTGACAAGATGACGCAAATTGATGGATATTGTGCATCATCTTTCAATCCTCTTCAATCAAGAGGATAGTATTAGGTTTGCAATCAAAACTATCAGTTTTAAGTTAATAATATTGTGTTAGTCTAATAATTTATTATTAGTTAATGAAACTTTCTAATGAACAATTTCTTTGATGATTAGTTTGTTAATTATTCAATAGAATGATTGTATACACCAATATAAATAGTAAAGTGATTTAAATTACAATGTTCTTCTAGAATCAATTAGATATATATTAGGTTTCTAGCAACACAATCAGACCTACGATGCAAAGGCAAGATCAAAGACCAACATAATGAAATTATTTCTTTCATTAAGAAGTTGTTATATCTAAATGTCGCCTTTCTGCATTTAGCTTGTTAAGAGGACGACAATTGGTTGACTAAAAAATTTCTCTTTTCGTATAGCATTTTTCAAATAGTTGACTGTATAAATTATTTAAAACAACTATAATGTTCACGTCGCTAGGTTGATAGTAATAAAAAGGCATAAAAAAGTATAAAAGTTTCTATCCTAGGTCCCTAACCACGAGGCAAAGACCGATCACAGGAAGCTAAACTATTCTAGGATCCTAACCACAATGCATAAGGAATTACCAAGTGATCCAAAACTAATGGAGATGTGTCACCTCCTACAAAATTTTGTTTGCTTAAACTTGAATCTAGAGCATAAAATTATTCTAAATAGAAGCTTTAGTGAAAACCGAAACAATAGTACCAATAGAGCTATGAGGAAAATAATATAATTTGTATATTCTATAAAAAAAAATAAGAGGCAGTTAGTCCATGTCTTGAATCCAAAGGGGACGGTGGAAATTAATCCAACAATCTCCTCCTCTGTTTTACTCGAGGGGATTCGAACACGTGACTTGACTCTAATATCATTTGCTAGAACACATTTGCCATTGTACCAAAAGATCAACTTGTTAATGCGTGATAAAAATGCCAGACATAAACAGGACCATAGGAAGCAATTAGTCTATTTCCAAAATCCATCGGGGACATTGTTGACTAGTCCAATAGAATCTAACTCCATAGTTGCTAAGCATGATGAGAAAACCAAAAAAGATGTTTCAAATACTTATGTTGGCCACAAAACAAATAGAAAGGGTTTAAAATAACCATATGCTAAAGATCAGAGCCCACAAGAAAGCCTTGAAAAATAATACAAAAGAAAAAGTGGTGAGCTTAGGTTTAGTAACTGTTACTGTAGAATGAATTACAACAGCGGCGTTCACAACCACTAGCATCAAATAAATTTTTGTAGAAAGGAACCATTTTCTCTAATGAGAAATAATAGTGAAAATTTATAAATTAAATTAAATTTTAAAGTGTGAAATAGGTATTTTACAAGAAAAGTTATTGAAGAAAAAAAAAATTGAAATGGTTTGATAAACAATTTAATTCTTTTACAAATGAAAATAAAATAATAAGATATTAAAATTTAAAGAAGAAAATAATTCATTAGATCAATCAATTAGTTAAATCAATAATTTGCAATATATCAAAAGAAAATAAGTGTCTAAGGTCCAAACTTTTACTATGTAATGTTTCGTTTGATACAAATAATTTTCTATTATATAATGAAAACTTTCTAAGATAAAAAGTGTAAAGTTTGAGATAACAAAGTGTTTGAATCTATTCTGTTAGTGGTGATGATAATAATAAAGGATATTTTGTATATTGTTTGTTTAAGATGATTATGAAAAGAATGAATTATGATGGGGAAAATTTGGAAAAGTATGGACAAAGAAATAGAGAATTCATTGAACCAAAAGTGAAATCAAATAATGAAGAGTTTGGATATATTAAAGATAAAGAAAATATTCAATAATGGGCACAGCAATAGCACATTGATATCAAGTATCATTCCATAAAAAACCTAATAAATAATAGAAAATTTTATTTAAAGTTTTGTAGATCTAAGTACTAATTGATAGAAACATTGACAAAGGCATTAGTTAAGGAAAATATGTATCATATGTAATTTCTCCTAGATTATTAAATAAAAAGAGATATATTGAATAATTGTTTTAGATAATTTCTAAAAGAAGAAATATATTGAATATTTGTTAGTGCCTTCTAAAAAAATTCTATATCAAAACAATTGTAACACTTTTATCATCATATGATCAAATGATCAGTAAATAAAAATTGAACACTGTACAATCAAGTCAGAACAAAACTGAAGCATTATAACTTTTTCATATAGTCTTTTTCCACCTTCAATTCAAACAAAGTATTATCATTAAAAAAACATTAAATTTCAAGTTACTGCAACCGATAGATTACAAAGCGTATTTAAACAAAGTTTTCTTTCGGCCTTCTGCAATCCAAAGGTGGTTCCATAGACATAATTATGACGAACCATTATCTACACTATGTAGACAAAGAGTTAAAAAACATTTGTTGGAAACTGATGCTTCGACATGAGTTTGAGAGAGCATGCAATTCCACCGTCGAAACATGCAGTTCCATCTTCCACCGTCCAAAAGGATCGAATAGAAATTCAGTTTAATTAATAGTTTTAATCAAACAAATATCTTTATCATTTCTATCATTTCTTTAAATAAAAGAAACAATCTATCAAAAATTGTATACAAATTAATTATGGATAGAATAATGTATTTCATTTGAAAAAGCCACAATCAGGGTCAAAAAGTTGTACAGGTGTTAAAAATCAAGTTTGAATGTTGAGTTGAAATAATTGATAATTTTTTGTTATAATTGAAGGGAAATTATTTCTATATATCATTAATGAAGCAAGCAATAGCACATTGATATCAAAATAACATAATAAATAATAGAAAATTTTATTTAGAGTTTTGTAGATCTAAACATTAATTGATAGTTAAGGAGAATATTTATCATATGTAATTTCTCTTAGATTATTAAATAAATAAAGAGATATTAAATAATTATTTTAGATAATTTCTTAAAAACAGAAATATATTAAATATTTGTTGGAGTGTTTTCTAATATGTAATGCTAGTTGATTTATTTTTTAAATCTATATCTGTAACTCTTTTATCATCATATGATCAAATAATCAGTAAATAAAAATTGAATATTGTAACATTCTAGATTTGTTGTTTATAATCATTTACAATCAAATTAAAATAAAATTGAATTTACAATCAAGTTAAAAAAAACTGAAGCCTTGTAAGTTTTTTCATATAGCCTCTTTCCACCTTCAATTCAAACAAAATATTATCATAAAAATTAAAAAACATTAAATTTCAATTTACTGCACCAGATACATTACAAAACATATTTAAACAAATTTTTCTTTATGTTTTCTGCAATCCAAAGCTGGTTCCAGAGGCATAATTTTTCTTTCTGTTTTCTGCAATCCAAAGCTGCAGCACTATGCAGACAAAGAGTCAAAAAAATCTGCCATTACCATTGTAACTAAGGTACTCTTTCTAGTTACATTCGAGACCAATTGTGTACATCCATGTTGCTACAAAATTACAGAAGATTATTGCTACAAACATAACTGGCTCCAAAATATACAGACAAATAGTTACATTCGAGACCAATCGTGTACATCCATGTTGCTCCAAAATATACAAACTAAACTTTGTAATATACCTCTTTAACCTCACACTGGTCAAGCATTCGTTCTAAAGTGCCGTGTATTCATAAAACCTTTGTAATAAAAACGAATGGGAGAGGAGTCATGACACATGCGGCATTCATAAACATTATCCTTTTCTAAAATGATCCTAAGGATCATCAAATATCTTTATCATTTCTATCAATTGTTCTTCTATAGATAAAGTTAAAAATGGACAAACAAACTTTCCCTTTTCCCTTATCAGCCAGAGCATTTGTCTCTGTGTATGCTCTGTGGATTGTTCAGAATATCTTTATCATTTCTATCAATTGTTCTTCCATAGCATTTGTCTCTGTGTATGCTCTCTGGATTGTTCAGAATACATCATATTAGCTAATCAAACAAAAACTGAAAAATATTGGCGTCTCCAAGGCTTTCCAGTGTATCAAACATTTGATGGTTATAAACATCAAAAATGGTCTCCTTCTGCTGAACTTCGTATGTAGAAACACCGTCTGCAGGCGTTAGATGAGAAATTGGAGGCTGCGGGCTACTGTTGGGAATTGAATGAAATTTTAAATGACCTTATTCAATCTTTAAATGACTTTCATAAAAATCCTTATTCAATCTTTTAGAAGTAGTTGATGTTGAAGAATCATTAGTAGCAGATTTGGGTGATGGCCTCTTATTTCCAGTGAGGGACTGCACAACAGCAGAAAACTCGGATTCACTTGCTATAACCATTTTAGGGTTTCTAATATAAACCACCTTCACTGGTTTACCTTTAGACATGCAGGATGTTCCTGCTAATGAATTTCATTTCATTTCTGCCATGTATGAGCTGCTAATTAATCTAGATAACACAATTTTAGATCTCAAAATTAAGTAGGGTTGTTAACAAGAGCCAGAGATGTGTTTATTAAGGGCACATTCAAGGAATGTGTTTGAAGAATAGGGTTCTCGTGGATTGGATTGCTGAAAGATGTCGAAAAGTCATTGGAAGGGAGAACGTGTGGGGAAGCCTGAAATAGACTGCTCACCAGTGAGCTGTAAATTAAAAAGGTTGTTATGGATAAATCAAATTTAATAAATCCAGCATTTTGTGTGGTTAAGAGTTGTACTATAAAGAGATAACATTGTCTTCCCAGCTACTCATATGATACGTCAACAGTAAACTAAAAACTTAGCAATAATAATATGCGAAGCAACAGTTAAATCAAACTAGACACCAAAAGTAAAGTAATAGTAAAAACTTAACAGTAATATAAGACACAACACACCAAGAAAACAGTAAAGTGGTTTAAATTACAATGTTCTTCTAGAATCATATATATATATATATGGGGGTTTCTAGCAATACAATCAAACCTACGATGCAAAGTAGAGGCACAATCAAAGCCAAACATTAAGAAGCAGATATATCTAGATACCGTCTTTCTTCATTTAAGTTGTTAAAGAGGACGACAGTTGTTTGACTAAAATTCTTCTCTTTTCGTAGAGCATTTTAAAAATATTTGATCGTATAAATTATTTTAAAAAACTATAATAGTAGAAGCTTTAAAAAGTAACAAAAAGGAATAAAGATCAAAATTTCTAGGATCTGCATGTTCGGTAAATGTCAATTGATTTTTGATCGATTGTTGAAAATATAATATATTTTTTATGAATATGGATGAGCTTCTATAAATAAATAAAAATTACGTACATTCAAAAAAGAAAAGGTAGGAGTATACAATATCACTCTTCAGAGTGGGCAGTGCTTCAAAGTAAGATAATAAAAATAGCAATAAAGTCATTAAGTAGTGTGAGAAATGGGAGGCGGAGGGGGGTTACATCAGCAAGGTTTGGGGTGACATTTGGAATGGACCACTCCTTGTTTGTTTTAACTTCCCTCTCCTCCTTTTCTTTGTCTTCATTCCTTGTAGGTGAAATTGCTAGCATCATCCAAGGGAGTCACTTAGAGGAGTTTGGCCAACCACCATCACCAACTGATAGCCAACCGTTGTCACCACTAGTAGACAACCCCGCCTTACTCAAGGGCCACCCAAAGGGAAAACTTCCAAGCGGAGGTAAGGTAGAGCATCATCAAGCCGAGCCGCTCCTACCACCAAAGTGAAGGCGAGGTGCCTAAGATTGAAGAGCACTAAGAGGAAAAGATCTAGCCATGTTTGTGACCATGAGGTGAAGACCAATTGCAGGAAGTTGAACTATCCTATGAACGCTAACCACAATGCATAGGGCATTACCCAAGTGATCTAGTAACTCGAGGAGACAAGCCACCTCTTGCTCCACTTTGTTTGCTTAAAATTTAATCTAGAACATGAAATTATTACTGTGAGATTTTGCCAAGATCAAGAGCTCAATGAAATGTACAAAATAGAGACACAATATAGGACAAGAATAAACTGTATTCTCATCAATAGAAAATGATCAATAATAATTTAATAGTTACATACAATGTAGATGAGCTTGCTTATATAGGCAAGGCTAGGGATATGTGAGCACACAAACATGACATGTGGCTCAATAAGAAAAAAGGGTAGGTAGGAAATAGGTGTGGGTAGGTAGGAGAAATAATATAATAGTCCACATGAAGTGGATCACCCACTGAATGTGGAGTGTAACAACAAGAGTGGAGTGTAACAACAAGATCAACACCATAAAAGGTGGAATTTCTCCTACACACACTATCCCAATGTGGCACAAACACCCAAGTGTCTCATACCCAAACTACTATGAAATGCATTTCCTAAGTAAACTTAAGTAAGGTGTAATAATATCCATGATGAATAATTATTTACACCAACACCCCCCCTTAAGTGCAACTTAGGGGAATGCACTTAAGTCTGCAATGCAACTAAGCAATGCAAGATGGGTCCCGGCTACGAGGCCATGTTAGGTACCCATGTACAAATGCAAATGCATGCAAACCAATGAAATGAAATCTCTCACAAAGTGGGGAAAGAGAGAAAAACCCAATAGGAAAAAACCCTCCCCCAAAAGAGAGATGAAAAACATACAAGAGAACTCTCATAGAAGAATGTGAAGGGAAAAACCCCATGTGAGGGAAAAGTCCCCCCCATATGAGAGAAGAAGAGAAGCTAGGAAGCCCCCCCTCAATGTGGAATCTGCACCAATGATAGAAGCTCGATGTATGAAGAAACTGCTCCACGAATGTCGAACAACATTCCTCCCCTTAGGAAGAAACAGAACCAAAGGTGTATCCATGAAGTCTCCCCAATCATGAAGGGAAGATGTATGAAGAAAACTCATGATGAAACGAATCTCTGAAAAGTGCTCAAGTGTCCCCATGTCGATGCTGAAAGATACCCCCTCCAAAGGTGGTAAACTGTGCCACACTACTGAAAAAGGCACTCCAAGATCTAGTGGAGATGGATGTAGAACATGTCCCAAAGACTCACATGTCTCCTCAAAAAATAAAGAGACCTCCTCCAACTGTTGTACATAAGTATCCACAATCATGTCAACCTCGAAAGAATGATCATGTAGAGAATGAACAAGAGGGTCAAAGTGTGCCCTCGCAACAATCGAAGAAGGATCACCTTCATCAAAGAGAAGATGAATGTCATCAATGATGTCTCCCAGATCTGCAATGTAGGATTCCATAAATAAACCTACAATATCTGTCAAGTAATCATCCCATGAATCTGAAGTTGGAAGACAATGAATATCCTGCTGCACTGAATCACATGAAGGCAAAACTGTCGCACTATCCACATCATCAAGTGCAATAGGTGATGTGATATCAATATGAGGAGATGAAATACAAGACTCAAGAACGGGGTCACATGTGAGAATTCCCATGTTCAAGTGCCCAAAGTTCTCCTCAAAATCTGAACCATCACAAGAAGTGTGATCATAATGTGTAGAATCATCAAATGTGAAATCATCATCATCAACAAAATTTAAAAAGGAGTATAACCGAGATGCATGATCAACCACCCCAGTCGCAATGATAGCTCTAGTCTCCAAGTCTCTAATGAAAACTGAGTTAGGTGTGAACTCCACAACTCTCTTAGTTGCGCCATGTGTGATTTGATAGATAGAAAGGAGATTGTTTGTCAAGTGGGGTACACACAACACATCATTGAAGGAGTTATCCCCAATGTCAATAGATCCTTTCCCAATCACATCCATGTATGTATGATTGCCCATCAAAATCTGTGGCATGGTGCAAGGCTCAAATGTAGAGAACATAGACTGCGAAGATGCCATATGATGAGAAGCCCCTGAATCTAGAAGCCATCTCTTTGAATCATGACTAGTAGTAGCACATAAAGCTTTTCCTTTTCTTGTTCCAAAAGAGTGAGTCTTTCCACTCGTGGAAGCCATGAATGCTTGCCCTTTTCCTTTTGAATGTGAGGAAGTGGAAGTTGATGAATCATCCTTCTTGTAGACTTTAGGCAAATCAATGTTATGCTTTTTGATGATATGTGTGAGCTCATCAATCTTCTTAGAATGGCAACAATGCTCCTCATGACCAATCTTTTTACAATAAGCACAAGTAGGTCTCTCCCTCTTTGGTGAATTATCTCTCTTGGAAGAGGATGAATCTCCTTGTTGTGGAGAAGATGATGTTTTTTCTTTAGGCTTTGATTGCCATTTCTTCTTGTTTGAGTTGTCCTTTCCTTGATTTCCTTTGTTCCCTTGATTTTCCACTAATGCTTGAGACTTAGAAGCTTTAAGAATGCCCATGCTTATCAACTTAGTTTGTTCCATCATCAACATTTCATTGAAAGCATCAAATGTAGGCATTTTGTAGCTTGAACCCATTGTCATCCTATGGGTTTGGAAACTAGAAACAAATGTTGCATATTCTTGTGGAAGCTTGCCTATCAAGTTGAATATCAATTGAGTATCCTTTTTATCAATGCCACAATCTTTGAGTTGTGCCCTCAACTCATTTGCCTTAGTGACATAATCTTGTATAGTATCAAAGTTCTTGGGATCTAACATGGTGAGATCACTATCAATTTGATATCCCCTAATCTCATCAACTTGACCATACAAGTCTTGAAACTTTTGCCAAGCATCCTTGATTAGAGTACATTTCTCAATATGAAAAATGAGATCCTTTGATACATACTTTCTTAAGGTACCAATTGCCATGATATTTTTAGTGAGACAATCCAAGTGACCAACTGGATCAACCTTAGGATCAGCGGGAGCAACAATAGTTCCATCAATGTAATGAGTGAGTCCTTTTTCCATAAGTTTACTCCATGCATCAATTTTCCAAGTAGCATAATTATGTGGAGTTAAGAGAGGAAACTTAGAAGAACCCATAGCAGCAAAAAGGAAGGATCACAAGAGCACAAAATCACAAAAGACACCCCCTCAAATTCACTTAATCAAAGTACCCCCCCCAAAGTGATGATTTTGGCACTTTATACTTAGTGCAATTAATATGAGCCACTTGCAAAACAAGGCAAAGTGGACTTATGATGCAAATTTTACAACTTCCCAAATGAGATAAAAGAGACTTCAATCAATAGTGCAATGAATCTAACTGAGATTCAAGCAAATATACAAGTACCAAGAGAGCCAAAAATGGCCAAAATCTGAAAGTATAATTTCTACTTACAATGGCATCAATATGATAGAATCATGTGAAAGTAGACAAAAAAATACGCAGTTTCAAAAAAAATGGCACCTGAAAAGGAGGTCGTATGACCCCAAACGAAGCCTTTGAAGTTGCAAAAACTGGGATTACTCAGGTACAGTCACCAAAAACTGCATTTTCTAAAAAATCAGTGCATCAAAATCAAAAAATTCCTTCACCACTGTAGAGAGCACAAAATTATAGCTCATTTCAAAAAAAATTGCACCAAAAAAGGAGCAAAAATGAGCAAGTTATGGCCATTTGAAGTTGAACTGCAAAATCAAAAATACAAATGAGAGGGGCCTACAAAAAAAAATTTTAATGCTGACGTGGCGCTGGCGTCAGCAAGTCACTGTGTTAAATTTGACAGCCATATGACCATCGCAAAAAAAATTCGCCTCCCTGCTGACTGGGCGTCCGTACTGTACGGACTGATGACGTGGCAGATGGCTGTGCAGGCCGTACCGTACGGATTTGCTGACTGGGCGGCTCTGTGTGGCAGATGACGTGGAGGATGACTCGGCTGCCGTACAGACGGGTTTACCCGTGGGCCAGTGGCCGCCTGCCACGTGGTGGACGTGGGTCCTCTGGTCTGGGTGGTCGCCGGCGAAGGAAGCGGCCGGAGTTGAGGGCCGGTGGCGGAGGACTTGGGCGCCGGCGGGGACCTGCGGGCTTCGACAGTGGTGGGTCTCGGTGGCAGCGACCGGCGGGGACCTGCGAGCAACGGCAGCGGCACGGCTCTCGGCGCGGGTGGAAGGTACGTGGACCTCGGCGGCACGGAAAACACTGCGGCGAGCGCGGGACAAGGCGCAGGGTACGGACTCTACAAACCTGCAGGGTACGACGCGCGGGTGGCAGTGGCAGCAGGTCCGAACCTGCAGAGTACGACAGACCTGCAACACGCAACACGCAGGTACGGCAGGTCACTGGGGGGTCTGCGGACCCCCCAAAAATTGCTTTTTTTTTTTCATTTTTTGATTTTTTTTTTTTATTTTTCAATTTTTCTGAAAAAAAATTTTGATGATTTTTTTTTTTAATTTTTTTGACGAAAATTTTTTTCGAATTTTATTTTCGGAAAATAAAAAAATTTCGAAATTCATACAATATTAGCAAAATTGGCGAAAAAAAATTTCTCACCAAAATAGCCGACTTTATAACCAAAATTCATGGAAACGGCCTTCTGGACGCAATGGCGGGGTCGGATCTGGTCTAGGACGCCTCCAAAAGATGCTGCTCCTCATATCTACCTCTTGACGTCACAATAATGCCTCTTCAAGACGAATCAATGAAGCCCCAATGGCTCTGATACCATGTGAGATTTTGCCAAGATCAAGAGCTCAATGAAATGTACAAAATAGAGACACAATATAGGACAAGAATAAACTGTATTCTCATCAATAGAAAATGATCAATAATAATTTAATAGTTACATACAATGTAGATGAGTTTGCTTATATAGGCAAGGCTAGGGATATTTGAGCACACAAACATGACATGTGGCTCAATAAGAAACAAGGGTAGGTAGGAAATAGGTGTGGGTAGGTAGGAGAAATAATATAATAGTCCACATGAGGTGGATCACCCACTGAATGTGGAGTGTAACAACAAGAGTGGAGTGTAACAACAAGATCAACACCATAAAAGGTGGAATTTCTCCTACACACACTATCCCAATGTGGCACAAACACCCAAGTGTCTCATACCCAAACTACTATGAAATGCATTTCCTAAGTAAACTTAAGTAAGGTGTAATAATATCCATGATGAATAATTATTTACACCAACAATTACAAATAAAAGCTTTAATAAAAAGTGAAACAATAGTATCAATAGAGCTATGAGAAAAAATAGCAACATTTATATATTTCATAAGAAAAAAATAATTTCCACCTTGAAATCATTCCACATTTACGTATATTTGTAGGGGATGTAAGGCTCATCCCTCAAAAGAGCTATATGCCAAGAAAAAGGTTATTTCCAAAGGTGTTAAAAAGGTAATGAATCTATTAGAACAATTTTGCCGTTGTGATAAAAGATTGACCTATTAATGCCTAATACAAACTCTAGAGATAAACAAGTCCACAAGAGGTAGTTAATCCATGTCTCAACTTCAAAGGGGGACGCTGGCAATTAGTCCAACAATCCCCCCAATGTCAATTGATGGGATTCAAACCTACAACTAGCCTCTGATACCATTTGTTGGAACATATTTCCCATTGTGCCAAAAGACTAACTTGTTAGTTCTTGATACAAATGCCAAAGATAAGTGGGTCCATGGGAGGCAGTTAGCCAATGTTTTTTGTTGATACACCCAAGAGCCTATGCTGCAAGCCAAAACACAAACCTTGACCAAATAATGAGAAGTGACCACAAGTTATTTAACTAGTCAATGAACATAATGCATTGATTAGATTAAGACATTTAGAGTATAGACCTCATCCTTAAAAAGAAAAATTTGAGAGAGTAGTGTACAAACAACAAGGATAGATATTCCACTCAGCAAGAAGAGTAGGTACAACTACCCAGACACCAAAAAATGATATACCTAACCTAATAGATAATATACAGCTATGCATCTTGAAGATTACCTATCCTTAAGTAAACTTAAGAAATTATATATAGCCTAAATGCATACACCAACATCCCAAAATCGAAGGAGGACGCTAGCAATTAGTCCAATAGAATCCAACTACATAGTTTGAGCACGATGAGAAAACCATAAGAGATGTTCAAAATATTAAATCTAGCCACAAAAAGGATAACAAGGGTCTCTAATAATCATATGATAAATGTGAGAACCCATAGGAAAGTCTTAGAAAATAATACACTAGGCAAAGTGGGTGAGCTTAGGCATAGTAATGACCAACCAGATGTTGTGAAACTGGCACTACCAAACTATCAAAGGTGACTACAAATGCCACCATAAGTTTAGAGAAAGCACCAAAGGAAGGTGTAGAGAAAGCCAACAATAATTCTGACATGGCTTATAATTGTAGAAAGTGGTGTTGGGAAACAAATGCCAGTCTTTCCACCAAGGTTTGATGGTATGAATGCCAATTTTGTGAATCCTATCCTAAGAAAGAGTTGGCATAACAATGTCGAATGTCTCTCTATCTAGCTACGAGTCAATACTGGGTTTTCAAATCTTCCCAAGAGTAAATATTCATAGTAGCTTTGGAAAACAAATCATGAGGAGTACAAATCCGATTTTTGTGAAATCGCAAGACACGAACCCAATAGAAATGAGCTTTGTTAAAAAAAACTAATCATATTTATTATGTCAAAGATTAATGTTTAAAAATATCTTGGAAATTTCACTCTTAATAATTAAACAATCATTTCTATAGTAAAACCATAGAAATGAGCTCTTAATAATTAAACAATCATTTCTACTATAAGTGTAAGACTATACTCTTTAAGACCAATAATTAAACTCTTTAAGACTATATACTCTTTAAGCATATAAAATTTTACTCTTAATAATTAAACAATCATTTCTCTAGAAGTGTAAGACTATACTCTTTAAGACCAATCTATTTTTGTTGAAAAAGGAAACATTCTCATGCTCTTATACTTCTTGTAAGAAGAGCCTAGGATTGGTCTTAAAGAGTATAGTCTAAACCACCAACACTCTACTTCTTCTTAAACTTCTAGTCACGGGTTTGGTGGTTGTCTTGGCACTAGTGAATTCCCTCAACATGTGCTTTCTATATCACATTTTCTTGACACTTAGCCTCTTGATAAAGAAGAAAAAAGATAATGGCAACAATGATTGGGAGCCTCTTATTGATACTTTAGACCTCATTGACATATGGTATAAACAAAATGATTAGGACCTCTCTCCTCTTACTAGTGCCTTAACCATTCCCATGTAACAGTTGTCATGGGTTTGGTGGTTGACTTGGCACTAGAGAATTCCCTCAGCGTGCACTTGCTTTATCACATTTTCATGGCACTTAGCCTCTTGATAAAGAACAAAAATGACGATGATGGTATAATTATTGGAAGCCTCTTGTTGACACTCCAGACCTCACAAACATGTGAGATAAACTGAATGATTAAGAACCCCTCCTCTTACGTGTGCCTTAACCATTACCATGTAACAACTTGTTTTTATGTTTCATTAAAAAAAATCATTTAAATTATATAATATGACTTCTTCCACAAAACATTTTCTAATATTCATAAAGACAATTATTCATGAAAACGGAATCTTTATTCAATTAATTTTTTTAATCCAATATTTTAGATAGAATAAGTAATGGATGGACTAAAAAACCTAGATATAAATAAAGCAGATGAAAGGTTGAAATAATTTACATTAGTAAAGTTGTGTCTGGAAATAACTAGAGAAGAAATACCTAAGATTTTAGGTCTTGCAAAGGAAGACTTCAAGAGAAAGCATAGAGTGAATAAATAATGTTCGGAAGGGTAGACGAAGTAGTGAAAGACACTTAAGGTATTTTGAGAAAAAATTTAAAAGAGAATAACTAACAAGTTATTTCAAAGAAGGATGATTTCTAGCTGGAAGATCATTTAAGCAAAGACACTTCTCCTCCAGAGATCCATGTACAGATAGAAGTTCCACAAGATCGATCAATAGTACAAATTGATCCGGTTGAACAAGAAACCATTGATGATTCTACCAATGAACAAGCAATGGATAACTCTAGTGATGCTACTCAGGATCCTCCTGAGAGAGAAATAATTGCAGAGATGATAGCAGAGGAGTTAGGTGAAGTGGGAAAGACTCAAGATGATGGAAAAGAGGGTGAAATGGATAAGATTGCAGAAGTTGAGAAGGAGAAGGGTGTGCAACCATGACAAAAGCTATTATTCCTAATAAAGGAAAGGAGATTGAAGTTGAAGATGGTCTTTCTCATGGTATAGTACAGACTTAAGCACCTTATCCCCTCTTCAAGCACTAAAATTGGTTACTCTTGCACAGATCAAGGCTAGTGAGGACTTACTCAAGTCCGCATCAAAAGAGAAAGAAGTGATATCTTTGGATACTGTAGTTTTGGAGAAAGTCTTGCCTAACCTTAAGTAGATTTCCAATGACTCACCCTCCGGGAAGCTTAAGGATATGTTATAAAGTAGAATCAAAATTTGTATCATTAGAGAAAGTTGCAGATATAAAGGTTTTGAATAAGTTTCATGAGATGAGGCTTCAATGAAGACAATTGAAGTTGATAAGGAAGTTTTGAAGACTATGGTGAAGAGTGTAGAAGATGCATTAGATGAAGGCAGAAAAATATTTAAATCATGTCTATTTTTACTTGTTTACTATAGATAAGAGATCTTGAAGGGAAACTAGCCAGTATTGGTCATTCATTTGCCCCTCATTCAGTTTTTCCAAGTTCCCTTGAAGCTCAAATAATGGATTTTACTGACAAAATTAAGATATTGAATAAGGAAAAGGAGCAAGTGTTGAACAAAGTGGGAGAACTAAGAAGTTCGATCACTCCCTGGATGGACACTTTACTTGGATCTCAGCAAAATGCTATCAGTGCCTTAGGTAAACCAGTGCCATCTGATCTCAAAGGTTTTGAAGTTCATGCATACATGTTTAATGCTCTGATTAATGTTTTAGATTTTTTTTTGAGAGGATGGAATGGGTACTTGCAATCCTTGAAGGTTACTTATGCATACACTTATTGCATTCATTTGTACATAAGTTTTGGTGGATTCCTACCCTTTTCCATTGATGTCAAAGGGGGAGAGAGTTAGCAAAGAGCAGTGAAAAATGATGCTTATCCTTAGGGGGAGTCAGTTGAGTGTACAGATTTCAGATTATCAGATTATTTACAGTTTTTGGAGTTTTGAAACACTTATCATTTTTCACAGTGTTGCCATCAATGCCAAAGGGGGAGATTGTTGGCATAAGACACTATTTTGGTTATGCTCTAGTGAAGATTGATGATGTCTGGTGCATGAGATTTCTTAGGAGTTGCCATTGATGGAAACTCAACTTGTTGATCTTATCCAATATGAAGATTGGGATATTTGGTATGGATTTTTGGTGTAAGTCTGTTGATGATACTCAGTTTACAGCTTTGGTGAACAGTTCTCATTTTCGGTGATGTGTTTTTTGGTTTCAGTGATCTGAGTTAAGTTGATTGAGTATGAGAAGCAGGTTATCAGGCAATCCTATCCTTCGATGATATTGTTTCCTAAGCATGTTAGAAGGTCTGGTATCTAGTAGAGCAGTAAAACAGGGTTATCTTCATTGTTGATGGTGTAACATGTGCACCGGATTCTTTGAGATGATTCTGGTGGTTGTTGGTAAGCTCGAGGTAATTGGATCAACTTATGGCAAATGTGTGATCATATGTTTTGGATCTAGTATATGGTTTTGTGAAAATTTGGGCTGACTTGAAGTTACACGTTTCATAATTTGACATTGTGTGAAGCCGACTTGTGGGAGAGCAATTTTGGTGGTGCGGATATATAAGGTGGTGTTGGGTGATCTTTTTGTATGTATGTATGTGTGTGAAAAAAAATTGGTGCGATTGAGCATAGTTTCACTTGCGCATCTTGAGTGTTTATGATTCGGTATTTAGTAACAGAGCAGAACGGAGCAATTTATCAAAATAGCTGCAACAGATCATTCTTGAGCCTAACCGAGACTGACTTATGTCATTTGTAGATGCTATACTCCAATTCACATATTGTATTAGCTTCTATATCTTATTTGTAGGACAGTGAGTCCTTCAGGGTAGCAGCCCTTTTGTAATTTAGCAATGTGCTTGAATACATGTGCATTCCCCTTATGTAATATTGTTTTACTATTGATCATAGTATAATAATATTGTGGGTTCAAATCCCACCATGGTTTTTCCCTTTCCAGGTTTCCGCGTAAAAATATTGGTGTTATGGTTGTATGTTTATTTGGTTTTTGTTTCTGCACTTTGCTTTCAATTATTTGCATCTGGTGGTTGAAGAATTAGATTAACAAATTTACAAATACTAGAACACTAATTCACCCCCCCCCCCCTTCTCAATGTTCATTGATTCCAACAACATTGTCATATAAATTTCTACACCATAGGGCTCAAAATATCATACATACATAAAAAATTTAGGCAAGGATAACAAACGCTAGCTTTGACCCCCCTCTAACTAGGTTGGGGATTCTCCTACACCTCCTGCACCTTCTTAAGCGCTTGGTTCTCCCCCCTTTTAGTGGTAGTGGTGGTGGTGGATGCCCCATACCAATAGATGGACCTAACCGAACTAACCTTCATCGGCTAAACCAATTGCTCTCCATAAATCTCAAAGCTTTGTATCCCACTAACACCACATAATCATAAAGCTCTATAAAAGTAAAGTTCCTATGTCAATATTCCAGACTCACACTATGCCTATAGAATGTTTAAGAATGCCTAAACCATCCCTTATGCTTCCAACATCCCCCTTGTTATGTCCCTTGACGTCTCAACTAAACAAACTCTTCATCACTTCTCTACTAAAGGACTCTAGTTGCATCTCTCTCTACTAGGGTCATATCCCTCTCTTCCATATAGGCATCCCTCTCTATTGTAACCAAATATAGATCTATGATGGCTCAATCATGCTCATCTATGACCTGAGCTAGCTAACCACCATCTACCCCCAATCTGTGCTCTACCTAGGGATTGGTGTCTCCTACCTGCAAATTCATTGTAAGGGGATTGGTGTTTGATGGGTTGGTGCCAAAAAAAAATTGCAAGTTTCATGTCTTTGAGAAGTTAGATTTAGACAGTAGTTTTTTGCCCTTTCGAGCTTTCACATATATCTAGTGTTCTCTTGTGTAGATGTGTGTTTATCTTTATCATTTGGAGAGTTGTTTTAATGATAAAATAAGATCTAAAATTTTGAAGTTGCATATACTGATTCACCTCCCATTCCCCCACCCCCTTCAATATATGTGTGCCTAACAAATACTACATCAACAATAAGTAGGTAGTTTAATGCATCTCACTATCACCAAACCAACATTATGTCTTCCCATAAGTTGTCTTTGTCAATATTTGTAAAAGCCTTAAGATGAACATTAGCAAGTTGCAAAATGTGTCCTCTTATATGTCAATGGGTCCCTCAAATTTACCCTTCTATATCAAATATCTTGATTTCAAGCTAGAAGGATATAGAATTTTGATTGGATACTAAACAATCTTCAAGTTATTCAAACAACATCGACATTGATTTTTGTGATAACCAAAGTGCTCTCAAGATGGTGAATAACCCAATCTATCATGCCAAAACCAAGCATAGTGTATTGCATCATCAATATAGTAGTCAATTTATTGATAATAAGGATATTTATCATTACCATTGTCCTACAATAGATCAAACTCTTGATATATGACTCAACAACTTAGTACAATAAACTTAGAATTATTGTGCTATAGTCAATAAGGGCAAGTATTAGATTAATGTAGCTTTGTCATAATAATATAGACAATGTTCATATATTTTTTAATAAGGTAAGGAAGGATTTTGAAAGGGCTCAAACCCTTTAGAAAAAGACGAAAGAAAAGGAATAAATAAAGTGACAAAGTAGGTCCCAACCTATGTAAAGTTGTCATAAGGCAAGGCAATAAGCTCAAATTGGCCAAAAATAGAAAAGAAACAACACAACCAATACAAAGGAACAATAGCAACCAAGTTGTTAAACAACAAGAAGGGAATGAATGGGTTGGCCTCTTGCCCAACTCTTGAACATGAGTTTGGGGATATGATGTGGGAGGACCTTTCTTCCTCCTTACAATAGTCTAGGAGACACTAACATCTAAATTATTAGAACAAGGTGGGGCAGGGGGGACTCCCTAATATAAATTTTATTAGCACACAAGGAGAGCCATAGAATGGTGAGTTGAAGGGAGGCCATCCATCATGAGTAACTTGGAGATAGTCTCAAGCCAAAGGTAGATTGAGTTGTGAGGTCAAGGCAAGGGATCCTTAGTAGGGGCTGAGGGACACATCAGATTCACACTAGAAGCAAAAGTCTTGTGATCTTCCTTTGCATCTTTCCATGTAGTAGAGTCCTTACAATGTGAGAGAGGACAAACCATAGCTAGGTGGTCAATGGAGAAGCATCAATGACATTGAAGGGGGAGTCTCTCTTAATCAAGAGATTGAGTTCAAGGCCTATCCCCAACCATCAAAACCACATCGTTGTGAAGAGGCTCACAAATGCCAAAATCCACCAAGATACAAACAAAAGTAGAATGCCCCATGTATGAAGTGGAATCAACTTTCAAGAAATGGCCAATAGAGTTGCCTGTGGCCTCAAAATATGAAACCTCCCAAAACTGTAGATGGAAGTTTGGAATCTAACCCACATCAAACACACATTTAGTGGCTTAATAAGATGGTTCAAGGAGGTTGACCAATTCTTAGTGGAGAGGGAGTGCTCCCCACAAGCCCATAGCATGTAACATAATTTTTGTCCTCATAAGAGATAAAGGAAGCAATGAAAAAACCTCTACCACAAGAAAAGAGCTCAATCTTACTCGCCATAAGAGGCAAACAAAAAATCTAGCACCATTTGTAAAGATCAAAAAGAGAAGGCCAAATATTGAAAAATCTACACATCATACCCTTACATCAGTAGAAGTCCTTAGTTATACCCCTACCTTGGTAGAAGTCCTTAGTTTCCACCACATTCTTAACACAAACCACCACTAGAGATAATTTAGCATTAAGAAGAGGGCCAAATTTCTCCCTCAAAGGGCAATCAACACTAGAACCAATTGCCTAATAAAAGCTAATTCCACCAACCAAAAATGCAAGCATCAAAGGGGGGACACAACTGACATCCACAACACTAGAGCAAGGTGTGAGTTAACCCTAGGTGAAGAAGGAAGCACATCAGCACCAAAGCCACAACAATGTCAACAAAAGGATCTAGCACCAAAGAAATAACCTATGAAACCTAAGGATGTGGATCCTCGATGCAAGTCAAGGGCACATTGGGGCCATTCTTCTCAATAGATTTGAGTAAATGCATTCAAGAAAATGGTGTTGAAATGTTTCATCATTAAATTGACAATTAAGGCAACAAGTGGACCCAATCAATCCTTGTTTGCAAAGATTGTCTTTAGTTAGCACTTTGCCATGATATAGCAATCATATAAAGGCTTTGATTGATCCAAAACGGTTCATAAAATTTAGTAAGTTCAATTAACTAAGCCACTAATCTCATTTCACTAGTCAAATTGAATGAAGTGGGTCACTTTAAGAAACTCTTAGTAACTTTCTAACACAACTTTGCAGAAGAAACCAATCCTCCTCAAGGACACAAGGACGAGTAGAAAATATCCCCCCATCCCATCCTAGTTTTTGTTAAAATTTAGGACATCCCAAGGATGTCAAAAGAATTGCAAGGTATGTTAGGTGATCACAATTTAAGTTACTAAAAAAAACAATTGTGCCATGAAGATCTACGTGGTTTTGAAGGTGTTAATTTGGGAAGGGGGAAGGGTGGTGAGGGCTTACCCCTCGAACTCGCCCTATATCACATAGAAAATGTCAAGGATGTTGCCCCTAAACCCCATCGGGGTTATTGCCCCTAAACTCCATAGACGGTGTTACCCACAAACCCATATAAGTCTACCAAAATAATAGACTCGTGATGAATCTTGATAACAAAATATACAAAATATACATCCCCTATCACAAATCTTCATGTCTTCAAAATATACAATGTTGGCATGCTATAATTATTATACCATTGAATACGAGTTAAGTCATCTTTAGTAGGAAATGTCATTTTCAAAATGTACAACTATATTAATCATGCCTCCATAGATAACTCATAGGGCAATCCCATCTATTAGTATCCCAACTAATGTCAAAATGAAACATAACCAAATATCTTTTTACTTAACCATTCCAATTTGTTAATGAGTTTGACTACAAAACATGTAGTCTTAAAGGCTTCAAAAAAAATTATAAATAAATCCCTCACTTCAATGTACACACTAGTCAAGCATGTCTTTACTAACTCATGCTCATATGTATAAAGAACATCATAATTCCTATTCAATTACCCATGCTCACAAAAGTTCTATAATGTCTATGATCGATGCTTCTTCAATGTTATCATGGGTATGTCCTCTAAAAAGATGGCCAACAAATCCCCATACTATAAACATGTCCCCTATCATCCCTATCTCAAAAGCTTGGGGGAGCATAGGAAGAAACAAAGTTAGCAATAGACACAATGGTCTTTGAGACGTGTCTTTTTTTTTTTTCCGGGGGGGGCATCTCTGGGTTACTATTGCTAGTATTCAACATGTTAGGAAATCTTTTGTTGGATTTAACATGAGACAAGTGCCTCATGAATGATAAATGACTGCTCATGACAATTTCTTTCCCATTCTATTAGTCTTATGTCTAAGATAATTCAATATGGCATATTTCAAAACCACTAGAGACTTCGTGAATTCAAATGCTATGACATTCACCAATATCATCCCTGATCCTTATATGAGAATTCTCTTGCTAGCATTCACTTGGAAGAAGAGGAAGTCTCACCCAAAATACGACCACGTTAGGGGAGTCTTTTGTTGGACTTAACAAGTGAATAATGGGTTCCATCATAGACCATGGCCCACCTTGGAAAACCTAGTCCTGTATGGAGATAAAATGGCTATAAACTATCCCTTACAAATCACTAGAATATCCATAGGTACTGCAAATTTCTAATTTTCCTATACCTGGTCCTTAAAAGTCTTGGTTCAAACATAAGCCCCCATCAATCTGCAAACTGGGGCATGCAAGATTGAGAAGACAAAGGTGGTTTTCCAATTCCTATATAGAGAATTGGACCTTGGAATGGATTATCAGCCAGAGATAACAGTCATTCTCCTTTTTCAAAGGGAATAATAGTCCTTTGACAATGATGATGAATTAAACAATGTAATTCAACCTTGGAGATGTGACTGGTTTCAGGGGTGATTTTCATTCCCAAGTTTGGATTCTCTAGGAGAAAGAATGATGGCATGAGGTAACAGTCTAAAATTTATTAACTGGAGATAGCAGTCATTCTCCTTTTTCAAAGGTTTTCAAAGGGAAAAAAATCCTTTGAAAATGATGATGAATAAAACACATCTGATTGGTGCCATGGGCGACCTTCATTCCTAAGTTTGGATTCTAGGAAAGAGGATGATGGTAAGAGGTGGCAGCTATGAACCACTGGGCCAAGGCATATATGTATAACAGTCTAAAGTTTAAAATGTAACATGATGAAGTGGAGATTATTGGTGTAGGATGGTGCATGAACAGGGAGGAAAGAGAAGAAAGATCTTAATTTGGAACTATCTCAGCAAAATGCATATGCTTAGTGCTTGAAAAGGCTTGCATCTCTACCACTTCATTAATAAATTGCATTGAATGGTATCATTCAAAGAACATCTTCACTTATGAGATGTCTCTTGACCCCATTTTATATTAACTAGCCTTCTTTTTGAAGTACATTATATTACACCACCTTTTCTGATGTAAAAGATTATAATATTATCATATTACAAATTACAATATGCAATCACTTGATGGTTGACAACATAGGCACTTTATTCCACTTCTTCCTCGGCATCCATTTCTCCATCATTGCCCTCATCTGCTTCATCATTTTCCTCATCTGCTTCATCATTTTCCTCATCATCTTCTACCTGAGGTTTCATTGGCGGGGGTGGTAAAGTACTCTTGACCATTTCAAGGAATTCATCAACAGTTGAACTTGACATTCTCTCCTCATAGTCTTCTATTATCTGTTTGCCCATGATGCAGAATAAAATCATAGATAAGAAAATCCTAGTTTACTCATAAAGTAGCCAAAAGTTCAAAAGCATAGTACAGTGGCTCTGAAATATCCAAAGCTAGTTATAAAATGAAAATAAATATAGACCAACGAATAGGAGATCTACCATATGGACTTCAACTGCTGTGGAAGGTCTAAGATTTAGAACTTGAAGTCGTTCTGCTTTTGTAAGTGAAAACTTTTCTGCCTTCAACAAGAACTCCTGTACAATCTCCCGAGTCAGGGTTCCCGCTGGAGACTACACCAAGTAATCAAAAACCTGTTTGAAAGAAAAAGTCACTGCTTCCTATTAGATGCCATAGTATGCCCTTACAAACAAATAAATTCATAGTCCTTACCATGGACATTTATGCTACTAATGAGAACCAAGGTTGCAAAAACAATTACCTGGCATTCAGATTGAGTTGCAGAGCCAGATGAACCCAAAGGATCTTGAGTGGCTCCTCTGGATCGCAACAGATCCATCACTTCAAAGTTGGAGAGTAGACCAGCATTAGCATCCAGTCTACATAAATAAAGCATGTTAGGCACAACTTGCATGCAATCGGAATCCAGGACAACAGCTCATGTTATTACTTTGGAGTTATCAAACAATTTTTAAAAAAACATAGAAAAAATCTTTAGCATCTTTCAATCTTCAAAATGATTTCATAAGAGAATTCAATCCAAAAAATCTTACACTTTCATGATGAATGGAAATGGAATCCCATCCAATATCAATTCTGACCAGACCTTGAAAACCTCGTAATATGAATAAATTTATAATATTTTCAAAGACAAGATGTTTGAGGCATCCTCAATACCAATGAAACATCCATCTGCTACACATGTTCTCTACCTGAATGAGCAAAACAGCATTACAAAATCATAAATGGTATTGTTGAAATTCATAATCCTTAAAAGAAAGGTATGTCAAATTCATTGAATATAACTTTAAAGGTTGCAATCATACATCTAAACCTCAATACCTTGCATGATTATGATTATATGCCTACTGATAATTTGCATACCATACTTTGTTTGTCTGCGAATTGATCACAGATAATATTTATAATTGAACAGATACTAGTAACACGCATGTTTGTCTAATCTGCTCATCAAATCTTTGTGGGTCACTTCCAAGGAAAGAGCGTCCAATTTAAATTATATATGATAAGTAAATCATCTATTGTTCTTCAAAATCTTTTGAACAGATATGGATTGGGATACAGCTGGATACACATTTTATATAAAAACATGTATGTGCATGTTGTGTACCTGTGTGCATACATGTGTGTGTATTTGTGTGCATGGATGTGTGGTTGTGCACATAAGCATGTACATGCAAGTATATTTCATTATAGAAATGAGAAAGTATTGAATGAAATCCATCTGACTAAATGAAGGGTCGAGTTTGTAGAGGTATGAGAAGTTACCACAGTGAAAAAATGTTTATTAAAGGTCAAATCCCCGCTAAATAGTGAATGAAGTCTTTGATAGGTCATAGGACAGTTAGGGGTTCTGTTACTGACCATTGTATTTTTGTCTAATCAGCTACTCTGTAGCATCAGATAGTGGATAGGACTGTCTTGATAGATGTCACTCCTAGCAAGGGTTTGGGTAGTTCATCCTTTCTATATGAACACCAGAAACTATAAACAGTGAAGAAGACCTCATCACTTTCAAAACCTAAAGCCATAAAAAAAACTGTGCCATCAACAAGTCAAGCAAGCCATTGCTGCCTTGAGGGTTTACAGTCATGCTCCGTAAACAGAATAATTATGATTATTGAAGTCTGTGTGCAATGAGTAGTGTGTGAGCTGTTTCCTTAAATTGGTCTTGTTATATAATGATGTGAGGTTAAGGCCTAACAGGTGTTATTATCTCTGTCAAGGGATGCATAAGATGTTCTCCCAAACCATATATAGTAATAAAGGCCTTCACAGGCATGAATGCAAAGGAGCAGGAAAACGGTAGAAGAATGCAACACAAGGCCAAAGTATGGGAGTTGACAGGTTCAATATAAAAGTTTCAAGCACCACAGTTTTGCAGAGCTATCAAAGGTTTATGGCATAGTGAGAGGAGATCACTCTAAAACACAGTTTGAAACAACAGTTGTACGCAGAGTCAGTGGAACAGTTTAAGGACCCAATTTTGAAGTCTATAAAGGTGTGTAAGACCCTAAATTGCTTTTGAAAATCATGCTACAAGCCATTCAGATGGATAGTAGTATGGGATAGTCTAAGAGCGGTATGATGCTACTTAAGACAATCATCAAGGTCTACAAGAACATTGTAGAGTTGGAAGTATCCTTGAAGGGAGTCTAAGGCTGTCAAACAAGCATGGAGCCAGCTAGTATGCAAGGATGTTGAAGAGCTGTGAATACCATACTCTTTGATACATTATCCAAGACCTGCATAGTGGGTTAGATGACAAGGTGTGTGCTAGTGAAGATAGCATCTCTAAAGGGGAGTTTTAAAGGGCAAGTGGAGGTTCCATAGAGAGGTCTAGACTACTATCAAGCACAGAACAGCATGCAGAAGATGAAACTCATGCAATGACACACTAATGATCACCTAAGGGACAGATTAAATAAGAATAATAATGAACACTAATGATCACTTAAGGGACATGTTGTGACCTAATCACACATCACCCCATTCACAATGGGGACCCCCTACTTTTTAGGTCTTCTCAATCTTTTGGTTTTCGTTTTTGGGGTCTTTTGCGGAAGTCTCGTTGGTCTCTCTGAGTTTGCGAGCGGGGTCAATTTGATCAGGCCTGCAGCTCATTCGAGCAAGTTTGGTTAAGTCTAGGGCTGGTTTTGTCAATTTAGGGTTTCAAATTCAGTCCTAGATTTTAGGGGTTTCCTTTTAGGATTTTCGAAAATTGGAAGTTGCAATAAAGTTGGGACCCTCTAACGACCCAACACATGCAATTTGAATGAATTCTGAGCAACTTTCTATTTTTAGAAAGTTCCTATTTTTTAAGGATTTCACTGCCTCCCAAAATGTCTTCATTTCGTCGAAAATCATACTATTTTTAGTAAGTTTCTATTTATAGTAAACCACCTTGCATCCTATTTTGGCCCTAACATTGACATTTTGGAAACACTTTCTATTTTTGGAAAGTTCATTTGTGGCAGGTCCTCGCAAGCAGACACTGAAGATTGAGCATTCACGATCATTTCTAAATCCAAGGAATTTGAAAAGCAAGTAGAGTGATCAAGATTCACATCAGTCTAGGAATGGAAAGCTCAAAAAATCATCTTGTCCAGAAATTCACATCAATTCTTAAAATGGCATTCTAATCTGGAAGCATCCAATTTGACTAAGTCTGGAAAGTGAAGAAGTAAAAATCCTTCATCCAATGAAATCCACTGCCAAATGGGGCACTAAATTGGAGGTATCATGGAAAATCCAAAAGTTGCAAAATTCCATCACCAATGGAAATTAGCGCCCAAGAAGTGGATGGGACGCCAAATTGACTTGAGCATGGAAAATGAAAAAATGCCAAATTCCATCACCAGTGGAAATTAGTGCTCAAGGTGGAGATAGGGAACCAAATAGAGCCAAGCATGGAAAAATGAAAACAATGAGAATCCTTGACCAAGTAGAAAATGCGCCCTAGTCAGAGTCAGGGTGCCAAAACTAAGGTGTCTTGGAAAGTGAAGCAAACCATGAAATTCCACCACCAGGGCAAATTACCGCCCAAGGAGGTTAATAAGCACTAATACCTCCAAGTCATGGAAAAATAAGAAGTTGCAAAATTCCTCCATTAAATGAATTTGGCGCCCAGGGAAGGTCAAGGGCGCCAAAACCGGGGTGGCATGGAAAACTCCAAATGCACAAAATTCCATAGCGTAGGTAAAGCGGCACCCATGTCAAGAGAGGGGGCTAATGACTAAGGCAAGAAAAATGAGAATTCTTTCATCAGCTCGATTCCACGCCCAAGTCAAGGAAGGTGAAAATTTTCCAAGGCAAAAAGCGAATTGAGGGTCAGGAATAGAAAGAAAAAGTAGGAAATCCCCTCGGGAAATTTTTAGAAAAATCCATTTTTAGACACAATCTTATCAGAGTTTCAAAAATTTTATAGATTTGGACTCGTGAGAGAATTCTCTCTCCTGGACCTGATTCCTAAATTTTACGAAAGTTCCTAAAAATAGGAGATGGTAGAAAAGTGTTGAAAATCCCCTCCAAAGCCGGAAAAGCTAAAAAAACTTCAAGAAAGGTCTTCCCGAGTCGAAAATTCTCTTTCCTAAGATTTTTGCGCCAAGTGGATGGATGAATAAGATCAAGTCAAACTTTCAAAAAATCCCTCCAAAATTCGAAGAATGGAAGTTGGTGAGTTGGCGAGGGAATATTCTAAATCATGACACACAACTCAATGCAATAAAAAAAGTTTCCAATTTTGAACTCAACCACGGAGGTGGAGCCCATTTGCATGGCGTCTTGGAGAGGAAAGTATGATGCACAGTTAAAACAATTGCCAAATTTGATTCCTCTCAACGTAGCAGCACGTCAAAGAAACTCTATATAAGCATGCAAGTATAATTCATTTCTCATATGCAAATTTGGAGAAAGAAAAGTTGGAGAGAAAGTGAGTAAATTCAAACTTTAGAGAATTTTTTCATCCTTTTCAAGAAATTTTTCTTTGCAGGAAGTGCTGATTTATTTCTGAAATGGCTAAATCAAGCAAGGTGGCAATTGTTACCCAGCAGACGTAGATAAAGGTAAAGATGAAGGGCTTTCTTCCGGATTCCAAGATTGTTTCCAAGTGGAAGGAGATCCGTGATACAAATTTAGGAATGTTCAACATGGCTGCCTTCAAAATCATGATGTTTGGAGTAGCAAGACATAACCCATCTCCTACCGCTGCCAGGATAGTTGCAACAGCCAGGTTTCCCCCTTCAATTCAATGTCCAAACTTGATATTGGAATGTGCAAAACATTACAATCCGGAAAGGAGAACAATGTCAACATCAGGTGGCAAGTTGTTGGCCACCTTGACTTCGAAAGCTATCTGGGAAGCCTTCGGAAATCCTTCACATCATTCCATGACCTACAAGACCATGAACGAAGCAAAGGCAGTATACGAGGCAGGTCCTGACAGATATCATTAACAAGAATTGGTTGCAGAAGCCTAGACCGCACATCTCTAAAATGCCTAAGACACTCACCATTTTCAAATTCAAGCAAGAGTGTGGACCTGATAATGATGTTGAGCAGGATAATGGGGTGTTCACATAACCGTAAATTTTGAGCCATGGATGTTTTTCTACATTGGTGAAATCATGAATGCCAATGAATTAGTGGATTGGGCCAAGTTAATCAGCCACTACGTGCATGAGCAGCTGAAAGATTTGAAAGAAAAGAGGTCCAATCCTTCTACATGAGCTCCTATGTAATTTATATGCTTGCAAGGATGGGAGGTTTTAATGGTCTGTCGAGAAAAGGAGTCATGGGTTGCGGACCAGCACGGCTTAAAGTTCACGAATGTTATCCTCAACTACATCTCTACAATACTAATTCTTTCAAGTTGGCAAATGACACTTTCACCATGTACCTGACTAGGCTCATGCAGAATGAACTCCATACAAGGGTGTCCCCATAGGCCAAGGCTTTAGAGCAGAAATTTGGGGCCACATTCTTGTAGTTTCCAAAGTTTACTTATATTAGGACGCGAGGATTCATGTACTAGCCATATAAATTGCCTAGGTATCCATCTGACAAGTTGGTGCTACTAGAACTCATGAGACAACTGACAGCATACGATCAAATTCAGAAGAAGTTGTCTATTGAATTTCCCATTGTCCTGGATGACTATGAGGAGGTGTGCCTAAATTTGGCAATGGTTGAGAAAGCGATAGAGGAGTTGGCAATCTACTGCTTTGCATTTTACAAATCCAGAGCTCATTACAATATGTTGTGACATCTTCAAACATCACCCTATTGCAAATGGGGACCCCCACTTTTCGCTTTTTAGAGTAGAAGTTTTGCCTAGTTTCCTAGTGTTTGTCTTTGCCAATGAGAAGGTTTTTGAATTTTGAATAGGATCATGTGTTTAAAATGTCAAAATGAGAGTGATCCTGAGTTTTGCCTAAGTCTAGGGGTTGCCTTAGGGTTTTGATTTATTCTTGCTAAGTGTTGACCTTCTTGAGCGTTAACGTGTTTTTAAACACACGCATCAATGATTTTAAAGTGCCAAAGTATTCCCACACCTTTTGGAGTTGTTTTCTCGCTCCTAAGGTATTATTTAAGTTGATTTCGCACTTAATCTCGACAAATTTCCTAGTGTTTTGCTCAATTTTTTGGAAAATTTGCCTAAGTCCAACCTAATTTTGAAGTTTCTAAGCGATTTTGAGTGGTTAAAATGCCAAATTCCTAAGGGAAATCCATATTTCAAGGGTTAGAAGGTCAAATTCCATGCTAGAGGTGCTTTTCCCCTCATATTCCAGACTACCCACCCTTTTCCCCCACTCAAAACCCACACTACACATGGGTTTCCCCTGAAATCCATACTAGCTATGATTTTCCACCACTGTTTATCCATGCCTGAGTCGTTTTCCCCTGGAAGCATTAAAATTTGGCTAAGTGTCAGGATTTTTCTAGATTGCCTTCGTTTTCCCACCAAGAGTGCGGACTATAGTGCGGATGAAGTTGAGGATGATTCCATGCCTGGGAAGATTTTCCACCAAGCTGTTTTGTGACAAGTTAGTGCGCATTTTTGTGCAGACTCTCAGTCCATGCCCAAGTCGATTTTCCATTGAGAATGCATTTCATGATTTTGAGTCCGGATAACTGTCCAGACAGGGGTCGATTTTCCCCCTAGAGGCAAATTTGTGCAAGTTTGATGAAATTTTGTCGAGATTTTTATCCCAACATGGGGCGATTTTCCCCCAAGGGTTAATTTTGATCTATATTTTGGAATATTTTAAATAAATTGACCCCAAATTTAATTGTTTTTTACAAGTGTTGACGATTATTTAAAAATTAAAAACAATTATTTAATGACTTGCAATATTTTAAAAAATTAAAAAAATATTATTTCCCAGGCAAGTTGATTTTTCCAACACAAGTGTAAAAGTGCAAATGTTTTATCCCAGATTGCTTGTGTGATGAAAACTCATGGTGAAAACATGTTTAAAGAGAGGTGACTTGCATTAAAATATCATTATATTTGCTGAGTGTGATTGCTAAGTTCTTGATTTGGGTGATTTTCTCCGGCTAGGCGATTTTGGTGAAGTGTCTACTTGACACATTTGGAGCTGAAAGTTAGTTTTGTTGTTCATTTTCTGCCTATTCCCAGCTGGGCGATATTTCTTGGCAGCCATTGGAGCAATTTTTTTAGAGTAATTTTCAGATTTGGAAGGTGGCGCCATGGCTGAAGTTGGGCGATTTTATTTGGGAGGCTGATTCCTCCATATCTTGATGAATTTTGGTGATATTTTTGAGTGTTAAGGGGCTGCCATTATTTTCAGACCTTGCTGGGTGCCATTGCTAGGAGTGATTTGACCTCCATTGTTGGTTGGGAACACATTTTCAGAATTATTCTTCATTGCCCAGCTCATCCATACTAAGGCGATTTTGGTTAAGGGTTGTTTGGAGGAGTTTTCAGTGCATTTTCAAGGGCTGCCATTGTTGTTACAGTCTGAAACTCCATAGTTGCAAGTTGTCTTCAGACTGATTTTCATTTCCAACCATTTGCCAACTTGGAAAAATTTACTTGGACGTCATTTCTTATGAGTTTTTTGGACATATGGTGGAACTTCCATTGCTGATCTAAGTCTGAAACTTCACTTTCAGATTTGTCTTCAAACTTTGATATTTTTTACCAACCCTTTGTTTGTGCCCAGATTTGACAAACTTCACTTTGGGAAGGTGAAATTCATCAAATACAAGTGTTTCCTATGACTACGACAAGTTTAAATGACTGATTTATTGAAGTTACAGGTTGTCTTCAGACATTGAGCAGCCATTGTTGGACCTTGGAAGGGTGTCTTCAGACTTTAAGAACTAAAAATCAGACTTTTCCACTGTTGGCATTTTGATGATGTTTTGATTGTCATTGATGGACACATACTTTCTTTATGATGGACACACACTTTCTTGATGTATGAGTTATGCTCAACCGGTAATTGTTCTAACCGATATTATGTATTATAGTCTTTAGACTATCAGTGTTTTGCAGAAGATGTTTACTGGTCACAAATTGACTGAAGACCCAAGTGGTATGGAGACCTCAAGCAGTATGGAGAACTCAAGCAGTTCGAGGATCTCAAGCGGTACAAAGGAACAAAGCGGTAGTTAACATTTTCCAGTCTTCATTTCTGACAACCGGTAATCAATATATTGTATGAACCGGTATTACTCTGTGATGAGTTACCAACCAGTATTTTTGTGATGAGTTATCATCCACCGACACTTTGGTGGTGATTTTGTGTCGTGTTACCAAATGTGTCTAGATGCACTGAACCTAGGAACTTGTAGTTTAATTCTATTGGACGGACATGAAATCAGTTTCCTTTATAAGGACATCATGTCTAGGGTTTGCATGTAAGAGAGATGTATGATGTATGAGAAGGTTATGTGCGATCTTTGCATAGAAGATTAGGTCTGTGTGAAGAGTTAGTGTGGAGATATTGAAGACTGAAGTAGTGCTGAAATGCATTAACAATGAGCTATCAAGGATCTAACCAAGCATACTGTGCTAGTATCTAGATCACTCACATCTTCGACAAGTCTGAAACCCTTAACCGGGTAGGCCCAGCAAAGCCTTTTTAAATCCTCTAACAAGGTGGTTCACAACTATGGATCCGAAATCCTTTAACAAGGTAGTCTTTAACAGGACTTATCTCCTAATAGAGATCTAGATTCCTAACAGGATCTGTTCTGGTGAAGAACATTGTATGACCTTAACCGGTCTGGTTTCTATTCTGCAGATAGTTACTTGTGAGTTTCTGCTCACCGTGGTTTTTCCCATTTGGGTTTCCATGTCAAATATCTTGTGTTATGGTGATTGTGCTTTTGTGGGTGAATGCTTTGTTAGCTATTTGGTTTGCATTTGTCTTAACCGGTTTATTAGTAAATCTGTTGTACCAGTTATCTCCTAAACTATTTAAGAGTTTGTTTACAGTATTTTTTGGTATACTAATTCACCCCCCCCCCCCACTCTTAGTATTCATCATCCACGCCCTTTCCCAAGCATTTTCAGAATTGTGGTATACTTATTGGCACAAATTGTGATATTTTTCTGAGTATACCAGGTTGTCTTCAGACTGAAACTTCATTTCCAGCCACATAGTTGTGCCCAAATGTGACCATTTCTGGGTTTTGAAGGTCAAAATAATTCAAATGCAAGCATGTGACATGGCTGTGACCACTTCCAGCCATTGATATTCATCATTTTCAGAGTGTCTTTAGACTTTTTGGAGCCATTTTCAGACTTTCAGAGGGTGTATCCAGATTTGAGAATCAGAAAATCAGACTTCAATACACCATTTTTTGAGTATTTTCAAGCATTGGAGGCATATTCAGACTTAGTTCTCAGAAAATCAGACTTCTATCACAACTTTGATATAAAAAACCAGTAACTTTCTGGGTGTTTTCAAACCTCCAAGTGATATTTTCAGACCTGGACATTCATTTTTGGGCTCCAAGTACTTAATTTTCTGAGTTTACATGGGTGTCTTCAGACTTAGCAATTGTGATCAGACTTATCCCAAGTCTGAAAATCAGGTTTTCTTGAGGAGAATTTTCCAGATTTCAATCCGGACCTTCATATTTTCCAAAGTTGGTGTTACAATTTTCTAAGACTACCTATCACATGTTGGGACAAATGTCAGGGACAGAGTCCTGATGGTGTCCGGATTTCCACTCCATGGAATGGTGATCCAGTCAACACAAGATTTTCAAGGACAGTGAGTCTGGATGAGAGTGGGATTTCCACTGCAAGGCGGAATTACAAAGGAAGGAAGTTGTCCGGATAGGCATCAAATTTCCACCAAGTGAAGAATGGACAAGGATAATGTGGATGGTTTTGAGGAATGATCAGTCCATATGTGGATGGATTTCCCACCAAGGTTGAAATCAAATTTATCACATGGTTGTTTGATTCAATGCTTGTCTGTTTTGCAGGACTGTTACGAGGAAAGGAAGCACAATGATCAAGGCTTGAGGTGAAGGAGGATGCACGCAATGCAGATAAGGAGGATCAATACTTCAAAGATTGGATGAGGAATTCAGGATAGAGATTCCAAAAGGTGAAGATGAGGACTAGATCAATCATGAAGAAGACTTCACTTTGATGGTGAACAAATGAAGGTTAGCAAGTTCAAGAAATGAACACAAAAGATTTTACATCAAGAAATCCAGAACTAGATCAAGGAATTTCAATATGAAAGAGCGCCAAGGAAGGAAATATTTCAGGATTCCAAGATTGGGAAATTTTCCAAAACATAAGGAGGGAACAGTTCATGGAATTCCTTAACATAAGGATGGAATGTAAAGTATCATAAGGGATTCCAAACATTGTGAAGATGAAGAGTGTACAAGGCAAGATGAGGTGGCATCCTAGTTACCATTCGTTCAATCAAAGGGTGCCAAGTCAACATTCATTCAAGGAGGGAATAGGTGACACATGGTGCTACATCAAATATTATTTATCTTACCTACCCTTGTTTCTTATTGGCCAATGTAATGGTGTTTGTACAAACCCTAATTAGGGTTTTATCTTGTAATCTTGGTCGTTGATCTTGAATCAATCTGAGCCATTCATTTCTTTTGAGGCTCTATATAAACCTCATTGTCTCTCATTTGTAAGAGAGTTTTTGTAGAATTGTTGGTATATGTTGCAGCTATTTGAATCATAATCATTGTTCAATTGTTGGTGATTTTGCTCTTCAAGTGTTGAGTTTGCATTCATGGTTCTCAATTCCTCCAAGTTAGATTAGAATTTATTTTCATGTATGTTAGATTGAGTGAAAGATTTGTTGAATATTTTTGTCTGGAATCCTTAATCCATACCACTAGCCTCTTGCCGCTCGTAAGTGCGCCTTGTGTGGTCAACTGGAAATTTGAGTAAGCTTAACTTCAACTATTACGCGTCCCTTGACAAGCATCAACTTGGATGGTGTCAACGTATGATGGTGATAGTCTGAAAATCCTTAAGTATACCTTAGACGATTGCACTAAGCTTGTGTCAATACCTGTTTATGAGACCTCGCCTAGTTTGAGTCCACTAGATCTGTTCATCATTTCCTATATTCCTAAGCTTAAAATAGATTTCCTCCTAAACCCAATTCCTTTTGCCCATTTTTTAGTAAGAATTAAGTCTGGAGCTTCATTGCCAAATCCTAAGTTATCGGCATACCTATCCTGATCCATGATAAGATTGAGCATTCATGTACAATGTAAGTCCCCTTGTGATTCTAGCATTATCACATCAGACCACTGAACTTATCCACAAGTCAAGACCTGACATTTCGTAACCTTGGAGTTGTCTCATTTGATCGTGAAGCATAGCATATGAGAGACTTTGTTCAAGAGAGGATAAGATACCTTGGTATTTTATTATGTGTTCGCATGTGCATAAAAAACACATCAACACGATCCTCATTGTAAAATCAGGAAAGTTGCCGGATTAAAATTTGTACATAAGTTCCACCTAGAAGACTATTGGGCATGTGCCAAGGATGACCTTGAGGTCACGAAGAAGATATATTCCAGGTTGCCCCTTGACACCATCAGAATAGGTGAAATAATCCAAGTATCGGATCAAGTGAAGGAGGATTCGGACTTAACGCAGCCGGAATTTGAAAAGGTGAAAGATCAACCCATTTAGCTCCCAGACTGGTTGGAAATTGAAATTGACGATCTAGACATTTTGGCCAGATCTATTTTGAAATTCACTAGACATTGGGTTGATCGACATATCAAAAAATTCAAAGGAAGTGTTCGCTTGAGCTACCAGTTAATGGGAAACCTGGATTCCCATAATGAAGCTACCAAAGGATCTTCACAGGCTCATGCTAAAGAAGGAGAAGTTCGACAGAAAGGAGTTGAGCTTGATAAAGGAAAGAGTGCTCCGAAGAGGCAAAGGACAACAAGGAAGAAGGAAGCCCAACCTGAGATTCAACAGGAAGCCCAACATGAGATCCAACAGGAAGTTTAACAAGAGGAACCACCACAGAAAAGAGAAAGGGTGGAAAGAATGCAATTGCCAGCTAGCTCTTCTAGCGTGCAACAGGTTGAAATGTTTGCACAAGAAATTCTAGCCAATCCACCTAAATGTAATGTTCCTGGCAGTGCCCCAGGGCAAGATGTTGGCCTAATCAACCAAGAGTTGAAAGTCAACAACTTCCTCTCCATCCAGAAGAGCCACACCAAGATAGCTTCGTAGAGGCCATCCTAGGGGAGATGGAAGAAGTTTCACAGGAGCACAAGCAGATGGAGATTTATAATCAATCCATTCCCACCCCTGATTGGCTAAAGGATGTGTTAAGAAAGGAGCCAGAAAAAGAAATTGATCCAGCATGAGAATTAGAAGAGCTTTTGAAAAGAATGGATCAGCCAGCAGAGAAGAAGGCTCCCCGAAAATTGTCCAAGGTGATAAGAGATGAATCTGGATCTCGAACCTTGCAAATAGCTAAGCCTCCAGCAAACAAAGATAGAAATAAGATCACGTTGAAAGAGTACCAAATCAAACAAATTGATCTAGGGCATGCTTCCACAAGGCAGGTGATAGAAGACTTTGAAGGATATTCCCTGGTTATGAAAGAAAAGATGCAAAAAACAAAGGCAAAGTGTAAAAGGTTGAAAGAAGAAAACAAGGCCTTGAGCGAATATATCACGAGGCTCAAGCAACCGCTTAGAGAAGTAGATCCATCCTTTGTTCCTCCTTCCTCACTCTCTAAGGAAGTCGTTGATGACACGAAGACAATCAAGGCAATGGCCCAATGTTCCAGGGAATGGGTGGAAGACGTCTTTGCTGCAACTAGAAAATTCATTGAAAACTTGGCTCGTCTTCATTCCAGATTTGTTGCCTTTCTGAATAGATTAGAGGTAGCAGAAGGTCTATGGGAGGATGTTCACATCTATCAAGACTTAACCATTATGCGGCTCAGAGCTCTAATGAAAATTCCGAAGCAAGCGCTAATTGATGGGAAACTGATTCAAGAGAATGCGATCTATGATTTTCCTCGATGGTTTTGCGTCGTTTGCATCGGAAAGAATACCTTTGAAAAGTTTAACATGAAGTCTTTGACTTTAAAAGACTCAATTAGAAGGGTGCAAGAAGAGATTATCAGTGTGATCGAAGCATTGTTCGCAAAGAAGTTGAATGAGGATGGAGTAACAGTCAACTTCCTGAGAACTCAGCTGCACGAGTTCTTCTTCGTAGGTTCATTCTCCAAGGAACATTTTGAGAATGTTTCTTCATTTTCTAGCATAATGAAGAAGACACGGGAAACAATGGTGGAATGGGAGAACTTCTCCAAGAGCGAAGAGGAAATCATCTTGATGGAGTTCGACATTGAAAGTGTGCCAAGTGTCTCCGTAGGAGAACTGGAAGCTATCATCGCCAAATTCATCACTTATGCAATTAATGAGCGAGACAACAGTCATCCATTCCTGGACAAGAATCTTTTGACTAAGTAGTGGCGGCACACTTATTGCTGCAATATCTTGAGTAAGTGGCGGCCTAGTCAATGCATGTTGAATTCATGAAGAATCTTTTGCATGCAACCGCCATATTTATGATTTTATGATAGATTCCTTCCGAATGTCGTCGTCGCATGGAGGAGTGATGGGCAGTTATGTCTGCATGAACATTTCTGCATGGGGAATGTTCATGGTGTGTTGGGCGAACTTGATGTAAATGGTGCATTTAATGCACAAGTGGATGCCATTTTGGGCATGTTTGAATTAATTGTATATGGGTTTCATGGGCATTAATTGTTGATTCCCACCTTGTTGCATCATGTGTGGGGAATCTTTTAGGGTAATACCCTAATTAGGGTTTGCATGTCCTTATGGCTTGAGGCCTATATAAAGGGGTGACCCCCCTCATTTGTAAGGAGGAGAGATTGATTTCAGAGATTGTTGCTATAAGTTTTTAAGCAAATCACTTAATACATTATTCAATTGTTGGTGTATTCTTGTGTTGCCTTAAGGCTTGCATGGTCTCACTCTCTTCATTTAGAATAGATTTTCTTTTAAGTTATTAGATGAATGGGATTTGATAGGATTGCTTGTTGTAAAATCCGAGCTCATACCTTTTGTTTGCAGCTGATTGTTGTCTACTTTGTAAGGTTAGTCTAAGCCTATTTTATGTGTGGACTTAACTTTGATTATCAAGTGCATGTTGTTCGAATTGATGGCATTCATTGGTAATCTGAAAAAATTATTTCACAACCCCTGAAGATTGCACTGCCTTCGTGTAGTTGTGCTATGCTGGCAAAGCGAAGCGTGGTTTGATTTTGCACTTGTAATCTCGTCTCTTTGTTCTTAGGATTAGACTAGATTTAGAATAGCTTTCTAAAACCCTATCCCATTTACTTTCTACATATTTCAACCCCAAAATCCAAAAGGAGAGCTTTTATTGTAAAACATTCGCGAAAGTTATCCTTGAAGCTACAAATTTGTTGAAATCTCCTTTGAATATAAGTAAGGCCCCTTAGATTACTAGTAAACACATCAGCCAACTGAGTCACATCCGTGCATAAAAGAACCTTGGAGTTAGCGGTTTGATCTTTTTTGCAATCTTAGCATACGGTCTAACCTTGATCAAGAGAGAGTAAGGTGACCGTTGGTAACTTTATTTTGTGTTAGACATTGTCATAAAAAACACATCAACATGACAAAGATTAAAGAGAAGCAATATACTATAAGTCACGATTCTATTATTTTAGAAGGGTCAATGATTAGCATAAAGGCAAAAGAAACAACATTCATATTATGCTAAACAGTGAGGCACCTGAAGCAACGATTAATAAGTAAACAAGGCAGCAGTTGGTTTTGATTATGAAGAGGCATCATTAAGAAAGCTTATGACCATTCTTAAGGGTCAGCATCTTTCAAAGGGTGTGTCTCTCTTCATAGAGACATAAAGATATAAAATATAGAGCACATTGGAGGAGGGCATCAAAGAAGATAAAAAGAAATGAGTATTGCGGAAAGAGATCTGCAATTCAGAATACAGCCATATTCCATATAGTAAATATTGTCGTGTGCATGAGAATATGCTTGATGTATATGCCTAGTGTATGCAATGTAGATAAACATTATCATATATATTTATGCTCTTTAAATATCTCTTACCAAGATATTAATAAACTTTATTATGCTTCTTTAATTAATAAATAAGTTGTCTATTCTTTATTTCTAAAAGCAATCATTAAGGAAATGGAGGGAAATATGTTAGGGAGAGGTATTAGACGGATTCCCCCAAATTAAGTAGACCACCCCAAGGGATGGAATTATCAAAGAAGGATGTTCCTACCACTTGTGGGCCAAGGGGCGAGTTGTCTTAGTTGGATGCTCCGTGCCCTTGGGCTTAATAGGGTTGAATAGTCTTCCTCAATAGACCAGTTCCCTTGAATTAAGTAGACCCCCCCAAGGGATGAAATCATCAAAGAAGGATGTTCCTACTGCTTGTGGGCCAAGGGGTGAGTTGTCTTAGATGGATGCTCCATGCTCTTGGGCTTAATTGGGCAAAACAATCTTCCTCAATAACCTAGGTTCCCTCGAAATAAGGAGGCCACCCCAAGGGGTGGAATTATCAAAGATGGATGTTCCTGCCGCTTGTGGGTCAAAGGGCGAGTTGTCTTAGTTGGATGATGCACGCTCTTGGGCTTAATTAGGTTGAAAAATAAACGGGTATCCTTTGTGGTTTTCCTCTCCAAACCATACTATGATCAATTATGGGAGATGGAACTATTGATGCCTGATTCCTAAAGTTCAAAACCCATTGCATGATTATCTAAATAGATTAAGATAATTATTGATATATATGCACTTATATTTGTTGTTGGTTCCTGTTGATGTGTTTTTTAGGCACATGCGAACACAAAATAAAATACCATAAGTATCTTATCCTCTCTTGAACAAAATCTCTCAAATATTGAAGAGTAGCTTAAGAATCACTTGAGAAGACTCCAAAGTTCATGAATGTAGGGTCACTACGTGTGGATAAGATCAGTTGGTTTGATGTGATTATGCTGGAATCACAAGAGGACTTACATTTGAATGCCTGAATGTTTGATTTGTTGGAACTTAGGTCCTATCTACTCAATTGGAAGATAAAAAAGAGCAAAAGAGAAAGGCTTTGTCTCACATTCGTCATGTTTCGGTCTTGTCAATATCTTAAGATACCCTTTTATATCTAGTTCCTTCATTAGCATTAAAAGTTCTTGCATGAACTCACATCTAGATATATCTATTGTAAACATTCTTCCAACCCTATACCAATGATCACTACCCAACAGGCTAGCAAGGAAAGTTGTGCTCTGATACCACTATAATGACCAACCTTGATTTTTTTTTAGATATGTGATGCTAAAATTCTAACCAATGAAGATAGATTGCCATTTATTTTGCTTCAGTCTATATTCATGATAATAATGAACAAAAAGCAGGATATATTTGCATAAAGGCATAGAATAGCAACATTAGATTGTAACTAAACCTCAGTCAAGATTCATAGGACAATGCAAAAGATTACAAATCAGATTTCAATTAACAGTGTTCTGAAAATCAGATTAAACATTCAAATTGCAGACCTGATACAATCACCCTTCACTAAAACAAGTAGCTTAGAGATGTTCCCAGAACCAAAGCAGGGCATAAACGGACTAAGGCGATTTCTTGAATTAATAAATACGTCTCTAGCTGCTCCAAATCTGCTCTAGCAGTCACTATTTGTTAACAGCAGTATTAAACTCAGAAATTTACCACTTTCTGATGCTTGGAAAACCCCTTAAACATTCTTCTCAAAGCCCATGAGCTAGCAAGGGGATGGCGCCAGGCTTCTAGGGATGATTGGCATAAATTAATCAGTTCTTCAAATCTTGCAAACAATAACTAAAAAGACAACGCCCAGTCAAGAGGAGCACAGTGATCTCTAAACTCACACCACATTATCAAAAACCACACACTACACCAAAACCAACAAACCCATATCAAAATACTGAATATATCTTCATTTATTCAACTCCAAAATCATCCAAATCAGGCCAAAATTAGTGTAAGATCTGATTACTGAGCTCCAACCAGCTAGGGTTGGTCTTTTACCACTGAAACCAGCGATCTAGCAGAGGGTTTTTGTTATACAACCAACAACGATAAACTTTGGAAGCATTCCAGCAGCATTACTTTATGTTGTCAAAAGCAATCATGTCAAATGAGCACTCAAAACATGAATATATAAAGTGAAAAGGAAATTAAAGTTGCAAGGTATACGCCCTTGGTCTCCTTGTGTTGTGTAGTGCAATGCTCAGGTTTGCGACGTGGCTTAACCACCTCCCGTGGATTCATTAAGTCTCACGATTGCATCAGCCATTAACAAGTTGATCTTTTGGTGCAACGACAACTATGTTTCCAACAAGTGATATCAAAGCCTAGATCATGGGTTCAAACTGCTCGCTTGCACTAGGGAAGATTGTTGCAAGGTGTGTGCCCTTGGTCTCCTTGTGTTGTGCAGCAGAGGGCTCAAGTTTGCAACACGGCTTAAATGCCTCCCATAGATTCATTAAGTCTCACGGTTGTATTGGGCATTAATAGGTCGATCTTTTGGTGCCACGACAATTGTGTTTCCAACAATTAGAGCAACCATCCTTCAATTTAAAACCTTTTCCCTCCAAAACCAAAAGTTGAAAGCAACTTAAAATCCTCATTGAAGTTCGAACCTTTTTGAGTGCTCAAATAAAACATTCAAAATTTACTTTATGTTGTATTATTCCTCCTTGACATTCCCTTTCGAAGCATAATATAAGCTCAATAAAATAAATATTTTTCCTCTTACTTAGGCATCTAGTTTGGATGTCAAATGCCCCATCTGTTAAAAACTTCATGTTTATAAGCCTGAAAAATAAATTGAATGAATGATTCAATAATTGGATGATTACATTGAACAATATACAAGCGTATATAAAGAGATTGCAAGGACGATGTTCTAAATTAAGAACAAGTCATTTAAAGTGAACTACTAAAAAGCCAAACGCTAAATAAAGCTTAAAAGCTAATTACCTAAAAAGCTAAATGCTAAATAAAGCTTAAAAGCTAATTAACTAAAAAGAAAAAGCTAAATGCTAAATAAAGCTTAAAAGCTAAATGACCATTAAACAAGGAACTAAATATAGGTGACTAAAATATAATTAAATATTCTAATACCCTCCTCCCTTAATGGTCATTCTATCTACTAACTACCCTACAGAAGACACTGCAGGTCTTTTGATCACAACCGAAAAGAACACTCTGCTGCAGTGGAGACCCTCCCTGGATCTAAAAAGTGTTAATGACCAAGAATATCAAAATCCATCCAACTTGACGTTGGGTAACCAAACTAAAACCTGAAACCATGATTTTGAGGAAAATCAACAAACCCTTTTGCAGAAGAGTATCAACTCCAAAACTGACAGCAAGATACCACGATTGCAGATGTTTGCCCTGGCATGTGCGACCCAAACTAACTGCAACATAGCACAATTTTGAGGAGAAAATCGAAAAACCAAGAAATCTGAGGTTACAAATCATCGTTTTTGTGGAAAAAAAGGGTAAAAACCCTTGAAACAATTTTTGTGAAAAAAATTGAACAAAACCCTGAAACTTTGCATGGCAAGACCCAAAACACCACATGGTAAGACACCAAACATCACGCAGTAAAACATCAAACATCATGCAGGAAAACACCAAACAACATCACGTGGTAAAATACTAGACATCACGTGGTAAAAAAGCAAACGTCACGCGACAAAATAGCAGACATCACATAGTAAAACAACACTCCCTGATTTTTGAGGAAAAATCAAGCAAAACCCTCCCATGATTTTTTTGTGGAGAAAAATCAGAAAACCCAAGCAAGCTTTGCAGATGACAAATAATAATTTTTAAGGAAAAAGTTCTAAACCCTACAAAAAAATTTTGAGGAAAAAAAATGTGAAAACCTAAAACCTGTAGGACGAGGTCTGGCCTAAATCAATCTATCAAGGCAACGATATTCAAATATCGTGAACATGCACAGTTTCCAAGTGTTGTGGTAGCTATTGAACTTCTGTCTATGTTCCAACATGATGCTGGTCAAAGATGCCATCACAGAATCCGAGGTTGATCGAGGTCAACTCAGTGAAAGCAAGAGACAGAAGAATTTGATATTTTTTTTTAAATCAAAACAGAAGCAGCTGCTGAAAAAACTGAAACCTTCGGAGGAGAATTTTGGCACGAATTCCAAAGTTCCAATTTTGAGGTTTGGAAGAAACCCGGAAATTAAAATTTTTTGCAAACTTAAAACCTGAAATTTTTCTTGAAAATAATCAAAAAATAATAATAATTTGCAGAAAATAAAAAAATAACTCTGATTTTTTTTGTAAAAAAAACCAGAAAAATATTGACGATTTTTTTTTCCAAAAAAGGGCAAAAAAAATAGGGTAGAAATCCTAGGTCAGATGTACAACATAAACGGCACCCAGAAGACACCAAAATTCCCAACGTCCGCAGAATTAGCAGAAATCGCTGATTGTTTTTAAATTCCAAGACAAATTTGCTAGCACAAAATTTAAGGCACAGAAAACGAGGCACCTAGAAAAATATGGGACCAACCCTGAAAAGCTCTCGAAAAACACACCAAGAATCTGAAATCAAAATGCAGATCTAACGGCTCAAAATTGAGGCACAAAAAACGATGCACCTAGAAAAATATGACGACGACCAAGTTGAGGTCTCGAAAAACCCACCACGAATTTGTATCCAAAATAAAATTTCGACTTGAACTGAAAGGTCAAAACCCTAGTCGAAAATTGCAGAACCTTAGGAAAATTTTCAATCTACAAAAACAACCTCCAGGTTGCAGGCCTGAAAATCTGCAGAACCCTAAAAAATCATGAACTGTTGCCCGTACAAAGAAATTCGCCCACGAACCAAAAACCCTCAAAACCCTAAAAAACTTTCAAAAAGGCAAAATTGTTTTTTATAAAAAAACAATAAAAAAATCTGGAAAATATTCCAAAAAGAAGGCCATGAAGTTTTATTAAAAAATTCGCCAAACTTCAAAGAATCCCATCAACCCGCTCTGATACCATGAAAAATAAATTGAATGAATGATTCAATAATCGAATGATTACATTGAACGATATACAAGCGTATATAAAGAGATTGCAAGGACGATGTTCTAAATTAAGAACAAGTCGTTTAAAGTGAACTACTAAAAAGCCAAACGCTAAATAAAGCTTAAAAGCTAATTAACTGAAAAGCTAAATGCTAAATAAAGCTTAAAAGCTAATTAACTAAAAAGCTAAATGACCATTAAACAAGGAACTAAATATAGGTGACTAAAATATAATTAAATATCCTAATAAGGCCAAGGGGGGAATGTAATGTCCCCAATTTTAGCCTTTAGGCTAATAGGTGTTATAAGGAGAAATTAATTAAATTAATTTCTTATAAAGTCATTAAAATAAATTATTTATTAAAAAGTGACTTTATATTTAATTAATTTAATTAAAAGTGACTAAAGTATAAAAATAAAATAATAATTAATAGTCACTTAATTAAGAATAAATATATTGTACCTACCTCCTTCTAGAAGGTGTCTCGTGACGGGTTATGGAAAAGGTTAAATAGAAGAGGGTAAGAGAAGGAAAGAAGACTTGGAATTGATATTGTGGAGTTGAATTGGTTTTGTAGAACCAGTTGGTGTCTGCATACTAAGGGTCTTTGGGAATGGAAACTCCCATTGATCGCATAACTGAGAGGGTGAAAGATCTCTTGAGGGGTTGCATAGAAGAGGTGACATTTCAGTCATCTCACTTGAGCTCAATTGAAGATTTAAATCAGATTGTTGGAAGATTGCTTCAGATTTCAGATATTGCTGTTAGGTTTATTAATGATGGTGAATGTTTTCTAGAACATTAAGGCAAAATTCATTGATGATTGGAAGAGGCAGATTGAAGGATTAAGGGACTGATTTTTTGTTTCAGGTTGCAGACCTCTCCTACCATGATTCCTGTTTATACATCTCCATTGTACAATGATCCTCACATCAGAAGGCAACAGTGACAAGAGCTGGTAAGGGCGATCTTTTAGAGACAATATTGGAGGTGATTCGAAGTCATCTTGGCCTCTGATCAAACTCAGATCAGAAAATTATATCAGACTGTCCAAAACCCGATTTTGCTCATATTTCTCTCAAGGTGCATCAATCTTCACAAACAAGGATTCCAAATTGCAGTGGAGGATATGGCAATATTGTTTGGACAGGTATAGGGCAGTTTGGAGTTTATTTTTAATTCTTTAGAGGGGCCGAACCTTGGCAGGTCCGCCACCCTCTAACTCCTTCAATTTCACCTTTTGAAGCTTGTGATTGGCCAAAGTTCTTCCAAGGAGCAGGCGCTATCATTTAGTGTGGAGACCAATCAGGTTGGACACAGATTGGGTGACCTTGGTGTGCAGTAGTGTTGACGTGTATTTTGTACACAATCATACACAGAATAAAATACCCAAGGGTACCTTATCCTCTCTTGAATAAAGTCTCTGATTGCTGAAGATGTCGCAAAAAAAGGATCAATCAAGGTGACTCCTATGTTCTTTTATGTAGGGTCTCTACGTGTGGATAAGCACCAGTGGTCGTTGTGAATGCTGTTTCATCAAGGGGCCTTACGTCCTCTAAGCTGTAGGAACAAGATTTCTCTAAACTAACAAGTTCTCAAAAAAGATCAAAGGGTAGAGTTTGCAAGGGATAAATTCTAATCTAATCCTATGAATGACCTAATGTAGGCTAGACTTGGCAAGATTCTACCAATTTCAATATTGCCATGAAATAACAACCCAATTGAAATTGATGTGATCTTCTAAGGTAACAAATGATTTTTCAATTCCTCAAGGATCATAGACACTACCACAAAGGCACATATCCAAAGCTCAATGACGATTGAAAGTTTAAGCAATTCAAGTCTCTCCAGTTGACCACACAAGGCATTCCTACAATCAGTAAGAAGCTAGTGGTTTGGAACGTGAATCTCACCAAAGATCAAGCCCAACACTTAGTCCTTCAAACTTAAATACTACTTCGACTGAGAATGATTCAAAAAAACAAACAACCATGAAGATAGCCACAAGAAATGCAATAAAACACCATAACTTCAATATTTTATTGATCTCAAAGCCAAAATAGGCAACAATTGCTTGAAATTCTTTCTTCAAAACTCAATCTTGCCACAAAATAACTTTCTTCTCTCCAAAAGCTCTAAACTTCTAACTATTTCTTATTGCTCTATTTCTAATTACAAAATGAAAATGAATGAGGGTATAAATAGCATCCTCAATTACAATGAACAGCCCAGATCAAAAGAAGATCAACGGCTGAGATTCTGACACCTAAACCCTAATTAGGGTTTTATTACAAAAGTTCCCTTTTTATTGCACAATATTAAATGCATAGCCAAATATTTAATTTGGCACAAAAATCTAGGAAACATAGACCAATGATAATTAAGGTGCCATGTCATCTATAACAACCTCTCTTCTAGAATCTTATTCCCTTTCCAATGCTCCTTTTTAGCATATGCAATGAATCTAGACACGATTCCCTCAATCTCAGCAATAGGAATCTCGAGAAGATTCCTCATCCGTTCTTCCAAGTGAATAATCTAATCAAAGGCCTTGAGAAGAGCTGCGTCCCATTCAAGTTCGAGTTCCTTGATTTTCTCAATCAGGAGCATAGTAGCAAACATTTGATCTCTTTGCTCATCTGAAATAACATTCTCATCTTTGCAAAAGATGACTTTGACCCTTTCTTCCAACTCTTGAAAATCGACATCCGTCTCAACTTCGATCCTTCTACCAAGAATAGTGCATAAAACCCCAAAAACCTTGTCCTGGATTGGATGGATGACCTCCTCCACTTGATTGCATTTGGCGCTGGTATCCTCAAAAAGAACTTCCTTCATCTGGAGTAAAGTAGACCACTAGAGTAAATTATGAGCTCCTCCATCCATTATCTTTTCTTGTGCTAAGGTCTTCCTTGATGTTTGCCTGATTACTTGAAGAACAGGAATGATAACATCTTTAGTATGAGCAAAGGTGGCTACTGTTATCATTAGGTTGTGGATGATCTCAAGGACCTGGATAGCCCGATGAATGGTCTGCATCATTCTATTTGCAAACTCAACGACAACTGTATGGGATTTGTCAATCCAAGAGCTCATAAGTTGGACCAAGCTCTTAACTCTCTCTGCCTCACCAACTGATTCAAGGGGAAGTGCTTGCACAGGAGATACTGCTGGATCCTGCCGTCCCAAAGGCTGACTGAGGTGGCTAAAGTAGCCTCTCCAAGCACCGACCTCTCTCTCAAGTTTTCTATTCTTTTCCATTTCTCCTCTAAGCTTGTCTTTAAGTGCCTCAAACGAATCAGTTGCCTCATCCAATGCCTGCTCGGTGGTGAGTGGACCAAGCTCAACGGTTTCTACATCATATTCTTCTGCAAGGATTTCACCCTCGTACTTGTCCACTGTTGGTGTAGCTATCTGCAACTTCCTGGACCCTGTCTCATCTCTGATCATCTTGGACATTTTGGCGGCCTTCTTCTTTTCTGTTACTCCCTGAGAATTTCCGACAAGGCTATCTAAATCAATCACATTATCTTCATCTTCGATCACAATCACCCTTGTTAGTCTCTCCTTCAACCAATCCGAAATGGCGGACCTTGTCTCTCTAACTTGTATTTCTTTAGGTAGTGGTTCTTCTTTCCGGAGAGGAGATGTCGCTTCATCGTCATTCTGGTCTTCATGTAGCTCATTGACCTGGGGAGATTGACTTGATGAACGTTGAGATGTCTGTCCTCCTTCATGTTTATCATTTTGGACCATTGATTCCATAGACTCCTCCACTTCAAGTGTCTTCTTCTCCTGTCGAGAAGATGTGCCGGATGAGCGGTCTCGATTGGCTTCTTGCTTCTTCTTGGAAGATTCTCTTTTCTCAGGTCTTTCCTTTCTCTTCGCACCTCTAGGATGAGGATTGCCTTCACTTACGCTTCTGGGGTGAGGATTGCCTTCACTTGTGCATCTAGGATGAGGATGGCCTTCACTTGCGCTTGTTCCTCCTTCTGTCGTCCTTTCCTCCAAAGTAAAAGTCATAGATATGTTTTGCTCTCTCAACTTTTGATGTTGCACATCAACCCATCTGCGAGTACAGGACAAAACTGGGGCCATCAAAGCCTTTAAGTCCACCACCTCAGGTTCATTCCAATCTATCTTTACTACCTTGTCCTCTCTATCATATGATGACTGGAGGTGCCTGCCACTGTCTTGAGCTTGATCGACCACTCTGTAAACTTTGCATTTCCTGATGAAATCCAAAGGCAATCTGGAATGCAACTTTCTTTTCACTTCTAAATCATCTGAGAGATTCATCCAAAAGTCCTCTACCTGACATTCATGCTTGTATTTCCTACCAACTATCTCTTCTATATATCCATAAGGATCAAAATTCTCCCTCAATGAAAAGAATGAAAATGAATATAAGGCCAACTCCTTTTCTGCATCATCTAAAGCTGAAACATTAGGACATACCTCAACTAAATTCCCTAGCATGATAGGTACAGGGATCCCATTTCCATGCCTGTGTCTGAATGCCTTCGCATAAGCTGCCAACTGCCTAGTCACCTCAAGTAGTACTATCCTGTCTGTCGGATATCTTGGCAACATATATGGAGGTGAAGGACACCCATGAACTCTGATATATGTAAACTTCTGGAATTGGATAAACCAAGCACCATACCTCTTTACAAGTTCTTGTGCCTCTTGAGATAGCCGATTGTGAATCCCGCCTTGCAGTGTCCTGGTGATGTTCATCGTGAAAGTATCATTGACTAACTTGTAGTTGCTTCCTGGTGGATGATGCAAATGCACATAAGAGTCACAAACTCTAACCTCTCCAGGTCCTCTTCCAATCGCCCCTCTGTGAGGTAGTCCTGCATACTCAAAACTTCTGATCAAGGCATATATGATGTATGAGCTCATGTGGAATGACTTGGTAGCCTTTAGTCTTCTCAACTGCACGTCCAAGCAATGGCTAATGATTCTAGCCCAATAAATTGTTCCTTTTCCTTGAACTATCACTTGGATGAAGAAGAACATCCACTTCTCAAAATAGAAGGCTTGAGGAGCCCCTATAACTCGATTGAGTAAGGTTATCAAATCTCTGTACTCCTCCTGGAAGTCGATCCTATGTGGTGTGTTGGGAATCTTGCTCAGGCGAGGACGACTTTTGAGTAACCAATTCTTGTTGATGATGCTCAAACAAGTGTCTGGATCATCTTCGTACATGGATCTTGCTCCTTCCAAGCTTTTGTAAATCATATCTTTATGTTCTGGCAGATGGAGAGCTTCACTGATAGCCTCATCTGAAAGATAGGCCAAAGTGTTTCCTTCCTTGGACACGATCGATCTTGACTGTGGGTCATAATGGCGGGCACACTCGATCATCAGCTCATGGCACTGGACTGCTGGAGGGAAGCCGGCCGCCTTGATAATACCACTTTCAATTATTCTCCTTGCGACAGGTGATGGCTTTCCAATGTAGGGGACCTCTCGAAACTTCTTCACACTGAAGTTTCCCAAGTTGGTATCTCCAATGTTGCTCCATTTTGACACGATCTTGGTCTCCATTTCTTCATTCCTTTCATCTTCCTTCATAAGGGCTGGATGACTGGTGGATGCTCCCGCCTTTGGGGTCGCCATCTTGACGCCTACACAACATTTCATAATGATCAATATACCTTGGAACGTAAAAAAAATATAGATTGGACTTTAAGTTTTAAATTTAGGAAACTTCATGATAAATCTTTGAATTATCATTTCCTAAATACGAATATGCAATTGGAAATTCAAAATTTCAAAATTTAAACAAGGGAGATCTTGCCATACCTCTCTTTGAGAACTAGCTCTAAAAAATGATGCAAAAATTAAGAAATTCGCTAGGCAAAATGAAGATCGAAGTCTTCTGGCAAAGGCGCCTCTTTCATCAACTTCACCAGCTTGGGTTTTCAACGCCTTAAGGGAAACTCGCTCCACCTCTAACAAAGTTCGCACTCCTTCTTGGATTGATTTCGCTCCTTCTATTGCTTCTCCAAATTGCATGTAAACAATGATTGAATGATGGATTAAAATGCTTCAAAGTACCTCCCATATATAGGCGCTTATGCTTTGCAATTGCCCATAGGCCGACTTAGAAAATAGGCAAAAATAAACAAAAATTAAATAAAAAGGAGGCCGACCTTTATTAAAATATTTAAAATAAAACCCCAAGCGCTCTCTTTTTTATTTAATTTAATAATTAATTAATTAAATGCCTTTGCAATTAAATTTTGATTTTTTAAAAGGCTTAATTAATTATTAAATGCCTTGTGCGAACTCATTAAATGCCCATTTTAATTTAAAAATATTTCAAAGTTTTATCGAATTTAGCATTTAATGCAATTCAAAAAATGATGGCGCCTAAACATGGGAGGAATAAGGGACGTCTATTAACATCGCTCTGGTCCCTGGGAGAGGGACAGGAGCGCCCCTTCATTTTAGTCTTCCATCTTTCATTTTTTTACATTTGAAACTTCATCCTTGATGTTTGAAATGGCATTTTCGCTTGGAATCTTGGGTTTGATTCATGTGATCTTTGGAAGGGGCGAACCTTGGAACATTTTCGCCTTGGTCCCTGGGAGAGGGACACGAGCGATTTTCACATTTAGCCTTGGTTCTTGTCTTTTCCAATCGCCAATTCATGTTGCAAGGCAATCGATGATCTTCCTTGTTTGCTTTATGTGTGCCAAACTCATTTCTTCAATACCAAATGAGCTCTTCCAAGGATATTCGCCCTGGTCCTTCAGTGAAGGACAGGAGCGATTTTTGCTTTTGAGCTTAAAATTGTCGACTTTTGACGTTAACTCCTTGTTCATCGTCTTCCTAAAGACATTTTGGACCTTGCAAGACTTCGCCTTGACGTGGTTTTGGAAGGAAATGACTGATTCTATAGAAATCGCCCTGGTCCTCCAGTGAAGGACAGGAGCGATCTTTAATCCATGGCACAAATCCTTAATCATATCAATATCAAATCATCCTCAAGGCGTAAAATGTTGTTCCTTAATCCATCTCGAGTCCTGCAAACGAAAGTAGCACTCCAAAATGTTAGGCAATAAGGCAAATTTGAAGATTTCGCTCTGGTCCCTAGGTGAGGGACAGGAGCGCCTTAGCCAATTCCATCAAGTTCTCGTGGTCTTTGCAACTTTGTTCCTCTTTGAAGCATTCCCAATATCATCTCCATCATGTGCCTTGGCTTGGATTCGACCAAACTTGGAAGGGAAGTCTTGATAATACATTTTTCGCCCTGGTCCCTGGGTGAGGGACAGGAGCGCCTTGGCCAAAATAGGCTCCACTTGTGTTTTGCAATCTTCCAAAATTATCTTCAATGGAGCGATTACGCCTTCCTTTACTCATTCCAAACATAAAACTTGCTTCACTTTTGCCAAAAACTTGTCTTGAGGGAAAATCGCTCTAGTCCCTGGGTGAGGGACAGGAGCTTCCTTTGAAATTCACCTTGGTCCCTGAGAGAGGGACAGGAGCGCCTTGGCCAATTTGGATCGATTTTCTCCATTGTGGTCCATTCAAGTTATATTCAATGAGAAAAACGTACTTTCCTTGATCTCTTCCAAATCGCGAAATCATTTAAATCTTGCAAGGGTAAGGCAAACTTGGAATTCAAGCTCCGGTCCTTCAGTGAGGGACAGGAGCGATTTTGTCATTTTAGCATATTTCCTTATTAGTTGGTCGCTCAAATTATATTCAATGGAAAAACATGCCCTCCTTGATCCCTTCCAATCAAAAAATTGTCTTGATCCTGCAAGGACAGTGCAACTTTGAAAAACAAGCTCCAGTCCTTCAGTGAGGGACAGGAGCGATTTTGGTCCTTAAGGTCAAATCTTCATAATTTTCATCTCAAATTTCCTTTGCTGGGGAAGATACCATCATTTCACAAGTTATGAACAAAAGTCCAAATCCAAAAAATGTCCAAGAAGGTGTGTTTGAGGAAAATCGCTCTGGTCCCTGGGTGAGGGACAGGAGCGAACTTGTCTTGTTAGGCCCAAAGTTCAATCTTTCGTTGCCAACGACCAAGTCTAGATACTCCTTTATGCTTGTTTCATCCTTCATTGCATCCTTATTCTGTCTGTTCGATCAAATGAGGCCCAAAACGATCTAGATGAGCCATTTCGCCCCGGTCCTTCAGTGAGGGACAGGAGCGACTTGGCTTTAAACTTTTAAAACTTGTCATTTTGAGTCTTCAAAATCTTCAAAATCTTCAATTCATGTTCGATTATATCCCCTGGCGATCCTGCACAAAACAATTAAAACAAGTCAATAACCAAGATGCATAAAATATCACTTTCGCCCTAGTCCCTGAGAGAGGGACAGGAGTGATTTTGCCCTTATAAGCCAAAATATCAAAAATTAGGTCCTCAAATCACTTCATCATGCAGGGCTAAGTCGTTTTTAAGTCCAGAAATCAGTTACCTTGCTTCCAAAATTTTGGTTAGAGTTTGCCCAGACAAAATGCATAATTTAATCATTAAAATGCTATTACTTAGACCTAACTTGAATTTGCCCTCAAAATCCTGACTGGACTCATCCTGAGACATACTCAACTTCCTAATAGACTCAAGCTATTTCAAAATTGCAATCTCAGCGAGGATGCTTAATAATCTTTTAAAATTAGACTGGACTCAGCTTGAAAATATCAAAAGGCAACTCCTAAAGCTTAACCCTAGTCCAGACGACTCACTCACTTACTCAAAACCCTAAAAGCAGAGAGAAGAATAGGCAAAACAAAATCAAAAAAGAAGGGGTCCCCATTTTAATGGGGCGATGTGTGAAATGGTCACAACAAGTAGCAGCAACATCTCTGAGACAACCACTTATAGCAGTCATGGTGGGATCTAATAAGGGCATCTTTACACATTGAATTTGATCAAGGATCTTCCTTGGTGTTTAGCGCTATCCTCTAGTTGGCAACCAAACCATTTGAAGGAAGAATTTGGGATGTTAACAGCTGATCGCTTAGCGTTCTCAGACCTACAGTTGCAGCAGCAGGGCGTTAGAGAAAGGAGTTCAAATTGGCATAGTGAAGGCTCTTTGGTACACAATTTGCTTGCCTCTTCCTTTGTTCAACAAGGCAATACATGTCAGGTGCCACCAATTAACATTCCATGTATTATTTCAGTTAGTTATAGAAACATGACTGTCAGAGTCTTCAGAATTTTCTGTCTTAAAGTAGGCTATTGTAGGATCATTATAAGGATCCATTGCACATGTTTGGGAGATAATTAAAGAAGGAATCAAGTTGCACCCCCTTATGTATGAATGTTAAGAGGATGTTAGCCAACTATTTGTCAAAATGTCAGCAAGCTGTTGGTAGGTGCTTATGGGTCAATATGGGCATAGAACTCTATGATTTAATGACATGCATCTTGACAATTGTCTAATCTACTAGTCATCATTAGTTTTTGATGTTTCATGAAATATGCGTTTGACAACCTCCCTCGAAATCTGAAAATTCTGTAAAAGAAGACATATCAGCAAGACAATAACTTGGTATCAGCAGATATTCCTTGTGTACTTAGTCATAATTCTTCAGTGAATATTACAAGGAAATTTTTAAAAAACACTTTATAAAGACAGTGAATAAAATAAAATAAATCTCTTCTGAAAGCCATATAACTCACCAAGTCCAACTAAAACCCATTGTATTGAACTGAGAGAGAAATATAGACCATGACCAAGTGTTAAAAATAGCAAGAATTGCCCAAATTCTGCAACTAAAGATGCTGCACACTAAAAATAGACCTGAGTGAATCCATGGAGCAGAGTAAAGAAGCAGAATCGAATTCATAAATAACATCAGTTGCAACCCTATAGTTTGGATTCCATCCACCATTAGAGCAAAATCTTGTAGCAAACACGTCAGAGACTGATTTGCTGTGAGGGTGAAATTCTGATATCTAGGTACAAATTGAACAGACCAGGTTCTGATTTTCAAATCAGACCTGAGTGAAGGTGGGACACAAGGAGATACGAAATTCGAACATCATTCAAGCAGTCCTAATTCTATGCATAGGCAGAGCAGAGTGAAATACTTCAGGTCAAGCAGCGATCTTGATCATTTCATTGATCAAACTTACTTCAAGGTGGTGCCATTTTGTTTAAGAAAGTTTGAGCTTTACTTGGAGACATTTTTTGTCCTCTTTGAAGATGATCTCGGCAGAATTGTGTGAAGTTTCATACACCATCAGACCTGTAGCAGAAGCAAAGCTCAGACCATGAAGTGGCTAAAAGCATGAAAATTAGACTTCAGGGACTTCAATCAGACCTAAGACATCATTTGGTCAGACAAATCAGAGCACATAAGAGATGAAAGATGGATGAAATTAGTATGTATTTTGTGTTTGATACCCTCTTGTTTATTTTGCAGGTAAAAGCAAAGGATCAGGTCTGATTGTGAAGGATCAAAGCAGCACTTCTAGGAAGGATTTCACCAATAAGTAAAGGCAAGGAATTGAGTGAAGGAACTCAGCAGCATGAAGAAGATTCAATGAGGAGAGAGATTTTGTATCAAGGAGAAGCTTTGCAATGACAACATCATGACAAGAACAAATTTCAAGATAAAGAAGTTCAGCAATGCAAGTGCAAAGATCAGCATGTTTAAGGTGATGACAGAAGAAGATAATACAAATAAAGGCTATGAATACAACAACCTTAAATTTTCTTTAAAATCCAAAAGGTCAAGGTCAAGTTCATCCGAGGTATAAGAAGATGATGAAAAGAAAGATCAAGGCAAGAAAGATAATCAAGAGGAAATAATTTTGCTAAGGAGGTAGAAGAACTAGCAAAGTTAGAAGGATTGCTTGACCATGCTTAGGTGATGCCTGCATCGTCATCACACCTAGCTTGGCGATGTTGAGTATCAAGAGATACCCAAGGTATCAACACTCCATGATGATTTATCAAGTCTACAATGCAAGTTGATTTGGCATACCAGTGTCATTGATCAACCAATTGGAAGGTTCCAAGTCAAGATGTCCAAATACAATGCATCTAACTCATCCATGGAGGCACAAACTTCAAAATACCTAACCTCATTTTCTATTGGTTCGCATTCAATATTGGACCTAAATGTAATTTTCTCATTGGCCGAAAGGGTGTTGTTGTTACATACCCTAATTAGGGTTTTATTGTTGAATCTTGGCCATTGATTGTGAATCAATCTCAGCCATTAAATCATATTGTAAGCACTATAAAAGGCTCAAATCTCTCATTTGTAAAGGTTAACAAGAGTAGAATAATAGTGGAGTAATCGATAATAGTTCATAAATAGCAATCAATAGTTAGCAATTAGAGTAAAAGTTAGATTAGGAGAAGGCAAAGATTGTTGCCAAGACCAAATTGTAAAGAGCATATGATTTCATTGAAGCTATGGTGGATTTGATGTGTTATTTCAACAAGTTGCATGGTCTCTACTTCTCATTTGCTTTCATGTTGATTAGATGAATGAAAGGAATTGTGAATGATTAATGGTGAAATTTGTTTATCCATACCACTAACAATTTGCTGATTGTAAGTTTGCCTTGTGTGGTCAACTGGAATCCTTAAATGAGCTTAACTTCAATTGCTATTCATACCTTGATATGCATCACCTTGATGGAATCCTTCTTGTTAATAGTGATTAGAACATCACGTGCTTACCTTAGAAGATCACACTAGCTTTGTGGAGTTGTTCGTTGATGGTGAAGCAAAGCTTAGTTGAATTTCATCCAATCGCTCATTGTCTCTCGCATTCTTACGAGTAGCACAATCTTCTTAAACCCTATCCTTTTGCCCTTTTAAATCAAGTTCATTTCCAAGTTCCAGCAACATCCAAACATTTAACATTCAAGTACTCAACGTAAGTCCACTTTGTGATTCTAGCAATATCACATCGAACCATTGAGCTATCCATATGTCAAGACCTAACAATAGAAACCTTAGAGTCGTCTTGGTTGATCATCTAATTTAGCATCCGAGGAGATTATGATCAAGAGAGAATAGAGTGTCTTTGATATTTTATTTTGTGTTGCATAGTGCATAAAAACACATCAAGTCCCGAACAAGAAACAGATCTATCAATTTCAAGGGACTAGTAAAGACGATGTTTGCATAACTAGTTCCCTATAATCAGCTAACCAAGTAAAGCCTTTGTGATCAACAACTAGAATCATATCATCAACACTCTATCTTTGACTGTCAAGGGAAGAAACTCAAGTATGCCAAGAAACCCAACTCGTTGCAATAAACCAATCATGATCTTGAAGCATGCATACTAAAAATCATGAAATGACTGCAATGACCGAAACTCTCCCAAGTGGAAGTGGAAAATAACTGAAATATACCCAGAGGATCTCCCACAACTGGTTGCACTGAAGTTTGCAAGAGCTCAAACCCAAATTCCCCAAAGACTAATGTCAAAACAATGCGAAAAAACTAGGACAGCAGTAGACAATATGAAATCTCACTAAATACATAGGAATCATGAGTATGAAAGTTGCTGAAAATTCATCTCCTATGATCAACCATGTCCATCATGTCCATCAACCAACCTCCACCATAAAGAACTCAACTGTGGGTCTAAAGAAAACATACAACACAACTGTGCGTCATGAACTGATGTCATGTGTAGGCTGATCAGAAAGTGGACAGCAGTGCTAATGCTCATAGTTACAATTCCAAGGGCCTCTAAAAGATGAACCATAGTATAAGGAAGTTCGCTGTCCCGAACCAACTCCAAGGGTAAACTATCAAAGCTTACAACACAAACCTTCATAATGTGAACTCCTTGAGTTTGGAAGGTCTAAAATAAACAATAACTACTACCGTAAATGACTGTAATCAGCAAAGTCCAATCTGATTTAAGTGCTTTACACAGAGGACAACAGCTGCAACAATGGAATCTCCAAGAACAAGCATGAAAGTTGAGCATTGCAATGGTCAAAAATAACTCAGAAGTGGCTAGAAAACACCTCCAAGCAATCTCCAACTAAAAACCATTACTTCCTTGACAAAAGAAATTGTACCAACTCCCTTGAATGAGAGCAAACCATATAGTGAAGTGACTGATCTGCAAACAAATAGCAAGCTCCAAACAGAATAACAGATCTATCATTTGCCAAGGAATACTCCCAAGAGTGGCCATACTAGCAATGCTCCAATATTAACTTAAAATCTCTCTCCAATCCATTTGTAAATGAATGAACAAATGGAATCACAAGATGGCTGGTAAGGAATAGATTAGCACTATCAATTCAAAAATTTAGATCCTTATCCCTCCAAAAATCACTCCAACTATCCCCAATAAACTCAATCAATTCTAGTTGAGAATCCCAAGCATTGATACATGTTGCGACCTTTTCACACATCGCCCCATTTCAAATGGGGACCCAACCTATTTTTGTTTTTTAGGGTTTTGCCTTGGCGTCACAAATGCTAATTGCCAGTCTTTTTACAATGAGGATGGTCATCCAAGTCAATTGGAGAAATCATGCTCAACATGTGTCTGGATGTCACAGAAGTGCTTAGAAGGCCTGAAGGACGACAATCGCAATTGCTTAGAGTCGAATCTGACACCTTCCTATTTTTTAGGGATTCTGTTTTTTTTCTTTTTTACTTTTTTTATTTTTGGCACTTTGGGACCAATTTAGGAAGTAGCTTTTTTGGCCTGCTTTTTTTCTTTTTCCAGCTTTTTTGAAAGTTGACCTAGGATTGGGTCCCTCGGGTCATGGCAATAGCATTGATATCTTTGGAGTCAAAAATTTGTCTCCAAGTGTAAAAAGCAAGGTGAAATCTCCAGACAGGGTTTTGTTCTAGATGTTCTAGATAAACATGAATGGTTGAGCGAGAAAATCTATTAAGTGTTTGTGCCAAGAACAAGTTCGAATGGAGATAGCAATGGAAGAAATTCAAAGTGTTTGGCCAAACGTGAAGTTCGCCATGCCAAAGAATGGATGGCAAATCATGTGCCAACTCTGCCCAAGGTAGTAAGCAAAAATGGCACAAGTATGGAGAAAGTCCGCCCAAGGCAAGATGTCCAAACTATCTCAAAGTCTGACCTAGCCATGAATGGCAATGTCTAGGACAAGTGCCAACTCCACACAACCTTGGCATGGAAGTTAGAAAGTCTGGCCAACCTTGGAAGAACGTCCAAGCCATCATGAAGTCCACTCAAGGTAGGAGTTTCCAACATCTTGGACAAGTTCAAAGTCAACTCGAGAAAATGTCCAAACAAGGCTCAACTCCACCCAAGGAAAAAATTCAAAAAATTGGCGTTGTTTTGATACCTTGGGGAGAAAAAAAAAATCAAAAAATTGGCTAAGTGTCGATACCTTGGGGAGAAAAAAAAAATCAAAAAATTGGCTAAGTGTTGATACCTTGGGGAGAAAAATTCAGAAAATTGTCTAAGTGTTGATACCTTGGAGAATAAAATTTTGAAATTTGGTTAAGTGTCAAGGAGATTCCCCAAGCAATGAGTAGCTCCGCCCAACCTTGGCCTGCTGATCTCAAAGTCCGCCCAAGCAATGGGCAAGCATGGCCTAAAGTTCATAAAGTCCGCCTTGGAGGAATGAGAGAAAAGTCCTGCTAAACATGAAGTCTGCCCTCCCAAATAAGGATTGTCCAAGGCAAACTGAACTCTGCCCTAGCATAAAAGGTTGAAATGGCTGGCCAATGATAAAGTCCGCCACAAAGTAGCTTGCTAATGACAAAATCTGCCCAAGGGGAGATGACAAAATAAGTGCCAAGTCTGCCCAACAGTTGGCTTGCAAATATTCAAATCTGCCTAAGGGTCAAAGCAAAAATGGCACAGCAATCATGAACTCCACCAAAGAATGGCTCTCCAAGCACCAAGTCCATGAAGGAAAGAATCAAGGGAAGTGGCATAAGCATGTCAAAGTCCGCCACCTCTAAGACACAAAAATGGCACATAAGTACAAACTTCGCTCAAGCATGGCCTAAAGAAGGCAAACTCCACCAAGGAAAGAATAGAGGGGAGATGGCATGCCGAGTACCAAGTCCGCCTAGCACTTGGCTTGAAAATGTTAAAGTCCGCCAAGGAGAGATGAAGAAGAATGTCTTGCCAAACATTAAGTTTGCCATGGCAAGACGAAAATTGGAAAGGAAACATGAAGAATGAAGAAGAATAAAGAGGAAAAGTAAATAGGAAGTGAATAAAATCCTCATCCAAGGATGGAGTTTGTCCTACTTCAATTCAGAATTGAAGACAAATCCACAGGCAAAGTTCGTCCAAGCATGGAGATGGCCAAAATTTGGCTAGGTGTTGAAAGGTCCGCATGAAGGTGTTACAAAATGAAATTGAATAGCCAAAATTTGGCAAGTATGAGAAATACTTCACAGAGAAAATTCCAATTTCCTCCATTGTGGCAAAAGCACAGAGGAATTCCAAATTCAAGGCACTTGAAAGAATTTCAAGGCATCAAGAAAGAAAAGTCCTCAAATTTGGTGGAAATATAGAGAAAAAAAAATGAATTTCATACTTCTTGAAGGATTTCATCTCCTGAAGAATTGAAGGCAAGCTCCCAATCAAAATCAAATGGTGTCAAGAGGAGTATTCCAAACAAGTTTCCATACTTAGGCAATTTCTTGACACAAATTGGAGGAAATCCAAAGGAATAAAATCAGTCCAATTCAAGCATGAGGAATTTCAAAGCAATCAGGAAAGAAAATTTTAATAACTTCAAATCCAGAGATTTGCTCCAAGGGGAGATTTCTAGACCTCAAAGGTTCCAATGCAGTTGAGAAGAAGAGATCAAAATCTCGAAAGCTAGGAAGAAGCAAGTGCAAAGGACAGAGTCGTCGGCTAGGAAAGATATTCTAAAGCAAATATGTGGAAGAACAAAGTGGCCAAGGAGGACATCCAACATCCTAAGGTGGTGCCTCGTCATCTCCCAACCAATCAAATTGTTCCAAGTCAACATGTCTAGGTTCAATGAACCTGACTTATCCACAGAGGCTTCTACAAGGCATACACCACAATGCAACAACCTTCTATTTTATTCTTGGTTTATATTTAGCAAGAAGGACAGGTGTCCTCAAACATAATTTTCTCATTGGTCGAGGGGTAGTTAGTTGTAACAAACCCTAATTAGGGTTTTATATTATAATCTCGACCATTGATTCGAAATCAATCTCAGCCATTGAATTGTAATTAAAGAGCCTATAAATTGAGCTCGCCCCTCATTTGTAAAACATGGGAACATGTTGCAAAACATGTTGAGATAAGCAAATCATTGTTTATGACTACCAAAGTAATAAGTAACGCATTGTTCAAATTGATGGTGATTACTTCTCTTATTTTGGAGTTGCATGGTTCTTATCCCTCATCATAGTTTAGATTTTATTTCATGTATATTAGACGAATGCAAGATCTGATAAGTATTGATTTATGGTGAATCTTTCGCTCATACTTTTGATGAACAGATGATTTTGTTCATTGTGTAAAGTTAGTCTGAGCTTACTTTGTGGATGCTTAACTTTTGTCTGAATGAATATTGTTCGATTTGATGGTAGTTATTTATGATGTGAAAATCATAAGCACATCCCTTGAAGATTGCACCCACTTTGTGTAATTGTCCCAGTGTGGCGAAGCAAAGTGTGGTTATTAGGTTCACCCAGTCAATACCGTCTCTTGAATTCTTAGGAATAGATTAGAACTTCTAAACACTTATCTCCTTTTCAATTTTCTTGAAGTCCATGATCCAAGACCTAAATGATTGAGCTTCATTGTCTAGACATTCATTGTGAATTGAATGAGCCAAGTGTAAGTCCCTCTTGTATTTCAGCAAACATCACCAAGGAAGTTATCCAACATAAAGTCGCCCATACGTACATATAAACCTTGGAGTTGTCATGTGGTCTTTCTGACAATCTTGGCACACGTAGTGATTTTGTTAGAGAGAGGGTAGAGTGTCCTTGACATTTTATTCTAATGTTCAGTGAATGATAAAATGTACACCAACAATACCCAACCAAGAATGGTTTTCATAATTCCTACAAAGGTGCACAACATAACTCCAAGTGCATTACAAACCAAAGTACACATCCTAGAAGTTTGTGGTTTCTTTGTTAATCCCTTGTAGCCTATCCATGAGAGAATCTACAACTATAGTGCAAGGAGCAATTTATGTAAAACCAATCCCAAAGAAAGATTAGTATGATACATAACATCACTCAATCCAAAGGATGGATTGACAAGTATGTAGACATCATATTTAGGTCATTTTTCCAAAGCTACATAAGAAACAAGTTGGAAACTACCTTTCCTTTCTACTGTTCTGAAATTTTCAGCAAGCTCAAGAACAAGGTTTGGAAACCTTTCAAAATATGAAATGTAGAAGTCTTCAAGAATCAATATATCCGGTGAAGAAAATGCATCTCCAATTACATATCTAAGGCATGCATAACAAACGAAGTATGAAATGTCCCACTTGTTGGTCAACTTCAAAAACCACGACCAAACCTCATATCAAAGTGAAGAACTCAAAATAAATACGAACAAGGAAATAACTCTCACCTGAAATCATTAATTTGCATACTTAAGTTAGATTCCAGTTCCTCGTGGGGTAAGGAATGATGATGCCTCCTAGATTCATATCACTCCAAATGCAACCTTCATTTGTCTCCATATTCGCATATGTCATATCTGATGGTTTCCCATTCCTAGGAGGGTAACCAATCGCCTCATAATATGAACTAAAATCAATGTCAAGCTGGAAATCACAATCCAACTCATGTCCCGAATCATCTCCCAAGTCCCATACCTTGCACTTTTCACCAAGTGCAATTCTACAACCAAGAGTTGTTTCATCATCCAATGCAAAAAGTGGATTGTCATATATCATGTCAACACCCATCTCAAACAATGGGTTATCAACAGTGTTCCATGGCCGTTGGGGACGGAGGGACAAAAGGCTTAAGTTTGGGGACGGCGGGGGGATGGCGGCGAGGGGATGGCAGGATGGTGGTGTTGATATAATTATACATATACTTATAGTACTTGAAAAACTAGTATTGAAAAGAAGTATGACAGTATAAGAATTACATTTCAAATAAACTATAGGAAATTAGTAAAATTACAAAATAGCAAAATTTGAAATATTAAATCTAAATACAAAGATTTCTTGAATGCTAATTGCTAAAAGAAAAATTGACAAATGAAATTGTCAAATTGGAGATTTCTATTATTAAAATATCATATTAATATCTGATATCACAAAGTCTATAATGATGATTAAATAATACATCATTACAATGAGTAGCAAATAGCAATAGTATTACAAAAAACAAAATGGCAAAATGCTCAAATCGCTCAAAATTAAAATAAGGATTTCAATTGCTTTTTAAGTCTAATGTGTTCGAATGGGAAACTCCTGCAAGTCTCCTTGCCCCTTAAGAGACGTTTGGGAGTCTCCCAAGGAGTCTTGGAGACATCAGATGGGAGATTCCTGCAAGTCTCCTTGCCCCAAGAGACGCCTGGGAGTCTCCCAAGGAGACTTGGAGATGCCTGGGAGTCTCCCAAGGAGACTTGGAGATGCCTGGGAGTCTCCCAAGGAAACTTGGAGACGCCTGGGAGTCTCCCAAGGAGAGTTGGAGACACTAAGACATCTCCCAAAGAAACTAGGAGATGCTCTCCCAAGGAAACTTAGAGACACGGAGACGTCTCCCCGTCTTTGGCGGAGCTCCACTAGCAGTAGCGAGACGGCGGGAGACATCGCGTCCCCATCCCCTCGTCTCTGAGACGCAGCCCAAAAGGGGGGAAACGCGTCCCCGTGGAACACTGGTTATCAGCAATCACCACAAATTGATTCTTCCAATCATTTCTTGCAAAGAAGGTGAATTGTTGCTATAATGAGTACTAAAATCAGAACTTTCATACTTGTCATCAATGACTCCAAGGCTATCCCAAATCCCTTGAGCCTCCCCAATATCAATGTAATGAGATAAGGAATCATCATTGTTGGCTATTTTGAAGACTAAATCTCTTTTACCTTCAACAAGCCCATCATCTAAAAGTGAACAGAATTAATGATCTCATCTATGCCAACTTTCAAACCAATGTCAACAACTTCATTGGATAGTGTTGACGTGTCTAAAATCGCATTGCTATGACTCCATCCGGCCAACTCAGAATAGAATGTACTCACTGAGTATCATATCCTCTCTTGAGATAAGGAAATCCCTAATGTTGTTTTGGTTGTTGTTGTAATACCCCCGATTTCCGTGTTAGTACTGCTGAAATGCATTGACATCAGCAGGCTGGTTTGGGTCTGCCACCTCATTTTCATCCTGATTAGGGAAGAAAAACGGGGGAATATAGGTCTCTAAGACAAGCACTATATCATATCTTGGTGATGGGACTAACTCAAACCCGGTGGGAGGAAGCACTGGTTGAGGCATTGTGTTCTCAACTTCTCGCTAGAATATATTTGTTGCCACTTGAAACTCATCACATTGCAGCTCTGAGTGCTGGTTAGTATTATGTAACCTGCACCAATTAGATAGGGTTGCCTCTGCCAAAAATACCCTATCTATTGGCCTGTTTTCTGATGCTGGTGGGTTATCCAGTGGAGTGGGGACTCCTCCATTGTTAGGACAGGTGTTCCATGTCCTCGTGGGCCGTTGATATCCTTGGTTTTGGTACTGACTTTGGTGCTGATCTTGCTGCTGATTTCTCTGACTACTTTGCAGTTGATTATTCTGATTTCGCAGATAGGTAACTTCAGAGGAAAGTTTTTTCATTTGGTCAGTCAACTCCCGCATCTCATCCTTCTCCTCTTGAGTTCTGGACGATACTATAGTATTTTGCAGATACACGGGTTGTTTAGGAGGGATTTGAGATAATAGGCGGTCCTGGGTGGAGCACCAATTGATTTGTAGGTTGCTGAGGCTGATATGCTAATTGTGGAATTGGATTCATAATAGGCGTTTGTTGAGCCAAAGCCTGGCTGATTTCTTGAATTTGGCTAGGTATAGCGGGAGGTCCTAATTGCATCAATGGTCCGGCGATGTTTTGGCCTAGTCCCTTGCTAATCTCCATAGCCTTAGCATAGGCTTCAGTTAACGCGGTCGGTGCGGGGTGTGACTGTCAGACAAACATAGCTGTCAAATAGTCTAGAGCTGAATAGTAGATCTCTCTTGCCGAAGCATCACTTACCACATACAGGTCTTGCAATCAAGTAAAAGCTTTATGGAACTTGTTGTTGAAAGAACTGATTGGCTCATGTCCCTGTCTCTTCACTTCTGCAAACTGGCTGTATAGCTCTGTAGGGGTTATAGGGATACCATACTTTCCCATAAAAGTTATCTTCAGCTTCTCCCCAGAGTCGATAGAAGATACTGGCAAGTGGATAAACCAGTAAAATGTGTCTTCCCCCAATGAATAAGGGAACTGTCTGCATGCAACGTCTGCATACTCAATTTGTCTATTGCGCAACACATCTTCAAATATTTTAACATGCTCTTTTGTTGTTCTATTTGGGTCATTTGCGTGAAAAATAGAACATAACCTATCTGGGCTTTTGGGCATATCATGGTAAGCTATAAAAATTAGTGGTGATGGATTATCTACCAGCCAAATGGCACCATTTGGAGCAGGTGGATTGTGCCCCATCTGTGGCTGATTTAACGGGACTACCAGAGGAACTAGAGTTACAACAGCTGGGGTTGTAAAAACTGTGCTTGCTGGGATAGAAAACTGTGCGCTTGAAGAACTGGGCTCACTAGGGTCTGCAACCCGGCGATAACTTTTGCGCCTATAAAAGTGAAATCTAGCAAATCTTTCTTGCTCAAGGCTAGACTTTAGGACTCTTTCAAATCTCTCCAGAGAGAAAGATCCAATTTGTTCCAGCGTGAGTTACTTTCAATGTCAATTATGTGGATGCAGTACAGGAGTAGGTGCAGGAGCTAAACTAGCGTCTTCCTGATCTCTTTGATTTTGTGCATCAATGCGATCAGCAATCTCCTGTTCTTCCTCAAGGATAAAACGCATTCGAGACCAATCCGGATAATTTCTTTTTATCGACCAGGCCAAGCTATATAACTCTATGATAAGATTCTCTTGTTCATCGTTGAAGTTCAAATCCGGCTGTATTACTGGCTCAAGATCCCTTCCTAGCTTAGGATGATTAATGGGCAGACCCATCACTTACCATATTAGCGGACTAGAAAGAAAACTGTCGGATTTCTTTAAGAACTTGCTTGTGGAGGGCAGCAATCCTTTGTATATCTAGATTTCCCTTGATCACAGTCTCTATTTGCAGACCCTTTTCTTCTTCTTGATTAATAGTGCGACTCACTTGTCTGAAATGAGGATAATTTATATCTAATTTCCAAGCAAGTGCTCGTAACTGATCAGCAACATATGACTGATTCAGTCCTTGATCAGGCTGTTCAAGGGGAAGATCGAACGGGAATTCATGCAGCACTACCATACTGCATTAGGCCCTCCTAGCGCCAATTCTGTTGACGTGTCTAAAAGTGAAGTAGTGTGCCATGAGATTGTAAGAGTGGTGGTCTGGTGGAATGGTAGACTTCTCCTTTGCAATGCCTATTGTTTCAACCATTTGTTTGTTGGCGTTGTCTTGTTTTGGCTTATCTTTATTACGTATTGCAACTTTGTGACTTCGCAAGGAGCGAGCGGTTTTCAAGTTTGAGATAGATAAAGATGTAGTTCTTTGGGCTGCTGAGCTTGTCATAGGCGAAGTAATTGTATTGTTTGTTGCAACATTCTATGAACCAATCCAATTTCATTGACCATAATTACTTGGTTCAAAAGTCAGTGCATCTGGTAACAAGTCTAGGTTTCGTTGAAGTGTAGGAGGTAGTGTAGATGCAGATGCAGCTACATTAACTTGTATCAAAATAGGTTGCCTTGTATGCATATTAGCTATTAGTTGTTGTTTTTGTAAAGTGGTTCTTAATGACAATGACGTGAGTTGTGTTGAAAGCAAATCAAGTTTATATTTTTTTCTGTTATATGCAATTGCAATATACCTTATCTTTGGGTTGTTCAGTTGCTTGCCATACGTATATAGTTGCATGAAATATGTGCGAAAGCTATAACAAACAAAATTCAGAACCTTCAAGTTTACTTTCTGCATATGGTATTCCAATCTTAGAAATGAGTGATTGCAATTGCAATAGACAATTGTTCTTTGTTATAGTAGGTTTCTCATACATGTCAACACATGCCAATGCAAATTTGTTCTGCACTTTCAATGCATTGGCTAAATATTGGGCCATATACAATCGTAAAGCAATTGCATCAAATCATTCTTCAGATAGTAAAGCAATAATAGCAAACATGCTTTCACCACATGGAGTAACAGATGTAGCAAGTCAGCAAAGTCCAAGTGTATCAAATGCATTTGCAACTGTACTCCAGACATTGTCGTATTCGTAACATGCAATAGACAATTGTGATTACATGCTTTGAAGGAAATTGTATGTGCTTATCCTTGAAAAGATAGGTTCATAATATCCAGTAGTTGGATTTGTATCATGGAAAATAATTAATATTGTAGGATGACGTGCATCTCTATTGAAATGCAAATATGTTTTTTTGCATGTAAGAGACCAAATGAATATGGGTATATTTAACCAGCGTGCTAACCATTGCACACAAAATATGTCACCCCAAAGTCCAACTTCACCGTCGGCATTGATTTTTGTTGCTGAAAGTCTCATTCCACGTAAATATATATTTTTATCATGTATATTATGCAAATCATAAAATATTGTTGGATGTAATTCATGTTCAAAAGAGCTCAATGCTGCAGGACAACCATTGTGAAGACAATGTAAGAAATGATCTATAAGACCATTACGTAGTTCATTAGGTGTATATTTACAATGGAGCAAACCATGGACTGTATCAAATGAGCAATCACCAACTATGTAGTTGAATGAGTCAGTTCGTAAACAATTTACGTTGTCTAGAGCCTCATCAATTGACATCATAAGTGGTTGGTCATGTGATTTGTATGTTTCTACTATAATTGGGTTTTCTGATGTATTTTGTTTGTTTAAACTAGTGTCTATAACCATTTTACTCGATTACTTACTTAGACTAAGAAGATTTTTATCTATTGTGGTACCCAATTAGAAATATCGAATATAGACAAAGAGGAAAGCAGTTTATGTTTGAAGAACTGAACAAGGAGCAACTTTAAGAATTCATTACTGACCTTGGGCAGCAAGCATGTCGAAGCTAGAAGATTGTCCCGTGCAAAAGATACTCTGCAAGACAAAACCACAATCAAATTGTCAATCCGTATCAAAATCAGAATTTTTGAAAACAAAAACAAAAGTGTTTCTAAAAAGCATTTATTTACCAAACTTTCTGTTCTATGGAGGAACATATAGCTATGACAAGTTGTTGTGCTGATTCATATGGCTAACTATGAACTTTTCAAATAATACCATAAGATTTCAATAATCTCATAAATCAATACCATGTGATTTCATTTCAAAAGCAATAGATATATGACAATAGCTAGACTATATTATAGGCATGAACATCAATAATACTTACTGCTTAGATTTCATTTATTCCCCTAAATGTTAAGGATTTTTTACACTAACTTTCAAAGCATAGTTGCTAAGATTAAAAATATGAGCAATAGGTTGTAGACATGAACATTGCATTTATCTTTAAAATCTAAATCAATGATGCAGTTTTTAAACAGTGCCATAAGACTTGAATAATCTCATAAATCAATACCACATGGTTTCATTTCAAAAACAATAGAAAAATCGCAATAACTTCTTTTCTATTAAAATTTTTGGTTTTTGGTTAAACTAGTAATAGCAATGGAATGTAGACCATCAAATAGGTACTTTAAATATGTCCCATGAATTTCTCTAAATGGTTGCTGGTCCTATAATAATTAAGAATAGTTACTAGGGAAATCTGGCATGAGAATGTGCACATAGCTGCAAAGAACATTTATACAGGGATCTCATAGATATAAAAAGTATAAGTAATAAGCTGCAATTTTTTGGGACAACATTTATATACAAATGCCATAGAAATAAAAAGTATAACTAATAAATGTATACTACCAACACGTACAACTAGTCAGTGTTCTATTTTGTATGGAACCTTAAGGTGATTTCGATGCTTACAAAGGTGGAAAACCATATTTTCCTAGAAATCTAATTTGGGATACATGGTCTAACAACTATGTAATATCTTATCTTTTATTTGGAAAAGAACATTGAAATTATGCTAATGCTCTTGATTGAATGAAATCATTCAATTGGTGAAAATCCTAGCAAAAGGTAAAAGATAAATAAGAAAATGTTTCTTATCTAAACCAATTAACTTGGCAAAGAAAGCAACATGACATGAAATGAACTAGAGTACACTACAAGATGAGCTATCTAAAGCCTACAGTTGTCTTCATGCATCTTTAAATGTTGAAGAGTTTCACATTAATATTAAACTATCTTTGAGAGAGCAAACCATTGTGTATTGTTATTGTCTTCAAACAACTTTAAATGTTGAAGAGCTTCACATTAATATTGAACTATCTTTGAGGGAGAAAACTATTGTGTACTGTTATTGATACCTCAGAAGTGTCACATCACCTATCAAATTAGCATGGAAAGCTACATCTCTCTAACTTATCAACACTGGTAGAAGCAAAGATATGACCTTAAGGTAATTTCAAAAGACATAGAGAAATTTACTATTATTCAGATATCACTTTAAAAACTGTATCTATTTCTTTATTTAAATTAAAAGAATTACACTACACTTGTTCAACAATCTCTCTCTCTTACAGAATACAAGAACTCTAGGATTTACAAATGAATAAACTCCATCTCAGTGAATTATTACCTAGGCTAGATGAAAAAAAAACAAAGCCTAATATTTTGGTCATATATGTTTGAAGAACAAATCAAAAGAAACAACTTTAAGAAATAGTTACTTACCTTGAGCAGTAAGCATGTGAAATTTGTAAGACTGTGTTGTGCAAAGGATACCCTGCCAGACAAAAACACATTTATATTGTCAATTCATATCACAATATTATCCTTTACAAAGAAGAAACGCTGAGTTTGGGAATCCATTTTTCTCTATTGGGTGTTTCTTACCTAACCCACTTGTCTAATAATAAAGAAAAAAAAATAACACAACTTCAAGGAAAGTGAACCCCAGTTTCCCTATATTCTGCTAAAATTTATATGCCCCCGAATCCATTCAAAAAGCGTTGCATAATAAAACTATTAAAATACTGAATATCCCTATCAAACTCCATGAATGGTAAAGCCAGATGTATGCTCACTCAAGTTTTAGCCAACTGGAAAAAGGAAAAAGGAAAAAGAGGAAGGTTCAGGAATCCACTTTACTCCATTGTGATTTTTTTATCATACCCACTTGCAAAATAATTACACAACTTCAATCTCAATGAGCCCTAGTGTCCTTGTATTCTGCTTAAATTTATAAATTTATAATCCTATGATTAAGTTCAACAAGGATAGCTATTATCCCTATCAAATTCACACGGGTTTCATTTAAAGAATACTTCATTCAATATTCGATACAAAACCTCAAATTCAATTAGAAATGCAAAATATCAGTACAAAATGAATTTGAAAAATAAACACGGAATGCATAGGATAGGCGTAGTGCACCAGTAGGCAATGTAAGAAGGCTACAGGCCATGCTGATACTGTAATACTATTATGCAAAGGGAAAAAATGGAGCATGCCCAGGTTTTGTAACTGCCATGAAATGCAATGGTTGTAATATACACACAAATTTTGTCTTGAGTTATTTGTTGCAACTGCACAAACAACCTTGAAGGTGAAACCCCTACCAGTTGCAAGGAAATAAGAATGGAATTGGTATTATGCAGATTTCTATCTACATTTGCAAAAAAGAGTCCCGAGCTTTAACCTATAAGTGCACACCAATGGAAGGGTCAAATTGAATAGGATTATAGAATTTTCCCTACAAATATTTGATAGGCGAATGGCTGACTTGGTGGGAGGATGGTTTGCCCCTCGAAATTGTTTGTTGGGATCAAAGAGTAGTTAATGGGTAACAAGACCAGCCTGTAGTGGTGTGCAGACTAAAAAAATTCCTCTTAATCACGGCTTTCAAAATTCATAAAGATCGCTAATGCAAGTGGACAACAAAACTGTCCAATCTGATATTGATTTGCTGGATAAAAAAATTCATATGCATTACAGAAACACCTCAAATTCCTGCCATTGTTGTGGCGAATTTTGTGGACAACGGAATATAAAAAAAAAACATTTCCGCTCTTCTGCTTCGTTTCAAGCGAGAAATCTATGATTTTGTAAGGAGAACTTTTCTCAACACAAGAACGACATTGAGGACAAAGTGTCTGTGCAGAAGGATATCAGTAGCCTTAGCCTATGCATTGGCCATAGAGCCAAAAGTCTTGAAAATGAAAATGAAGCTAAATGAAAATTCTTCAAATTAAGTCACAGTAAACAAAGCTCCTGCAAAGAAGTCTGGATACTATTCTCTAAAACCCGTCAGTGAACAAATAAATGAATGAAAGTCTCAGGCAATAATCAACGATTCTGGAAAATACCCACATTAGTAATAACAATGAAGTTGAGCAATAAAAAAAATAGGGGTTTTAATTAAAAAACAAATAATGAAATTTTTTACTAACAAAAACAGAGAAACAATGGTAGCATTCTGCAACTAAGAATTGCTGACAAATCATACCTGTATTTATGCAGTCTTCTTAGGAAACTTTTCGCAAACAAAATGGTCTGCTTCCTTAAATCTTTCACCCTGCCAAATGAGAATGCAACAAAATTGTAGAAGCAATGAACGCAGTGTAGTTTTTTTAATGAATGACACACAGATTAAAACTGCCACGAATGCCAACTGGAGTCATTAAAAAACCTGTACAAATCCTGTTTCAAGTTACAAAATCATTAATGAAATTGTACAGAGCACTTGCGGTAAGCACAGTGCCAACTAATTTCCATATTTTTTGTTATTGAAAATTTATTTAAGCCCCCAGGAAAATTCTATCAGCCAATAATGTTTTTAGGAAAAAATTAAAATAATTTGAAAAATAAAAAAAATCAAAAGAATCATACTTAAAACTTTAGAATTAAATATTTTTTATTTCATTTGACAAACTAATTGAGTTACATGAAAACATTAGTTCCCTGCTTAAGGCAGGGACTAACAATATAAGTTTTAAAATTTAAAAAAAATAAATAAAAATTTAATAATATATAATAAAAGTGTTTATTGAATAGATTGATAATAAGAGTAGATACATTTGGGATGAGGGGTTGGATCTTTAAGTTGCTCTTCACGTGAGCGAGGGTTGGATTTGCGCGAGCGGGCTTTTGCTTCGCTCGAGCAGTGACTCTTGGACTCACCAACCGTAGCCTTGAAGCATTGATTGCAGTTGTACTCCTACTGTTGGAGATTTTTTATGGCCCAAGTTTCACCCAAGCTGGTTCATTCGGCATCGGAAGAGAAGACTTTCAAGGAGGCTCTAATCGATCAAACGATTGTGCCGGGTGGAGCAATGTTCATCCCGAGGGAGGCAAACTCGTCGATCAAACCCAACGATGGAGGAGGTAAGGGTTCGGAACTCATTAGACTTACCGTTATTCCTAATGAACCCATGGCTCATGTGATTGCTAATGAAAATGATAGGCTTAGGAAATCGGCCATATTTCTTGTTGCATTGGATGTGAATATGTTGCCTTCTCACAATCACATCAATAATTGGATTCAAAATATTTGGGGGAAAAAACTAGGATTTCTGATTTTGTTTTGTAGAATGGTGCAAAAGGGATTGTTTATAAAAAATTTCAAAAACCCTAGGCATTAGGATGAAGTGGTTAGAAAACAATTCTGGAATATTGGAAAGTGTTGTTTCAGAGCAATGAGTTGGTCTTCGGAGGTTAACAAAGATGAAGTTTTTCTATTTCTTGCCCTAGATGGCTCTTTGTTCATAATGTCCCTCCTATTTTTGGGCATTTCTTGTCGAAGGCTCTTGAAAACTTAGGTGATGTGCTCAGAATTGATAACTCTCTTGCTCTTCTTCCTCACCTTGATGCTAGGGTTCTTGTTGCTATCTCTCTAGGCAAGGACCTCCCGAATGAATTAATGGTGGATATGGGTGACAAGTCTTTCTCGTGCCCTGTTAAATACCTAGGTGGCATTAATACTTGTTTTTTATGCCAAATGGAAGGGCATGTTAGATGTAATTGTCCTTTGTTGGGAAGAAAGAAGGCTCCCCCCCTTGGCTAATCTTAATCCTCCAGTCGTGCCCTCGTTAACCTCCTCTTTTGCTATTGTTATTGACTCTCCATTATCATCCCCTCCTGCCACACCGATCGAGATGGTTGTCACTCCCAGCCCTCCTACTCCTTCTTAGCCACCCCCCCCTCCCCAACCCAATTTCCCTACCTTCCCCATTGATGCTTGATGCGCCCTCCCCTGCAACTTGCCCCACCCCCCTTCTAAGTCTATGTCTCGGCCTCCTAATGCCTAGTAATTGGCCTTAATGAAACTGAGAAACATTGAAGCAATTAGAAAAATAATTGAGAAGATAATTTATAGTGACAAGGATGTCAGGAATCCTAGTAACTTTTCTCGTGGTTGCTCCTCTACTATGGATGTGAGTGGTGCCTTGAGGGTTAAGGATCTCAACATTGAGAGTGTTGAGAAGGAACCTACTGGGGGGGCCTCCTTGGATAAGGTTACAGTAACTCCTAGCACTTCTCTCTCAGCTAGTGATCTTGATGAAAATTTGTTTGTTATTAAGAGGGCTTATAATCCAGAGTTGCCTCTTATTGATGTTCTTATCCGAGCTAAACCATCCAACACCCCCCCCCCTTAAGGTTTCCTATGAAAACTATTGGTGCTACTATTCTTGACAACCAAGATAGCACTAACACCCCTTGTAGAAAGGAGGGTGTCTTGATGGATGATGATATGAGGATGGATATGCAGAAGGATGGATATGAGAGATGGGAGAAATGGGCCATTGTGCCTTACAATTGACATACTCCTAAGGATGAAGTGGAGGATGTTATGATGTATATTGGGCATAAAAATGCCTTAGCAGGTAAAATAACTCACTCCAAGGAAGGAAAACATTCCCATGCTCCTTCCCTAGGGGTTGAACAAGACCATGTGTTTAAGAGAAGAAGGGGGATACCTATTGGGTTTACCAAAAAGAAGCATGACTTTCCTAGACCTAGAACTACTTTGCCCAAATGCTACAAGACATTTAGGGCCCTAATGGATACCACACCCTAATTCCTCTCATGGATTTGAACTGTGTTTCATGGAATGTGAGTGGACTTGAATCCTCAGATAGTAAGTATGTTATAAAAAGATTCCTAAAATTGAAGAAGAATATTAATTTTTTAATGCTTCAGGAGGTCAAAGCAATTAAATTCTCACTTGACATTAACATGAAGAGTATATGGAGAGAGGCGTCATATTTTGTCACCAATCATTACAAAGGGAAAGGGGGAGCTACTCTCTTAGTGAGTAAAAGATGAGCTAAATTTGTTAAAAGTTGGGGTTTCTCACCATGCAACAAGGTTGTGTGGATTACTTTGGCCGATAAAGATCAGAGGGTTGTATCCATTTATGTTGCCAATGACCATAGAGAGCATATTGATTTATGGAACTAAATGGATAGCCTTGAGGATATTCCCTGGATACTGGGGGGAGATTTCAATATGGTAGAACATCCTCAAGATAAGGCCAAAGGAAACAAATTTGAATGGAAGCCAAATGAGAAATACTTTTGGATGAGAATGGTTAACATATTGAGAATTTGGGAGCCCTTGGCTAGGAATAAGCAAGATTGTAGAGATATCTGGTACACTTGGTGCAAATTTCAGTAGGGCGGGAAGAGGATTTATTGCAGATTAGATAGGTTTTATTTGAACATAGATGCATTTAATATTGTGCATGATGATAACAAGAATTGTGTCAAAGTGGTTCCCTACACTTTGTCTAATCACCACCCCATTACTACTACCTTTTGCCTCAAGGACTCCCCTTGCCCTTCCTAGGGTAGAAGGGAATTGTTCTATCTAAATACCTCTCTCTCAAGTGATGAGGATGTTGTTTTTGCCTCCTATATCATTAGAAAGAACAATTGTTGGCACCCTAATCTCAATAGCCCCATAGATAAATGGAACCAAAATATTGAGAGCTGGAGGGTACTATTCCAGACTATGGGTAAGAAGAAGGCCCTAGAGAGTAGAAGAGTTGAATCTAATCTTTATGAATCCTTGGTTGAAGTAGAGGATCTACTCCAAAGGAAACCTAATAATGTAGATGCTTCAGTTAATCTCAAGGTTGTTAAGGATAACTTGAGAAGGCTCCAAAATCAGAAGATATAAGGTGCCAAGGTTAAAGCGAGAATCAATTGGATTTATCATGGGGACAAAGGTTCCAATTCTTCTTTGAGCTTCTCAAAAGAAAGGAGGCTAAGGAAAATATTGAAGATATTTGTGAGGAAGGGAATATTATCACTATACAGGAAGATATCCTAAAATCCTTTGCTCATTATTACCAAAATCTGTTCACTTTAGAGGATCATGGTCCTGATGTAGAGGAGGCTAGACATAGAATTGGGTCTATTTGCCAAAAAAGATTGACCAGGAGGATGTCATGGTGATTAGCATACCTCTTACTGTGGAAGAGATTAGGATGGCAATTCAGGCCCTTGAGAATGATAAGGCCCTGAGGCCTGATGGGATGCCCATTGAATTTTACAAAAAGAATGTTGATCCTTGGGAAACAAGATTGTTACTACTTATCAAATTGCCATTAGTTTTTTATATTCAAAGTCATACTATATACTCTAGTTGGTTAACACTACCGAATCATGCAGTCGGTATACACAGAGAAGTCGGTATGCACAGTCTAGTCGGTTACAAAGGAAAGTAGTCACAGAACGCAGTATACACCGAGCTGTCTACCGAGTATCTTTTCATGTCTACCGAGTAGCAAAGATGACACACCGAGTTGATATACACCGAGTGAAACGTGTTACCAGATACATTGAACCTGGACATGCACATGAAAACATGTTACAAGATCGAGGCACATCTAATCGTTATCACATTGGAAATTGCACCAGAAGATTGTGTATGATTTTGAGATCAATCTAACCAATGAAATATTTTGTATAGTTATTCATTTGATAAATCATGTTTGTAAGATCAAAGAAATGAATTGGATCACCATCTTAAGAGATCTATTTATACAGCATGAGTTAAAGGTGTATGTATATGTGTAAGAAGACTGTTACAGAGACACAGAGGTCACCGAGAAGGTTTTTAGAGAACAGTTGAAGAATAGAGTAAACAGAAGGGTTTACCGAGTTACTATATGGGTTACTGAGGTATGCTATAAGCAAGGTAATCTATTGTGAGCACATAGAATCTGCTATAACATTTCAAATGTAAAGTTGTAGATATTTGTAATGATTTTATTGTAATATTGTGAAGTTGAAAGAGAAACCTTTAACAGGGTAAAATACTCTAATCAAGTCTATAAATTGTAAAGCCTCTAACCAGGTGCAACATTTAGATTAAGTGTTGTAAAATCCTTTAGCAAGGTAGATCTAACAGGGTAAGCTATTAGAAATAGCTAATATGTAGCTCTAACCGAGCACTCTTTATTATTGTAGTAGTGAAGTTGTGGGTGCCATCCCCACCGCAATTTTTCTCTCTAACCAAGAGTTTCTGCATAACCAAAATATATGTGTTATGGAGTGAATCATGTATGATTGTTATCTATTTGTTTTAGCTTTATTTTATGTTACTACAGTATTATGTTTATGCATAACAGTAAAGTTATTATTCAAGAAAAGTTTTGGAGTACTGATTCACCCCTCCCCTCTTAGTACATTAGCTTTCCATATTAGGCCTAACAATTGGTATCAAAGCTTGAATCTTGGAAAAGGGTTTAACTACCTAAAGAGAAAGATCTTATCAATGGAAGGCTACAATCAATCTTAGAGGATTGTGTATCTGCAAGAAGAGCTGGATCATGCTAATCAAGTGATTGCAAACATGCAAAGGCAAATGCAAAAAACTCTAAAAGTAAGAAGAAGATTATCTGATGATTTACAGGACTCTCAAGAGTTAGTGGAACAAATTGAGACATCATCTGAGAATAGTATATCTGAAGAGACTGAAGAAATGATTGGAGTATTGAAAGAAAAGAACAAAGCACTGGCTGATCAACTAAAAGCAATGAAAAGAGAACATGAACATTTCAGCACACAAATGACTGAAAATCTAGATGCGCTAAGGACAACTAAGGATAAAGCAAGAGATCTAGAAAGAGAGAAACAACAACTTGAAGTCTTGGTATCTGATAAAAATGATGAAATCATAAGGTTGACTGGGATTCTACAAAATATGACAGATCAACTAGGTTATGCACATCATGAAGCAATTCTGAAGAATGATGAAAATCAAGCATTGAAACTTGAAGTATCAAGGTTGACCGATGAACTTGAAACAGAGAAGAAATCCCAAAAAACACTAAAGAAGAGTTATGAAGCATCAAAGATGTTGGATGAGCAACTGAATACAAGAAGACCCAACAGAGATGCAGGACTCGGTTACAAAGGAAAAGACTCTACCGAGAAAGGAATTCACTCTACCGAGAGAGGAGAATCATCAAAGCAAGCTGGAAAAAGGAATAACATCAAAAGAAAGAAGCCTATTTGCTACTACTGTGGAAATCAAGGTCACACTGCCAACATATGCCAAATTAGAAAAGGTAAGCAACCGAATATCACTAAGTCCAATGGTTATTGTTACAATTGCAATAAATATGGTCACACATCTAATCAATGTAGGACAAAGTCTGTTAACAACTATCAGAAGGCAAAATTCAAAGGGTTTTATAAAAACTGCAATAGATATGAACATAGTACTGAGAAATGTTGGCTTAAGCAAAAGAACTACATGTGGTCTACACACTGAGCAAACACTAGAGGTTACCGAACTCACACAGATCCTTACCAACAATATGCAGCAGTACCATGGGATTACAACACAAGGATATGGTGCGAATGTTGTGGAAGATATGGACATATTAGTGCCAATTGTTTTATAAGGTTTGGAATGAACAACCGAAGATCATGGAGAAATCCTGGTATGGCATGTTTTCATTGTCACAGAGTTGGACATTTAGCTGGAGATTGCAGAGATCAACCTAGAGGAGACACTGAAGAAATAAAAGAAAAATTAAAGATGATTTGGAAAAAGAAGGAAATTGTGTCAAATGAACAAAGCACCTTACCTACCAAGTTAGGTGCACCTATTACAAATTAATCAGCAAAGGTATGAAGGGACTGCATTCTCTGAAGGTTAAAATCATAACAGTTCCTATTCTATCATGTACTAAATTCAAAATCTACATAGTTAAGATGCATTAGTAAGTTTGAAATTCTATCAAAAGTACTTTACAGGAAACCTGTCAAGTCGGTGAAACAGGAAGCCTGTCAAGTCGGTAAATGAAGGAAATTTGGTTACTCGGTTAAAATGAAAAAAGAGAGTAAATCGGTTAAAGGTGAACCAAGTGCATTTAATATTTTTGACCTAACCCGCACGGAGCCCGATAAGGTATTTTGTGTACTTAAAAGCATTTTTGCAGTCATTTACATTCACCAAGTTTTTGAAAGAGCAGAGCAGAGAAATTCCAAGGTGATCAAACCTCATTCAAAGTGAATCCAAGGTATTTACATCAAATCTCATCACATTGTTAAGCTGGTTTACCGATCTTATCAAATTGTTATTATCTGCTGAGTGTGAAGTGTCTGTCGTTTGTAAACCGTCAAACCCTAAGGATAGTTTGCTAAGTTTTTACCTGAAATCTACAATGGCGCCCAAGATCCAAGATCCCATAGTTGTCAAGAATGTAGAGAAGCCCTCACTGAAATACACTTTGACTCCTAAAGTCGTCTCTAAACCGGATGACAAAACTGCCTTTTCACTCATCCTGGATCGAGTCTTGTTAGTCGAAGATGTGAGATTCTTTACCAAATGTTGTGTTGAAGAACTCAGTCATGTTGAGATAAGAGACACCTATGATGAACTATGTACCGATGGTGTATTAAACAACAAGTATGAACACATCAAAATCAAAGGATTGACTAAAGCCCTAACCTATTCTCGTGTGTTCAAGCCCCAATGGGTCAAGTTTGTTTTGAGCAGAGTTCATGATGATTTCATGTGGCTAGAAGAGCAACCATTCAAAATCACCAAGGAAATCATTCATGTGATCACCGGTTATCCTATCTATGATCATGCACAAGCTCAAAAGATGATATCACAGAAGGAATTGATCAGTTTAACCAAAGTTGAATTTGATTACAGAGAACTGAAATTGAACAATGTCACTGATGCAGAACTTAAGTTTTCCATTATAGTAATTGGTTACTGTTTCTTCTAATCTGCAAGGGAAAACAGTGTACCCTATGCCGCAGTTGACATAGCTTATAAAATTGTGAAAAAGGGAATGAAAATTGATTTATGTGAAGTGTTATTGAAGAACCTGTTTGAGAACCTGAACATAATAAGGAAGCTAAAGAAGAACAACTCGGCAAATACACTAAAGTTTGGTCCACTTCTTGTATGCATGTTTTTCTACTTTGAAAAATCCTTTCCATCAGTCGGTAAAGTAGTTTGGGAGCTACACCAACCAATCACCCATCAGATTAATGACTTTATCAAGAAACTAGGTGATAATTTCAATGATATAATGGATGATTATTTCAGCAGATTTCAAGAGAAGATGCACAACAGGTACCAAATTCCACCCCAGCTAGTGGAGAAATATAAAGATGACATATGCTTTGAGGTAGACACTAATTACTGTTATGTGAATGTTGTGGAACCAAGAACTCGATCTTTGCCACCTATGGGTTACGAGATTGACTTTGATATCACATAACAGCAAATTGATGCACATCTTTCATTACCAAGGCATGCTACCGAGTTGAGATATGGAACCTATGAAGAGGTGAAGGGAAAAGTAAAAATGAGCATTGTAGTACCCACAACTACAAGAAAAACAACAAAGATGATAAAGGTTTTAACGGAGAAATTAAGAGAAGACTCTTCCTCTACACCTGTCAAAGGCACTCTTGCCATCACCGAAGAGGAATCTGAAGCTCAAGAGGCAGCAATAACATTGAGCACCAAATTGCCTAAGGGTAAAGTGTTAAAAAGAAAGAAACAGGACACTTCAAAGGCCCTACCGACTCCTCCAACAAAGAGACCTAATACAAGAGCATCAGCTGCATCACCGAGTAAGAAACAAAAGAGTGTTACTGCTCCCAAGGTAACTAAGACAGACAAGAAATCTACTCGAAGACTCATCTTGGCAAAAGAGTCTAGTGATACAGAATCTGAAGATGCAAACAAATTCTAGATTGTCAAGAGCAAGAAGGTAAATATACATAGTGTTGAAAATTTTTGTGCCAATCTGAAAGAATATGGCGGATTTGGTTCTTTTAGATATGTCAAGTATGAAACAAGAAATAATGATGAGAAGAGACAAATTGAAGTTGTCATCTGCACACTTCTAAAGTTTCGGCTAGCTCCATTAGAACTAGTAAAGTCACTTCCAAATGAACTTTACTTGCATATTGATAACAGGTGGAAGTATGCAATGGACTCAGAGAAACAAATCAGAGAAAGAAGTCTAGTCCATCTATTTCCTGATATGTCTGTAGCAAAAATAAAGGAACATTTGACAACCTACAATTCAAAATTTCTTATCAAACAGAGAGCCTTAAAATTGATGAATGGGCTATATATTGATGTAGAAAATGAGACAAAAACAAAATGGCAGGAAATCTTCAAAATCAAAGATGTCGGTGAACAATCTATAGTTGAAATCGTTGATGTCACCGAGCATGATCCTGATGTCACTGAGCACGGTCCTGATGTTATCGAACAAGACCCGACTGACACTATTCAAATTGACGAAGATGTCATGGATATAGAGGAACCAGAGTAGGAGATGATAGAAGGCACTACATATGCAAAACTTGTATCTAGTGAATCTGTTTTAGAACAAGTTCAGCCTTATCCACTGATCACTCAACCTATCTCTACCGAATCTCCTCAGGATACAGCACAAGGCACCGAAGGTCACAAGTCTGCAACAGGAGAAGATACTACTCAAGAACAGACCTCTCAAGCACTGTCGAGCACTGAAAATGTAGCAGCTGAGACACCCAGTACCGAGACACCAAAAGACACCACAACGGCTAAAGGAACTGACCAAAGTGTTGCCTCTACCGAGCAACCTACCGAGGGTCAGCAAGCCTCTCAAGCTATTGTCTTGGTCCAACCAACTAAAGTTAAAGAGAAGAAGGTGAAAAAGCATAGCTTCAAAGTTGATTTATCTAAACCAATAGTGTTGCCCAATGTGGATATATCAAAATTAAAGGGGTAAGCACTCATTGATTTCGATGAACTATGCAAAGCAAAGGCCGAACAAGAAAAATAGATGGCCATACAAAAGAAGAACAAAGTACTTCAGAAGGTGAAGACACTGCTATCCGATATGCTACCTACAGCTACAATGTCAACCGATGCAGCCATCCACATTCAACTAGATGAACTCCTTAATCAAATAGAAACGTCCGGAGTTGATGCATCTGAGCATTTGAGCAAGATAAAAGACAAAGAGCTTACTACAAAAATGATAGAAGAGGTACAGAAAGCTCTAGCTATTGGCAAAGTCAAACTTGTCAAATTCATTGTTGAGTTGTCCCCTCAACTCAAGCATATTCTTTATTTATTTTAGAAACTCTGTACATTTTCTATATTCATTAAAGACATCAAGAATAAAACTAATGCAATTGAGAAAGAGATCACCGATCTCTCCAATAAGTTGACCCCAGAGCCCAATTCAGTTCAAAAAATTTATACCAAGCTTCAACAGCTCATGGCTCAACAATTGGAACTAAGAAATGAAGAACATAAGATCATGATGGATATCATGACACTCCAGACATTATTCCTTCCTCATCTTTCATCAGTTCAAGAATAGATTAACCAAGCTACATGCCTATCTACTACACAAGAGGGAAGCACTCTTGATGGCTTAATATCACTATTGGCTAATATTCAAGCACAAAATTCTTTAATGGGAAGTGTAAAGGATGCCCTCTTTGTCGCACTCACCGACACCCGAAAAAAGTACAAATCTATTTTTGACCAGTTACCACCCCCGGATGGAAATTAATTTTTTGATGTTTGTCAAAAAGGGGGAGTGATACTATATTTATGGAGTAATACGATAGTCTTGAGTGATACAATTTTGATATAAGTATTCAAAGTATTGAATACAGGGGGAGTATACCAAGTAGAGTATGCAGAGTATCCAAGGATAGTAAGTAGAGCATACAAGCCCAGAACCGATCATGCAAAATCAGAGTTATGTACAGTATAATGATAAGGGGAGTATATCTAAATATACTATTTCATTGACTATTGTATATACTGTCAAATATAGTCATTTTGCAAAGTATATAGATTTTTGAGTTATGACTTTGAAAGTAGTTTTTGTCAAACATCTCAACTAATGTCAAAAGGGGAGATTGTTACTACTTATCAAATTGCCATTAGTTTTTATATTCAAAGTCATACTATATACTCTAGTCAATTAACACTACTGAATCATGCAGTCGGTATACACAGAGAAGTCGGTATGCACAGTCTAGTCGGTTACAGAGGAAAGCAGTCACAGAACACAGTATACACTGAGCTGTCTAATGAGTATCTTTTCATGTCTATTGAGTAGCAAAGATGACACACCGAGTTGATATACACCGAGTGAAACGTGTTACTAGATACATTGAACCTGGACATGCATATGAAAACGTGTTACAAGATCGAGGCATATCTAACTGTTATCACATTGGAAATTGCACCAGAAGATTGTGTATGATTTTGAGATCAATCTAACCAATGAAATATTTTGTATAGTTATTCATTCGATAAATCATGTTTGTAAGATCGAAGAAATGAATTGGATCACCATCTTAAGAGATCTATTTATACAGCATGAGTTAAAGGTGTATGTATATGTGTAAGAAGACTGTTACAGAGACACAGAGGTCACCGAGAAGGTTTTTAAAGAACAGTCGAAGAACAGAGTAAATAGAAGGGTTTACCGAGTTACTATATGGGTTACCGAGGTATGCTATAAGCAAGGTAATCTATTCTGAGCACATAGAATCTGCTATAACATTTCAAATGTAAAGTTGCAGATATTTGTAATGATTTTATTGTAATATTGTGAAGTAGAAAGAGAAACCTTTAACAGGGTAAAAGACTCTAATCAAGTCTATAAATTGTAAAGCCTCTAACCAGGTGCAACATTTAGATTAAGTGTTGTAAAATCCTTTAGCAAGGTAGATCTAACAGGTTAAGCTATCAGAAATAGCTAATATGTAGCTCTAACCGAGCACTCTTTATTATTGCAGTAGTGAAGTTGTGGGTGCCATTCCCACCGCAGTTTTTCTCTCTAACCAAGAGTTTTTGCATAACCAAAATATATGTGTTATGGAGTGAATCATGTATGATTGTTATCTATTTGTTTTAGCTTTATTTTATGTTACTGCACTATTATGTTTATGCATAACAGTAAAGTTATTATTCAAGAAAAGTTTTGGAGTACTGATTCACCCCTCCCCTCTCAGTACATTAGCTTTCCATATTGGGCCTAACAAAGATTAATAATGGTGTGATTAAGCTAATTCCTAACAATGGTGATAGAACCCTCATAAAAAATTGGAGACCTATCACCCTTCTAAATGTTTCTCATAAAATCTTGGCCAAAATTCTTGTCAAGAGGCTTGATAAGGTGTTACCTAAGGTTGTGAATAGCACTCAGACTATCTTTGTCAAGGGAAGGTATATCCTAGAAAACTTACTTACCTGTTGGAAATCTATGCATTAGGCTATGGAATCTAACCAAAATGGTGTCATGATGCTCCTAGACTTTGAAAAGACATATGGCAGGATTGAGTGGAAGTTTGTGTTCATGGTTTTGGACAGTATGGGATTTCCTAGTTCCTTCTATCAAATGGTTAAGACTCTAATGAAAGATGCATCAACCTATGTGGAGGTTAACGAGGAAAGGTCTGATTTTTTCAACCTCTCTAGGTCCATTAGACAAGGTTGCCCCTTGGCCCCTGCCCTATTCATTCTTGTTGCAGATGCTCTATTTTATTTACTCGGGGACAACTCTCTCTCAGATAAAGTTAAGGGGATCAAATTTCCCAACGGAGATGAAATCTCGAATATTTAATTTGCTAATGACATAGCTATTCTGATGGCCTTGGAAGAAAATAATATGGGGGAATTAATGACCAAAATTGATTTGTTATGCAGATTGTTTAGGAGCAAGCTCTCCCTTCTGAATTTTGTCATGTTGGGATGGAATGAGAATCCACCAGGCTAGTTCTTTGAGTATCATATTCAATGGGGAGGCCTTGAGCTTCAGGTCAGGTATTTAGGTATAACATTTGCAATCAACCCTAACCTAAAGTCTATATGGAAATGGGTTAAGCTAAAGGTAGATAAAAAGCTCAGAAGATGGAATAAACATTATCTTTCACTAGCTGGCAAATTTCAAGTGTGCCAAAAAATTATGTCCTCCTACAATATATATTACTCTTCAGCCTAGTTGTTTCATAACTATCAGTTCTCCTTCATTCAGAAGTTGGTTAGAGAGTTCTTATGGTCAGATGGGAAAGGGGGGAGAAAGAGGCAACCTATCAAATGGAAGTGGTGTACCATGAGAAAATAGAAGGGAGGCTTAGGGCTTAAAGATCTGAGGACGCAGGGTATAGCCTTAGCAGCTAAGTGGATTTTTAGATCATTAGAAGGTGAGGAACCATGAAAAGTTCTAGTGAGGCATAATATCTCTAGCTCTTCACCCAAGAAAGCTTTTGCATGGAAAGGGCTTCCTTTTTGTGACCTAGTTGCAAGGAACTTTCCAATCTCCCCTGGGGATCAGTGGTCTTTAAAGCACTTTGGAAAGCATGGGAATGGGTTTGAAAAATTTATTAAAGGGAATGACATTGTGGATGAGAATTAGAAAGTTTGGGGGCAACGATCTATTTGGTGGAATTTGGTACACAAGGATAAACCCTTGGCATTAATTCAAGGTTGCTCGGCAAAAACGTGAGCCAGGAAAGGCATTAGGACGTTTGTTGATATCATTCAAGATGGGAGATTGTTGTCTTGGCAAAGCATCATGGATATCTTTGGCATTCCCCAATCCTAGTTTAGAACCTACTCCCTGCTTTGCTTGGCCTATGCCACCCTTCCCCAGCTAATGATATTTTGTGACAACTCCAACCCCCTTTTCTCCTTCACTTGGACTGATGGATCTGCATTAGTTGTTGTCAAATCTAAGTCTATTTACACTAACTTGGTGGACAGTGATGAGATTCTTGTTATTTTGAGTTGCATTTGGTTGTCCAACCTCCCTCCCCCTGCTTTCTCCTCTTGAGCCTAATTTAAAGTTCTTTTGGTGGAGACTAATTTTGAACCAGCTCCCTATTAAGCTCCAAAATGGTGAATTGAACATTTGTAATTATTGTAGGGTGATTGATTCTATGAACCGCATCTTCTTTGATTGTTTGATTGCTAAGGAAATTTGGTACATGTTTGGCATTGTGGTTAAGAGTAATATTGATATCACAGAGATCATTTGTGGTCATGTTAGCAAGATCAAGAAAAAAATTAATGATTTTTGGTCTGTTCTTTCTATTAGCATTCTATGGGCCATTTGGAAAGTTAGAAATAATAGTGTGTTTAATGGATGTTCTAGAACTCTTACGAAGTCTCAGAGGAGACTCATATGGCATGATGTTTGCTTGTGGGTTACTATGGTTTTGAAGTTGTCTAAGAAGAAGTTTGAGGATCTCATGACTGATGGAGTTGCCACTGTCTTTAAATGGGAGGTCTCCCATGGCTTTTCCTAGGTCAAGAGAGATGAAGACAAAGCCTCCTTTGAAGATGCCCTCCATAACTTCATGAGGGAACTTAATGTTAATAGGCAAAAAGATACGCAATAGTAGGTAGCAGTCATACCAGTGGTAGACTGGCTTGAACACCCATTCCTAGAACATATTCACATTGGAGAAGAACTGATTTGGATGGAAGGCCCGGAAAGGATGGATTGCATGGAATGAAATCAGCGGTGTCTTGGCCCCCATAAAGGGAAGTTACTAGTTCACTTGATACTTTTTCTTATGTATCCTTGTTTTTTGTAATCTAATGCTCGAATCTACTATATAACCAGTATGTAATCTATACATAAGGCCTTGTTGACTGGAGGTGTACAGGTTGGGTTAGGGTGTAGTCATTTTGTTGGGGTAGACCTTCTTCATAATGTGTAATAGGATTAAGCTATTTTGATTACTATGATTTTGTATGGTGACTTCTTGATATTTAATTTAAAAAAAAAGTATTTATTGAATCAAGTTTGACTAATAATTGTCTATTTTAAATTATATATGAGCGTCAATAGATATTTATATTTATATTATGAAATCAATTTTAAAAATAGTGATATGACATGAACAACTAGAGTTTACATCTTATCTACTATTGATGTGATATTTATCCAACTTGCAATTACATATGACAATATAACCTTGCTTAATCGACTCCATGTTCCACCATGCCCAACTACTCCCTCATTTACCGTATATAAACCTTGCAATGGATAAAAAAGTATTCTTAAGCTCACTATTAAGAAATATTTTACAATATAATAGCAATTAAAAATATTATAATCAAGGTCGGTGAATTCATAATGATACATGTTATTTATTTCATTACATCTAAATATTCAAATACAACCCAATTTAAATATTTTTACAACACCTCTCAAATTATAAATATAAATGCTATTAAGTCAAGATTTCAAATCGTATCAACCATTAATTAATATTGTCAACCTTCATTCAAATATTTATTCATCTCTCAAATTGTAATGATACATGATATTCAAATTCGATTTCATATCACTGCTAACATTAATTTTAGCTAAGCCTAATAGAAATTCCCCTTGTGAATTCAAATCTTTCTACTTGCTCAACATATTACCCAATCAAATACATTTAATTTGAATATCAATCAATGAGATGCAACCACACTAATTTCAAGACAATAAAATGAAACTACATAAATAATAAATTGAATACTCAAATGTCTATAATGTATATAAATACAAGTATTATTCTACATTCTACATTTTATAGTTGCAAACACTTATTGTAGATTAAAACATGCCTATTGTAGCTTCCAAAGTATGTATATTTGTAATCATTCCATACAAGTGCATGATTTAGTTTTACAAACGGATATATGTTTATGCTACATGTATTAAATGCATTTATAAATAAAGTTACATACATTTTTATATGAAATGGAAAAAAAATTGAGTTCTAAACATGATGCAAGAGGTTGGCAAAGAAAAATACAACAAAGATCAAAAGAAAAAAACTCCTTATTTCAACTCACTGAGTTGCACATACAAATGAAATAGAAAATTGAAAAATAACACAATTGTTTTTATTGAAAATGTGCCAAGTAATTTAATACACACAATAAAACTCTACTCTCTAACTCATACAAATGAAATAGAAAATTAAAAAATAACACAATTGTTTTTATTGAAAATGTGCCAAGTAATTTAATACACACAATAAAACTCTACTCTCTGTTTTTTTGTTCTTTCCTCTGCGTTACAATTGTTTGCTTTGCCAAGCCTATATTCATCTCTTAAAAATCTTCATTTCCTCAATGGTCATTTGTACAACTACCTTTTTCCTCTTATTTATTATTTAATTTAGTTAAAAATTCTTCACGCATACTAGTCCTTCACAACTAGTACAACTATCCTCTAGTATTAGTTTATTTTCTTACCTTCATGCTTTATATCCTTCTTAATATTTATTCAACTTATGTTTTGTGCAACCATCTTTTTGTCAGCTATTTCCTCTCCACACCAAAAACTCCTCTTTTGTTTTCTTCCTATGCAACAAGCTACAATTCCCTTGTTTTTGGTGCAATTCTTGGTCTATTTCAAAAACAAAAAGAAAAACCTCTCAATTTATTTTGTTTCTCACTTACTTGTCCCTGCACACCCTTCCACTTCCTCTTCCCATGCTAGCATCTCATTTCTTATGTTGAATTCTCCACATTCCCCACACACCTTGTTGTTCACCTTCCAATTTCCATATTAATTCATTTTTAAAAAAAAAAACATTTTGTTTAAATAAAAACAAATTAACACATGGTACTGGTTTTTAAATTTGATCACCCATTCTACTCTCCACATCTCTAACATGCTTCCACACTAAAAAAAAGAGAGAAATTAATTTATTTATAAAATCTTGAATATTTGGCAAATGGAATTTTATGCAAAAGGTAATGAAGCCATAAATCTATTGTAACCAACCGTAGACTTCAAAACAAATGCACACCAAAATTTAAACTGAAATCTCCTTTGTTTTTGGTTGAACCTGGGTGCTCTTGCACCAAACATATTGGGTAAGTGAAATGTTCCTTGAGTTGAGAATTCAATAATAGTGGGAGATGCATGGGATGGTAATCCCATGTTTGATTCTAATACACTTTTACTCCTTGTCCATAGGAGCCTTCCCTCTTCCACTTTTCTATCCAACCTCAACACATAAGATGTCTTTATTGGTGTTATTATATGTATCTCTGAGCAACTTCCCACCACATGTCCACACCTCTAACTACCATACTATTTTGGATTGATATTCTTGTTTTATTTATTGCACTATTGCAATAAGATGGATTCTAATCTACCTTTTCCCCTTAAAATTTGCCCTTTGATTATTTACAAATCATTGTGCTTGGCCCTTTCCTCTTCCTTTATCCATTATTTTCCATAACTATAGTATACTATGGATCTTGATTCCTTTGTTCACCTCTCTTTCTCCTTAGAGGATTCAACATATACTTTTGACCATCTTTCTAGACGGTGTACACATTCTTACAACCTTCGTGAATGACCTTCCTATTAAATTGACATGGTCTTCCCAATAACATATGACAAGCACTCATAGGCATCACATCACATAACACTTCATCTTTATAAAAACCAATCTAAAAACTAAGTAAACACTACGCATTCACATTCATCTCATCTCCCTCTTGTAACCAAGAAACTTTGTATGGACTAGGGTGTTTACACCTTTTCAAACCTAGCTTCTCTACCATCTCCTCTAAAACTTGATGATATGATGAATCAATAAGGATCCAAACAACTACTGAGAGGGTGGGGGGTTGGATCAGTAGATAGAAAACAAACTTAAATTTCACCAAACTCAAACCAACTCATAAATCAATCACTGAACTAATCAGTTTAACACTGAGTTATAAACTGTAACTGCACTGTCAAGTTTACCAGTTGACTGGAATACCAATATAACAGTGAAACAGATCTGAAACTATCAAACCATTTAACCAAAACATCAAAACACTTTACTAACAATAGTAATAACATTTTTCGGATCACTTTCGGTCATCTTAACACATCTAAGTGGCTTTACCAGTTAAACATATTAACAATATCAAAACATAACCACAAAAACCATTCACCACTTGACACAAAGATCTCATAGAGATTACATAACCACATAACCACAAATATCTCATAGAGATTACAAACAAATTGGTTTAAACACGATTGTTGGATTACATAGCAATCATCTACACATTGTCCTAGACAACCTTGACCACTCCTTGATTACTGCTCATCGAATCCTGTAACTCATCATGCGGTTTCCACTTCATGTAATGTACTCACTCATTCCCAAAATAAAATAGTTATCTCTACGTGCCAAAAACCACTTGAAACTAATCACGTACATCATTCATACATGGCATAATCATCTTCGATCATCATTCTATCATAGATCAACATAACCGATTCACCAAGCTCCATTAGTTAGGGTTTGGCATATCAATAGGTAAGGGTTACCCGTTGATCTCTCTGCTACAATAGTAATACCGATTTCCTTCACTTCTCAACTACCGGTTGCATTACTGCATCACTACTAATTGCAATACAGCTCCATTACCGGTTACAATTGACATCAATGACAACACTTATACTTGATTAATGCAATTATCATGAAATGCCAACAACTAAGTTATCTGTAATACCACTATATACTATAACTTTGAAATGCTAACCTCTATCCTTGCACATAATTTGAAAGAGACTCCTTTGAGATGGTTTCTCCCCAGTTACCTTGGGATTCACCAACACTCTCCTCATCATGAGAGATTAACCTCATTTGGGGTCTTCTCATTTTAGGGATGCATCACTCGCTTCATCCTCTCATGCCAAGTGGTTTCTCATTGCACTCCTCTTGCTACTTTCTTGTATTTGAGGACACTCATAATGATGACGAAAAACTTCTCCACATTGGAAACATTTGCCTTGGAACCCTCTGATGTTGCTCTCTTGTCCTCTTGATGGGAACTCCTTTTCCTTTATGCTTTGCCCACTTCCTTACTCCATTTGGGCTTAGATTCTTCTTCAATCTACTTTCTTATGTTGTTGCTCGCTAGTCCCTTTTTTGCTGCAAATCTTCCATGACTTTTAGAGTTGTTTATTTGTATTCTTATTAAATTTTCCTCAGCTTTTAATGCATATTGATACTTTTCTTCCCCAATCCTAATCTGAAACATTCTAATTTCATCTTAAATATTGGACTGCAAGCCATTAACATACTTGGCTACCTTTTCCCTATCAATCTCACGCCTTCTTGATCAAATGGCCAACTTGTATAACTTTTCCATGTATTCCTTTACACTCATATATTTCTACTTCAAATTTTGCAGCTTCTTGAATAACCCCATTTCATAATCTCCAAGAATGAATTCTCTCTTGAACCTGGTCACCATCTAATTCCACCTTGTTATTCTAAGGTTTCCATTAGCTATTTTCTTTCTTTGCAATTCTTTCCACCATAATGCAACATTTCCCTTTCAATTTTTTTTGGAATAACTTTAACCTATTTGGGTCTCTGATTTCCTCCTCTTCAAAATATTCTTCCAGCTCCCCTATCTAGTCAATCAACTCATCTTTATTTGATGTTCCAAAAAATATTTGTATATCCATTTTATTTATATTCGTGATTCTCGAAAGAACCCTAAAAGATATTTCTTCTCTAGCATTCATAGGCTCTTATTCTTCTCTTTTGTGTTCTTCCACTTCACTTACTTCTTCACTCACTGAATTTCTCACATTTTTGGTAGCTAATCTCACCTCATTTCATATATCATCTCTAATGTCATTTCTTATCATCTCTCAAAATCATTGTAGCACCTCCTCTATTTTGGGCATTCCTCTTCAAGGTGTCAGCTTTATCACTCTTACAATCAATGACTTCAAGCTCCTATGGTTCAAGACCTCTCTCTCACCTACAACAATTCTCTTGAGCTCTTCTTCTTTATCATGCTTCCTCTATCCACCCACTAGTATTGACATAAGTTGTCTCACATTTGACACTTTCCTTATGCACTCAAAACCTCTAGCTTGTTGGCTTCATGATGATTTTTGTAATGGATGACTTTCTGTGTTATCATTGATGGCACATGTATACACACACATATGTTCACATTGTCATAGTCATCTTAGTTACGACAAACCAGTACTACTCCTAAGTCTTTGTATTGCAAAACCGATATTATTTGTATAGAGAAACCCAATCGCTTTTGAAGGTGTCTAACCGGTATAGGTAGACAACCAGTATATGCAGGAATGGCATGAAACCGGTTTGGAGATACTGCGGAGATCATCAAAGAGGAAAATGGAGGATAATTGGTCTATGAGTTGGAAGAGGTTAACTCTTAACCGGTATCGGTGTTCCAATTGATTTCACTGATTGTGTGATGAGTTATCACCGGTCGTGATGAGTTATCCCTAACTGAAAGATTTGGCGGCAATCTGTGATGTGTTATGTTAGATTGTCCGGATACACTGTACTTAGGAAATTGTGATGTGATTCCTGAGCCGACATGAAATCTAATGTCTATATAATGACATTGTGATGAACTATTTTCATGATGCAAGATACAAGTGTTAAGTTGTTGCGATTTACTGAAGGTGTTGCAGAGTATGTCGGTGATGTAGTTTTGAGTAAGCAGAAGAGGATCTATTCAAGCAAGATGTGCTACTGCTAGATCACACCACCTGTTGTTTAATAATCATTACAAAAATCAAATCCTCTAACTGGATAAGCTCTAACAAGATTCATTGTACAAATCCTCTAACCAGGTGATATATTAATTTGGGTTTGAAATCCTCTATCGAGGTTACTCCTAACAAGGTACTACCTTTAACAGGGTATAACTCCTAACAAAGCTTTCGGATCTTTAACATGATTCTCTCCTAGCATAGCACTTTTGTAGACCTTAACCGGTTAGTTACCTATTACTACAGATAGTTAACTTGCAAGTCCCATGTCACCGTGGTTTTTCCCAGTTGGGTTTTCCACGTATAAACACTTGTGTTATGGTGGATGTTTTACTTCTTATGGATACTTTAATATCATTTTGGATTGCATGCATAGTATTAAGTAAACTAGTTAACTATCTTTACCGATCTATGTTTAAAGTGGTATCATTTTTATGGTCACTGATTCACCCCCCCCCCCCCCCCCCCCTCTTAGTGCTTTATAAGTCTATCAATTGGTATCAGAACCTAACTTCCTTAAGGTTTAATCACTTGGAAGGAAACCCTAAAGCCACCATGGGGGATATGAGTTATTTAGAGATGGATAGAGTGCTTGATGCTACCAAGGAAGAGCTTGAAACCCTAAGGGTCAGATTTAAAGCTTCAAAAGTTAAAAGGAGACAGCTGACTGAGAAAATATTGGAGATATCTGACGATAGTTCTTAAGATGAGGCCAACATTGATGCATTGCCTGAAGAAGTTGAAAAACTGAATGGTGAAAAGCTAAATCTGAGGAGAGAACTAGAAGCCCTAATAATCCACATGAGCCAAGAGCTTGAAGCAAGAAGGGTAGCTATGATAGACTTATAAATCACTCAAAAGGGGGGGTGAATCAGTGACAACAAAAATAATACCACTTCAAACACAGATCGGTAAAGACATTTAACTAGTTTACTAAACATTATGCATGCAATCCAAAATGATATTAAAACATTCACAACAAGTAAAACATCCACCATAACACAAGTGTTTATACGTGGAAAATCCAAATGGGAAAAACCACGGTGAGATGGGACTCACACATTAACTATCTGTAGTAATAGGTAATTAACTGGTTAGGGTCTACAAAATGCTCAGCTAGGAGCAAATCCTGTTAAAGATCCCAAAAGCCTTGTTAGGAGCTAAACCCTGTTAAAGGTAGTACCCTGTTAGGAGTAACCTTGGTAGAGGATTTTAAACTCAAACTAATGGATCACCTTGTTAGAGGATTTTTACAATGAAGCTTGTTAGATCTTACCCAATTAGGGGATTTGACTGTTGTAGTGATTAGAAAACAACAAGTGGTGTGATCTAGAAGTAGCACAACTTGCTTGAATAGATTCTCTTCTGTTCACTCAAAACTGCATCATTGACATACTCTGCAACACCTTCAACAACTTAGCACTTCTATCTCGCATCATGAAAATAATTTATCATAATGTCAATATATAAACATTAGATTTCATGTCAGCTCAGGAATCATATCACAATTTCTTAGGTGCACTGTATCTGGACAATCTAACATAACTCATCATAGATTGCCACCAAATTTGTCGGTTAGGGATAACTCATCATGACCGATGATAACTCATTACACAATCAGTGAAACCAGTTGGAACACCAATACTAGTTAAGAGTTAACCACTTCCAACTCATAGATCGATTGTCCTCCATTAGCTTCTTTGATGATCTCCACTGAATCTCCAAGCTAGTGTCATGCCATTCCTGTATATACCAGTTGTCTAAAAATACCAGTTAGACACCCTCAAAATTGATTGAACTTACATATACATATTGTATATGGTGAAAATGGATAACAATAATAATGATATTGAAAGGCTAAATGAATTCAACCACAAAACCCTAGCCTAACAACAACAAAGATCCACCATAACATATGAAGATTACCTAAGACAATGCAAATCAAATGAAATCACAAAGATTATACCATCACATGTTTAATAGGGTTTGGATCTCCATTCTTCCTATCTCCATTGATCTTGCTTGATATAATTGCTCTCAGATTTTATGTGCACAAGAGCTCAACAAAGAACGGAATGTGGTTGCAAGTAGGATTGCATATGCCAAGTAGTCAATTGATCAAGTAGTTAGAATGATTGATTAGCCAGGGTTTGATAATGAAGGAAGCATCTCCTTATATAGAAGACACCATATGAAATGGAGGGATAAGATTGAGAGGTGTAAAAGGAGGTCGGCTATGATTAGAGGGTAGGTAAAAGAAATAATAAAATAATGAAAGGGGTAGGTAGTGTATGAATTAAGAGATGAATGACATGTGTCATGGGTAGAAAAGGTTAATGAATTAATTAAATAAATAAAGATTTATTTAATTAATAGAAGAAGTGGGATCAATTAAATAAATAAAATATTTATTTAATTTAGGAAAAGGATAATTTAAATAAATAAATGTATTTATTTAAATGAGAAATAAGGCTAGAAGAGTATAAATGAATGAATTAATTAAATAAAGATTTATTTAATTAATAGAAGAATTAAGCTCAGATAAATAAATTAGACTGGACAATTTTGGGTGTCTACATTTTGCCCCTCTTTGAGACAATGCGGCTTGTCACGTTGTTTCAAAGAAGATAAGATGAACTGATACAGAGTTGCCCCAAGATGGGAATGATATGCCCCCTCGAGAGATTGGATGAAAAAATGTCTGAAAAGATTGCAAACAATCTCTCGATAAGAAAGACGGGATAGAATGGACTAACCGGATAAAGTGACAGAGTCACGGAATAATGAAGACTGACTCAGGAAACAAGGGCTAGGGCAGTCTATAAGATAGACCATGAGGGAAATACATCCTCATTGTCATCTACACCTCCAAGAGATTAGAGTGCAAAGAGAGAAAAGAGCAGCAATAGTCAGCAGCGATGACTTTGGTTCACAGATTCGACCGCGTTCGCCGATTCCAGAGTCCAGCAGAGGTAGGAGAGCCGGTAAGTACCACAAAACCTCCTTGTACTTTGATGCATTTATTGTTGTCATTAATGCATGATAGATAGGGCAATAAATGCCCTTTAGGTTAGGGTCCAAAAATGTCAAAAAACGTCCAGGCGCGTCTGTGTTTGTGTCAGGCGCGTTTGTGATGAAAAACGTGTTTGTGCCAAATGTGGCCGCGTCTGTGCTGTGTAGGCACGTCTATGCCAAGAAGGCACATTTGTGTTGCTCAGGTGCGTCTATGCAGAGCATAGGCACGTCTATGTGTTTCAGGCGCGTCTGTGTAAAACATGCGCGTTTATGTAGTCTTCAAGCGCGTTTATGTCAGGAAAGCGCGTTTGTGTCCAAAAATGTGAATTTGTGTCTTCTAGGTCAAATCAATAGTTCTGTGATGAACATACGTTGTCGATTGGATAAGTTGCTGAGAGGATACACTCAAGCAGGTCCTCTAGGGAAGACTAGGATAACAAATAGGGATAGGATTGACAATTCTGTGATAGAACATACGTTGCCAATTAGGAAACTTCTCAAGAGGATTCACTCAAGCAGAGGCCCTAGGATAGGATAGATCAAGGCACTTTGTGATGAACAGTGAGTACCAAGATATAGTACTTTGTGATGAACAGTGAGTGTAAATGTGAGCAACACTTTGTGATGAATAGTGAGTGCCACACATGTAGTACTTTGTGATGAACAAGGAGTACTACTAGGATAAATAGCAACACTTTGTGATGAGCAGTGAGTGTCACTAGGATAGATAGCAACACTTTGTGATGAACAGTGATGTCACTAGGATAGAATGTCATATGCACTTAGATAAAAAGTAGCATTTTGTGATGAACATTGAATGCCACAATGACTGACATGATTGATTTGCTTGACTCCAGGAGTATTTGCCTATGCTGGAGTCACGGGAGAGATTCCCGTCGACTCAGAGGTTGCAACCTGAGTTGACAGTCGAGGACCGATCTGCGATTGAGGCTATGGGATTGAGACATATTCTATATGTGCCTGAGTTTCAAGCGAACATGGGACTGCTAACTACACTGGTGGAGAGGTGGCATTCTGAGACTTGCACTTTTCATTTGTTGATGGGGGAGATGACAATCACCCTAGAGGATGTATACAGGATTCTACAAATACCGATCGATGGGGAGTTGATTCTATACGATCGAGATGGAGACAGGGATGCCCTTAGACAAGTGTTCTAGGATCCGGGACTGGAGATGAGGGTGGGACATGTGGCATGGGATACCATGACATGGACAAGATTAGCACTACCAATAGTGTTGGCAGGAGTTATCAGTGGGTTCCTCTGTATCAGTTTTGTACCATTTTTTATGATGATGTAGAAACCTGCGGGTGATTGTAGCCATATGATTTTGACATCATTGTATCATGACACTTATGATTTTAATATATATATGAGATGATTCATCTTTGCGGTAGCTATATGCATGTGTACCTATGTGATGTATGTTTCTATGTGATGCCTATGATATGGATGCAAATATGTATATGATGCAATGCAATATATTTTTTTGTTCTTTTATGTTTTATATGTGTATGCATGATGCAAATGTGAATGTAAGTAATGCAGATGAATATGATAATGCAAATGTAAATTGTGCTAATAGGTGTTGTGTGCAGGATGTGATGCACTTGTGATATCTATATGTATGTATGGAATGCTAACATGTGATAATGTAGGTGAAACTACATGAAATGCAAATATTTTTGGTGTGTCATTATACTCAGTCATGTGATAGTAGGCTACGCGGACTCGAGAAGGACGATGGAAGTCAATCAAGAAAGGGGGATGGAAGACAGAAGATATGAAAGTGAAAGAGCTTCTTGTGCGTTTATCATATTGAGCTTTATTATGGCAAAATAGGTTATGACAATTAAGGCATATGTTCGACCCAGAAAGTCATTGTACCTATTTGCATGGAGATAAGATAGTCACAAACAAGGAATGCCCTAGTTCATACTAGACTCATAGTGTCCTCATATCCTTGGACAAGTCATAGCATTACTAAGAGACAATTCACAGATAGCAAATACAAATAGGTGGCGATACCCCATCCTCGCCTTTCTAGTCAAAGACATCCTGGAGATAGAATCTCTAGTCAAAGACATCCTGGAAAAGCTAAAATACATCTCACTAAAAGATAAAATCAAAAGAAAACCAAGACTCGACACCAACATCCACTGTAGTCCTCAAGTTTAGTGTCTCTTGTCACTTGTATAAGTCTTATTTGATTGTGGTCACAATGTTTACTTTCACAAAATGGATAGATAGCACCGAACCATATGTTGTCTGAGTCTGTTGAAAGATTTGATTTGTTGAAGCCCATTGTTGCTGCTGTGTCTCATCTGAAACTGACTGAATCCATGAAACTGATACTTTATTGTGGAGAAGATGAAACTTTATTGCGGATCTGTGATGCAAATGTTGCTTTATTGTGGATTGTGCACGGATAGACTGAAGAAAGCTGGAAGAAACTGTACTCCTCCGAACATGTGATGCTCTCAATTCCACACCCATCACCAGTCATAGGATCTGCCTTAGCCATAGATAGGAGCTGATTTATTATGGATGGAAAGGGAGGTGAAAAGGGAGGTTTATTATGAATGGCGAACCAATCTTGGGTAGATCAATAACAAGCCATGATGGGAATGGGTAAGTTTATTATGAACGAATAGGTTGTGAGTGTGTGTAAAGTGAAAGGATGAAAGTGAATCCTGAAGAAGGGAGGAGCAATGTCTCTATGCATGGCGCTGGTGACCCAGTTTTCACCATGGTACTTGCCCAGGGCGCCACCGAAGTGGTTTTCACCGTTGGATGAAATTATTTCTCTTTACTTTTTTCGTTTTTTCAATGTTTTTTGTGTCACAAGGCACCTGTTTAATAGGTTTTCACCAAGTAACGATTTCTTTTGTTTTATAATTTTTTTTTTGTATTTTTGTATTTTTGAAATTTTTTATTTTTTTGTATTTTTGAAATTTTTTATTTTTTTTTTGTATTTTTGATATTAGGATATTCCAAAGAGCTATGTGTAGAACCTACAAAGGTGCATGTTGTTGATAGGATCCTCCAAAGGTTCACCTTCTGTAGTTGAGAGCTGATATGCCCCAGATCCATATGCTGTTGTAATGATGTAAGGACCAAGCCAATTTGGTGCGAACTTGCCCTTCTTCTCTCTGTTTTGCTGATTTTTGGGGTTTTCTCTGAGAACCAAGTCACCTACCTCAAATGTGCAAGGCTTGACCTTGTGATTTTAGTTGTGACTCATTTGTTGTTGATAAGCCTTGAGATGATTAAAAGCAGTTTGTCTTCGTTCATCCAGTAGTTCAAGTTCTTGTAAGTGGGAGACCCTATAGTCTTCATTACTGATAATGTTTTGCAAAGAGACTCATAAAGAGGGTAGCTCGACCTCAATAGGCAAGATGGCTTCAACACCGTAGACAAGTGAATAGGGTGTGGCTCCTATGGGTGTGCGAACACTTGTGCGGTAGGCCCAAAGTGCGGGATTAAGTTGGATATGCCAATTACGACCAGCGTCGTCGACTATCCTTTTAAGGATTTTAAGGATTGTCTTATTAGATGCCTCAGCTTGACTATTACCTTGGGGGTAATATGGTGTGGAGAAACGATGAGAAATATGGAAGCGGTCACAAAGTTCACAAACATCCTGATTTTTGAAGGGGCGCCCGTTATCAGTGATAATGGAAACAGGAATACTGTATCAGCAAATGATATAGTTGAGGATGAACGTAGCAATATGTTTTCCAGTGACTTGTGTGAGAGGCATGACTTCAATCCATTTTGTGAAATATTCTATGGCAGTGATAATGAATCTATGACCATTGGAAGAAGGAGGGTGAATCTTGCCTATGAGATCGAGTCCCCACTGACAAAAGGGCCAAGGAGACGGAATTGGTTGAAGTTCTTGCATTGGCGCATGTATGAGGTCTCCATGAATTTGACATTGCTTACATTTCTTGACAAACTGATATGAGTCCTTTTCCATATTGGGCCAGTAATATCCAGTCCTGATGAGTTTCTTGGCTAAGGTAGGACCACTAGCATGCAGACCACATATCCCTTCATGTACTTCACGTAATGCAATCTGAGCTTCATCGCTTTCTAAACATCTAAGAAGAGTGCCATCTAGACCTCGCCGATATAGGATATCAGCTAAAATGACATATCGAGAGGATTGGCGAATGAAAGTGCGACGTTGGTTATTGGATAAATTAGGAGGTAGGGTATTGTCATGAAGGTATGTGAAAATGGAACCATATAACTGGGACTCAGGACCGATGACACATATCATCTCAGTAGGAATGATTTCATATGAAGGAACCAAAAGGTTATCCACCAAGAACTCATAGCGGGTCTCATTCGGAAGTAGATCGATCAGTGAAGCAATTGTAGCCATGGCATCTGCGGCTCGATTCTGCTCTCTTGGTATCTGCTCAATATCTATCTTTGTGAAGTGTTGTTTCAGGTCATCCACCATTTGTTTGTAAGGCATTAATTTTTCATCTTTTGTTTGGTAATCATCAGTTGCTTGACGGATTACAAGTTGAGAGTCCCAAAAAACATGAAGTTCCTGGATCTTCCACTGAACTGCAATCTGTAATCCAGTTGTTAATGCCTCATATTCCGCTATATTGTTAGTGCAAGGAAATGATAAGCGGTATGAATTTGGTATAGAATCCCCTTGAGGAGTTATAAAGAGGATGCTAGCTCCTGCCCCATGTTGTGTGTATGAGCCGTCAAAGTACAGTTGCCATGGCTTTGCATGTGACATTGTTAAAATGGATTCATCTGAAAATTCTGAACTTAGAGGAACATCATCTATCGTGGGGGCATCTGCTAATTGATCTGTGATGGCTTGTCCTTTTATTGCTTTTCTGTCCACATACTCGATGTCGAATTCACTCAGGATCATTACCCATTTGGCTAGTCACCCAGTAAGTGTTGCTTTATTGAGAAGGTATTTCAATGGATCGATTATTGCAACCAACTTAGTCTTATGAGTGAGCATGCAATGTCGTAATTTCTACGAAGCAAAGACCACGGCGAGACATGCACGTTCAATTGGTGTGTAGTTTAACTCATATCCCACCAATGTACGACTGATATAGTATACTGCTTTTTCCTTGCCCTCAGCAATTTGTTGTGCTAAGAGTGCCCCCAGTGTTGTTGGAGTAGCTGATGTGTATAGTAATAGAGGCTCATCTGAAACTGGTGGCATCAAAACTGGTGGATTCAAAAGATAATCTTTGAGTGTTTAGAAAGCCTGTTGACAGTTATCATCCCATTTGAATTTGATGTTTTTATGTAGCAAGTGCTGAAAAGGATTACACTTATCTCCAAGTTGCGCTATGAATCTTCGTATGGGCTGGAGTCTGCCTTATAAAGACCAAAGTTGACTGATATTTCTTGGTGGTTGCATCTCCAAGATGGCCTTGACTTTTGCTGGATCAGCTTCGATTCCTCTTTTGGATACAATGAATCCTAGGAGCTTCCTAGAGGTTACTCCAAAAACACATTTCTTGGGGTTTAATCTTACTTTGTATTTTTCCAATCGATCAAAGACGACTAAAAGTATATCCAAATGTGTATTTTTGTCTATTGATTTTCCCAAGAGGTCATCGACATAATCTTCCACAGTTACGTGCATGAGATCATGAAAGATAGTAGTCATGGCTCTTTGATATGTAGCACCTGCATTTTTTAGCCCAAAGGGCATGACATTCCAGCAGAAAGTTCCCCAAGGACAAGTGAATGATGTTTTGTGTTGATCCTCGGGCACGATCTTTATTTGATTATAACCAAAGAATCCATCCATCAATGATAACATTTCATGACTTGCTGTGAGATCAAAAATCAAGTCAATATTTGGTAATGGGAAGTCATCCTTTGGACAAGCTTTGTTGATGTCTCTGAAATCTGTAAATATTCTGATGCTGCGATCTGGTTTACTGACAGGCACTAAGTTGGAGATCCATTCAAGATAATCAATTGGGCGAATGAATCCGACATCCAATAATTTCTCAAGTTCTGCTTTGACTAGTAATGCCACTTGTGGATGCATCTTTCTTAATTTCTGTTTCACTAGTTTTGCCCCTAGTTTAACTGTCAAATGATGCATTACCAAATCCGGATCTAATCCAGGCATATTAGCGTATGACCAGGCAAAGTTGATTTGTCGTTCTTTGAAGAAACTTATGAATTTTGACCTTTCTGACTCTCTCAACGATTGAGCCAGGAATATGTTGTGTGGAACCTCTTCTATACCAATGTTTGTTTTGATAGTCTCCTCTACCAACATGGATGATTTTTCCTCATATGATACTGGGAGAATGTCAAGCCTTCCATCTTCGGGTGCCTCAAAGAGGTTTTCGCCCTCAGATACATCCTTTCTTTTTACTTTTTTGGGGTCAGACAGTGCCACAGTGTGGTTTTCGCCATAAGACCCTTGGTTTGTTTTTATTTTCACATTTTTTCGACTGGAAGGTCCGACACCCTCACCAAAATATGCCACGCTATTGAGTTCTATAGTGTATCCTGCTTTATGGTCCCCAAGAGGAAGATCATCTCGTATGCCAAGATAGTCAATAAAAGCTTCATCATTTTGGAATGTGTCAAACTGTGTAGGTCCTTCATGATCCCAGTCAATGAGTTGGTGGTGAACAAGGGGAAGGCTTTTAATGTCTTCGAAGTTAGCGGGACTAAGAGTGAAGATGCAGTTATATTCGGGTATGTCAAGGTAATTATCGAGGTCATCGATGATACTCTCCTCATCAGTCTTGATCGCAAATGAATCCAAATTATCATCACTATTAGTGCATTCTAGGACAGGTGTTCTCATCCTATGTGATTTCAACCTAGAACCTTGAGACAAGGACTGTGTGGAATCCTCATGGGTTGCTTCTTGACCAACTTTGAACTTTTTATAAAATTCCTCTTCTTCTGTGGGTTCATCTGGCTCTTTGAATATCTCGGTGAGCTCGTAGTCACTGGAGGATTTGTCTGAACCCCATTCCCATTCGTTGAAGTCTGTGGAATAGTGACCTTCTTGTTGAATTTTGGTAGCTTTGATTTGTAAGGCTTCTTCTGTCTTTTGAGTGTGGATCTTGGAAGTCAAGAAACCAAGTCCTTTCAAGCGTTCCTTTTTGAAAGTCAATTTAGGCTATAAAGGTTCAATGATGCCTTCCTTTCGTAACCTAAGAGGGATTTTTCCATCATACCCGAATTTTTGTAGGATCTTGAAACCTTTGCCATATTTCTCACATGGTAGACTAATGTGTTCTTGTGTATCATCTTCAATGTCTTTGTAAGGCATTTTGTATAAGTCTTCCTCTTCCAGTTCACCCCATCTTTGAAAGGTAGTAGGGTCCCATTTGAGTACCATTATGGATACTTGCTTGTTAGGATGTGGTCTTCCATATTATTTTGGTGAACTCATGACTTGTCGTAAGTACATGGTCTGATTTAAAGTGTATTCCCCCATGCCCTTGTCCTAAGATTTGCCTTTAAGCTCACCTTGTTTTGATGTCGAAGGTTATAATGACTGAGGATCAATGTATGCCTAAGAAGGAATAGCTTCGCGATTACTGGGAATGATGGTCTCAGTTTTTGATCTCAAGTTATTGCAGTATATGAACAGATTAGGATCACTGTTAACTATTACCTCCACTCCATTGTGAGGAAACTTAATGCATTGGTGATATGTAGACGGGACTGCCCTCATTTCATGAATCCAAGGACGCCGTAGCAATATATTGTAAGTGAGATCTAGATTTAGGACTTGACAAACCACATCCTTGGTAACTGGCCCAATTCTGAGAGGTAAGGTGACTGTGCCCTTGGATGAACGCTCTTCATCATCATATGCCTTGATAGTGATTTGATTTGTAGAATTCATAGCTTTATCAGAATATCCCAATTGTTTAATTGTGCTCAATGTACAAATGTTTCGAGCAGCTCCTCCATCTATCAGGACTTGTTTTATTCGATGTTTGTGTATGGAGGCTTCAATGTGTAGTGGTGCATTATGTGGCTAACTTACGAAGGCGTCGTCGACTTCTGTGAATGTAAGGGAATGTGGAATGGAAAGGTATCCCAGCATGGCTTGAAACTGGTCCACATTCAGATCAGTAGGAACAATAGTGTCTCTCAAGATTTTATCAAGAATGGCCTTATGTGCGGGGGATATGCGTAGAAGCTCAAGGATGGAGATGAGCGCGAGTGTTTTCCCTAATTGTTCTACAAGGTCATACTCATGCTTGGTTGATGAGAAAGCAGTGTTTTTAGCTGGAGCACCTTGCAAAGTGAATTTACCTCGGCAGGTTGTAACATGACATTCAGAGGTAGGTTCGAAAGAAGATCCAACACCTTTTAAGACAATCTTGGGTCTCTGGGTAGAATTCTCAGGGTTTTTGTCCTTGATGATAATGGTAGAGACGTAATTGTCCATCGAGATGTGATTGATAGTTGAATCATAGTTGTAGGATGCTCTGGTATAGTTGGTTTGATCATCTGTGACTTTAGCTTTTCCTTTGTCATGTTTTGGGAATGGTTCCTTAAACATCTCATGTTCTTGATTGGATGAATGCCCTTCAATCTCAATGTCACGTCTATCAATAAAATCTTGTATGATGTTCTTCAATCGATGACAATTTCCTGTCTTATGACCTTTTCTCTTATGAAATTCACAATATTCATCATCATTCCACCAATTTGGTTTAACCTTTGGTTCATATGGAGGAAAATCTGGAACTGTGATTACTTTGTTTGCCACTAGTTTTTTGAAAACTGACTCAAGTGGTTCTCCCAATGGAGTGTACTTCCTCCATGATTTGGAAGTTGTTTGAGTATTCACTTGATTGTTTGTAGAACTTGATCTCAAAAAAATGAATTTGGGTCACACTGTGTTGGCATCAACAACACCATCATTGACTGTGTTCTTGTTTTTATTCCAAAATCTTGGCTTATCTTTTCCTTTAAAGTCATCTTTGTTTTCCTTGAATATCTTAATGACTCCTTGTTCAATTAGGACCTTTTCTATCGCTAAGCCTTTTTCAATGACGTCCTTAAAGGTGGACAAACAAGCTTTCCTTAGATCATAGCCAATGTCTTTGTTAACATTCTGGGTGAACATTTCTACCATTTGTTTTTGTGGAATTCCACAAGAGCATCTGCTGGCTAGATTTCTCCATCTTTGTAAAAATGATGAAAAAGATTCTCCATCCCTTTGCTTGGTGTTGCACAAAGTAGTGACTGATATGCCTGTCTCTATGTTGTAGGAGAAATGTTGAATAAATGCCTTTGCTAAGTCACCCCATGACTTAATACCAGGTGGAAGTTGGGAGAACCATTCCATAGCTTGATCACCTAAGCTTTGTGGGAATAATCTCATCAAATATGTCTCTTCTATTGCTACCTCAATGCAAGCTGTGAAAAACTGTCTTATGTGTGCCTTAGGATCCCCTTTTCCTCTATACTTATCAAACTTAGGTGTCACAAAGTGTGTAGGAAAAGGAGGCATTGGAATGCTCTTGTCAAATGGATAAAGACATATGCCTCTCATTGTGTATGTTGGCTTTGGTGTATTTATGTCCTTCATTTTCTTTTGTAAGTCCCTGATTTGTTGCTCCAAATTGCTCTTAGGTGGAGATCGACTTCTTGGACCATACCCCATGCATGAGGCACCAATTGGAAGAGAAGCATGTTGCATATATGGATGATATTGATCATACACGTTCATATGGAGGAGGTCTATAGTGATGCTGCATATATGGAGCACTTGGTATAGATTCATGTTGAGGAACGCCATACCTATTTTGTCCATATATACCATACTCTACAGGCATGCCATGTTCTAATGTGTTGCCCCCAAATTTGACACAGGGTTTCCTTGTGTCCAAATTTTGAGCATGCCTTTGAATATCCAATTGCTTTGGTGGTTGATCCTTAGCGTTGATATGTGATGGAGCATATTTCTCTACATAAGACTTCCATAATGGTCTGCGAAGATGAGTATCATATGCTTGACCATGTGTATGTGGGATCTTTGGTTTTCAAAACAAAGATGATGGTGATTTAGGCACCATATGTGGTCCTCTATTGCCTTCACTATTAGGCCTCCTTTGATCCATGTTGGAGTGAGTTTGTTGCAAAGGTCGATTTTCCATTATTTGAGATATGTCAAAATCATGAGGTATCTTTGCTCCACTTTGTGCCATCATTTGTAAGAAGTATTATCTATCTCTACTCATTATTTTCTCAATCAGTCGATTGAAGCGGGGGTCCATAATGGATTCTTCCACATCTGCTGAATGTACAGAAAAGTTGTCCATATTGTCATTGTGTGTATCATTGTTGTTTGTAGTGTCCATGTTCTCAACATTTGGAATGTTTCTATAGGCATCCATGTCAGGTAATGTGTTATGATCAGAATTGAAAAAGATATCATTGTCATACTCATAAGAACTCATGTTTGCGGACTCTTGAGCCTCTTTAGTAGCTGTCCTAGATTTTTGAAGACGGGTTTCAAGCATGAACTAGGTATTGACCAAGATGTGTTAGACTAGATGAAAATGGAAAAGGTATGGAAGACCAAGAGTTGGATGGAATGTAAATGAATCTGAGGTGTATGTGCAATCTTGAAAGTGTAAGACCAAGTATGTATGTAGTAGAGTAGGTGTGACTTCCAAAGAGAGGATAGTTTCTCTTGATGAGGTAAGTTGACCTTGACTCTAAGTAAGACCAAATGCGACCCAAAGATGAGAGACCTTGATGAGGGACCACTTAGCAAAATGTTGTTGTATGTAGTGTGTTGACAAAGTATGATGAGGACAAGCAAGTGACCTTTTGACTCAAGTTTAGACAAATGTGAATGTAATGTGAGGTGTGAAGCAATGATGGACTGTGTGAGACCCAAAGATAGGTTGAATGCTAAATGAAACCCTGGAGAAATGACCTAGGAAGCTCAAGAATTCCGAAACTGACTATGTTTGTTTACTGGACTGTAACAGTTTTTTTTTTCTTTTCAATTCTGATCACAGACGCGCTTGTATACTTCACAGACACGATTTCCTGACATAGACGTGGTTCTGTTTAACATAAACGCGTTTCTGAGATTTTTGTAAAATGCACTGTTGATTTTGGAAACATAGACGCGTTTCTGCCCTTCACAGATGTGGTTATACAACATAGACACTATTATGTCCGACACAGATGTGTTTCTGCAAAATTTGTGCATTTTTTTCCAATCTGTGAAGTCATTTTGTTGTGACTAAATCTGACTGTTTGACTATTTTTCGTGACAAGAGGACACAGTGTTGATGAAGACCCAATGTTTGCAAGTGTCTAGACTCAAAATGACTCCAAGAAAATTGTGTTGTTTGATGTAAAATTGTTTTACATACACTTGAAGACACAAAAGACACAATGTTTTGCTGTTTGGTCTTGAATGTTTTGAATGTTTAAAATAAGTCAAGCACAATTCTTATGGCTAGCCAAGACAATAGTTGTTGATCCCACATGAGGTTTTACCCCCGAGGCTACGCTATTCAGAGTGGATACTTAGATGCTTGACCTCACTGGCTCCACCCTCGACACTCACTTCTCGGGTCAGCCAAGCATCAGTCCCCACGAAAACTCCCTGTGGTGAACTTCGTATCTCTACTAAGAACTGTATGTGTGTGGGCCGCTACCAGAGGTCCGACCTCCTGCCTCAACAACTAGAAGGATTTGGGTTTCTAAAACAAAAAGGTGCTAGTAAGGGCATCTCCTCGTGTGGCCATACATGCAGTACTTTCAGCTCTGTAAATATAGAAGGCTCCCAGTCTGTAGGGGTTATGCCCTACAAATGATCAAATAAATTTGATCAAATGGGTTTATGGGGAGACATAGTGTCGGTATGAACTAATCAGCACATGTTATCCATAGTTTTCACCATGAATACAGTTATTTATAGTGGTTTGGAAGAAGATGGCTTTTCTTTTGCTACCACTTAGGTCGTTCTCTTCTCACTAGTAGTCCTAATGACCACATGGGAAGACATGCCTTCTAAAGATTAAACAAAAAGAGCCTATTACTCAAGACACAAAAGACAATGATTCAATTTTAGTGCACCAATTGAAGTGTTTGCTAGTCTATGAAAACAAGGCACACAATAAAAATCCAAAAACCCTTGCCAAGGACCTGCAACAAAGAGTTGTTAGTAGTTTGGATTTGTTTGAAATAATCACCCCTTCCTGCAAGCACACAAGTTAGGTAAATTTTAAATCCAAAAGACTTTGTGAAAATAGGGGCCTTCAACAAAATGATTTTGCTTTCAAGACAAGCTGCACCAATTTCGTTAGCTAGATCTGAGAGTGTTAGCCCAAAATAAACCGGATCTGAAACCTTAAATGCAAAACCCAAAACCAAGTCAATAAACCCCCCCCCCCCCCCCCCAAAAAAAAATGAAACCGATGCACACAGACGTGGTTATCTTCGACATAGACGTGACTTCCCGACTCAGACGTGGTTCTGTGAGACATAGACGCGGCTCCAGAACCCAGACGCGACTTCTGGACACAGACGCATCTAAAAACACCGCAGACACGATTGAGGAATACAAACGCGGTTTCCAAAATCTATAAAATAAGATGTTGTCGATAACATAGATGCGATTCCAGATGTCGCAGACGCGCTAGAAAATCAAAAACGCGATCCGAAAGTACGCAGACGCAAAAATATAAAAATGTTGTCGAAAATGCCAGATCTGCAACTTCAAAACACAAAATCTGCAACAAGGATGGTAAATGCAAAAAGGGAAAAGAGTCCCACCGGGCATGCCAAAATGTATATGGTGAAAATGGATAACAATAATAACGATATTGAAAGGCTAAATAAATTCAACCACAAAACCCTAGCCTAACAACAACAAAGATCCACCATAACATATGAAGATTACCTAAGACAATGCAAATCAAATGAAATCACAAAGATTATACCATCACATGTCTAATAAGGTTTGGATCTCCATTCTTCCTATCTCCATTGATCTCGCTTGATATAATTACTCTCAGATTTTATGTGCACAAGAGCTCAACAAAGAACGAAATGTGGTTGCAAGTAGGATCGCATATGCCAAGTAGTCAATTGATCAAGTAGTTAGAATGATTGATTAGCCAGGGTTTGATAATGAAGGAAGCATCTCCTTATATAGAAGACACAATATGAAACGGAGGGATAAGATTAAAAGGAGGTCGGCTATGATTAGAGGGTAGGTAAAAGAAATAATAAAATAATGAAAGGGGTGGGTAGTGTATGAATTAAGAGATGAATGACATGTGTCATGGGTAGAAAAGGTTAATGAATTAATTAAATAAATAAATATTTATTTAATTAATAGAAGAAGTGGGATCAATTAAATAAATAAGATATTTATTTAATTTAGGAAAAGGATAATTTAAACAAATAAATGTATTTATTTAAATGAGAAATAAGGCTAGAAGAGGATAAATGAATTAATTAAATAAATAAAGATTTATTTAATTAATAGAAGAATTAAGCTTAGATATTTAATTAGACTGGACAATTTTGGGTGTCTACACATATAATACCGGTTTTGCAATACAAAGGACTTAGGAGTAATATCGGTTTGTCTTAACTAAGCTGACTATGACAATGTGAACATATGTATGTGTATACATGTGCCATCAATGACAACATATGAATTCATCTATTACAATCATCATCAAGCCAACAAGCTGAAGACCTAATCAAAGAGAGAGAACATGAGATTGCTAAGATCAAACAAGAGAATGAAACTTTGCATGAACATTGGCATGAGGAGAAGGAAGAGAAGGAAACTTTGCAGCTAGATCTTGAAATGGCTACATCTCTAAGAGAGACTTTGACAAAACACAATGAAGATCTTACCGTCGAGCTCACTAAGGCTAACGAGAAGCTTTAAAAGTTCAATAAGATTTCTTCTATGTTGGATGAGCAGATCCAATCTCAAAGGATGAAAGGTGACACATCTGGACTAGGTTTCAATACATCTGAGAAAGGAGAATCTTCTGGTACCAAGAGAAACATGCACAAGGTAAAAATTCTCCTAAGGATAACAAGCCTACCAGTAAGAAAGCTTTCAAACTTATTTGCTTTATCTATCACAAACCTAGACATATTGTTAATGTGTGTAGAAGTAGACCCAATGTGAACAAAGGCTATAATGCAAATGCTAGGTATGTGCTAGAAGATTTAAAGGTCATTGTTTCACATGCAACATGTATGGACATAGATCGATTGAATGCATATATGGAGTGCAAATAATCCATCACCTCACATGAATCCAAGACCTAATGGTGATTGGAGAAGAACCTATGACAACTGGGGAAACATGAACTGGCAGAAACCCTATGTCAACCGTAGTCCATATGAAATGGAAAAGGTAACAAATGTGATTTGCACAATTTGCAATAATTATATTCATGTGGCTATGAACTGGAGAAGGAGAACTGGAAGAGGTAATGCAGGACCTAAGAGATCATCTAGGATGGCTTGCTATCATTGTCACAAACTGGGACACATGGTAAAGTTTTGTAGAACTAGGAAGAACAAACCGATTAACCACTATGAAGATCAGAAAGGTAAGCAGAAGGTCGATGTTGAGGAAACCAGAGTGGAGATGAACAAAATCTAGAAGAAGAAGAGTGAGGACAAGCCTGCAGAAGAATCTATCCCTTCACCTAGTGTGGAGAATCCTAAACCGGTGAACTAAGCTTTTGAACAGGCCTAAGGAGACCATAATGGTAAATCTACTTTTGGATCCCTTTAAGAATGTGTGGTAAGAGAGTTTTGCATTTTGAGTTGTTTTATGAGAATTCTTGATATCATTGTCTATCGGTTTTCAAAGGATTATCAACCGGTTATATACCTATCAGTATAAGTGAGTTTTGTCAAATGGTATATTAGGGTTTGTTACCCTATCAATTGAGCAATTAATGCAGTGGGTAAGTTTATAAAAGCGAGCTTTACTATGTTATTATTACTCTAATTGCTTTCAAAGGAGATTTTTTGAGCACCTGCAAAGTGAAAAAGAGAATTGCTAGTCGATTGTGAATGAATTTGTGTTGTGGATTGAAATATTGAATTAGATTCGAAGATTAGTAAAGGTGAAATGGGTGTACGTTTGAGAGATCAACTGGAAACCTTGCTAGCGTGAAGGAAATCGGGTATTCTTTTGTTACTCTCTCTCAAATCAAGTCTATCCAGAATGGCATCGTCGTCTAAGCAAGCAGAGAGACTTATGATTACTATTGAACCTATGGAGTCTATGGAATCAAACAAAATAGTATCATACAATGCATTGTTTCAAGTTCCTGATGGCGTTATGATCAAAGGTGATTTATCCAATTATATAGACTATAAAATTGAGAATTTAGGATCACTATCAATCTATTCACAACTCAAATCTTTGTGTGATAAAAGCAAGAAAATCAAACCAGAGTACATTAGGGTTTATGAAAAAGGTTTTCATAATGTGACATATTTTCTTGAATATTTTGAAGAAGAGCACATTAGGATAATTCTTAGTCATGTACATGGAGAGAATATGTATCTTGATAGGTTGCACACAATCACGAAGGAAGTAATTCATGCAGTGACTAGTGTATATAGTGAAAATGGATAACAATAATAACGATATTGAAAGGCTAAATGAATTCAACCACAAAACCCTAGCCTAACAACAACAAAGATCCACCATAACATATGAAGATTACCTAAGACAATGCAAATCAAATGAAATCACAAAGATTATACCATCACATGTCCAATAGGGTTTGGATCTCCATTCTTCCTATCTCCATTGATCTTGCTTGATGTATTTGCTCTCAGATTTTATGTGCACAAGAGCTCAATAAAGAACGGAATGTGGTTGCAAGTAGGATCGCATATGAAAAACGTAGTGTAGTCAAGTAGTCGAGTAGTTAGCATGATTGATTAGGGTTTGATAATGAAGGAAGCATCTCCTTATATAGAAGACACTATATGAAATGGAGGGATAAGATTGAGAGGTGTAAAAGGAAGACGGCTATGATTAGAGGGTAGGTAAAAGAAATAATAAAATAATGAAAGGGGTAGGTAGTGTATGAATTAAGAGATGAATGACATGTGTCATGGGTAGAAAAGGTTAATGCATTAATTAAATAAATAAAGATTCATTTAATTAATAGAAGAAGTGGGATCAATTAAATAAGTAAGATATTTATTTAATTTAGGGAAAAGGGATAATTTAAATAAATACATAAACGGATAATTTAAATAAATAAATGTATTTATTTAAATGAGAAATAAGGCTAGAAGAGGATAAATGAATTAATTAAACAAATAAAGATTTATTTAATTAATAGATGAATTAGGCTAAAATAATTAAACAAATAAAAATATTTATTTAATTAGACATGACAATTTTAGGTGTTTACATTTTGCCCCTCTTTGAGACAATGCGGCTTGTCGCGTTGTTTCAAAGAAGATAAGATGAACTGATACAGAGTTGCCCCAAGATGGGAATGATATGCCCCCTCGAGAGATTGGATGAAAAATGTCTAAAAAGATCGCAGACAATTTCTTGATAAGAAAGACGGGATAGAATGGACTGATCGGACAAAGTGACAGAGTCACGGGATAATGAAGACTGACTCAGGAGACGAGGGCTAGGGCTAGGGTAGTCTATAAGATAGACCATGAGGGGAAATACATCCTCATTGTCATCTACACCTCCATGAGATCAGAGTGCAGAGCAAAATAGAGCAGTAGCAGTCAGCAGCGATGGCTTTGATTCACAGATTTGATCGCATTCGCCGATATCAAAGGCCAGCAGAGGTAGGAGAGCTGGTAAGTACCACAAAACCTCCTTGTACTTTGTTGCATTTATTGTTGTCATTAATGCATGCTAGATAGGGTAATAAATGCGCTTTATGTTAGGGTCCAAAAAATGTCAAAAACGTCCAAGCGCGTCTGCATTGGTGCCAGGCGCGTCTGTGTTTGTGCCAAGCGCATCTGTGCTGGACAGGTGTCTGTGCAGAATGCGGTCGCATCTATGCCGTGTAGGCGCGTTTGTGCTAAGCAGGCACGTTTGTGTCATCCAGGCGCGTTTATACAGAGCATAGGCACGTCTGTGTGCTTTAGGCACGTTTGTGTAAAACAGGCACGTTTATGCATTCTCTAAGCGCGTTTATGTTAGGGAAGCGCGTTTATGTCCAAAAATGTGAATTTGTGTCTTCTAGGTCAAATCGGCAGTTCTGTGATGAACATACGCTGTCAATTGGATAAGCTGCTGAGAGGATACACTCAAGCAGGTCCTCCAGGGAAGACTAGGATTGCAAATAGGGCTAGGATTGACAATTCTGTGATAGAACATACGTTACCAATTATGAAACTACTCAAGAAGATTCACTCAAGCAGAGACCCTAGGATAGGATAGATCAAGGCACTTTGTGATGAACAGTGAGTACCAAGATATAGTACTTTGTGATGAATAGGGAGTACTAAAATATGAGCAGCACTTTGTGATGAACAGTGAGTGCAAATATAAGCAGCACTTTGTGATGAACAAGGAGTGCAAAACACGTAGTACTTTGTGATGAACAGGGAGTACCACTAGGATAGAAGCAACACTTTGTGATGAATAGTGAGTATCACTAGGATAGAAGCAACACTTTGTGATGAACAATGAGTGTCACTATGACTGACATGATTGATTTGCTTGACTGCAGGAGTATTTGCCTATGCTTGAGTCACAGGAGAGATTCCCATTGACTCAGAGGTTGCGACCTGAGCTGACCTTCGAGGACAGAGCTGTTATTGAGGCTATGGGTCTAAGACATATCCTGTATGTGCCTAAGTTTCAGGTGAACATGGGATTGCTGACTGCACTGGCGGAGAGGTGGCACTTTGAGACTTGCACATTTTATTTGCTGATGGGTGAGATGACAGTCACCTTGGAGGATGTATACTGGATCCTGAGGATACCGATCGATGGGGAGCTGATTCCCTATGATCGAGATGGAGACAGGGAGGCCCTGAGATGAGTGTTCCAGGACCCAGGACTGGAGATGAGGGTAGGGCATGTGGCATGGGATACCATGACACAGACAGGATTGGCACTACCGGCAATGGTAGGAGGAGCGATCAGTGGGTTCTTGTGTCTGGATAGAGCGACATGAGGGTTGGCTGTGGGCTGGGGAGGTGCATTGGAGACACTGGTGACACAACACACCAGATATGTCTGGGGACTGTGCGTGCTAGCGCACTTATATTACGAGCTACATCAGTTTGTGTACCATGGGTCAGTGGGATTGGGCTGCGGGGTCACATTGTTATAGGTGTGGGCTTATGAGCATCTACCGGTGACGTGACTGATACACTTTAGGGGCAGAGGTCACGGACACAGTTTCGTGCATTTGTATGACATGATCACCTCGTAGCCATGGATTGGCAGGTTAGAGCACTGGCGGCGGGTTATAGATGATACTGATATGGTTATATGGAGGTCGTACCTGGGATGCGAGCAGTGGAAGGATGATGCAGTAGAGCTTCCCTACACCTTCTGGAGCAGGTATTTGATTGGGCGGACGCCCTATGTACTAGAGAGGTAGCTGGTGGACAGGGTGGGTAGGCAGTTTGGCAGGATCCAGCGGATGCCACAGGGTTCAGGCATGTATGCACGGATTGTCAGGGATCAGGCGCAGTTTGGGCCGCTACTATCATATGATCAAGTTGTTACACAGCTAGTGGAGATGATGCCCTTACCCTGGGACATATGGCCAGAGATCGAGGATGCCGGCATGGCTGCAGAGTACATGACATATTGGGCCGAGCATCCATTCCCACGCCTGACGGATCTAGGAGAGCTACTAGATGGAGATGGTGGTGGGGATGGTGATGATGATGGAGATGACGGGGGTAGAGGCCGACGGAGGAGGAGGGTGGCGCCGTGGAGGGAGGGTGGAGGGGACAGACAGGCTCGGGTGGTGAGGGGTCGCGGTGGATTACCACTATAGGTGCCAGCAGCACAGGGTCCCAGACAGTTGTAGGGACAGGGACAGGTACAGGTATAGGGATAGGTACAACTACTAGTATAGGCATAGGCACAAGGGCAGGCACCCATACAAGGGGAGCCACAGAGGGCTGAGGCGGAGGAGGATGAGCTGACTGAGCTGAGGGAGATCTGCCAGGGATAGGTAGATGAGATCCAGGACCTGGAGAGGGAGAGGGATAGACTCAGGAGGCGGCTCAAAGATATTGAGCGGGAGCGGGACCAGGCCATTCAGTGCTACATAGAGGCTAAGACAACACTAAGGGCGGGGAGGGAGGCGACAAAGGACATAGGGGTTGGATATGCCTATGTCCTGCGGGCAGGGGAGGGGATTGCCTACTGGCGGGATCTCTATTATTGTGCAGTGCCAGCTCATCAGCGGGTGAGGAGCTTCCATCGACCATCGCGGACAGCGACAGCTACAGGAGGGAGCCAGAGGAGACAGACTTTAGTGGTGGGGTTATGGGTCCTCTACCACCACCAAATAGAGGGGACAGGAGGGATGATCCTGGGGCGGGTCCTTCGGGGGCTCAGATTCCATCGAGGCCAGTGGCTTTGAGGGAGGGGGTTCATCATAGCCGTAGAGGGCTCCCTATGTATCAGCATTGTACCATTTTGTATGATGATGTAGACACCTGTGGGTGATTGTAGCCATATGATTTTGACATCATTGTATCATGACACTTTTGATTTATATATATGAGATGATTCATTTTTGCGGTAGCTATATGCATATGTACCTATGTGATGAGATGTTTCATGATGTATGTTTATGATATGGATGCAAATATGTATATGATGCAATGCCATATTTTTGTTCTTTTATGTTTTATATGTGTATGCATCATGCAAATGTGAACGTATGTAATGCAGATGAATATGATAATGCAAATGTAAATTGTGCTAATAGGTGTTGTGTGCAGGATGTGATGCGATTGTGATATCTATATGTATGTATGAAATGCTTATATGTGGTAATGTAAGTGCAACTACATGAAATGCAAATGTTTTTTGGCGTGTCATTATACTCAGTCATGTGATAGCAGGCTACACGGACTCAAGAAGGACTATTGAAGTCAATCAAGAAAGGGGATGAAAGATAGAAGATATGAAAGTGAAAGAGCTTCTTGTGCATTATCATCATTGAGCTTTATTATGACAAGTAGGTTATGACAATCGAGGCATATGTTCAACCCAGAAAGTCATTGTACCTGTTTGCATGGAGATAAGATAGTCACAAACAAGGAATGCCCCAGTTCATACTAGAGTCACAGTGTCCTCATATCCTTGGACAAGTCATAGCATTACTAAAAGACAATCCACAGAAAGCAAAGAAAAATAGGTGACGATACCCCATCCTCGCCTTTCTAGTCAAAGACATCCTAGAGATAGAATCTCTAGTCAGAGACATCTTGGAAAAGCTAAAAGATATGTCACCAGAAAGATAAAATCAAAAGAAAACCAAGAATCGACACCAACATCCACTGTAGTCCTCAAGTTTAGTGTCTCTTATCACTTGTATAAGTCTTATTTGATTGTGGTCATAATGTTTACTTTCACAGAAAGGATAGATAGCACTGAACCATATGTTGTCTGAGTCTGTTGAAAGATTTGATTTGTTGAAGCCCATTGTTGCTGCTATGTCTCATCTGAAACTGACTGAATCCATGAAACTGATACTTTATTGCAGAGAAGATGAAACTTTATTGGGGATTGGTGATGCAAATGTTGCTTTATTGCAGATTGTGCTTGAATAGACTAAAGGAAGCTGGAAGAAACTATACTCCTCGAAACATGTGATGCTCTCAGTTCCACACCCATCACTAGACGTAGGATTTGCCTTAGCCACAGATAGGATCTGATTTATTATGGATGGAAATGAGTGAAAATGGGAAGTTTATTATGAATGGCTAACCAATCTTGGGTAGACCATTAACAAGCCATGATGGGAATGGGTATGTTTATTATGAACGAATAGGTTGTGAGTGTATGCAAAGTGAAAGGATGAAAGTGAATCCTGAAGGAGGGAGGAGCAATGTCTCTACGCATGGTGCTGGTGACCTAGTTTTCACCATGGTACTTGCCCAGGGCGCCATCGAAGTGGTTTTCACCGTTGGATGAAATTATTTCTCTTTACTTTTTTTTTTTTTTTTGTATTTTTGAAATTTTTGATTTTTTTGTATTTTTGAAATTTTTGATTTTTTTGTATTTTGCATTTTTGAATTAGGATACTTTGAAGAGCTATGTGTAAAACCTGCGAAGGTGCATGCTGTTGATAGGATCCTCCAAAGGTTCACCTTCTGTAGTTGAGAGTTGATATGCACCAGATCCATATGCTGCTATAATGATGTAAGGACCAAGCCAATTTGGTTCGAACTTGCCCTTCTTCTCCCTGCCTTGCTGATTTTTGGGATTTTCTCTGAGAACCAAATCACCTACCTCAAATGTGTGAGGCTTGACCTTGTGATTGTAGCTACGACGCATTCATTGTTGATAAGCCTTGAGATGATTAAAAGCAGTTTGTCTTCGTTCATCCAGTAGTTCAAGTTTTTGTAAGCGAGAGAAACTATAGTCTTCATCACTGATAATGTTTTGCAAAGAGACTCGTAAAGAGGGTAGCTCAACCTTAATAGGCAAGATGGCTTCAGTGCCGTAGACAAGTGAATAGGGTGTAGCTCTTGTAGGTGTGCGGATACTTGTGTGGTATGCCCAAAGTGCAGGATTAAGTTGGATATGCCAATTACGGCCAATGTCATCGACTGTCTTTTTTAGGATTTTAAGGATTGTCTTATTAGACGCCTCAGCTTGACCATTACCTTGGGGGTAATATGGTGTGGAGAAATGATGGGAAATATGGAAGCGGTCACAGTGTTCATGAACATCCTAATTTTTGAAGGGACGCCCGTTATCAGTGATAATGGAAACAGGAATACTGTATCGACAAATGATATAGTTGATGAAGCAATCTGTTTTCCAGTGACTTGTGTGAGAGGCACAACTTCAATCCATTTTGTGAAATACTTTGTGGTAGTGATAATGAATTTATGACCATTGGAAGGAGGGTGAATCTTGCCTATGAGATCGAGTCCCCACTGACAAAAGGGCCAAGGAGACGCAATTGGTTGAAGTTCTTGCGCTGGCGCATGTATGATGTCTCCATGAATTTGACATTGCTTACATTTCTTGACAAACTAATATGAGTCTTTTTCCATATTGGGCCAGTAATATCCAGTCCTGATGAGTTTCTTAGCTAAGGTAGGACCACTAGCATGTGGACCACATATCCCTTCATGTACTTCACGTAACGCAATCTGAGCTTCGTCACTTTCTAAACATCTAAGAAGAGTGCCATCTAAACCTCGCCGGTATAGGATATCAGCTAAAATGACGTATCGAGAAGATTGGCGGATGAAAGTGTGACGTTGGTTGTTGGATAAATCAGGAGGTAGGGTATTGTCACAAAGGTATGTGAAGATGGAACCATATAACTGGGACTCAGGACCGACGACACATATCATCTCAGTAGGAATGATTTCATATGAAGGAACCAATAGGTTATCCACCAAGAATTCATAGCGGGTCTCATTTGGAGGTAGATCGATCAATGAAGCAATTGTAGCCATGGCATCTGCGGCTCTATTCTGCTCTCTTGGTATCTGCTCAAAGTCTATCTTTGTGAAATGTTGTTTCATGTCATCAACCATTTTATTGTAAGGCATTAATTTTTCATCTTTTGTTTGGTAATCATCAGTTGCTTGACGGATTACAAGTTGAGAGTACCCAAAAACATGAAGTTCTTGAATCTTCCACTGAACTGCAATCCATAATCCAGTTGTTAATGCCTCATATTCCACTATATTATTAGTGCAAGGAAATGATAAGTGGTATGATTTTGGTATAGAATCCCCTTGAGGATTTATAAAGAGGATGCCAGCTCTTGCCCCATGCTGTGTGTATGAGCCGTTGAAGTACAGATGCCATGGCTTCGCATGTGACATTGTTAAAATGGATTCATCTGGAAATTCTGAACTTAGAGGAACATCATCTATCATGGGAGCATCTGCTAATTTATCTGCGATGGCTTGTCTTTTTATTGCTTTTCTGTCCACATACTCGATGTCAAATTCACTTAGCATCATTACCCATTTGGCTAGTCACCCAATAAGTGTTGCTTTATTGAGAAGGTATTTCAATGGATCAATTCTTGCAACCAACTTAGTCTTATGAGTGAGCATGTAATGTCATAATTTCTGCGAAGCAAAGACCACGGTGAGACATGCACACTCAATTGGTGTGTAGTTTAGCTCATATCCCACCAATGTGTGACAGATATAGTATACCGCTTTTTCTTTGCCCTCAGCAAGTTGTTGTGCTAAGAGTGCCCCTAGTGCTGTTGGAGTAGCTGATATGTATCATAACAAAGGCTGATCTGGAACTGGTGGCATCAAAACTGGCGGATTCAGAAGATAATCTTTGAGTGTCTGGAAAGCCTGTTGACAGTTATCATCCCATTTGAATTTGATGTTTTTATGTAGCAAGTGTTGAAAAGGACTACACTTATCTGCAAGTTGCACTATGAATCTTCGTATGGACTGGAGTCTCCCTTGTAAAGACCAAAGTTGACTGATATTTCTTGGTGGTTGCATCTCTAGGATGGCCTTGACTTTTGCTAGATCAGCTTCGATTCCTGTTTTTGATACAATGAATCCTAGGAGCTTCTCAAAGGTTACTCCAAAGACACATTTCTTGGGGTTTAATCTTACTTTGTATTTTTCCAACCGATCAAAGATGACTGAAAGTATGTCCAAATGTGTATTTGCCAAAGAGGTCATCGACATAATCTTCTACAGTTACGTGCATGAGATCATGAAAGATAGTAGTCATGGCTCTTTGATATGTAGCACCTGCATTTTTTAGCCCAAAGGGTATGACATTCCAACAGAAAGTTCCCGAAGGACAAGTGAATGATGTTTTGTGTTGATCCTCAGATGTGATCTTTATTTGATTATAACTAGAGAATCCATCCATCAAAGATAACATCACATGACCTACTGTGAGATCAACAATCAAGTCAATATTTGGTAATGGAAAATCATCCTTAGGACAAGCCTTGTTGATGTCTCTGAAATCTATAAATATTCTGATACTACGATCTCGTTTACTGATAGGCACTAAGTTGGAGATCCATTTAGGATAATCAATTGGGTGTATGAATCCGACATCCAATAATTTCTCAAGTTCTGCTTTGACTAGTAATGCCACTTGTGGATGCATCTTTCTTAATTTCTGTTTCACTGGTTTTGCCCCCGGTTTAACTGTCAAATGATGCATTCCCAAATCTGGATCCAATCCAGGCATATCAGCGTATGACCATGCAAAGTTGATTTGTCATTCTTTGAAGAAACTTATGAATGTTGACCTTTCTGACTCCGTCAACGATTGGGCCAGGAATATGTTGTGTGGAACCTCTTCTATACCAATGTTTGTTTTGATAGTCTCCTCTACCAACATGGATGATTTTTCCTCATATGATGCTGGGAGAATGTCGAGCCTTCCATCTTCGGGTGCCTCAAAGAGGTTTTCACCCTCAGATACATCCTTTCTTTTTACTTTTTTGGGGTCAGATAGCGCCACAGTGTGGTTTTCACCATAAGACCCTTGGTTTGTTCTTATTTTCACATTTTTGCGACTGGAAGGTTCGACGCCCTCACCAAAATATGCCACGCTATTGAGTTTTATAGTGTATCCCGCTTTATGGTCCCCAGGAGGAAGATCATCTCATATGCCAAGATAGTCAATAAAAGCTTCATCATTTTGGAATGTGTCAAACTGTGCAGGTCCTTCATGATCCCAGTTAATGAGTTGGTGGTGAACAAGGGGAAGGCCTTGAATGTCTTCGAAGTTAGCGGGGCTAAGAGTGAAGATGCAGTTATATTCAGGTATGTCAAGGTAATTATTGAGGTCATCGATGGAACTCTCCTCATTAGTCTCGATCGTGAATGAATCCAAATTATCATCACTAGTAGTGCATTCTGGGACAGGTGTTCTCATCCTATGTGATTTCAACCTAGAACCTTGAGACAAGGATTGTGTGGAATCCTCATGGGTTGTTTCTTGACCAACTTTGAATCTTTTATAGAATTCCTCTTCTTCTGTGGGTTTATCTGGCTCTCTGAATGTCGCGGTGAGCTCGTAGTCACTGGAGGATTTATCTGAACCCCATTCCCATTCATTGGAGTCTGTGGAATAGCGATCCTCCTGTTGAATTTTGGCAGTTTTAATTTGTAAGGCTTCTTCTATCCTTTGAGTGTGGACCTTGGAAGTCAGGAAAACAAGTCCCTTCGAGCATTCCCTTTTGAATGTCAATTCAGGTTGTAAAGGTTCAATGATGCCTTCCTTTCGTAACCCCAGAGGGCTTTTTCCATCATACCCGAATTTTTGTAGAATCTTGAAACCTTTGCCATATTTCTCACATGGTAGACTGATATGATCTTGTGTATCATCTTTAAGGTCTTTGTAAAGCATTTTGTACAAGTCTTCTTCTTCCAGTTCGCCCCATCTTTGAAAGGTAGTAGGGTCCCATTTGAGTACCATATGGATACTTGCTTGTTAGGATGTGGTCTTCCATATTCTTTTGGTGAACTCATGACTTGTTGTAAGTACATGGTCTGATTTAAAGTGTATTTGCCCATGCCCTTGTCTTGAAATTTGCCTTTAAGCTCACCTTGTTTTGATTTCGAAGGTTTTAATGACTCAGGATCAATGTATGCCGAAGAAGGAACAGCTTCACGATTACTGGGAATAATGGTCTCAGTTTTTGATCTCAAGTTATTACAGTATATGAATGGATTAGGATCACCGTTAATTGTTACCTCCACTCCATTGTGAGGAAACTTAATGCATTGGTGATATGTAGATGGGACTGCCCTCATTTCATGAATCCAAGTACGTCCTAGCAATATGTTGTAAGGGAGATCTAGATCTAGAACTTGACAAACCACATCCTTCATAACTGGCCCAACTCTGAGAGCTAAGGTGACTGTACCCTTGGAGAAACGTTCTTCATCATCATATTCCTTGATGGTGATTTTGTTTGTAGAATTCACAGCTTTATTAGAATATCCCAATTGTTTAATTATGCTCAATGTACAAATGTTTAGACCAACTCCTCCATCTATCAGGACTCATTTTATTCGATGTTTGTGTATGAAGGCTTCAATGTGTAATGGTGCATTATGTGGTTGGCTCAAGGAGGCGTCATCAGCTTCTGTGAATGTAAGGGAATGTGGAATGGAAAGGTACCCCACCTTGGCTTGAAACTGGTCCACATTCAGATCAGTAGGAACGACGGTGTCTCTCAAGATTTTGTCAAGAATAGCTTTATGTGCGGGGGATATGCGTAAGAGCTTAAGGATGGAGATGAGCGCGGGTGTCTTCCCTAACTGCTCTACAAGGTCATACTCAGGTTTGGTTGATGAGGAAGTAGTGTTTTTAGCTAGAGCACCTTGTAAAGTGAATTTACCTTGGCGGGTTGTAACATGACATTCAGAGGTAGGTTCGGAAGAAGATCCAACACCTTTTAGGACAATCTTGGGTCTCCAGGTAGAATTCTTAGGGTTTTTGTCCTTGATGATAATGGTAGAGACGTAATTGTCCATCGAAATGTGATTGATAGTTGAATCATAGTTATAGGTTGCTTTGGTATAGTTGGTTTGGTCATCTATGACTTTAGCTTTTCCCTTGTAATGCTTTGGGAATGGTTCCTTAAACATTTCATGTTCTTGATTGGATGAGTTTCTTTCAATCTCAATGTCACCTCTATCAATAAGATCTTGTATGATGTTCTTCAGTTGATGGCAATTTCTTGTCTTATGACCCTTGCTCTTATGAAATTCACAATACTCATCATCATTCCACCAATTCGGTTTGACCTTTGGCTCATACGGAGGAAAATCTAGAACTGTGATTACTTTGTTTGCCAATAGCTTTTTGAAAACTGACTCAAGTGGTTCTCCCAATGGAGTATACTTCCTTCATGATTTAGAAGTTGTTTGAGTATTCACTTGATTGTTTGTAGAGCTTGATCCAGAAAAAATGATTTTGGGTCGTACTGTATTGGCATCTACAACACCATCATTGACTGTGTTCTTGTTTTTGTTCCAAAATCTTGGCTTATCTTTTCCTTTAAAGTCATCTTTGTTTTCCTTGAATATCTTAATGATTCCTTGTTCAATTAGGACCTTCTCTATTGCTAAGCCTTTTTCAATGACATCCTTGAAGGTGGACAAACAAGCTTTCCTTAAGTCATAACCAATCTCTTTGTTAACATTTTGGGTGAACATTTCTACCATTTGTTTTTGTGGAATTTCACAAGAGCATCTACTGGCTAGATTCCTCCATCTTTGTAAAAATGATGCAAAAAACTCTCCCTCTTTTTGCTTGGTGTTGCACAAAGTAGTGACTGATATGTCTGTCTCTATGTTGTAGGAGAAATGTTGGATAAATGCCTCTGCTAAGTCACCCCATGACTTAATTCCAGGTGGAAGTAGGGAGAACCATTCCATAGGTTGATTGCCTAGGCTCTATGGGAATAATCTCATCAAATATGTCTCTTCTGCTGCTACCTCAATGCAAGCTGTGAAAAACTATCTTATGTGTGCCTTAGGATCCCCTTTGCCTCTATACTTATCAAATTTAGGCATCACAAAGTGTGTAGGAAAAGGAGGCATTGGAATGCTCTTGTCAAATGGATAAGGACATATGTCTCTCATTGTGTAAGTTGGCTTCGGTGTATTTATGTCCTCCATTTTCTTTTGTAAGTCCCTGATTTGTTGCTCCAAATTGCTCTTAGGTGGAGATCGACTTCTTGGACCATACCCTATGCTTGAGGCACCAATTGGAGGAGGAGCATGTTGCATATATGGATGATATTGATCATACACATGTTCATATGGAGGAGGTCTATAGTGATGCTGCATATATGGACCACTTGGTATAGATTCATGTTGAGGAACGAAATATCTATTTTGTCCATGTATACCATACTCTACAGGCATGTCATGTTCTAATGTGTTGCCCCCAAATTTGACATGGGGTTTCCTTGTGTCCAAATTTTGAGCATGCCTTTGAATATCCAATTGCTTTGGTGGTTGATCCTTAGCATTGATATGTGATTGAGCATGTTTCTCTGCATAAGACTTCCATAATGGTCTACGAAGGTGAGTATCATATGCTTGACCATGTGTATGTGGGACCTCTGGTTTTTGAAACAAAGATGATGGTGATTTAGGCACCATATGTGGTCCTCTATTGCCTCCACTATTAGGCCTCCTTTGATCCATGTTGTAGTGAGTTTTTTGCAAAGGTCTATGTTCCATTATTTGAGACATGTCAAAATCATGAGGTATCTTGGCTCCACTTTGTGCCATCATTTGTAAGAAGTATCGTCTATCCCTCCCCATTATTTCCTAAATCAATTGACTGAAGCGAGGGTCCATAATGGATTCTTCCACATCTGCTGAATGTACAGAAAAGTTGTCCATATTGTCATTGTGTGTATCATTGTTTTTTGTAGTGTCCATGTTCTCAACATTTGGAATGTTTCTATAGGCATCCATGTCAGGTAATGTGTTATGATCAGTATTGAAAAAGATATCATTGTCATACTTATAAGAACTCATGTTTGCGGACTCTTGAGCCTCTTTAGTTTCTCTCCTAGATTTTTGAAGACGGGTTTCAACCATGAACTAGGTATTGACCAAGATGTGTGAGACTAGATGAAAATGGAAAAAGTATGGAAGACCAAGAGTTGGATGGAATGTAAATGAATCTGAGGTTTACTTGCAATGTCCAAAGTCTAAGACCAAGTATGTATGTAGTAGAGTAGGTGTGACTTCCAAAGAGAGGATAGTTTCTCTTGATGAGGTAAGTTGACCTTGACTCTAAGTAAGAGCAAATGAGACCGAAAGGTGATAGACCTTGATGAGGGACCACTTAGCAAAATGTTGTTGTATGTAGTGTGTTGACAAAGTATAGTGTGGACAAGCAAGTGACCTTTTGACTCAAGTTTAGACAAATGTGAATGTAATGTAAGGTATAAAGCAATGATGGACTTTGTGAGACCCAAAGATAGGTTGAATGCTAAATGAAACCCTGGAGAAATGACCTAGGAAGCTCAAGAATTCCGAAACTGACTATGTTTGTTTGCTGGACTGTACAAGTTTTTCAATTCTGAACACAGACGTGCCTGTATACTGCACAAACGCAATTTCCTGACACAGACTTGGTTTTGTTTAACACAGACGCATTTCTGAGATTTTTGTAAAGTGCACTGTTGATTCTGGAAACACAGACGTGTTTCTACCCTTCACAGACGTGGTTATACAACATAGATGCTATTATGTCAGACACAGATGCATTTCTACAAAATTCGTGCAATTTTTTCCAATCTGTGAAGTTGTTTTGGTTGTGACCAAATCTGAATGTTTGACTATTTTTCGTGACAAGAGGACACAGTGTTGAAGAAGACTCAATGTTTGCAAGTGTGTAGACTCAAAATAACTCCAAGAAAAGTGTGTTGTTTGATGTAAAATTGTTTTGCATACACTTGAAGACACAAAAGACACAATGTTTTGCTGTTTGGTCTTGAATGTTTTGAATGTTTAAAATAAGTCAAGCACAATTCTTATGGCTGGCCAAGACAATAGTTGTTGATTCCACATGAGGTTTTACCCCCGAGGCTACACTATTCAGAGTGGATACTTAGATGCTTGACCTCACTGGCTCCACCCTCGGCACTCACTTCTCAGGTCAACCAAGCATCAGTCCCCTCGAAAACTCCTCATGGTGAACTTTGTATCTCTACTAAGAACCATATGTGTGTGGGCCGCTACCAGAGGTCCGACCTCTTGCCCCAACAACTAGAAGGATTTGGGCTTCCAAAACAAAAAGGTGCTAGTAAGGGCATTTGCTCGTGTGGCCATACATGCGGCACTTTCAGCTCTATAAATATAGAAGGCTCCCAACCGATAGGGGTTACGCCCTACAAATGATCAAATAAATTTGATCAAACGGGTTTATGGGGAGACATAGTATCAGTATGAACTAATCAGCACACGTTATTCATAGTTTTCACCATGAATACAATTATTTATAGTGGTTTGGAAGAAGATGGCTTTTCTTTTGCTACCACTTGGGTCGTTCTCTTCTCACTAGTAGTCCTAATGACCACACGGGAAGACATGCCCTCTAAAGATTAAACAAAAAGAGCCTATTGCTCAAGACACAAACGACAATGATTCAATTTTAGTGCACCAATTGAAGTGTTTGCTCGTCTATGGAAACAAGGCACACGATAAAAATCCAAAAACCCTTGCCGAGGACCTGCAACAAAGATTTGTTAGTGTATATGGTGAAAATGGATAACAATAATAACAATATTGAAAGGCTAAATGAATTCAACCACAAAACCTTAGCCTAACAATCAACAAAGATCCACCATAACATATGAAGATTACCTAAGACAATGCAAATCAAACGAAATCACAAAGATTATACCATCACATTTCCAATAGGGTTTTGATCTCCATTCTTCCTATCTCCATTGATCTTGCTTGATATATTTGCTCTCAGATTTTATATGCACAAGAGCTCAACAAAGAACGGAATGTGGTTGCAAGTAGGATCGTAGTGTAGTCAATTGCATAAAAGATGATTAGCATGAATGATTAGGCATGATTGATTAGGATAATTGATTAGGGTTTGATAATGAAGGAAGCATCTCCTTATATAGAAGATGCTATATGAAATGGAGGGATAAGATTGAGAGGTGTAAAAGGTCGGCTATGATTAGAGGGTAGGTAAAAGAAATAATAAAATAATGAAAGGGGTAGGTAATGTATGAATTAAGAGATGAATGACATGTGTCATAGGTAGAAAAGGCTAATGAATTAATTAAATAAATAAAGATTTATTTAATTAATAGAAGAAGTGGGATAATTAAATAAATAAGATATTTATTTAATTTAGGAAAAGGATAATTTAAATAAATAAATGTATTTATTTAAATGAGAAATAAGGCTAGAAGAGGATAAATGAATTAATTAAATAAATAAAGATTTATTTAATTAATAGAAGAATTAGGATTAGATAATTAAATAAATAAAATATTTATTTAATTAGACTAGACAATTTTAGGTGTCTACATTTTGCCCCTCTTTGAGACAATGCGGCTTGTTGCGTTGTTTCAAAGAAAATAAGATGAACTGATACAGAGTTGCCCAAGGATGGGAATGATATGCCCCCTCGAGAGATTGGATGAAAATGTTTGAAAAGATTGCAGACAATCTCTCGATAAGAAAGACAAGATAGAATGGACTGTCCGGATAAAGTGACAGAGTCACGGGATAAAGAAGACTGACTCGGGAAACGAGGGCGAGGGCTAGGGTAGGCTATAAGATAGACCACGGGGGAAATACATCCTCATTGTCATCTACACATTCACAAGAGCATATTGTAGAGTAAAAATAGAGCAGGAGCAGTCAGCAGCGATGGCTTTCACTCATAGATTCGACCGCGTTCGCCAATTTCAGAGGCCAGCAGAGGCAGGAGAGCCGGTAAGTACCACCAAACCTCCTCGTACTTTGACGCATTTAATTTTGTCATTAATGCATGTCGAATATGGTAATAAATGCGCTTAGACTAGGGTCCAAAAAGTGTCAAAAAAAGTCCAGGCGCGTCTGCGTTGGTGCCAAGCGCGTCTGTGTCAAGAAGGCGCGTCTGTGTTTTTCAGGCGCGTCTATGCAGTCTTTGAGTGCGTTTATGTCATGTAAGCGCATTTGCGTTTGAAAAATATGAATTTGCATCTTCTAGGTCAAATCGATAGTTCTATGATGAACATATGCTGTCGATTGGATAAGCTGCTGAGGGGATACACTCAAGCTGGTCCTGTAGGAAGACTAGGATAGATCAAGGCACTTTGTGATGAACAGTGAGTACCAAGATAGAGTACTTTGTGATGAACAGGGAGTACTGAAATATGAGCAGCACTTTGTGATGAACAGGGAGTGCAAATGTGAGTAACACTTTGTGATGAACAAGGAGTGTCACACACGTAGTACTTTGTGATGAATAGTGAGTACCACTAGGATAAATAGCAACACTTTGTGATGAACAGTGAGTGTCACTAGGGTAGATAGCCATATGCATTTAGATAGCGAGTAGCATTTTGTGATAAACAGTGAATGCCACTATAACTGACATGATTGAGTTGTTTGACTGCAGGAGTATTTGCCGATGCTAGAGTCATGGAAGAGATTCTCGTTGACGCAGAGGTTGCGACCTGAGTTGTCGCTCGAGGACAAAGCTTCCATCGAGGAGATGGGTTTGAGACATGTGCTGTATGTGCCTGAGTTTCGGGCAAACATGAGTTTGCTGACTGCGCTGGCTGAGAGATGGCACTTTGAGACGTGCACGTTTCATCTGCTGATGGGTGAGATGACAGTCACCCTCGAGGATGTATATAGGATTATGCAGATACTAATTGATGGGGAGCTGATTCTGTATGATCGAGACAGAGACAGGGATGCCCTTAGATGAGTGTTCTATGATCCAAGACTGAAGATGAGGGTGGGACATGTGGCATGGGATACCATGACATGGATAGGATTAGCACTACCAATAGTGTTGGCAGGAGTGATCAGTGAGTTCCTCTGTATCAGTTTTGTACCATTTTGTATAATGATGTAGACACTTGCGGGTGATTGTAGCCATATGATTTTGACATCATTGTATCATGACACTTTATATATATATATGAGATGATTCATCTTTGCGGTAGCTATATGCATGTGTACCTATGTGATGAGATGTTCTGATGTGATGCTTATGATATGGATGCAAATATGTATATGATGCAATGCAATTTTTTTTTTTTTTCATTTATGTTTTATATGTGTATGCATGATGCAAATGTGAATGTAAGTAATGCAGATGAATATGATAATGCAAATGTAAATTGTGCTAACAGGTGTTGTGTGCAGGATGTGATGCAGTTGTGATATCTATATGTATGTATGAAATGCTTATATATGGTAATGTAGGTGCAACTACATGAAATGCAAATGCTTTTGGCATGTCATTATACTCAGTCATGTGATAGCAGGCTATGCAGACTCCAGAAGGACGATGGAAGTCAATCAAGAAAGGGGGGATGAAAGATAGAAGATATGAAAGTGAAAGAGCTTCTTGTGCGTTATCATTATTGAGCTTTATTATGGCAAAATAGGTTATGACAATCGAGGCATATGTTCGACCCAGAAAGTCATTGTACCTGTTTGCATGGAGATAAGACAGTCACAAACAAGGAATGCCCCAGTTCACACTAGACTCACAGTGTCCTCATATCCTTGGACAAGTCATAGCATTACTAAGAGACAATCCACAAACAACAAAGAAAAATAGGTGACGATATCCCATCCTCGCCTTTCTAGTCAAAGACATCCTGGAGATAGAATCTCTAGTCAGAGACATCCTGGAAAAGCTAAAAGACATGTCACCAAAAGATAAAATCAAAATAACACCAAGACTCGACACCAACATCCACTGTAGTCCTCAAGTTTAGTGTCTCTTGTCACTTGTATAAGTCTTATTTGATTGTGGTCACAATGTTTACTTTCACAAAAAGGATAGATAGCACTGAACCATATGTTGTCTGAGTATGCTGAAAGATTTGATTTGTTGAAGCCCATTGTTTTTGTTGTCTCATCTAAAACTGACTGAATCCATGAAACTGATACTTTATTGTGGAGAAGATGAAACTTTATTGCGGATCTGTGATGCAAATGTTGCTTTATTGTGGATTGTGCGCGGATAAACTAAAGAAAGATGGAAGAAACTGTACTCCTTGAAACATGTGATGTTCTTAGTTCCACACCCATTACTAGACGTAGGATTTTGCCTTAGCCACAGATAGGATCTGATTTATTATGGATGGAAAGGGAGGTGAAAAGGGAGGTTTATTATGAATGGCTAACCAATCTTGGGTAGATCAATAACAAGCCATGATGGGAATGGGTAAGTTTATTATGAATGAATAGGTTGTGAGTGTGTGCAAAGTGAAATGATGAAAGAGAATCCTGAAGGAGGGAGGAGCAATGTCTCTACGCATGGCACTGGTGACCCAGTTTTCACCATGGTACTTGCCCAGGGCGCCACCGAAGTGGTTTTCACCGTTGGATGAAATTATTTCTCTTTACTTTTTTTGATTTTTCAATGTTTTTTGTGTCACAAGGCGCCTGTTTGCCAGGTTTTCACCAAGTAACGATTTTTTTGTTTTAAATTTCTTTTTTTTGTATTTTTGAAATTTTTGAATATTCCGAAGAGCTATGTGTAGAACCTGCGAAGTGCATGCTGTTGATAGGATCCTCCAAAGGTTCACCTTCTGTAGTTGAGAGCTGATATGCACCAGATCCATATGCTGCTGTAATAATGTAAGGACCAAGCCAGTTTGGTTCGAACTTGCCCTTCTTCTCTCTGTCTTGCTGATTTTTGGGCTTTTCTCTGAGAACCAAGTCACCTACCTCAAATGTGTGAGGCTTTACCTTGTGATTGTAGTTGCATTGTTCCTTGACTGAATGATGTGTAGCTTGATTGAATGTCTTCCTCGATGAAGGAACTGAGATAGAATTACTAGTGTGTGGACTACACGGGCCCGTATGCGTGTCACCTGAAGAAGTTTGGGCATCCCTGATAACAAAGTCCTTCAAGGAAGCTCCATTAAAGGTCCATGATTTATCACCAGAAGGGAAAGGATGTGTGGAACAAGTAGATGAGTGATGAAGGCTTATGACTGTGGAAAGAAGTGAAAGTAGGATAGCATGATGGAGACTTAGGATCAACAAGTATGCTTTTTGACTTGAAATTTTAGAACTTTTGCCCCCAGTTATTTTGATATTAGGGGAGATCAACTCTTTCTCTTTTTGCTTCATAGGATTTTTATCCTTGACTTTGATTTTTGTAGAGTCCAATAGCTTTTGATTTTGATTTAGACTAAAGGACTTTTCTTTATTATTGACTTTTAGATTTTTCTTTTCAAAGCTTGATTTTTGATTCCTAATGAGTAAGGGCTTTTGTAATTCTTGTTGATCCAGGTCTAGGGGAGGAGTGGAAATGGAATGAGTGGATGTAATGGAAAAGCTATGTGAGTTATCAAAAGGGATGGCGATACACTCAATAGATTCTTTGTTGGAACCACTCTTAAGACTATTGATATCAAGAGATGCTTGCACCACTAGAGGAGATTTGCATTCAAACTTAGTAGCCACAACGCTAGGTGGTTCACACCTAATTCTTTGGCATTGCAAATTGTTTGTAGGTTGTTCCTGTTGACTGAATACCTTAGAAGATTGTGGGAGTTGATCAACATGAAAGATATACTCACCACATCCCATGTCTTTAAACTTGAAATTTTCTTTTAGCTCTGTTTGCTTTGATGTTGAAGCTTTTAATGGTTCTGGATCCACATATGCTGATGAAGGAAGAGCTTGGCGATTGACTGGGATTGTTATTTCTGATCGAGGTTGTAGATTGTTGCAATATATGAATGGATTTGGATCCGCTTTGACGGTCACTTCAACTCCATTGTGTGGAAACTTGATACATCGATGATATGTAGATGGTATTGCGCTCTTCTCATGAATCCAAGGACGTCCTAGCAATATGTTGTATGTGAGATCCAAGTCTAGGACTTGACAAACCACATCCTTTGTAATTGGCCCAACTCTAAGAGGTAAGGTGACTGTACCCTTGGATGAATGCTCTTCATCATCATATGCTTTGATAGTAATTTTGTTTATAGAATTCATAGCTTTATCAGAATATCTCAATTGTTTAATAGTGCTCAATGTACAAATGTTCAGACCTGCTCCTCCATCTATCAGGACTCGTTTGATTCTATGTTTGTGTATGAAGGCTTCGATGTGTAGTGGTGCATTATGTGGCTGACATACAGAGGCGTCATCGACTTCTGTGAATGTAAGGGAGTGTGGAATGGAAAGGTATCCCACCATGGCTTGAAACTGGTCCATGTTCAGATCAGTAGGAATGACAGTGTCTCTCAAGATTTTGTCAAGAGTAGCTTTATGTGCGGGGGATATGCGTAAGAGCTCAAGGACGGAGATGAGTGCGGGTGTCTTCCCTAACTGTTCTACAAGGTCGTACTCAGGTTTGGTTGATGAAGAAGTGGTGTTTTTAGTTGGAGTACCTTGCAAAGTGATTTTACCCTGACGGGTTGTAACATGACATTCAGAGGTAGGTTCGGAAGAAGATCCAACACCTTTTAGGACAATCCTGGGTCTCTGAGTAGAATTCTCAGATGCCTTGTCCTTGATGATAATAGTAGAGACATTATTGTCCATCGATACATGATTGATAGTTGAATCATAGTTGTAGGATGCTCTGGTATAGTTGGTTTGATCCTCTATGGCTTTAGCTTTTCCCTTGTCATGTTTTGGGAATGGTTCCTTAAACATCTCATGTTCTTGATTAGACGAATGTCCCTCAATCTCAATGTCACCTCTATCAATGAGATCTTGTATGATGTTCTCCAGTCGATGACAATTTCCTGTCTTATGACCCTTGCTCTTATGAAATTCACAATACTCATCATCATTCCACCAATTTGGTTTGACCTTTGGTTCATATGGCGGGAAATCTGGAATTGTGATCACCTTGTTTGCCACTAACTTCTTGAAAACTGATTCAAGTGGTTCTCCCAACGGGGTATACTTCCTTCGTGATCTAGAAGTTGTTTGAGTATTCACTTGATTGTTTGTAGAACTTGATCCAGAAAAAATGAATTTGGGTCACACTGTGTTGGCATCAACAACACCATCATTGACCGTGTTCTTGTTTTTATTCCAAAATCTTGGCTTGTCTTTTCCTTTAAAGTCATCTTTGTTTTCCTTGAATATTTTAATGACTCCTTGTTCAATTAGGACCTTTTCTGTCACTAAGCCTTTTTCAATGACGTCCTTGAAGGTGGACAAACAAGCTTTCCTTAAGTCATAACCAATCTCTTTGTTAACATTTTGGGTGAACATTTCTACCATTTGTTTTTGTGGAATTTCACAAGAGCATCTGCTGGCTAGATTTCTCCATCTTTGTAAAAATGATGCAAAAGATTCTCCCTCTTTTTGCTTAGTGTTGCTCAAAGTAGTGACTGATATGTCTGTCTCTATGTTGTAGGAGAAATGTTGAATAAATGCCTCTGCTAAGTCACTCCATGACTTAATTCCAGGTGGAAGTTGGGAGAACCATTCCATAGCTTGATCACCTAAGCTTTGTGGGAATAATCTCATCAAATATGTCTCTTCTGCTGCTACCTCGATGCAAGCTGTGAAAAACTGTCTTATGTGTGCCTTAGGATCCCCTTTTCCTCTATACTTATCAAATTTAGGCATCACAAAGTGTGTAGGAAAAGGAGGCATTGGAATGCTCTTGTCAAATGGATAAGGACACATGTCTCTCATTGTGTATGTTGGCTTCGGTGTATTTATGTCCTCCATTTTCTTTTGTAAGTCCCTGATTTGTTGTTCCAAACTGCTCTTAGGTGGAGATCGACTTCTTGGACCATACCCCATGCTTGAGGCACCAATTGGAGGAGGAGCATGTTGCATATATGGATGATATTGATCATACACATGTTCATATGGAGGAGGTCTATAGTGATGCTGAATATATGGAGCATTTGGTATAGATTCATGTTGAGGAATGAAATATCTATTTTGTCCATGTATACCATACTCTACAGGCATGTCATGTTCTAATGTGTTACCCCCAAATTTGACATGAGGTTTCCTTGTGTCCAAATTTTGAGCATGCCTTTGAACATCCAATTGTTTTGGTGGTTGATCCTTAGCATTAGTATGTGATTGAGCATATTTGTCTGCATAAGACTTCCATAATGGTCTACGAAGGTAAGTATCATATGTTTGACCATGTGTATGTGGGACCTCTGGTTTTTGAAGCAAAGCTGATGGTGATTCAGGTACCATATGTGGTCCTCTATTTCCTCCACTATTAGGTCTCCTTTGATCCATATTGGAGTGAGGTTGTTGCAAAGGTCTATGTTCCATTATTTGAGACATGTCAAAATCATGAGGTATCTTGGCTCCACTTTGTGCGATCATTTGTAAGAAGTATTGTCTATCCCTCCTCATTATTTCCTCAACCAATTGATTGAAATGGGGATTCATAATGGATTCTTCCACATCTGCTGAATGTACTAAAAAGTTATCCACATTGTCATTGTGTGTAGCATTGTTGTTTATAGTGTCCATGTTCTCAACATTTGGAATGTTTCTATAGGCATCCATGTCAGGTAATGTGTTATGATCAGAATTGAAAAATCTATCATTGTCATACTCATAAGAACTCATGTTTGCGGATTCTTGAGCCTCTTTAGTTTCTCTCCTAGATTTTTGAAGATGGGTTTTAACCATGAACTAGGTATTGACCAAGATGTGACAGACTAGATGAAAAATGGAAAGAGTATGGAAGACCAAGAGTTGAATGGAATGTAAATGAGTCTGAAGTGTACTTGCAATGTCCAAAGTGTAAGACCAAGTATGTATGTAGTAGAGTAGGTGTGACTTCCAAAGAGAGGATAGTTTCTCTTGATGAGGTAAGTTGACCTTGACTCTAAGTAAAACCAAATGAGACCCAAAGGTAAGAAACCTTGATGAGGGACCACTTAGCAAAGTGTTGTTGTATGTAGTGTGTTGACAAAGTATAGTGAGGACAAGCAAGTGACCTTTTGACTCAAGTTTAGACAATTGTGAATGTAATGAGAGATGTAAAGCAATGATTGACTTTGTGAGACCCAAGGACAGGTTGAATGCTAGATGAAAACCTGGAGAAATAACCTAGGAAGCTCAAGAATTCCAAAACTGATTGCTCTTGTTTGATGGACTGTAAAATTTTTCCAATTTGTGAAGTTGTTGGTTGTGACCAAATCTGAATGTTTGATTTTTTTTCGTGACAAGAGGACACAATGTTGATGAGGACTCAATGCTTGCAAGTGTTTAGACTCAGAATGACTTCAAGAAAAGTGTGTTGTTTGATGTAAAATTGTTTTGCATACACTTGAAAACACAAAAGACACAATGTTTTGTTGTTTGGTCTTGAAAGTTTGAATGTTTAAAATAAGTCAAGCACAATTCTTATGGCTGGCCAAGACAATAGTTGTTGATCCCACATGGAGTTTTACCCCCGAGGCTATGCTATTCAGAGCGGATACTTAGATGCTTGACCTCATTGGCTCCACCCTCGGCACTCACTTCTCGGGTTAGCCAAACATCAGTCCCCACGAAAACTCCTCATGGCGAACTTTGTATCTCTACTAAGAACTGTATGTGTGTGGGCCGCTACCAGAGGCCCGACCTCCTGCCCCAACAAATAGAAGGATTTGGGCTTCTAAAACAAAAAGGTGCTAGTAAGGGCATCCGCTCGTGTGGCCATACATGCGGCACTTTCAGCTCTATAAATACAGAAGGCTCTCAATCGGTAGGGGTTACGCCCTACAAATGATCAAATAAATTTGATCAAACGGGTTTATGGGGAGACATAGTGTCAGTATGAACTAATCAGCACACGTTATCCATAGTTTTCACCATGAATACATTTGTTTATAGTGGTTTGGAAGAGGTGGGTTTTCCTCGCTACCACCTGGGTCGTTCTCTTCTCACTAGTAGTCCTAATGACCACACGGGAAGACAGGCCCTCTAAAGATTAAACAAAAAGAGCCTATTGCTCAAGACACAAAAGACAATGATTCAATTTTAGTGCACCAATTGAAGTGTTTGCTAGTCTATGAAAACAAGGCACACAATAAAAATCCAAAAACCCTTGCCAAGGACCTGTAATGAAGATTTATTAGTAGTTTGGATTGTTTGAAATAATCACCCCTTCCTGCAAGCACACAAGTTAGGTAAATTTTAGATCCAAAAGACTTTGTGAAATAGGGGCCTTCAATAATGTGTTTTGTTGACCAATTCAAACATTTGATTCATCATTAAAAAAGACCAGCTATAAAATTTTAAGAGATTTCCAGAAATGTAAGAAAATCCAAAAAATTTGCTAATTTGCTCCAAAAATTAATTTTTTATGAAAAATCATAAAAAATTCATATAAAATGTAAAATCGATCCAAAAAATCTGAAATTTTTACTGGAGAGTCTTGATGGTCTTCCAAACCTGCACAAAAATTTTTCTGTAACAAATCCAAGCAGTTTGTGAGATATGAGTAAAATAATGCAAAACCCTAATTTTCAAAGATCTGATTTTTGAAGAATAATTTTGCATCAAATTTAAAATAAAAAAGAACATATCCTATGTATAATTCTGAGAGATTTCCAAAAATGTAAGAAAATCCGAAACATTCGCTAATTTGCTCTCAAAATTAATTTTTTTATGAAAAATCATAAAAAATTCATATAAAATGCAAAATCGATCCCAAAAATCTGAAAGTTTTATTGAATCTGTCTGATACTTTTCTTGACTTGCACAAAATTTTTTATGTCAAAATGCAAAGCTGTTTGTGAGATATGATCAAAATAAGGAAAAACCCTAATTTTTAAAGATCCGATTTTTAGGGAAATATTTTGCATCAAAATTAAATTCACAAAGAATAGATCCTATGTATAATTATGATAGATTTCCAAAAATATAAGAAAATCCAAAAAATTCTCTCATTTGCTCTCAAAATTAATTTTTTATGAAAAATCATAAAAAATTAATAGAAAATAAAAATGTACTTCAAAAATTCTGAATTTTGGATTGAGAGCTCTTGATACTTTCTTCAACTTGCAAAAAAACTTTGGTGCAAAATTTTCAAGTCGTTTATGAGATATGATCGAATCTCTCCAAGATCTTGATTTTGTGTCCAAAACCCTAGCTGCACAAGGTTATTCTCCAAATTGTTTTACAAAATAGCAATATAGGGTTAGAAAAATCTATAAAAAACATAGATCTAAGAAAAATCCATGTCCCACGGGGCGTGCCAAAATGTATATGGTGAAAATGGATAACAATAATAACAATATTGAAAGGCTAAATGAGGTCAACCACAAAACCCTAGCCTAACAATCAACAAAGATCCACCATAACATATGAATATTACCTAAGACAATGCAAATCAAACGAAATCACAAAGATTATACCATCACATGTCCAATAGGGTTTTGATCTCCATTCTTCCTATCTCCATTGATCTTGCTTGATATATTTGCTCTCAGATTTTATATGCACAAGAGCTCAACAAAGAATGAAATGTGGTTGCAAGTAGGATCGTAGTGTAATCAATTGCATAAAAGATGATTAACATGAATGATTAGGCATGATTGATTAGGGTTTGATAATGAAGGAAGCATCTCCTTATATAGAAGACACTATATGAAATGAAGGGATAAGATTGAGAGGTGTAAAAGGAGGTCGGCTATGATTAGAGGGTAGGTAAAAGAAATAATAAAATAATGAAAGGGGTAGGTAGTGTATGAATTAAGAGATGAATGACATGTGTCATAGGTAGAAAAGGCTAATGAATTAATTAAATAAATAAAAATTTATTTAATTAATAGAAGAAGTGGGATAATTAAATAAATAAGATATTTATTTAATTTAGGAAAAGGATAATTTAAATAAATAAATGTATTTATTTAAATGAGAAATAAGGCTAGAAGAGGATAAATGAATTAATTAAATAAATAAGGATTTATTTAATTAATAGAAGAATTAGGCTTAGATAAATAAAATATTTATTTAATTAGACTGGACAATTTTAGGTGTCTACAGTTAGTAGTTTGGATTGTTTGAAATAATCACCCCTTTCTGCAAGCACACAAGTTAGGTAAGTTTTAGATCCAAATTTTTTTTGTTGTTGTTGTGAAAATAGGGGCCTTCAACCAAACGATTTTGTTTTCAAGACAAGCTGCACCAATTTCGTTAGCTAGATCTGAAAATGTTAGCTCAAAATAAACTGGATCTGAAACATTAAATGCAAGATTAAAAACTAAATCAATAAACTCCAAAAAAAAATGAAATCAATGCACACAGACGCGGTTACCACAGACACAGATGCGATTCTCTGACACAGACGCGCTTCTGTGAGACACAGACGTGGCTCTAGATCCCAGACGTGACTTCTGGACACAGATGCGTCTAAAAACACCACAGACGCGGTTTGAGGAATCTGCAAAATAAAATACTGTCGAGGACATAGACACGATTCCAGATGTCACAGACGCGACAGAAAATAAAAAATGCGATCTGAAAGTACGCAGACGCGAAAATATCAAAAATGTTGTCGAAAATGTCAGATCTGCAACTTCAAAACACAAAATCTGCAACAAGGGAGTTAAATGCAAAAGAGACAAGAGTCCCATCGGGCGTGCCAAAATGTATAAGGTGAAAATGGATAACAATAATAACGATATTGAAAGGCTAAATGAATTCAACCACAAAACCCTAGCCTAACAACAACAAAGATCCACCATAACATATGAAGATTAACTAAGACAATGCAAATCAAATGAAATCACAAAGATTATACCATTACATGTCCAATAGGGTTTGGATCTCCATTCTTCCTATCTCCATTGATCTTGCTTGATATATTTGCTCTCAGATTTTATGTGCACAAGAGCTCAACAAAGAACGGAATGTGGTTGCAAGTAGGATCGCATATGAAAAGCATAGTGTAGTCAAGTAGTCAAGTAGTTAGCATGATTGATTAGGGTTTGATAATGAAGGAAGCATCTCCTTATATAGAAGACACTATATGAAATGGAGGGATAAAATTGAGAGGTGTAAAAGGAGGTTGGCTATGATTAGAGGGTAGGTAAAAGAAATAATAAAATAACGAAAGGGGTAGGTAGTGTATGAATTAAGAAATGAATGACATGTGTCATGGGTAGAAAAGGTTAATGAATTAATTAAATAAATAAAGATTCATTTAATTAATAGAAGAAGTGGGATCAATTAAATAAATAAGATATTTATTTAATTTAGGGAAAAGGGATAATTTAAATAAATAAATGTATTTATTTAAATGAGAAATAAGGCTAGAAGAGGATAAATGAATTAATTAAATAAATAAAGATTTATTTAATTAATAGATGAATTAGGCTAAAATAATTTAATAAATAAAAATATTTATTTAATTAGACATGACAAATTTAGGTGTCTACAACTAGTTTTCGACAAACCGGTGAAGTTCCAAAGCTGAAAAAAATTTCAAAAGAGGCTGTGATTGCACTAACTCAGACCACCTCTAATGGTCGTGTGTTTTCGGTCAACAACATTAAAGATCCAACAGTTAGACTTGCTACAATGGTCATTGGTTATAGGATATTTATTCCAGCAGGATGAATAGTGTGCCATTTGTTGTTGTGCATGCAGCTTACAGGATGATAGCAAAGAATGCTGATTATGATTTATGTGAGGCAATAAGGAGCCAATTGATGTTGAACCTGCAATCAATTAAGAAAGACAATAGTCAAAAGTTCAAATATGGTCAACTGTTGATTGGTGTATTCTTCTATTTTCAAAATTTCCTACCAGGAATTGGTGATATTTAATGGTCAAAAGACATACCAATAACAACTCAAATCAAGAACAACATTAAGGCTGTAAAGAACACATTTCTTGTTGCCATGAACAAATATTTTAATGAGTTCCAAAATAAGATGATCATGAGGTTAAGGCTACCTGAAGATGTGGTGAAACACTTTGCAAAAGACATCTATTTCAGAGTTACCACAAAATTCTGTCTTATGGAGGCCGTTGAACCCAGGGAAGATGAGATTGAAGAAATGAGTTATGAAGTCAACTATGACTTATTATTTGATTATGCCAACAATATTTTGGAATCTCCCAAGGATAAGAATAAGAAAAGACTGGGAACTTACCAGGAAATAAATGCACCTACTCAACCCAATAGTGCCAAAGAGAAGAAGAAGAAAGTTGAGCAAGCACCTTTAGTGACCATCGATACAAGGGTGACAAGAAGTGTTCAAGTCAAAAAGGAACCAGTACCCAAAGTATATGGTAAGAAGTAGACTACAACGAAGAAGAGAGGTAGGCAACTCATTCTTCAAGTAGAATATGAGGATACCAACACTGAAGAGGAATCAAAGAAGATGAAAGGGACTAGTAAGAAAGCCAAACTAGTAGGAGACACTTCAAAGCAAAGTATTCCTATTAATGTTTTATCTTGCAAGCCTATGACTAGTTTTGAGAGGACATTAGAAACATTAGGGAGGAATAGGCTTGATAATGTGAAAGAATGTTTTGATTCATTTAATGATGGACGGAAGCAACAAATTGTTCAAGAGGTAATCAACCACTTGTGTCAATACAATCGATTGCCTCAAGATATTGAAAAAGGATATTTCTGATTTTTTGTATTCTATTCTTGTAAATAAGTGGAAAATGGCTGTAGAACAAGATCAAGAAATTATTGATAGAGTTTTCATTCAATATTTTTTGAGTTACCTAGAGATGAATTGTTAGAATTGCTTGATAATTTCAAAGGATAATTTCATTCTAAGACAAGAAGATTGAAGTTATTGAGTGGAAAGACTCAACTTGTTGAAGATGATACTCATCTTATAGATAAAAATTTCCAGCAGATGCATGAGCAAATAAAATCTCATAAAACTGATCAAGTAGAGACAAGAGCTCAATAGGAGCTAGATGAAGAAGAGATTATTATACCGGATGTTGTCTATCCTATTAAGCACAAGGATGACACTACTTCTCCACCAATTATTTTCTTTGTAGATGATGCTGATGAAATCTAGGACATTATTGATACAACTGGTAATATTATTGAACCAGTTAAGGAACCTTTACAACAATCGGTCATTACTATTACACAAGAAGCAGCTGGAGCACCAGTCAACCATCACCAGAAAAAGAACACCAAGTGGAAAATCAACTGCCACCGGTTACAACAGATACACAGTAGAAACAAACAGAGGTAGAAACACAGAAAGAGAAATTAGAGAAAGAGGTTGAAGTGAGAGAAACTGAAAAGAGAAAGGAAGAAGAGAAAGAGAAAACAAAGGGGATGATAGTAGAGAAAACAGGTGAAAAGGAAAAAGCAAAGGTAAAGCAACAAACTGATGATGAGGATGACTCAATAGGCATCAAAGGACCTATAGATGTAGATAATATGAGTGCATTTGAACTCATGGAGATTGCTACAATGATGTAATTTAGAGCTCAAAAGAAAAGATTGAAAGAGAAGAGAAAATAAGCATAAACAATTCAAATTGTTGTTGAGATTCTGTCAAGTCTCCTACTAGAGACTGACACTGGGAATTTGTCAACACCTATCGGGAAGCTTGGGCAGTTGGTTGCTAATGCTTCTAACCAACTGAAGTCCCTTGAAAAAGCTGCTCAGACTATAGTTGAGAAGAACTATAGAAAGAAGAGGGGAGAACAACTTATGACAGATATTGATACAGGGAAGATTGCTTTATCTGTGAATAAAGATCTTTTGAAGACTGCTATTGAAACTGGAGGAAGGATACTGGCCTATACATCTAACATTTCATTTTTCTATCCTGATTTGAAGAAGAGACAAGAAGAGACAAAACAAGAACTGGAAAGGATATGTATTGCTTACATACCTTTATAGGATTCAACCTTAGCATTTGGAAAATCAATTGATGATTTGCAACATTAGTTAGATGTTTATGATTGTGAATAGGCTAAGAGACTCAAATCCTTGAAAGAACTCAAGAACCAGTTGAGACCTAAAGTGGACATCTTACAACGGGCATACAAGGATGCAGAAGCAATTTTGGCGACTCCAGAGATGAGCATAGTGGATGCAATGGAAGAATTCACTGCACAAGTTATGACAACCATTGAGATCACTGAAACATTATTGGAAACATGGGATAATGATTTTCTTAGGTGAAGATTATTTTCAGTGACATTTTCTTGAAAATTGCAATAAACACTCTTTGAAAGACTTATATTTTTGTATATGTAGTTTTGATATAATATATATGTATTTTACATTTCAATTTGGCATTGTTGTCAAAGGGGGAGTAGAAATATGTATGTGTTGTGAAAATTTTGTATGTATTGTCAAAGGGGGAGTATAAATATGTTTGTACAATTTTTGTAAGCACACTTAGTTGTAAAGTTGTAAGAATTTTATAAGTGTTGCCATCAATGCCAAAGGGGGAGATTGTTAGCTTGATGATGATTTTTGTAATGGATGACTTCATGTATTGTCAATGATGGCACATGTATACACACACATATGTTTACATTGTTGTAGTCATCTTAGTTACGATAAACCAGTACTACTCCTAAGTCTTTGTATTGCAAAACTGGTATTATATGTATAGAGAAGTCCAATCGATTTTGAAGGTGTCTAACCGGTATATGTAGACAACCAGTATATGCAGGAATGGCATGACACCAATTTGGAGATATTGCGGAGATCATCAAAGAGGCAAATGGAGGACAATCAGTCTATGAGTTGGAAGAGGTTAACTCTTAATCGATATTGGTGTTCTAACTGGTTTCACTGATTGTGTGATGAGTTATCACTGGTTGTGATGAGTTATCCCTAAACGACAGATTTGGCAGTAATCTGTGATGTGTTATGTTAAATTGTCCAGATACACCACACCTAGGAAATTGTGATGTGATTCCTAAGCCGACATGAAATCTAATGTATATATAATGATATTGTGACTAACTATTTTCATGATGTGAGATAGAAGTGTTAAGTTTTTTTGATTTACTGAAAGCATTGCAGAGTATGTCGGTGATGCAGTTTTGAGTGAGCAGAAGAGGATCTATTCAAGCAAGATGTGCTACTTCGAGATCACACCACTTGTTGTTTTCTAATCACTACAACAGTCAAATCCCATAATCAGGTAAGCTCTAACAAGATTCATTATACAAATCCTCTAACTAGGTGATCCATTAGTTTGGGTTTGAAATCATCTACCGAGGTTACTCCTAACAGGGTACTGCCTTTAACAGGGTATAGCTCCTAACAAAGCTTTGGGATCTTTAATAGGATTCGCTCCTAGCAGATCACTTTTGTAGACTTTAACCAGTTAGTTACCGATTACTGTAGATAGTTAACTTGTGAGTCCCATCTCATCATGGTTTTTCCCAGTTGGGTTTTCCATATATAAAAACTTGTGTTATGGTGGATGTTGATAGCTCTAAAAATTGATTGCATGAAATTTTCAATTTTTTAGTATTTCCAGGTATTTAGATTTTCATGAGTCAAGTGTATTTTCATGAAAATTATAAAAAAAATGTTCCCTAAAGAGTGAAAGAAGCACTAAGAAAGGGAATGGTAGTGATTATTTTACATGCTACTGTGATTCAGTTTCCATTTTCTGTATAAGATTAGATGGAGTATGTTTTCGAGCCTTACAATGTAATTGTTCAAGAGAAGGAAAAGAAAGAAGGGAATGAATGAAAATATGTATCATGTGCCTATGTTTCCCTATGAAATGTCAAATACAAATGTGCAACCTATGCTGAGTCATCATAGAGATTTCTTTAGGGAAAGATATAAGCCATTGAATTTTGATGGTATCCAAGGTTTCCCAAATCCTATTCCTGTAGGGGTTAGGGAACAATTACTAGGGTTCAACAGGAAGAGGTCAGAATCAACACGACAACATTTGCAGGAATTTTATGAATTAATGGAAGATTTTAAAATTAATCAGGAAGTTATTTTCACGAAGTTGTTTGTTTAGTCTTTGAAGGAAAATGCCAGAGACTGGTTCTCCTACATGCCAGTGTGCTCTATCTAATCATGGGATGAGTTGAAGGTGGCATTCATGGAACAATTTGGTGAAAGATTTAATCCAAGCTCAGTTATAAAAACATTCATGGACATTCAGAAAGAAGAAGATGAGTTAGTACCTGCTTTTAATCTCAAGTTTGCTAGGGCATTGGATGACATTCCTAGCAATTATAGACCAAATGATGTAGTATGCCTAGTTGTTTATTTGGTTGCATTAGAAGAGGAAGAGAGTTATTTGCTAAGAGATAAGGATCCTAAAACCTTACATCATGCATATAGGATAGCAATGTATATTGAGAAGAACTTGAAGTATGGAATCCCCAAGGGTTATCTATCTGCAACGGTATGCTATCCTAAGATGTTAGGGTTTGAAGAAAAGCATGAATTTGAAAATAAAGAACCATCTCAAGGCCCTTATAGCCCTACTGATCACATTAGCCCTGTTATTGATTACAATTTGAATAAAAGTATGAGTGAAGAGAACTTGTCCCAAACATCGGTATTCCTCATATTGATGAAGAAGAGGCTAATGAGAAAATATCTGACATATTAGATGTAGAGATAGATGTGGTGTTAGTCACTTTACTGAAGGACATCAACAATGATTTCTCCAGAAAGAATACCTTGTAGGGAATTGGTTTGTTGTCGTGTTTCAGATAGATCTGAGAGTGTGTGTGAAGAATTGGAAAGTTTTATTTCTGAAATGGATGCAAGTCTGCATGATTTTGATGATACGAATTCAGTCTCCCAGGAAATAGTTGTATATGATAATGAAAACTCAGATAATGAGATACCATCAGTTTTAGTTGATGAGATCAGTGAGATATAAAATTGTGTAGTATGTGTAAATAATGAGAAGTCATATTAAACCAGTATAAGGACTAGCCTTATAATAAACTGGTTTTATGCAAAGAGTTAACTTCATTTGAAGAGTGGGAGTTTGAAGACAATGAAAAAGATTATGCTAGAAACAATTGTATTGATCTTATGAGGGACTTCTACGAAATTGACCTGGAAGAACTTATGATTAGTAAATGTGAGGGTGATCTCCTCTTAGATGATACAAATACCATCATTGAATATGAGTGTGTGAATTTTGTTGATATTGACCAAGACTCTAAAATAAATGAAGGAGATTGTTGTCTTGTTGCTCCACATGACATTTTGAAGCAAGAATTGGAATGTTTTATGTTACATGAAGATACCATTGTTTAAAGGGTAAATGATGACATTTTTTCATCATGCAGTGATTTGAATGTACACAAAGGTGATTAGGACACACTGGATGCAAAAATAAAAAATGGAAGTGAATTAGAATGTGTATGCGGGAAAAGCGGGTCGATAGAACTCAAAATGTGAAAAACAGAGCTCTAGGGAGCCTTGCTCACACACCCACAGGACTTCTTGGTGCAAGCTATGGAGTCATGAAGTATGGCCTAGCTTCCCAAGGTTGGTTCCATGGTTCTCTATCTTGCACGGTCCCTCAAACCAATATTTTTGCTCTCAGATCACTGAGCAAAATGGTTTAGGGATGACAAATGCAAGAACGAGGGATGCTTTTATTGATTTTAAGATGAGATGCATCCTAAGCTATGCATGATGCTACAAATGAAATAAACTAGCTATAAGATGACAAGGTTAGTAAACAAGACTATCCTAGCATACTATATTAGTTTATGATTTAAGCTAAATGATAAGGAACATACTCTAAATTTGCATATTTAGATTAATTCCTATTTAAAAGAGAGGCTAAATGATGAGCATATAAAAAATATGAAAGTTTGAATGGATTTGAGTATAAGTGTGATGCTAAAGACTTGGATGTTCTGAAAATGGAGGAATGAGAGCTCTATTTATAGCAAAAATAGGGCGATGGATGGCCAGGATTGAAAGAGTTAATCAAGGGCTAAGTTTGAAAGTTGGGAATCCATGTTTGTAATTGGCACCAATGAAATGGTGACAATTGTCAACATAAGGTTGGTTGAGAGGAGATGTAAGAAGCATTAAATTCTTGAGAAGACCTTATGGTTACCCTAGGGGTTAAGGGTTAAGGTTAAGTTAGGGTTATCCATTGGATAAAGCTTTTACCCAAAGGATTAACTCTTGTGCAAAGGTTTAAGGATAACCATGGTCAAAGCAATAAATGCTTGATGAGACCCTTGGGTTACATGGAGGTTGAGTTTATGGAAATTCTTTAACCATGTAAGAGGGTTGAGTTAACCATTAATGGTTATGAAGACTTTAGGGACAAATTTGTAAGAGTCCTTCCAAATTTGGGGGTATTCAACAAGTTAGCTTGTTGAATTGATAAAGGCTTTAATGCCTTTTGAAGACTTTACTCCAAATTTGAGAAGTGACCTCCTCAAATTTAGGGAAAAGGGATAATGGATGGGTTTGGGTTAATTAATCGGGATTAGAAGAATCTAGAAGAGGTTAGAAAGAGGGTTAGGATGCAAGTGGGAGGTGTAGGATTTTTGCAAGTGGGTGAGGAAAAATAGAATTAATTTAAAATAAATTGCTTTATTTTCAATTTGGTTGTAATTAAATAAATTAGATTTATTTAATTTAGGATAACCATTTTAATTAAATTTGAATTTAATTAAAAAGTGGATAGGGGCTTTAATTGAATAAAATGAATTTATCCTATTAAATGGTATAGTGAATTTAATTGAGTAATTTACTTGATTAAATAGAGGAATGCGGGTAATTTAATTAAATTGGATTTAATTAAATAGAGAAATGAATATAAAATATTCATTTAGGAATATGGTCATTTTTATACGTCTACATTTTGCCCCTCTTTGAAGTGACGTGTGTGCACATGTTATTTCAAAGAAAATGATGTGTCATTGCGATTTTATGATCAATGTCATTTTTTATGATTTTCATGTCGTGCCCCAGATTTGATGAATGATGGTGATAATGCCCCCTCGAGAGATGAATCAAAATTTTGAAAAATTTGATTTGATTTGATGATTGCATTTGCGGTGTAAAATTTTGGCTAGGTGAAATGTTTAAATTGATTCATCTCCCGATAATTGACGTGTGTGAGGGTATGAGGGAGACCGCGAGCAAATTACATGCTCATTTCCCTAACCCTAATTTTATTTTACCCTATAAAAGGGAAAAAGTGCATTGTTTTGTCTCATTTGTGCTTGTTGACTTTGGAGAAAGAGACTTTTGGAGAGAAGACAAAATGCCTATTCCCTATTCTATGCATTGATTCGAGCACATTCGGAGGCATCAGAGACCTGTCGCGTACGGACCACCGGTAAGTCAACCCTTTTGACCCCTTTTTGATTTTTAATTTGATCATTTTTGGTTTGTTTATTATTTTTGAAATTCGGTTTTAACGTTTTAGCGCATAAAAGTCTTAGGTTAGCACATATGATAAATTCAGTAGCGCACAGGGTATTAATTTAGGGTAGCATCCAAAAATTCTTAGGGTAGTGCATGAAAGTTTTAGGTTAGCGCATGGCCTCAGGTTAGCGCATGATGAACATAGGGTAGCGCTTCGGGTTAAAAGGGTGCATAGGGGGTTGCATGGGTAGGGGGATGTAGCGCGTAGGTTAGACCTAGCGCATAGGGTTGGATAGGTAGTGTAAGCATGGAATAGGTTAGCGCATGGGTCGGTTTTAGCATTTAGGGTAGATTGGTTGGTGCATGGAGAAAAAAGGATAGCGCGTAGAGTTAGTCTAGCGCATAAGGTAAATAGACTAGCGCGTGGAGAAAACAGGGTAGCGCATGGATATAGTTTTAGCGCATAGCCAAGTTTAATTAGCGCATGGATTGGGTTTTGCAAGAATTAGTGATTTTTGAATGTGAAAGATTTCATAGGAAAAGGTCAATTTTGCTTGGGGGGGATGGATTTTTGCCATTTGTTGTGTCTTTTGTCATGTTTTTGATAATTTGTCCAATATGAGTGTTGATATAACTTGTTTTAATTTGTGATTGTTCAAGTTATTGATGTGTTGTTTTGATCGAACCATGATTTGATTTGCACTATTTCAAGTTCATATGTGTGGAGCCTGATTTGTGTTACAAGCTGATATGGGTTGGAAACTTGAGTTGTTTTACAAGTTGATATAGGTTGGAAATTTGAGTTGTTTTACAAGTTGATATGGGTGGGAAACTTGATTTGTTTTACAAGTTTATGTGATGTGGAGACTTGAGTTGTTTTACAAGTTTTGATATGGTTTTTGAAAACTTGAGTTGCGTTACAAGATGATATGGAATGATATGATGTGGAACTTGATTAGATTTTGCAAATTGTTTCATGTTTTTGATGTGGAAATTGATATTGGACTTGCTTTGCTTTTGATAGGAGTGATTGGGAGCGGGGTAGTTAGGAGAGCCGTTCCCTAGACCTTGGGCATTGATACCACGGTTGGCACAGGCTGACCTAGATGTGATTGAGAGATGCAGCTTATCATCTTTGTTAGATATGCCTCGGTTCACTGTGAACTGGGGTCTACTTACAACGCTCATTGAGAGGTGGCATAGTGATATGAACACCTTTCACTTTGCTACTGGTGAGATGACAGTCACTCCAGAGGACTGTTACAGGATTTTGCAGATTCCCGTAGCAGGTTCTTTATTGCCATATGAGCAGACTAAGGAGGGTGGGACTGAGGTGCAGTGGCGCATTTTTCATGATGAGATAGTGTGTGGGTATGAGATCCCATGGCAGGAGTTCCTGGATCTGGACTATGCACCTCTGCCATCAGTACTAGCAGGTTTCATCATTGGATTCCTTTGTCCCGACCGTAGGTCGAAGGGATTCTTTGTGGGTTGGGGATTGGTTCTTGAGGAGATGATGACCCAAGGCCGCAGGTTTGCTTGGGGATCAGCCATGTTAGCACACTTGTACAGGGACCTACATGAGGTTGTATATTTGGGTTATGATAGTTTGTCAGCTGGCGTGACACTTTTACAGGTATGGTGCTGGGAGCACATTCAGCAGCGAGGCCACTGGTGGATAGAGACAGGCCTGTTGGGTAGGTATATGCATATGGTTATAGGGGTCTAGTTGTCCAGCGTAAGCTGGGCAAACTTGAGTGTTGGAGGAGGGTTTTGGATGACATAGATACGGTCGTCTGGCAACCATATACAGATTGTGAGGTCTAGGTCGAGGATGGGCTGGAGATGACTTTTGTGTTCATGAGCTAGTTTTTGATAGGGCGGATGCCCTTTTTGATTGAGAGATTCTAGGTGGGCAGGGTTCTGCGGCAATATGGTCAGCAGCAGGGTATACCACAGGGGACCTACTTGTATGCGCGCCAGAGACATGACATATCGGATTGGGGCCCTACCATTGATAGCGGAGTAGCTGTAGAGGAGTTATCTAGCTTAGCGGGTTAGATATGGGACTATGCTCCCGAGATACTAGATGCGGGTATGACCCATGAGTTTGCTAGTTTGTTTGTAGCTCGTGTTATGGCCAGGATATTAGATCTTGAGGAGACGCGGCCTACCTTTGATGATGATGAGGAGGAGGTTGGGGGAGATGGTGATGATGGAGATGATGGAGGTGGAGGAGGACCACGGGGGAGAGGATACCGGGGGAGGAGAGGAGATAGGGGTAGAGATGGGGGAGGTCGGGTGGAGAGAGCAGTTCAAGGAGCTGTGATGGATAGAGGGAGAGGAGGGTTGGCGATTGGAGCAAGGGAGGAGGGGAGAGTGGGAGAGGTGATGGCAGCGGTGGGAGGGATGGATGAGTTTAGGCAGCCAACACAAAGGAGGAGGACTGATGAGGTACCTCCACCAGCACCTAGGACAGGCAGAGGGATAGGGGGTACCCCTTCACAGGTGCCCCTATGGGTTCGAGTCCTGACACATGTGGAGGATGCTTAGATCAAGATGTTGCAGTTGATAGTTCAGCAGCTGCAAGCACAGCTATTGACGCAGCAGTGTCAGATTACCCGGCTGACCCTAGAGTGTGATATGGAGATAGAGTGGCACGGTCGAGCGGAGGAGCTGGTAGTTACCATTCAGAGAGCTGCTGCAGGGGGTCCGATGAGGGATATCATGAGAGAGTTGTCCTCGAGAGTGAGGGAGGCAGAGTATTATCGACACCATTATGAGGATGTCATGCCCAGGGAGTGTAGAGTGCAGAGCTTTACTCAGGCGAGATCGAGTCGATCTCGAGAGACTGGGACACAGTCAGAGAGCAGAGGCGTGACGGGGTCCTCGAGACAGGATCCTCCTAGAGATCCAGGAGCTGGGACATCAGCTGCGAGACCATCCCCCTCAGGAGATAGTCATACCTGAGAGACGACGTCTCTATTATATTTTGGATCATTGTTTTGTTTGTATTGAGCACAGACATGACATATTTTGTATATTTGGATCTTTTTTTTTTATATATATATATAGATGACACCATTTTCTTTGATCATGTGATGTGTTATGAATGCATGTTCTATATGTTCTTTCTTTATTTTATGATGATGCAATGCTTAGATAGATGATATGATGCATGATGTAAATGTATGATGTATGATTTGATATGCTATGAGATGTATCTTGAAAATGAGATGTATGATTTGATAATGATGTAAGATGTATCTTGAAAATGAGATGTATGATTTGATAATGATGTGCAACTAAATGAAAGATTTAAAATGATATGCAACTAATTGTAAAATGATATGCAACTATTTGTAAAATGATATGCAACTATTTGTTTTTGGAGCATCCTCATTCTGTGTTTGTCATCCTGATATAACCATATGTTATTTGCTTTCGATATAGGCATCATCATTGAGCATTGATTTGTTTGGGATATGTTGAAAATTTATACAAGCAGAATGGTATAATTGAACCATAATGACCTGAGAAAAATTTACATGAGGTTTGATTTTGCAAGATAGCACAAGCGTCAAGGTATAATTGAACCAGGATGACCAGAGTGCGGATTGCGTATAAACAGACAAGATTAAACCATTTGTATGCGTAAAGTGGAATCATGTCTTCAGCGATATTCATTGTATCACGTCTCGAGACAAGTATTTACATAGTACAAATGATTGCCTTACAGACAGAAGACTAAAAAAAATATTGGAGTTTCTCAATGTTCTCTAGCTTGGAAGCATTGTTGAGAAAATTTAGAGAATCCAATAATTCAAAAAGCTATATGCAAAACTAGTCAAGACTTTATGCAAAATGCCACATTTGATACTTCAGAAAATCATCCATCGTATTTCTCTTGTGAATCTGTTATCGATCAATGTTTTAATTTGGGTTTGTGTAAGTTTTTTGGTTGCTAGATAGGATGTTTATGAGTTTTGCAAGTAGTCTTGATGTCTTGAACGTGCCACAAGTTTTAACGATTTGTTGCCCCTAGCTGAGTGTACCTCTTGATGCGGATGTGTAGTGATTACCAAGCCATGGTAAAATGTGGTGAGAGGATATATGGATAAACCGGGATAGTGACTATGCTAAGTATGTCCTGACTGGATATTTGCTAAGTGTTGGGCAATGGCCGATAGTGCTTTGTTGCAGGGGTATAGATATAGATGAAGGAGCCGTTCTTTCACAATGGCACCCGTTACCAGGTTTTCACCACTTGCTTTTATTGTACCTTTTTATTTGCTTTTTCTTGATTTTTGATTTTTTTTGGCTTTTTGCTTTTTCCGTGCATTAGGCTACTCAAGTGTAGTATTTCTTCAGATGAATGCTGTTAGTTGGTTTGTCGAGCACATCTCCTTCTGAAGTTGTAAGTTGATAAGCACCTGATCCATAGACTGATATGATGACATAGGGACTCAACCAGCTAGGTTCAAATTTCCCTTTCTTTTCTCGATCTTGCTGATTTCTTGGATTTTCTTTGAGGACTAGGTCACCAACCTTGAAGTTGCGAGGGATGACCTTGTGATTGTAGCTTCTGCACATGCATTGCTGATATGCTTTGAGGTGAGTCTAAGCATGCTGACATCTTTCATCTAATAGTTCCAGTTCTTGTAGTCGGTTGACTCGATACTCTTCGTCTGGAATTAAGACCTTTAGAGAGACTCTGAGAGATGAAATTTCTACCTCCAGTGGTAAAATAGCTTCTGATCCATAGACCAATGAGAAAGGTGTTGTTCCTATAGGTGTATAGATGCTGGTTCTGTATGCCCAAAGTGCTAGATTGAGTTGTATATGCCAATCTTTGCCTACATCATTTACTGTTTTCTTGAGAATTTTCAGTATTGTTTTGTTGGATGCTTTTGCTTGACCATTCCCCTAGGGGTAGTATGGTGTAGAGAACCGATGTTGTATTTTGAATTGTTCACATAGTTCTCAGACATCTTGGTTTTTGAATGGTTATCCATTATCGATGATGATGGAACTTGGAATACCATATCTGCAAATCAAATAGTTCAGGATAAAAGACACAATCTGTTTTCCTATTACTGTGGTCATGGGGATTGTTTCTATCCACTTGGTAAAGTATTCTGTGGTAGTTATAATGAACTTGTGTCCATTTGAAGATGAAGGATGAATTTTGCTAACCAAGTCTAGTCCCCACTGACAAAAGGGCCAGGATGTTGTAAATGGTTGCAGTTCTTGTGCTGGTGCATGTATCAGATTGCCATGGATCTGGCACTTAGGACATTTCTTGGTGAAGTGGTAAGAGTCTTTTTCCATTGTAGGCCAGTAGTATCCCATTCTTAGAAGCTTTTTAGCAAGATTAGTCCCACTTGAATGTGTGCCACAAATACCTTCATGAAGCTCATGTAAAGTGGAATCAGATTCATTCCAATCAAGGCAATGAAGAAGAGCACCATCTAGACCTCGACGGTACAAAGTATCAGCAAGAAGGGTATAATGAGCAGCTTGTCAGATAAAATTACATTTTTGGTTATGAGATTGGTCAATGGGTAGGATGTTGCTCTTTAGATAATCATATATTGGTCCATACAATGGAGAATCCGAACCAGTTAAGGCATAGACAACATGGGATTCAGAATGGTCATAGGCCGGGGAGAACAATTGCTCTACCAGAAACTCATAACGACTCTATTGTTTTGGAATTTGTAGTAATGAAGCGATAGTAGCCATGGCATCGGCTGCTTTGTTGTTCAACCTTGGTATTTTCTCGAAGGTGATGTGTACAAAATACTATTTGAAGTCATCCACATTTGCTTGTAGGGTAGTAGCTTGTCATCCTTTGTCTGATAGTCGTTGTTGATTTGATTGATGACTAGTTGCGAATCTCCATAGACCATTAACTCTACGATTTTCCATTCTACGGCCATTTTGATGCCTATAACCAATGCCTCATATTCAGCCACATTATTCGTGCATGGGAACATAAGCCGATATGATCTTGGTATGGTATGCCCTTCAGGAGTGATGAATAGAATGCCAGCACCTGAATCATGTTGTGTGTAGGATCTGTCAAAGTAAAGGGTCCATTGTGTGGTAGAAATAGTAAGAACGTCTCTGTCTGAAAATTCAATCTCCATAGTTTGTTTTCCTGGTAGCAGTGCTTCAGCTAGTTGATCTGCAATTGCTTGTCCTTTGATGGCTCTTCTTTCTATGTATTAGATGTCAAATTCACTAAGAATCATGACCCATTTAGCCAACCGGCCGGTAAGAGCTGCCTTGCTGAGTAGATATTTGAGAGGATCAATTTTTTCTACTAGCTTAATTGTGTGTGCTAGCATATAATGTCGGAACTTTTGAGATGCGAAGACTACTGTTAGACAAGCCTTCTCGATGAATGTATAGTTGAGTTCATAGCCATTCAATGTCCTGCTGATGTAGTATATGGCTCGTTCCTTTCCTTGTTGATCTTCTTGTGCCAACAGTGCCCCCAGTGATATATCTGTTGTTGAAATATATAGAATAAGGGGTTTTCCTACTACCGGTGGTACTAGAACTAGTGGGTTCATCAGACACTATTTGATTTGATAAAAAGATTCTGCACACTTGGCCTCCCATTGAAAAGGTACATTTTTATGGAGTAAATGATTGAATGGTAGACTTTTATCAGCCAGTTGAGCAATGAATCGCATGATGGATTGGATTCATCCTTGTAGAGATCTGAGCTGACTGATATTCTTTGGTGGTGGCATCTCCATAATGGCTTGTACCTTTGCTAGATCCACTTCAATATCTTTAGCTGAGACGATGTAGCCTAGTAACTTTCCTGATGTAACCCCAAAGACACACTTCTTAGGGTTGAGCCTGACTTGGAATTTCTCCAATCGATCAAAGATCTTTGTCAAGTTGTTGAGGTGTTCTGCCCTAGTGAAGGATTTAGCTAGTAAATCATCCACATAGTCTTCCATGAAGGTATGCATCATGTCATGAAAGATTGTTGTCATTGTTCGTTGATAAGTAGCTTCTGCATTCTTTAAGCCAAAAGGCATAACATTCCAACAGTCCGTTCCAAAAGGATAGGTGAATGCTGTTTTATCTTGATCCTCTGGGGCTATTTTTATTTGATTATAGCCTGAAAAACCATCCATTAGTGAGAGCATTGCATGGCCTATTGTGAGGTCTACAATTATGTCGATACCGGGCAGAGGAAAGTCGTCCTTTGGACAGGCTTTGTTGATATCTCTAAAATTAGTGCAGATCCTGATACTGCAATCTGGTTTTGATACTGGCACTATGTTGGAGATCCATTCTGCATAGTCGATGGGTCAGATGAATCCGACATCTAATAGTTTCTTCAGTTCAACCTTGACCATGAGTGCCACCTATGGATTCATCTTTCGTAGTTTTTGCTTGACTGGCTTAACTCCTGAAGAGATGGACAAGTGATGCATGATTAAGTATGGATCAATACCGGGCATATCTGCATATGACCAAGCAAATTTAATTTGCTTCTCTTTAAAAAAGATGAGAAATGCTGATCTTTCCTCTTGTGTCAGAGATTCTGCTAGGTGTATGTTTTTGACTACTTCTATAGTACCAATGTTGATTGATTGAGTGGGCTCAATCAATATGGATGATCGCTCATGAAAATGCTCAGGAAGAGTGTCAAGTCTCCCATCTTTAGGTGCCTTAAAAAGGTTTTCACCCTCAGATGCATCCCTTATTTTCACTTTTTTGTGATTTAGAGCTGCCATTGACTGGTTTTCAGTATCAGATCTTTTATTTGGTTCATTTTTGCGACTGAGAGACTTGGCACTCCCTGGTGTGCAGACATCATTACTTCGTTCACTGGTAGAGCCTGTTTCTGGGTTAACGGTACATAGGTAGTGGATAATAGATTCATCGTTTGGGAAAATTGGTATATCATGTATTTCAGGTTCGTTCCAGTCAATGAGGTCGGGAAAGATAAGCGGTAAGGAATTGTTTGGTGGATCAAGTTCTGCTACTATAAGTGTCAAGACAAAGGTTTCATTGTGATGGGTCTTGGTTGCAAAGAAGTCAAGGATTTTGTCGAGGTCTTCGATGGTATTATCTTCTGTATAGACTTGTTCATAATGTTTCTGTTTGCTTTCCTTGGCGTCATAGATATTCTTCGGTCCAAATTCAAGAGGTCTATCTTCTGCGTAATGCTCTTCCTGAGAAAGGGATATGGAACCATTATTGTTAGTGATATCTCTAGTAGCATTTGAGAAGCTACCCCATTCATATTCATTGGAATCAGTCTCTGAGGCATCATCCCAGATTCTATCAGTGTTGTAAACAGGTATGTTGTATGGTGAAAATAGATCTTTGATAATGGATACTAGTTTGATAGTCTTTGCTGATTTGGTGTCGGATCCTTCTTCTACTTTTTTTATTTGTTCATAGACTGTGCCTCCTTGGGGAGGAATAATGGTATTAGGAGATGATTCTATTGGTTTTTGAGATATTGGTGTTTGAATATGAGCTACTGTTGCAGATATGGCCTTCTTGTGACTGAGAAGCTTTTCTTGATGTTGCTTTTGTTCTTGACGTTCACATGCCTTGTGGATTGTTTCTGCTGACTCAAATAGTGCTTCCTACCAGGATTCTTCTTTGTACTTCTTCTTTGCTTTCCATTGAGGTTTTGGAGTTATGCGTGGTGTCTTTCTTAATAGGAAAGTGAGTTTACAACCCAATCCTGTTTTGTCTCTACTGGGCTGTGAAGGAAGATCTATGGGTTCAGTGACTCCTTCTTTGTGTTTTCCAATAGGTCCTTTACCGTCATATCCCATGTGTTGCATGATTAAGTAGCCCTTTCCATATAGGTGTGTTGGTAGAACTATATCCAAAGCAGCCGCTTTGTTATCTTCTTCCTCATCTTTGTATAACTAGCTAAGAATGCCTTTCTCTTCTGATTCATGTGCTAGAGTGCCTAGTTGGATGAAGGTACCATCAAATTTGGTGATGGGCTCAGTTACCTGATGCATTGATGTTGTGGGTAATCCATGAGATCTGGGTGATGTTGGCAACTTGTCCAAACACATGGGTTCCAAAGAGTATTCTCCCATACCTTGTTCTTTGATTTGCATTTTTTGCTTGAAATCTCTGGGTAATGATTCAGACTTTGCCTTCTATAGATTTGATGTTGAGGATCTCTATTTTTCTCTATTATGGGGAACCAAACTGTCCTAGGATGCCCCCATTGCATTACAATGTTGAAATGGATTGTGATCAGCAGATATAGAGACCTCTTGTCTGTTGTAAGGAAATTTGACACTCTGGTGATACATAGAAGGCACTGCTTGCATTTCATGTATCCAGGGTCGACCTAATAAAATATTGTAGGTGAGGTCTATGTCTAAGACCTGACACATAGTATCCTTTTGCACTGGTCCAACTTGAATGGGTAACATCACAGTTCCTTTAGATGACCTTTCCTCATCATCATATGCCTTTATGGTAATCTTTTTACGTGGATCAATAGACTCTTCTGAGAAGCCTAATGCACAGAAAAGTTTTAAGGTACATATATTAAGTCTAGCTCCTCCATCTATCAATACTCTTTTTACTCGGTGTTTATTAACGATGACTTCAATATGGAGAGGAGTTTTATGCGGATGACTTAAGGAAGTATTATCATGCTCTGAGAAGGTGAGATTATGAGGCCCTGTCATATGAGCGACCATGACTTGAAATTTGTTCGCATCCAGATTTTGAGGTACATTGGTTTCCAATAGCGCTTGTTCCAATATGTCTTTGTGTTTTGGCGACAGTTTCAGAAATTCTAGTATAGATATTTGAGCAGGAGTTTTGCGTAGTTGGCTGCCTAAATCATATTGGATTTTTGGTGTAGTGGTTGTAGGCGATGTATGTCCCTTCAAGACATATTTTTGAGCTCTGGTTGTTACATTGACAGATTCATGATCATGCTGGTCTTGGATTGTGATGACATTCACATGATGGTCTTCAGTTGATATGTTATTGATGGTGTTATTGTAGATGTGGTTGATATGAGATCCACGTGTATCATTTGAGGTTGAAGCTCCATCTTTGTTGTAGTTTGGAAGAGGATTTTTAAAGGCTCCATGGTCACCATTTGTTTTGAGACCATCTACTGTTAAATCACCTCGATCAATCATATCCTGAACAACATTTTTCGATCTCATGCAATCGTTCGCTCGATGACCTTTGTTGCGATGAAAATCACAATAATGTGAGTCATTCCACCAAGGGGGTTTGATTTGGGGTTCATAGTTGCTGATTGCAGGCAAAGAGAGAATCTTGTTTGCCAGGAGCTCTCTGAATGCCGACTCTAGTGATTGTCCCAGTGGTGTGAAGACACGTTTTTGGAAATTGTTAGTGTTGTTGTGTGAATTGTTACTAGGTCCTTGATTTGTGGTTTTGTTTTGAGTATCGTTGGTGTTGTTTGCATTGGGTTGACCTTGATTGGTATTTGGTGTGTATGTGTTAGTGTTTGGATTAGCACCTTTAGGATTCTTTGTAGCTTGAGGATTTCCTAATAATGCGAGCACTGGTTGCTTAGATTTTGGATCATGCGATTCATTGTTGCCTTCGTTTTTGTTTCGAGTCCATAACTGAGACTTGTCTAAGTTGCTGTTGTTTTGGTTATTATAGTTTGATGAATTTGATCCTTCTTTGAAGAATTTGAGCGTTCCCTTTTTGACACATGCTTCTTCTACTTGAATGCCATTTTCGATTAATTTAGCAAAAGATGGTATGCATTGGAGTCTGAGTCTGTAACTCATTTCACCATTCAAGTTGTTGATAAAGATTTCCATTTTCTCCTTTTCAAGAATGTCTCAAGGATATCGTGAAACCATACATCGCCAACGTTGAAGGAATATCATGAATGTTTCATTGTTTTTCTATTTGGTGTTGCAGATGTCTAGCATGGTTATAGCATGTTGAATGTTATAGGAATATTGTGTTATGAACTTGTTAACCAATTCATCAAATGATCTGACAGGCGGTGTAATTTTGGATAACCATTCCATTGTTTGTCCTCCCAAGCTTCTGGGGAACAACCTCATCAGATGGGTGTCATCATGAGAAAATTCAAGACTCATGGTACAGAATTCTCTGACATGATCACGGGGATCACTTTTTCCATCGTATTTGTCAAATTTAGGTACGTTTGAGTTTGGAGGAAAAGGGATCAAGTGCAATTTCTGTCAAAAGGATAAGGACAAATTTCGTTTAATGAGTACCGCACTGTCATCCCTTGTTGCATGTCTTGCATTTGTCTTTATAACATTTGCATTTGTTGAGTAAGGGAAACCAAAGGTGTATTATTTTGCCAAGGGAAGAGTTCTTCCCTCGTATTGATCCTGGGTTGAAATGGTGTATGGAATGGTATGTTTTTCTCGGGGATGTTCTATCTTGGTGTATGTTGTTCTGGTATGTTTTCCTCGGGGATATCTTGTTCAGGGTCGCGTGCTTCCCCTTCCTGTTGTTGTTCTTGATATTCGTAATGTTGAGGTCTTGTTCTAAATATCTTTGCGTCAAGGTCTTCAAGAAGTTTGACTCCTTTGCTTGTGAGCATGAGCAAGTATTTTTCCTTGTCATTTTCCATGAGCCTTTCTACAAGCTTTTGGAATGAAGCACTTTCCTGACATTCCTGAAGTTCTTCAGAAATTTCAGTATCCTCTAGGTGTGGACCTTCAAAAGGATTTGATAACCTTCGATTCATATTGGATTCTTCTTGCGGCTCGCTTTATTTGTTTTGAGAGTGAGTAACAAGCATTTTAGTGGAAACTTTCCATGACGAAGGGGACAAAATCCTTTTTGATATGTTGTTCGAGGGTTGGTGGTTCAAGTTAGGGTGTGTTGTAAGTGATACACTTGTCGGGAAAGAATGCCAGATTGATCTTCCCTCCACGGTTTATGATTTGATTAAATGCGGATTTTTGACAATATGCCCTAGTCTTTAAAGGCTCTTTGTCAAATTCATTGGATTTGTTTTGGATATAAAGTTTGACGTGATGAAGGAATACTCGATGAGATTTGAAGAGTTGCCAATTGATGTATAAAAACTTGTTTCTTTTGATAAATTTAGAAAAACTTGGTTGTTGTTTCTTCAACGTGGTGTTACGATAAATATTCTTTCTTCTCAGAATATGGGGATTAGTCATGTGTAAGTGATCAATGGTTTCCTTTGATTTGTTTTGGATTCAGCTGATCTTGCTTTGAAAACTCAAGTTCTACTTTATCAAAGTGAAGGTTTAGATGCACCTTCACGACAAAGCATGTCAAATGATATGGATAAAGTCTCCCGATATGAAAACTTGATTTGACAACCTGAGGTTTTAAACAAGTGTTTTTGAGATGAAATCTATGAGATGATAACGGATCCCTTTGTTACTTGTGATGACATTTTTGGACTTTGATAGGATAGATATGTTTTACTGTGCGATTAGTTTTGAATTTTTACAACTTTGTTTGACACAAATTTTGCTCAAGAAAATAGTTTTTACAGTTTTGTTTTTGCTACTCCGTTTTGACAAAAAATGATGCTGATGAAAAGAGGCTTCCAAAGATGTTTTCTAAATTTTCAAAATTCCTTACCGTTTTGCCCTCTATTTTTCAGATTTTGGTCACGTGCTAAAATAGAGACAAGATGCGCTACCCAAATTACTTCACGTGCTAAACAAAAGACCACATGCGCTAAGCTGCCCCCAGCCACACGCTAAAGTTTTTGACTGTTAAAATTTGTTTTCTGTCTGGCTTGATAAGTTATGCGCTAATATGGGTTTGCTATGCACTAACTGTTAAACCCTACGCGCTAAAGTTTGACTCCTATGGGCGAAGCTGATGCTTCAACGCGCTAGGCTATTTTTTGGATGCGCTAACTATTTAACACTGTTTTGAAATTTTGGATAAACACTACTGCTTTAACTAGACGCGCTAATTTGATGTTCTGATGCGCTAACAAATGTACTTTACTCGCTAAGAAGTTGCTCTCATGCACTAGACTGCCCTGATATTTTCCTTTGGTTGGTTTTTGGCAATTTTTGGATTTTTGTTGTGAGTTTTTCAGTCGTGGTGGATGATTTTCTGAAGTAGTAAATACAAACACAGCACAAAAAAGACAACCAGTTTGCCTAATCTAAAAAAAAGTGTATGTTCTGTGAGGATGTGTTCAAATCCTCAATGTTTTAACAGGTTTGGATACAAATAATACACTTCAAGAAGACTCTTTATTCAAAGGTCATAAATAACATCATAGCCCACTAGTTTCGATACTCCATCAGCTCAAACAGCCGTGTCACCTCCTAGAGGGTGCCCGTTTTTTTGCCTTTTGCCAGAAATTAACTTAAAGTGAATTGCTTCAATATTGAGTAGTTATCTTGGGAGATATATGGTGAGTGATCTTGGGGGTGGATTCTTCCTCACCCTTGCACTATGATGTTATAAATGTCTGGTTACTGACTCGGCTCAAGGCTTCTATTTCTATGGTTTGTAATCAGGCTTCCTGTTCTGCCGTCAGTGATAAACTCCCTCAGGAGGCTTCCCAACCTTTAGAACAAAGGCTTTACGTATCTCAAGGATACTGGGGGAAGGCTAATCGCTACGTGCAACCATTGAAATTTTTTTTGTCACTTTCCACTTTTGATTATAGTAGGTTGGAATACTTGGCGTCAAAGTCATTTCCCACTTAGGTCGTTCCCTTCACACCGGCCATAAATGGCTTTAAGAGTTGATTCCAACTCCTCAGGAAGGCAGGCCTGCTAAAGGTTGTATAATGCTTTGAAGTATAGAAAGCTTAAGAGTGGTTTGACTTTTTGATCACCTAGCTAAGGGGAGAGCATATACTTTCCACTTTCGAGACAAGGCAAACAATTTTTCTTTTTAGCCTTCAAGACAAATGATTTGCTAACTTCTATTTGGAGATGTTGCTCCAAAAAGCATGGTGTTTATTTTATTTCCCCAAATAAGTGATTATTTAATCTAGGAAAAAAATCGAGCCAACAAAGCAAAACTTTGATTTTGGATAACAAAAGGAAACCGACAAAAAAGGGGAATAACTTCCCTCTTTTGATTGTAACAAAAACTTCTTTAAGTGTGGTTCTTTCCTTTGCAAAAATTTGAAATGAATCCTTTTATACACCAAAAGATGGCGAGGTTCTTTTTAAAGCTACTTTTGCAAGAAAGGAAAGTTTGTATTGTCCTTTTTAAAGCCCAAAATAAAAAATTTCTCCTATGTAAGCAAGAAATTTTCTGATTTGTGGTTCTTTTTATAGCCCAAAAAAGTGAGTTCAATTTTTAGAATAAAAGAAGTTCAGATTTTTAAACTAACTTAACGAAGTTAGCAAAAATTCTAGCTATCTTAATAATCTTAAGACTAAGCTCCTATCTGCAACCAAATTGTTAGAATCCTGCCAAAGAACAAGCGAAAAACGTTAGATGACTGGTGGACTTCAACAAGTCTAATTTTTTACCCCCGGTTACAGATTTTAATTTTCTAATTTCTGTCTGTTTATGATGTGCTACAGAACAAACTGTACACACTACAAAATAACAGTGATGCACTAAAAGAAATCAGTGATGCACTACACTATTTTTGGGATGCGCTATTCTATTTTTCTCCTGCGTCGAGACCTATAGGAAAATGTTAGTATTATGATGCACTAAGGAAAACACTCTACGTCCTAGATGATGGACCCAACGCGCTGAACAATAAGTCGGATGCACTAGGCTATTGACCAGATGCGCCAGGGAATGCTTCCCACGTGCTAATTCTTGTTTCCCACGGACCTGCAAAAGTGGTTAAATTTAAAAACCGATTTGATATATGGGGTAATGCCCCACGGTGGGTGCCAGAAATGTATACGGGAAAAGCGGGTCAATAGAACTCAAAATGTGAAAAATGGAGCTCTAGGGAGCCTTGCTCACACACCCACATGACTTCTTGGTGCAAGCTATTGAGTCATGAAGTATGGCTCAGCTTCCCAAGGTTGGTTCCATGGTTCTCTATCTTGCACGGTCCCTCAAACCAATGTTTTTGCTCTTAGATCACTGAGCAAAATTGTTTAGGGATGACAAATGCAAGAACGAGGGATGCTTTTGTTGATTTTAAGATGAGATGCATCCTAAGCTATGCATGATGCTACAAATGCAATAAACTAGCTATAAGATGACAAGGTTAGTAAACAAGACTATCCTAGCATACTATATTAGTTTATGATTTAAGCTAAATGATAAGGAACATACTCTAAATTAGCATATTTAGATTAATTCCTATTTAAAAGAGAGGCTAAATGATGAGCATATAAGAAATATGAAAGCTTGAATGGATTTGAGTATAAGTGTGATGCTAAAGACTTGGATGCTCTGAAAATGGAGGAATGAGAGCTCTATTTATAGCAAAAATAGGGCAATGGATGACCAAGATTGAAAGAGTTAATCAAGGGCTAAGTTTGAAATTTGGGAATCCATGTTTGTAATTGGCACCAATGAAATGGTGACAATTGTCAACATAAGGTTGGTTGAGAGGAGATGTAAGAAGCATTAAATGCTTGAGAAGACCTTATGGTTACCCTAGGGGTTAAGGGTTAAGGTTAAGTTAGGGTTATCCATTGGATAAAGCTTTTACCCAAAGGATTAACTCTTGTGTAAAGGTTTAAGGATAACCATGGTCAAAGAAATACATGCTTGATGAGACCCTTGGGTTACATGGAGGTTGAGTTTATGGAAATTCTTTAACCATGGAAGAGGGTTGAGTTAACCATTAATGGTTATGAAGACTTTAGGGACAAATTTGTAAGAGTTCTTCCAAATTTGGGGGTATTCAACAAGTTAACTTGTTGAATGGATAAAGGCTTTAATTCCTTTTGAAGACTTTACTCCAAATTTGAGAAGTGACCTCCTCAAATTTAGGGAAAAGGGATAATGGATGGGTTTGGGTTAATTAATCAAGATTAGAAGAATCTAGAAGAGGTTAGAAAGAGGGTTAGGATGCAAGTGGGAGGTTGGTGTAGGAGCACCTTTCCAATCTCTCCCTCCTTCTTTGTTTTGTTGGTATTATGCTTGTTTTGAAGCCATTGTACATGTAATAAGGGCCAAGAGCTCATATGTTCTTCATTAGGTCCTAGTTGTAGGTCCTTAGTGTTTTTGTTGTGATTTCTTGTGCAGGAGAGATTGAGTGTGGCTTAGATGTGTGTTAGGCCTTATTGGCATGTTTATGTCCTTAGGATAGCCCAAAATAGGCCTAGGAGTCATGAAAAGCAACAATGGAAAAGTTGCTCAAAAGATGCAAAAGTTGCATGACAAATTTTAAAAGTTGCATGACAAATTTTAAAAGTTGTCAAGCAACTTTTCCACCCAAAAGGTCAAAAACCATTACTGAGCATGGAGAGGCCTAATTTTGGCACACTGAACAAAGAAAAGGTGGTATAAGATGTTTCAAACCCTAATTGGATGGGTTGGATGTCAGACATTGTATGGCCCAAGGAAGAAAAGCTTGACTGTGACTGTTTTTGGGTTACCAGACAGTTTGAATGAAGTTACCGAATAAACTAATGGATTGATTTGTGAGAAAACCTACATGGAATGTCTTTTAAAGTCTAAATTCTTTCATTGTGAGCAATTATATTAGGTTTTTATTTTCCGGTTGAGTGTGTTTGTACATACTTTGTAAATTGCATTGTCACTATCCAGTTTGGACTGGTTTGTGCAAATGAAGTCATAACTCCATTCCCCATTGTGGAATCACCATGAAATCATGGGTAATGAGAGTAGAGTCCTTGTATCATAGTTACATGCAAGTAGGGCCCTTTAAAATGCAAGGAAGGCATTTGAAGACCCATTCCTAGGCGAGATTGGACAGTGCCCGGTTAGGAATGGTTGCTGTTGCAGAGGTCTTGAAGAGCAAGGTTGGTCAGAGGAGAGTGCATCCTTTGGAGGAGGTGTAGAGGAGTGTGTGAAGCACCATTGGTGTGAAGGGGAAGTCACCACCAATCCAAACAAGGTGGCTAAAACACAAAACCTTCACTGTGACCCAGGCAGACCCTAAAAACCCTCACAAAAACCCTTGAAAACCTTAAAATCCACCTAGGACAGTATACGGACACTTGGAGGCCTAAAACCTAGAAAATCCTTGAGTCCTTTCCAAATTAATGGTAGTCCATTTTGGGAGTTTGGGTTGTTTGTGCATCGTTTGTGAGAGGGAGCCCTAGAAGACCAGTTAGGAGGCCTAATTGGTCCTAATCCTTGTAGCCCTATTTGAAGGCAAAAACACAAAAAGGTGAAATCGGTAAGGGGTTGAAGGCTTGAAACCTATTGGGGGCACATGAATGGGTTGAAAGACCATGAATTAGATCTGATATGACCTTGCTAAGACCTTGGAAGGTGTAGAACCAGCCTAGCCCTTATTAGCCATAGTAAGGGGTTTGTGTCTCATGAGTAGGTGAGACCTTAGCAGAAGCATTGCAACTCATTGGTGGGTGGAATTGGGAAAGGTCAGGGGATTCCTCAAGCAAAGAAAGTCCTAGAGACCCTAGGGTGTGTGGAGAACACCAGGTGATCCAAAGGAAAGGATCCAAGAGCATAGACTAGGCTAGTCTATCCCAAGAACCAACCCATCAGAGGTGTAGGATTTTTGCAAGTGGGTGAGGAAAAATAGAATTAATTTAAAATAAATTGCTTTATTTTCAATTTGGTTGTAATTAAATAAATTAGATTTATTTAATTTAGGATAACCCTTTTAATTAAATTTGAATTTAATTAAAAAGTGGATAGGGGCTTTAATTGAATAAAATGAATTTATCCTATTGAATGGTATAGTGAATTTAATTGAGTAATTTACTTAATTAAATAGAGGAATGCAGGTAATTTAATTAAATTGGATTTAATTAAATAGAGAAATGAACATAAAATATTCATTTAGGAATATGGTCATTTTTATACGTCTAGAGAATGGTTTTCAGATATTGACTTTTTTGGTGTAGATGTTTGTAAAGTGTTACTATATTAGATGAGCCAACATATGAGAGATTTCCTTTTGACCTTTGCAATGAGTTTGCACCATGTTTGCAAAAATATTTTAATAAAAATGATACAAGGGTGCAAGAAGAAGAAGAAAGCGATTTCTATGATGGCAGTTGCATAACATAGTATGAAGTTTTTATCTTCTCTTTTCAGCTTGTTGAGGCAGCCATAAGACCTGTTGAGTGTTTCTATCAACTCATCTCCATTTCAAATAGTGAGTTTGGATTCTGTATATGTCATGCAAAGCTAGATGGAAAGGTTTAGGTGAATGGACATTGCACTCAATTTCAGGTTTTTAATAATATGCAGAGTAAGAAAAAATATAGTTATGATATCTTTAGATTATTCAAAATGTAGCATGATCATAACTATATTTTTGATAGAGGAAAATATCGATTGACATTGGCTAATGGAATTGGGCCAGGCCACAAATAATTTGGGGTAGAGTAAGTTTCTTTGACTCTATGCCCAATGGAATTATAAATAAATCCCCTCTTAAATTTCTTGTTCATGGATAATTTTTGAGGTTCTACTTTTCTTAAAGTAGTTGTTATCCATGAGCATTAGTTAGGTTTGCTTTATTAGTGTAGTTTCTTTTCTGTTGAAGTTTTTTAGGATAACCAATGAACAAATGAGAGGTGGGGGGGGGGGGGGTGAATCAGTTGTTAACAAATTATAACTTTTAATCCACAATACAACCTTAAACAAATTAGGTACCGGTAAATCACAAACAGATACTGGTAAACAATGCAACTTAACAATTAACCAGATAATCAATTCAAAGCAACCATACCACATAACACCATGATTTGTATGTGGAAAACCCAAAAAGGGAAAAACCATGGTGGGAAGCCTACCCACAGTCAGATGATACTTCCGCAGAAAGTATGTGTTACAATGAGGGGCCTGCACTTGCAGGAAGGCACACTGCCTAGAGCGTACTGCTCATTACAAAAGAGTCTCACTAACTACAGAGGGGATACAACCTTCTCAAGATAAATGGATAATAATTCAATAGAGTGAACTACTAGAAATAACATCTACTATGCCTGATTACAGTCCTGGTTAAGCTTAATGCCGAAGGACTAAATCCTCTTCTGAAACCAATTCGATCACCAATGATCGATCAACTCCTCTGCCTGAATGATATTACAATATTTGCACATTACATTTCTTGACCATGACCTTTTCAATAACCATGATACTTTACAAAGAGTTTCTAGCTCTTATTTATACAAACCCTAAGGCCTAAACCAATTAGGTCGACCACCTAAAGCTATTACAATAATATCATTATATAATTATTTATTACAATGATATTCCATGTTGGCTTAAGATCAAAACAATAATAACAAATCCATAAAACATCTTGAATCATCTAAGTAACATGTAGAGTACACGCTAGCATGATACCGATCCATAACCTAGATAGGTACTAGACCTATTCTAGGTCCACCATGCCAAAGCAATGTCTTCAAGAGATTGAAGCATGATCAACTAACATCTTCAGCATCCTGAAATACTTGAAGAAGATGCACCAACACCAATTGTGCATCTTGTCATGATTCCTCAATGAAAGCTTTGTCGGTAAAGCCATAAAACAATGCTGGTAAGGGTTTACTAGAGTGTATGATAACATCCAATTACCAAGCCAATACCAATTGACCAAAACATGCTCATGGGGCATACAACTCATGAAATCCAATATACTTTACTGATCCAAACATGCCAGAAGTTTCAAACAGATAATCTCTTCTGCCGGTAACACTAGATCTTATATCGATAACCTGTTTGCTGGTAACCATCCATATCAGTTAGTGTAAGTCTATCTGCAGGTAATAGCTAGTGTTGACATCAATGACAAAACATCAATGCCACATAATAATCAGTTCACCCATAGTGCCAACAATCTCCCCCTTTGGCATTGATGGCAACACTAGATGTGAAAAACATCTAATTACCAAGAAATGCCAAACAAGTCTCCCCCTATGGAAGACAACCAACAATCAATAGCTCTCCCTCAGTGAATGATATCTCTGTAAGGCTCTGAACAAATCTCTCTCCCCAATGTATACAACTTTTCTTTTATTTTCACATCAATATCTCTCCCCCTTTGACTTCAATGCCAGAAACCTGACAAAAATATCAAAGCAATGATATAAACCTCTGAAACTCAGAGCTAACTACTCCCCCTAAGTAGTAGCACCACTCATTAGTGCCAGAATGGATAATATTTCTGATAATGCATATTGGACTGATGACAAACTTCATCAATCAAGTCTCTATCGTAGGGGCAGAAACCCCTAACTTGTCTCTCAAGTATTCAAATGATTCCTTAGACAATGGTTTAGTGAATATGTTTGCAATCTGTTCTTTAGTGTTCACATAAACCAATTTGACTACCTTTGCTTCTACCTTGTCCTTCAGAAAGTTATGCTTTATTGAAATATGCTTAGTCTTAGAGTGAAATACTGGATTCTTGGACATATCAATAGCTGCAGAGTTATCATAGTAGATAACTACTAGTTCACTACAATTTACCCTGATATCCTTCAACATTTGATTCATCCATAAAACTTGAGTGCAATTAGTTGCTACTGCAACATACTTAGATTCTGCAGTAGATAAAGAAATGCATGATTGTTTTTTGCTTATCCTTGAAACCAGTTTCTTTCCAAGAAAGAAAGCTCCACCAAAAGTGCTTTTCCCTGTCATCAGTATCACCTACCCAATCTGAGTCAATATGCACATAAAGTGAAATAATCATTTCTAGAATACCATAAACCATATTCTGTTGTTCCTTGCAAATACTAGAATATCCTCTTTACTGCACATTCATGATTTTCTTTAGGATTACTTTGATATCTTGAAACAATACTTACTGCATTCATAATATCAGGTCTAGTTTGAGTTAGATATAGCAGACCACCAATCATATATTTATACCTTGTCAGATTTACCAATGAAGAAGTATCCTTGATAGATAATTTCTCGCTTGTAGCCATAGGAGTACTTACCGGTTTGGAATTCTCCATACCAAACTTTTTCAACAATTCCCTCAGATAGTCAGTTTGCTAGATAAAAATGCCTTTGTCAGTTTGAGTAATCTATAAACCTAAGAAAAGTTTCATCTCACCAATCATGGATATTTCAAATTCGTTTTTCATGTTGTGAGCAAATTCTATGCATAGTTTATCTTCTCGTCCAAAAATGATATCATCAACAAAAACTTTAATAATCAAAATATCATTATCAATGATTTTATAATATAGATTACTATCATCACTACCTTTAGTAAAACCAAGCTTCAAAAGATATTTATCCAACTTTGCATACCAAGCTCTAGGAGTTTGTTTCAAACCATATAAAGCTTTCTTCAATATGTAAACCATGTATTTGTCATATGTCAGTGTAAATCCATCAGGTTGCTCAATGTAAACTTCTTCCTCAAGCTCACCATTCAAAAATGCACATTTGACATCCATTTGATAAACCTTATAGTTCTTATAAGCTGCATAGGAAAGAAATAGTCTAACACCTTCAATTCTAGCTATAGGTGTAAATGTCTCACCATAATCAATTCGTTCCATTTGAGAATATCCTTTACAAACTAATCTAGCCTTGTTCCTTATAACTTGACCATCCTCATTCAGTTTATTTCTAAAAACCCATTTAGTTCCAATAACATTCTTATTTTTAGGTCGAGAAACTAAAGACCAAGTTTCATTCTTTTTTATTTGATCTAATTCATCTTCCATTGCTTGTAACCAATGTTTATCCTTAGAAGATTTAATAATAGTTGTCGGTTCAACTTGAGAAATAAGACATACCTCTTCATTTACTAGTTTTCTTCTTGTCATTACTCCCTTGTTCCTATCTCCAATAATTTGATCTTTAGAATGATTTAATCTTACATACCTTGGAGTCTTTTGAACTTCAGGTTCACCACTCTGATCATTAGTCACAGTTGAATGTTCAGACTGTGCTGGTGTAACTATTTCAGCTTCCTATACTAGTTGAGGCATTTTTGGTTCAGTTATGATCATTTCTATTGCCGGTTCCCTAGCATATGATATAGAATGATTTTTGTATTGTTCATCCACTTTCACATCAGCACTTTCCACAAATTTCTGCAATCTTTTGTTATAGCATCTATATGCTTTGCTCTGAATTTAATAACCAAGAAATATCCCTTCATCACATCTAGGATCAAACTTTCCAATTGAATAATCTCTTTTGATATAGCATTTAATTCCAATTTTTTTGAAATACTTAATAGTAGGTGTATGTCCAAACCATAGTTCATAAGGGGTCTTATCGGTTTCACCTTTAATGTGAACTCTGTTGAATGTGTAGACTGTTGTACTCATTGCTTCTCTCCAATAGATATGAGGCAATTTGGATTCCATCATCATAGATCTAGCTGCATCCAAAATGGTTATGTTCTTTCTTTCAACTACTCCATTTTGCTGAGGAGTCCTAGGTGCAGATAGGTGTCTCCTGATTCCATTTGTCTCACAATAACTGTTAAATTCATGAGAAGTGAACTCACCACCATGATCTGATCTTAGACATTTGATTTTCAATCCAGTTTCTATTTCAACCTTTGCTTTAAAGATCTTGAATTTCTCAAAAAAGTCACCCACATCATTCTAGAATAGTCATCAATAATCAACATGAAATACCTATCACCTTGAAAGCTTCTAGTCCTTGTTGGACCACATAAGTTAGTGTGAATCAAATAAAGTACATCATTAGATTTATCATGTATGCTTTTAAAAGAACTTATGACTTGCTTACCCAATTGACATTCCTTACATACCGGATTATGAGGCTTCATAAACTTAGGTATATCTTTGGCTGCCTTAGTTGAACTGATCTTAACAATACAATCAAAATTAACATGACACAACCTCTTATACCATAGCCAACTCTCATCAATATGAGCAATCAAACATGTCTTATTACCAGTGTTCAAGTGAAAGATATTATTTCCTGACTGAATACCAGTTGCAATCTCCAAACTAATTTTGTTAATGATTTTGCATTTTCTATCCTTAAACTAAAGTTGAAAACCCTTATCAACTAATTGACCAACACTCAAAATATTATGCCTTAAACCTTCTACATAATAGACATTATGAGTCTTATGCTTGCCATCCAAGGAAATAATACCTCTACCTTTGATCATACATGCCTTGTTATCTCCAAATCTGACTTGACCACCATTATATTCTTGCAGGGACAAAAATTTCCTTTTATCTCTAGTCATATGATGCGAGCATCCACTATCAATTACCCATTCATCCTTATCTTCAACTTTTGCTGCCAGGGCCTTCTCTTCATTTTTGATAGCCAGTTCTGGTTCATCTTCTTTCAAATCATAGAACACCCATTCCTTTCCATTTCCAGATCCACTAGCTGAGTCTTCTACTGGTTCATCTCCAGAGTCATTAGTTACTCCTTCTTCATCTGCTATGTAGCAATGTTTAATTTTCTTGAATCTATATCTATTTGGGTTGGGCTTAAAAGTTTTCTTAACTCTTTCCTCAAACCTTGCATTCCTTTCAGGACATCTAGATGCAAAATGACCAATCTTATTACATGCAAAACATTTAAAAGGTGTTTTTCCTTCATACTTACTTCTAGTTGGACCTTTAGGTACTCTTCTAGAAAATAAGGCTTCAAGTTGTTAAAGCTCTTCATCTTCTTTCCTCATGTCTTCCAATTCTTTTGCATATAGGGCTCTCCAATCACTTTTGCCGATAGATGTTGATGATGATGCATGAAAAGTAGGTTCAGACTTCATAGCTCCAGAAGATCCAAATTCTTCAAGCTCAAAAGCAGATAATTTCCCAATCAGAATGTCTCTGTTGACTGAAGTGTTTGCCATTATTCTTAACTCATTAATTGCAGTTGCCTTCATCTTGTAGGCTAGTGGAAGGGCTCTCAAGGCTTGGAAACTATTTCATCTTCACTTAGAAATCCTCCACACCATTGAATTCCCATAATAATCTCATTTACTCTTTCCATAAACACAATAATTCTTTCATTTTCTTCCATTTTCAAGTTTTCATACCTTACCTGGTAACCATCAAGTTTAGCAATTTTGAGAGTAGGGTCACCTTCATTCAGAGTTTGCAATTTGTCCCATATAACCTTAGCTAATGGTTTGTTAGTCAATCCCACGATCTGTTGATCAGTAAGTGCACACAAGAGGGCTTCTCTAGCTCTGCAATCATTTTCAATATTCTTGTCTAGGTCTCTAGGAGTAGGATTGTCGGATGTCAGATCATAAGGTGTGTATCCTTTCTCATTGATCTCCCAAATATCCTTTCCAAGACATCTAAGATGAGTCTCCATTTTAATTTTCCATATCCCATAGTTTGTTCCATCAAGCTTAGGGATTTCTCTTTTGAAAATAGCCATCGGTAGATTAGAGGTGTTAGCTACCATAGGATCTACCTCAAGCGGTTAAGCTTCTACAAAAGAGGACCAAAGCTCTGATACCAATTGTTAGGATAATTAGTGAATAACTAAGGGGGGGGGGGTGAATAAGTTAATAAAAGATTATAACTTTTAATCCACAATACAACCTTAAACAAATCAGGTACCGGTAAAGCACAAACAGATGCCGGTAGAAACAAATATCAGTAAACAATGCAACTTAACAATTAACCAGATAATCAATGCAAAGAAACCATACCACATAACACCATGATTTGTACATGGAAACCCCAAAAAGGGAAAAACCATGGTGGGAAGCCTACCCACAGTCAGATGATACTTCTACAAAAAGTATGTGTTACAATGAGGGGACTGCACTTGCAGGAAGACACACTGCCTAGAGCGTACTGCTCATTACAAAAGAGTCTCACTGACTACAGAGAGGCTACAACCTTCTCAAGATAAATGGACAACAATCCAATAGAGTGAACTACTGGAAATAGCATCTACTATGCTTGATTACAATGCTAAGTTGGCAAGAAATGACTGTTAGATTTGCCAAGTTGGATGAGATCTACTGTTGAGTTTCAAATGAGAAGTTAGGAGGGATTTTGGAGGCATCATTCGTAGCTCATGGGAAAAAGCATAAATAATGTGTTCAGACTTGTCGACTCAGGATTGATTAGACAATCAAAGATGATAGCCCAGAGATGTGAAAGGATTTGGATAAGCTTCCAGTTCAAGTGTGATGGATCATGAGTTCTCAGATGAATTTAGAGATTTATCTGTTGGCAGAGATCCTAAAGTAGAAGACTGTACACTAAGAAAGGAATAAGATCAGGATAAAATCACTCGTATCAAATGGACCTTGACAAAAGAATGCAGTAGATGTGATATGCATGAATTCTAGTGTCCATAGCTGGCAGAGTAAATTGAGAACACCAGAGTGATGATGTTTCAAGAACAGGCACTACTTGATGAAGGATTTTTCAACTATAAATACAACAAGGTGGTGATAAAATTGGTAGAAGAGTATGAAGCCTTTTCATTTTCTAAATGCACTTTTTCCTTCTGCAGAGAAAATGATGTTTGAGCAAGCTTGTAGATGGAGTTGCAATATACTCTGTGATACCGGATGGATTTTTTTTTCATGTGTGAGTATGTCTATTTCCATAGGGGATGTGAAAGTGGGGAGGATTTCTAGAGGGGGCATGAAATCCTTTTCTTATGAAGAAAGGCCACGCATGGCACAATCTCTGTGTCTACTTAGTCACTGGGTGGCAGGGGGTTTTGAGAGAGAGCCCACTGAGGAATGAAAAAGGAACATGTCTGGGTAGGGAGCGACAAAAATCCATCCATGTAGATGCATGGAAGCTATGAACCCTCCCCAACATATTATGTTTACCCTCTAACTCCCCCTCCCACTGCCTTTGATCTTGGGCATGAAGGTTGATCTCCTCTTCTACTTTTAGGGGTGACTTTCCCTCTTGTCGAGATCCCGTTTCCTTTCTAAGGAAGGGAAATGATCTATAGGACAAAATGTAGCATATCACACTCCATTAGAAGGTGTCAAGGTGATAACGACATGGCTCAAATGGTTGTACCCCTACCAATTTTCAGTTAAGAGTGATGATTCACAGGTGCCAGCACATGGACATGTGAATGCTTTTGAAACAGAATTGTATACGGTCTTTTAGGGCTAATTATCAAAGAATGAATCTACTGCCAACAAGTGTCTTTTGGCTTGCAGCTTGTTGCTCCCTTATTTTATATAAAAGAGAATTCAAGGCCATTAGTTAGGGTCTGCATCTTCTAAGAAAGATTTCTGTAAAATAAATCTGTTCTGCAGGGTTAGGTTCCAGGTAGTTCTAGAGAGTCATAGGAAATAATAGGGACTGTAATGTTATTGTGCAGAGCAAAAAGTAATAGAATAGTTGCAAGTTCCCTTTTTCAAGGGGTTTATTTTGTATTTGAATTTGTTGGCTATCATCTGATAAAAGATAGCTTATGATATTAATGTAAATATATTTTCCTAATCTACTCTCATGTGTGCTATTTTATCTTCTTCTAAGCAAATGGGATCAGGGGTTTCGTTTGTTTGTTGCATTGTTATGATGTATGTATTCTTTCATTCAATGCTTTAGTCCAAGGGGTTAATTAAAATGCTTGAATGAGATTAGAGAGAAAATAAGGCTTGCCATAGGATTTGATAAGCAGTTTAGGTGAAGGATTGTAAGTAGAACAATATTGTAAGGCAATATTGTTTTAGGCTAGACCAACTGTTAGAAGAAATTTTATCAGATTTTCAGTAACACTTTTCATAGACTCTGTAACCCAAATGAATAAGAACTGGTACTCACAACAAATGTCATTAGGTTTTCACCTTCTGGTTTATCTTCTTTATGATTTCTCAGAATGAATCTTATAAATATCAGAATATCATTTGCTGTTTTATGTATTTTTTGAAAGTCATCCCACCCTCTCTCATACTCCAGCTTAAGGTTGAGGATCACTGAAGGATTTTCCATCCTTGAGCATTCTCCCTTTCTGTCGAGTCTTATTATGAGATAATCTGCTTTGTTTCAATAAGTTCCTGAGTATCATTGCAGAGAGCAGGAGATCTTATTGAAGGGATCACCCTCCCTGGTTTTGTAGAGCCTAAAGTGCAAAAGGACTTTTTCTCCTTGTTATTGTTGGTCCAAGCTTGATAGATATTGATAGTTGGAGGTGTCTCTCCATAGATATTTGGAGGAAATAAACTTGGTCTCTTCCCTATAGTAGTGTAAACCCATCATCCATTTTGGAAACCAACAAATGCTTTAATATCATTTTGGATTGCATGCATAGTATTAAGTAAACTGATTAACTGTCTTTACTGGTCTGTGTTTAAAGTGGTATCATTTTTGTGGCCACTGCTTCACCCCCCCTCTTAGTGTTTTATAAGTCTACCATAGCTTTCATATCAATTGATGTAGGAGGTAGGAAAAGAAAAATGTGGTAGAGATTTAAAAAACTCTTTATTTCAACTCACTAACTTGCACATACAAATGAAACAACATATTGAAAATTAACACAATTGTTTTATTGCGAACATGCTAGTTAATTTAATAAAAACAATAAAACCCTGCTCTACTCTATTTTCTATGATTTCCGCTACCTTGGAATTGTTTATTTTGCCAATATTATAGTCCCCTCTTAAAAAAAATTATTTCCTCAAAGGTCATTTGCACAAATACATTTTTCCTCCTATTTATGTTCAAACTTATCAAACTTTTGTGTTATAAAATGTGGAGGAAATGGAGGCATTGGAATGCTTTTGTCAAATGGATAGGGACATATATCTCTCATTGTGTAAGCCAGTTTTGGTGTATTGATGTTCTCCATCTACTTTTGTAAGTCCTTTATCTGCTATTCCAAATTGTTTTTGGGTGGAGACCGACTTCTTGGACCATATCCCATGCCTGAGCCACCAGGTGGAGGAGGAGGATATTGTATATATGGATGGTATTGATCCTAAACATGTTCATATGGAGGAGGTCTATAAGGATACTGCATATAGGAACCACCTGGTATAGAGTCATAATGAGGAATGGAATATCTGCTTTGTCCATGCATATCATATTCAATAGGAATGTCATGAGTTTGTTCTTGTGTAGTGCCCCAAAATTTGACACAGGGTTTTCTTGTGTCCAAATTTCGAGTATGCCTCTGTATATCCAATTTCTTTTGAGGTTGGTCCTTAGAATTGGTATGCAATTGAGTGTATTTATTTGCATAAGATTTCCATAATGGTCTGTGTAGATGGAGTTGTCCATGAGTATCATAAGCTTGACCATGTGTATTTGGGATCTTAGGTTTTTGAAACAAGGATGATGGTGACTCAAGCACGAAACGTGGTCCTCTATTACTTCCACTATTAGGCCTCCTTTGATCCATGTTGAGTTGAGTTTATTGCATAGGTCAATTTTCCACTATTTGAGACATGTCAAAATCATGAGGTATCTTAGCTCCACTTTGTGCCATTACTTGTAGAAAATATTGTCTATCTCTTCTCATGACTTCCTCAACCAATCTATTAAAATGAGGATCCATGATAGAGTCTTCCACTTATGCTGAATGTACTAAAATGTTGTCCACATTGTCATTGTGTGTATGATTGTTGTTTGTATTATCCATGTTCTCAACATTCCGACTGTTTCTATAGATGTCCATGTCAGGTAATGTGGTATGATCAGAATTGAAAAAGATATCGTTGTCGTACTCATAGCCACTCAAGTTTGCGGACTCTTGAGCCCCTTTAGCTTCTCTCCTAGATTTTTGGGTGCAAGGAAAGCAAGTGCGGAAATACGCTTCCCTAATGTCAATTTATAGGGGAAAATAAGATAGTGTTTACATATTTTCAACTTTTACAGGATACGACACAAGTATGAGCATAAACAATTAAACAACACAGAGACAAAACACACAGAGTTAACGTGGGAAAACCCTTTCGGGAGAAAAACCCACCACCAACAGAAAATAACTTTATTAACAGTATGTCAAATACAATAAAGTCTAGTTTGTAGACTTCCTTCACTCTGTCGAACAATCATTCCAGATAAAGAAAAACTCGAGTCAATTACAGTTATAGAACGCTCAATAACTATTATAGTTCGTCAACCTTACATTGCTTGCATTTTGCTTCTAACACCAAATAGGTCAACCGTTACACCTGCGCGAGATGGTTGAGAAGTCAAACTGTCCCTATTGGTTTGAATTCATGGAAAACCATTTATCCCACATGCATTTGAAAGTCGGGTCGATGTGTATTCATATACACCGGCAGGAACTTCTAATGTGACCATGAGCTCATGTTTTGGACTTCGGTTCAAAGCGAGCATCTACAGTTGGTCTCTACTCCATCAACCATCAGATAGACCACAAATACATTGCTTTGATCTCCTGATGAACCAGTAGACAACTCCACTAAAGCAGCTCCAAAATAGGTTGGCTCCATTAGCTCATCGGAATAACACTCCAACAGATAGACCCGAGCTTCCGATGAGCCCCGATCGCCAAAGGCGACTCCATCGGGTCATCGACAAGACAACCAAACTAGTTACCCCGATCTCTGATAACACCGAAGTCAACCAAAGTAGATCCATTGGGTAATTGACATAGCATTCTATAGGCTCCTCCATTAGCTGATGACATCCTGATCACCAAAGGCGATTTCATCGGGTCATCGGTATAATGACCGAACAACTATCTCGATAGCCAATGCTACCCGATGACCGAAGATGACTTCATCGGGTCATCAGGATGACATCAAAACTAATTCTTCGAGCACCCGATGAAAGAGGATACATTGGCAAAGGTTATACCAATAGATGTTCCATCGAGATAGGTTACTCCGATCATAAAATAACACAATGTCAAGTGAATTTGAGGCACATATTTCCAATATTGGGAATGGGTTTGAACCATGAACTAGGTCTTGACCAGATGTGTGAAACTAGATGAAAATAGAAAGAGTATGGAAAACCAAGAGTTGGATGGAATGTAAATGAATCTGCGGTGTACTTGCAATGTCCAAAGTGTAAGACCAAGTATGTATGTAGTAGAGTAGGTGTGGCTTCCAAAGAGATGATAGATCTCTTGATGAGGTAAGGTGACCTTGACTCTAAGTAAGACCAAATGAGACCCAAAGGTGATAGACCTTGATGAGGGACCACTTACCAAAATATTGTTGTATGTATTGTGTTGACAAAGTAAGATGAGGACAAGCACATGACCTTTTGACTCAAGTTTAGACAAATGTGAATGTAATGCAAGGTGTAAAGTAATGATGAAATTTTTGAGACCCAAAATAGGTTGAATTCTAGATGAAAACCTGGAGAAGTAACCTAGGAAGCTCAATAATTTTGAAATTGATTGCTCTTGTTTGCTAGACAGTAAATTTTTTTCCAATACTGAATGCAGACGTGTCTGTATACTTCATAGATGCAGTTTCTAAAATATGAGTGTAATTTTTCCAATTTGTGAAGTTGTTTGTTGTGACCAATTATGAATTTGTGACTATTTTTCATGACAAGAGGACACAATAATGATAAGGACTCTATGCTTGCAAGTGTTTAGACTCAAAATGACTCAAAAGAAAGTGTACTGTTTGATGTAAAAATGTTTTGCATGCACTTGAAGACACAAAAGACACAATGTTTTGATGTTTGGTCTTGAATGTTTGAATGTTTAAAAGAAGACAAGCACAATTATTATGACTGGCCAGGACAATAGTTGTTGATCCCACATGGGGTTTCCCCCGAGGCTATGCTATTCAAAGCAGATACTTAGATGCTTTTCCCCACTAGATCCATCCTCAGAACTCACTTCTCCAGGGAAGCCAAGCACCAGTCCCCATGAAAAATCCCTATGGCGAACTTTGTACCTCTACTAAGAATCGTATGTGTGTGGGTTGCTCCAGAGGTCCGACCTCCTGCCCCAACAATTGGAAAGATTTTGTCTTTCTAAAATAAAATTGTGCTAGTAAGGGCATCCGCTCATGTGGCCATACATGTGGCACTTTCAACTCTGTAAATACATAAGGCTCCTAACCGGTAGGGGTTACGCCCTACTATTGATCAAAATAAATTTGATCCAACGGGTTTATGGGGAGACATAGTATCGGTAAGAACTAATCAGCACATGTTACCCATGGCTTTCACCATGGATACAATTATTTATAGTGGTTTGGAAGAGGTGGGTTTTCCTCGCTACCACTTGGGTCATTCCCTCCTCACTAGTAGTCCTAATGACCACACGAGGAGGCAGGCCCTCTAAAGATAAACACAAAAAAAACCTATTGCCCAAGACACAAAAGACACTAGTTCAATTTTAGTGCACCAATTGAAGTGTTTGCTAATCTATGAAAAGAAGGCACACAATGAAAATAAAAAGAAAACCCTTGCCAAGATCCTGCAACAAATATTTTTTAGTATTTTTGCAATAATACCCCTCTTGCAAGCACACAAGTTAAGTAAATTTTAGATCCAAAAGACTTTGTGAAATATGGGCCTTCGACAAGATGTTTTTTGACAAATTCAAAGATTTGATTTTACATGAGTTACTTTGCATCATAAAAAACAAAGCACCTATAAAATTTCAAGACATTTCCAGAAATGTAAGAAAATCCAAAAAAGTTTCTAATTTGCTCCAAAAATGATTGTTTTATGAAAAATCATAAACAATTCATAAAAAATGCAAAATTGATCCAAAAAAATTGCAATTTTTACTAGAAACTCCTAATAGCATTCCAAACCTGCATAAAAAACTTCCTGCAAAAATTCCAGGGAGTTTGTGAGATATGAGCAAAATAATGCAAAACCCTAATTTTTAAAGATCTGATTTTTTAGGAAATATTTTGCATCACAATTAAAATAGAAAGGAACAGATCCTGTGTATAATTATGAGAAATTTCCCAAAATGTAAGCAAATCCAAAAAATTTGCTCATTTTCTCTCAATTTTTTTTTTTTTTTATGAAAATGCATAAAAAATTCATAGAAAATTAAAATATGCTCCAACAAATTTGATTTTTTAACTAAGCATGTCTGATACTATTCTTAACCTACAAAAAACATTTGATGCCAAAATTCAAAGCAATTCGTGAGATCTGATCAAAATAATGAAAACCCCTAATTTTTAAAGATCCATTTTTTTAGGAAATATTTTGCATCAAAATTAAAATCACAAATAACCAATCATATGTATAATTATGAGAAATTTCCAAAAATATAAGAAAATCCAAAAAATTCTCACATTTGCTCTCAAAATTAAGTTTTTATGAAAATTCATAGAAACATCATAGAAAATGCAAATATGCTCCAAAAATTCTAAATTTTGTATTGAGAGCGATTGATACTCTTCAACTTGCCACCAAAATTTGGTAGAAAAATTACAAGCCGTTTGTGAGATTGGATCAAATCTCTCCAAGATCTTGATCTTGTGTCCAAAACCCTAGTTGCGCAAGGTTATTATTCAAATTGTTTTACAAAACAATAATATAGGATTAGAAAAACCTAAAAAAATATATATAGATCTAACAAAAATCCATGTTTCACTAGACGTGCCAAAATGTTTATGGTGAAAATGGATAATGAAACAATCAATATTGAAAGACTAAAATAGATTCAACCACAAAACCCTAGCCTAACAACAACAGAGATCCACCATAACATATGAAGATTACTTAAAACAATGTAAATCAAAAAAATCACAAAGATGATACCATCACATGTCCAATAGGGTTTGAATCTCCATTCTTCCTATCTCCATTGATCTTTCTTGATATATTTGCTCTCGGATTTTATGTGTGCACAAGAGCTCAATAAAGAACAGAAATGTGGCTGATAGCTTGGTCGCATATGAAAGTTCAAATGCTAGAATGCTTGTGAGTCGTTAGAATGCATAGGAGGGTTGATAATGAAATAAGCATCCTCTTATATAGAAGACATTGTAAGAAATGGAGGGATAAGATTAAGAGGTGTAAAGGTAAATGGTCGACTAGGATTAGAGGGCAGGTAGAGGAAATAATAAAATAATGAGAAAGTAGGTAGTGTAGGAATTAAGAGATGAATGACATGTGTCATAGGTAGAAAAGGATAATGAATTAATTAAATAAATAAACATTTATTTAATTAATAGAGGAAGTGGGATCAATTAAATAAATAAAATATTTATTTAATTTATGAAAAGGACAATTTAAATAAATAAATATATTTATTTAAATGAGTAAAAAGGCTTAGAAGAGAATAAATGAATTAATTAAATAAATAAAGATTTATTTAATTAATAGAAGACTTAGGCTAAAATAATTTAATTAGACAAGACAATTTTAGGTGTCTACACTTTCATCATACCATCACATTCTGTGGTTGTAATGTATAGTTCTCTACAAAATCAACCATCGATACAATAGTGCCAATCGGGAAAGAGTTCTTACACATCCTGAACTATTGATCCAACAACTGAGACCTATGGGTGTTCCTTGCATACTTGTAGAAAAGATTTTCCTTAAAATCCAAAATAAAATCAGCAACACTCACTTCTCTTGAGACTAATTCGCATCTAGAAACTTCACCTCCACTCTTCAAAGTATATTTCACTGTCTCATATCTTTTTTTCTCAACACAATTCTTTCCAAACTCATGTTTGATGCCCTCATGAAAACATGAAACAAACTTTGATAACTCACCACATTATGAGCACTTCTTCATTCAAGCAATCATTTATATAGAAATAGAAGCCATCATCTCTAGAGCATAAAAATAGATCTTGCAAGTCTCTTGATGATCTCAGAAATAACATTGCACCACACTCATGCAACATCTCATTAGTATGCATTGTAGAATGAATATGGCATAAAGTTCATGGTACATTGAAAAATTCACATGGTACTTGCAACAACAAGTATTACGAATCTTAAGAGGTACACAATAAAATGGCTTCAAAGATTCAAAAGCCCTTTGTGATATTTGCAAAGTTGGATGTACTTCACAATTGTTTTTGTGCAACATTGTTTGGCTTGATTCCAAGAAATGTTTGGGATGCGGTGTGCGGTCTCGGTTGCCAATTCTTAATTTCAAAACTTCATTTACATTGGGTGATACTCTAGAATTAGATTGCCGAAATTGTTGACTATCCTCCTTTAGATTGTCAGTCAACTTTCTATCAACATGTGGAAGCCTCCCACCCAAAGCCCATGTATCATGTTGAAGTGGATTGTCAAGTCTTTGTCTTCGTGCAAGTGCTCTATCCAAAGTTTTACGGTTTATGTTCAAATCAACACAAGTTTACCTCATTTGACGAGCCTTCCTAAATTGATGGCTTACTAAGGAGGTTGTAATCACTCTTCGAGTGGCTCTCTTATCTTTTTCCTTAGTATTATTTCCAATAGAATTGAGAGCATCAAATAGATTTTTGGAAATAATAGAATTTATCTCCATCTTCTTGTTCATACAAATATTTAATTTGTTTAGCAATGGTATCATCTTTATCATCTTTAGCAATTGAATAAAAAGTTGGCATTGCTTGGTCAATGTCTTATTGATAAAATTTTGGTTGAAAAGTTGTGTAGCCCACAATCGAACGGTTCTTGTTGACCTCTTGCCTTCAAGATTTGCAATAATGTTCTCATCAATTTCAAGTAACCATTTTGGGGTTCTTGAAGGTCTTGGATTTGGAATTTGTCTTTCATCCATGAGAGGGTCTTCATTTCTAAAGAAATTAGGTGTTACATATTGTTCACTTGGTTGAGCAATTCCACCTTCAATGTCAAAGTTTTCCATATTTTCATCTCCAATGTCAAAATTTTCCACATGTTTACCTCCTATGTCAAAATTTTCTACATTTTCACCTCGAATGTCCAAATATTTCATATTTACACCAAAATTATGGACACCTTCATTGTCAACTCCCAAATTTTCACTTTCCATTCTCACGTCATGTTGAGCATTTTCATTATCACTTTCAACATTTCAACATGTTCAACATTTTCACTTTCAAAATCTACATTTTCATTTTCAATAACTTGTTCAACATTTTCAAATTCCATTTCCTCTTCACTTAAAGTAACATTAGCAATTTTTAACATACCTTGTCATCTCCTCCTATGACCTTCTCTATCTCTTTCTCTATACACTTCAATTTGGTCATTTGGAATCTTTCTTTTGCGTTTAGACTTTAGACGACTAAGTATACTTCCCATTTACCTCCACAAAGATGCTCCTAAATGATTGACAATGTAAGATTTGACTTTAAGAATCTCTCAAAAGCACAAATTTGTCTAAACCTGTCTAAAAACCCGTGATTGTTGACAGAAACCAGAATGTGAAGAATGTGGGCTGTTGGAATCCACAAAATGACCCACAAGGCTCTTTTTTATTTACAAAAATCAGATATTTGATATAATCGGATATCAGATTTTAATACATAAATTTGGGGTCCCAAAAATAATTCCCGTTGCCGCCCTTTTTTTAGTTGCCACATTAATGGCAGTGGGAAAAATTAGATATTCAATTTTAGTACTCATATTTTAGAGAGAGATTAGGGAAGAGAGAGGGGAGGGGGTAGGGGGAGAGAGAGATTAGGGGAGAGGGAGAGAGACATAGATTCAGGGGATCACATTGTGTCCTAAGGGGTCATATGGTGTCTTAAAGGGGTCATATGACACAATATGACCCCTTAGAACACAATATGACCCTTTACGACTCTATACAGTGTCGTTATGGGTCATATGACCCCTTATGACACCATATGGTATCGTTAGGGGCCGTATGGTGTCTTAAAGGGTCATGGGATACCAGATGACCCCTAAGGACAACATGACCCCTTACGACACCAAATTATGTCATTATGGGTCATATTGTGTCCTAAGGGGTCATATGGTGTCTTAAAGGGGCCATATGGTGCCTTAAAGGGGTCACAATGATACAATATGACCCATAACAACACAATTTGGTGTCGTAAGGGGTCATATGGTGTCCTAAGGGGTTGTAGGACACAATATGACCCCTTAGGACACCATAGGATCCATAATGACACAATATAGTGTCATAAGGGGTTATATGTTGTCCTTAGGGGTTATATGGTATCCCATGACCGCTTAGGACACCATATGACCCCTAACGACACCATATGGTGTCATAAGGGGCCATATGACCCATAACGACACCGTATAGTCGTAAAGGGTCATATTGGTATGGTGTCTTAAAGGGGTCATATGACACAATATGACTCATTAGGACACAATATGACCCGTAACAATACAATTTGGTGTCGTAAGGGGTCATATGGTGTCCTAAGGGGTTGTAAGACACAATATGACCCCTTAGGACACCATAGGACCCATAACAACCCAATATGGTGTCATAAGGGGTCATATGTTGTTCTTAGGGGTTATATGGTATCCCATGACTGCTTAGGACACCATATGACCCCTAATGACACCATATGGTGTCATATGACCCATAACGACACCATATAGAGTCATAAAGGATCATCTTGTGTCCTAAGGGGTCATATGGTGTCTTAAAGGGGTCACATGACACAATATGACCCATAACGACACAATTTGGTGTTGTAAGGGGTCATATGGTGTCCTAAGGGGTCGTAGGACATAATATGACCCCTTAGGATACCATAGGACCCATAACGACCCAATATGGTGTCATAAGGGGTCATATGTTTTCCTTAGGGGTCATATGGTATCTCATGACCCCTTAGAACACCATGTGACCCCTAACGACACCATATGGTGTCATAAGGGGTCATATGACCCATAACGACACTGTATAGAGTCGTAAAGGGTCATATTATGTCATAAGGGCTCATATGTTGTCCTTAGGGGTCATATGGTATCTCATGACCCCTTACAACACCATGTGACCCCTAATGACACCATATGGTGTCATAAGGGGTCATATAACCCATAACGACATTGTATAGAGTCGTAAAGGGTCATATTGTGTCCTAAGGGGTCATATGGTGTCTTAAAGGGGTCATATGACACAATATGACCCCTTAGGACATAATCTGACCCATAACAACACAATTTGGTGTTGTAAGGGGTCATATGGTGTCCTAAGGGGTCATGGGACATAATATGACCCCTTAGGACACCATAGGACCCATAACGACCCAATATGGTGTCATAAGGGGTCATATGTTGTCCTTAGGGGTCATATGGTATCCCATGACCCCTTAGGACACCATATGACCCCTAACAACACCATATGGTGTCATAAGGGGTCATATGACCCATAACGACACCATATAGAGTCGTAAAGGGTCATATTGTGTCCTAAGGTGTCATATGGTGTCTTAAAGGGGTCATATGATATGACTAATAATGACATAATTTGATATCGTAAGGGGTCATATGGTGTCCTAAGGGGTCGTAGGACACAATATGACCCCTTAGGACACCATAGGACCCATAACGACCCAATATGGTGTCATAAGGGGTCATATGGTATCCCATGACCCCTTAGGACACCATACAACCCCTAATGATACTATATGGTGTCATAAGGGGTGACAGTGTGTCATAAGGTGGCAAGATGAACCATTATTACAATATAAAAAGCAGTGCCAATATTGCTTACAAAAATTTGACACCTAAGGGGTCATAGGACACAATATGACCCCTTCCCCTCCCTCTCTCTATTGCTATCTCCCTTCCCCCTCCCTCTCTTACTTCCCCCTCCTCCCTCTCCCCTAATCTCTCTCTATCCCTTCCCCCCCTCTCTCTCTCCTAATCTCTCTATATTCCCCCCTCTCTCTCTCTCTCTCCCCTAATCTCTCTCTCTCTCTCTCTCTCTACTATCTGTTAGGGTTCCCACATATACTGAGAGGGGGGGGTGAATTAGTATCTAACCGGTAATGAAGTTTTCTTAAAACTGAATATGCAGAATATAAAGTAACAGTATACCGATATGCAAGAATTAATGCAAATAACAGAATCAAAAGCATCCACATGAAAAGAACACCATAACACAAGATGTTTTACAAGGAAACCCGATGTAGGAAAAACCTCGGTGGGATTTGTGACCCACAATATTCACTTACTGGCCAATAAGAGAATACTACTTACAATAGGGGCCTGCACGTGCAGGAAGGCCAACTGCTTAGAGCTCACTGCTCAACAAGAAGTCACACTAACTTACAATGAGGATTTACATAAATCTAATATTGTGTACTGCTTTACAATAGCATCTTCAATGCCAGATTCAGTACCGGTTCTTGCTCTGTTCTTTACATATACCCTTGACCTACAATTCGCACATTAGGTCTGCCTTATAATTTTTTTTTTCCATGTCCTTCAAATGCCTACAATGATCTCTTTTATATACAAGAGTCATTTTACAATTTGCCAAGTTGGCTTACAATGATAAACAAAATATTACATATCAAAAATCTTGTCGGCCTCTGTGCCGATATACATATTTCCTTCTGTGTTAGTGCCGGTGTAGATTGATTTTGTTGATGCCGGAGCACTATTGTTTGAGTAATGCTTTGCCGGCATAATGTCTTGCCGGTGCCATAGGATTGCAAGGTTGCCTGTGTAATGCTTTGCTGGTATAATGTCTTGCCGGTGCCATAGGATTGCAAGGTTGCCTGTGTAATGCTTTGCCGGTATAATGTCTTGCCGGTGCCATAGGATTGCAAGGTTGCCTATGTAATGCTTTGCCGGTATAATGTCTTTCCGGTGCCATAGGATTGCAAGGTTGCCATCAATGACAAAACCTTCAATCATACACAATGTCTCATTGGAGTGTCCATATGCCAACACTATCATATACTAATTTACTTATAAATTAATATATTGTATATTAATATATTATATATTCCTAAACAATAGATTAATTATGTGCAAATTCAGTTATTGAATTTACTTATTAAAATCAAATATCCGATTTTTGTTGTACAAATTTCAAATTTGAAAATTTGGCTCGGGTTTTCTTTGGGATTTGGCTTGGAAGTGACAAACCTGGAAAATCAACTGAAAAAACATGTTTTTTAGTATTCCTTGATTTTCTAGACTTCACACTGGTGGTTGACGACTTTTTTTAAGGACATTCTCAAATTTCCAACAATATAAGGCTTGTCTTATTTCGACTTTAATAAATAATTATTATTTATTTTCTAATTGAATTCTAACAAAAGTCCTAATTGATAGACTGATTGAAAAACACTCATAACTTTCAAACGGTATAATATTTTTTTAAATCCGAAACATGCGTCACATCCTATGCTTCGTCTAATATAGGAAAAAAAAAAATTGAATTTCATAAGGTTTTGACCAAGTTAAGGTGGTCAGACGTAGGAGTTTCTGTAGAAAAGTTGTAGTAAAAAACTCATAAATAATTATTTACTTTATAAAAAATTATAAAAAAATGTGTCACATTCGGACATGAGTCTAATACTTATATTATGAATCTTATAAAAAAAATATTATGATTTGATTGTAATTAGGGTGGTCAGCCATAAGCCTACTTCTTATCTTTTTCCTGAAATTTTAGTACCACTACATTGAAATTTAAAATTTCCATCAAATAGGATTTTTTTTCTTCCAAAAAATAGCTAGTAGCTTAGAAACTACATTCAATTTTCTATAGATTATCTTGTTAAATATATGAAAAATAATGTTCACAAATTATTCAAATTTTCATGTTAAATTATATAACTCTGATTTTCTGAAATTTCATTGTCACTTAAGGGTCTGTTTTGGCACACCATGATCCTGCACATACCCATAAACCTTGTCTATTTTTTTCTCTTGTGATGTTTCTTTATTCTTTCCCCTTAGAATGTTGGTTTTTATTATGCTCCATATTGCTGTCCATTTAGTGGAATTGATTATGTGTTGTATTGATGTTTTGTCATTGATGCCAATACTAGCTATTTGGATGCTTTACCGACACCCTTCTGGTCTTAGTAGGTTGAGTGGTTTTTGGTTGATTTGGATACGACATGTTCTAGTAGGCTTCGGTATAGTTTGGTGATGGAATTGGCTTGTTCATGATATTCATGCTCATATTTGGTCAGTTGGTTTTGGCATGGTGATCAGATGCTATCCTGCTTGCTTAGATGCTTGGTTTCTGGTTCCGACGAGGGTTTCACCGGCAGAGCTTTTTGGTGAAGATGTTTGATGAATTGCATAAGTGGTGTTGGTGCAGCTTCTGGTGGAGTTCCAAGATTCTATTGGTGATCATGTTGGAAACTTGGTGGATGGAGATCATTGTTGTAGCGTGTGGAACTATACTAGGTCTCGGTTGATCTAGGTTATAGATCAGATTTAATGTAACGTGTGGATTAGACCTCTCGATGTATTTCCAGGATGTATTATGTGTTGGATATTATTTTTTTGGTCTAAGGATGACATGGTTTGTAATTATGTAATTGGTTTATTATCTGGTGGCCGACCTAATTGTTTATGATCGAGGGTTTGTATATATAGATGTAAGATCTCATTGTAGATCATCGTGGTTATGGTTAGAGGTCATGATCAAGAAATTTAATGTGCAAATAATGTAATATCATTCTAACAGAGGAGTTGGTCGATCATTAGAGATCAAATTGGGTTTATGTAAGAGGATTTATTCCTCCGGTATTGAGCTTAACTGGAACTGTACTCAGTCATAGGAGATGCCATCTTTTGCAATTAAACACTTCTTTGGATTGTAGTCTGGATTTCTATGTAGTCAATGAGTCTCCTTTTATGATGAGTAGTGCGCTCTAGGCTGTTGGCCATCATGCAAGTGCAGGCCCCTCAAATGTAATTCACATACTTACTGTAGAAGTATTATCGGACTGTGGGTAGGCTTCCCACCGTGGTTTTTCCCTTTACCAAGTTTTCCACATATAAATCTTGGTTTTATGTGGATGGCTTTTATTTTGTGATTATTATTTATGCTTAATTGGTTTAATTGATATTCCGGTATTAATGTTTTAGGTTCCGGTATAAAAGTTTAAATTGCTAATGGTTTCGATAATCTGTGACAACTGATTCACCCCCCCCTCTTAGTTGTCTTCCGGTTATTTGAACTGTCTAACACATATAACATTAGTAGCATATGAACTACCTAACATAATGCATATTTATATCTAATGGGAACTCATATGTCTCCTAGGTTGTCCATGAGTCACCTACAATAATGTAACTTTGTAGATGACATACTTCATATGACTTATCTTTTGCATCCATGATCATGTAACATAACACAACTTGCCAGAACATGATCTATGTTTTTTATCATGATTTGCATGAACTCTAATAGTAAAGAAAGGAAATGACTAAGTCATGCCCTCTCATTTGCATTGATTACTTCCTTGTCTACTATTGCATTTTCTCCTTGAAGCAATTTATCAACTCACCATATGATTATTTTCAATGAAAAAATCTTCTATATTGTTTCTTTTGTTTCCTTTGTATATTGGGGGTGATACATAGTATTGAGATAGCATCCCAAATTAAGGTCTCTTTCACTTTACTAAATTAAAATGTTTACTTAAAATTAATTATTCACTATCTCTACTTTTCCCTCACATTGAGTTTAACAAGTGATGAATCAACTAGAAAAAGGTTGAAAGGGTAGGAGAAGCTAGATGTAGATAGACAACTTGTGAAGCATCATCAACTTATAGAGATATGAACACAACCAACATGGAACAACCACAATAGTAAGCTTAATTTTAGAAAGATGTCATGCACTTGTGCTATGATAGTAATTTCAAGAAGTAACAAAAACCAAAGTTCAATGACTTAGGCCCAAATTGATGATGTTTTATCTTTTAGAGAAATAATATTAAGAGTATTAGATTGCATTATACTACATTCTTTTTTCAATAGTTCATGTATACACCTAAAAATGGTCCGAAGATAATTAATTAAATAATTAATTATTTAATTAATCCCCCTTCCTAATTTAATTAAATTCATTAGGTATTTTGATTAAATTCCCCCTTTCATCTACTTATTAATAAATATAAGGATTTATTTAATAAGTTCATTTCCATAATCCCCTTTGATTAATTAATTCAAATTAATTAATCCCCCCCCACTTAAATCAATTCTTCTAATCCTCTAGTTAATTAAAACATATCAATTTATGAGTTGTTGAGAGTTAATTAGTCTTTTCCTATTATTTGAATTTTTAAATTCAAATTACCCACATGCCTCCTAACTCATAACCACCTAATCTAACCATCCCTCTAACCTAACCCATTCTACCTAACCTTGGGTTTAACTAACCCTATCCTATCTTGCACATTCTAACCTCCTTATCCTAACCTCTTATGGTGTGGATATTTTCTTCTTGAGACACATGGCACTTTGGCCACATGTCTTCTCTCTTGGACACTTGCCCTTTTATGAGAAAAGCTCCTTAACACTTGTCACCATAGAGATGACAAGTGTCTCTTCCTCCAACCTCTTCTCCAACCTCCTCCAATTTCCCCCTTGATATCTTCAGACTCAATCTTGACCGTTGATTCCTGCCACCTCACCCCCGGCCTTGGAAATCCTATAAATATCCCCTATTTTGGAACAATAAGGATCCCATCTCATTTTCATCTTATGCATTGTTACTATAGGCATATCATTTGAGCATTATTGTTTTAAGCAATTGCATCTTAGATTTAGTTTAATTTGATCATTTTCTAGCATAATTGTTGAATCATGTAGCTTAATCAATCTCTTTTCTAGCTTAATTGCATCATCATCATCATAGCTTAATCATGCATATCATTAGCTTAATTAGTCTCTTGGATCAATCTAGCATAATTAATCTCATCTTTGCATATCACTATCATTTCAAATCCTCTGTCTAGGTGTAGTGAAGTCACTGGGATTGCTTATCCATATCTGAGAGAAAATCCATACTCACATCTCTTAGGAGGCGATAGGTCGCTTTGTCATGGTTCATCTTTGTTTGCTTATTATTTGCTAACCATGCTTGTAATGATCTATTGAGTGTTTTGTGTTGTAGCTGTAGGTATCACACTTCACAGAGCATGGCATTTTGGCACCCACCGTGGGACCAAAAATCTCATTTTTGGCCTCTCAAGCATCATCAAATCTTCATTTCTGGCCAGGTCAGAATTAGAATCTCGTATGAGTTCTTTTTTAGCCTCGTATAAGTTCCTTTGTAAACTCAGTTGAGAATTCATTCTGACTCATACGATCTTTTAAGGACACTGAACTGTCGTACGAGCTCTATTTTTCACTCATACGGTCACAAAAGGACACTCGTACGATCAGGTAAATAGTATCGTATGAAATTCTGCTTCTGTGTTTTCAAAGCAGTTTCCATTTTAGGGTTTTCATGCTTCAATTTGATTATTACTAATGCTAACCCTTGTCTATTTGTGAATTTTTCAGCAGCCTAATTGGTTTTTGCAGGACAATTGTCAAAGATTACACTTGTCAAAGCTTCATTTCACCAAAATGCATCATGACTACTAATGCATTTATTTTGCAGGTTTCCTAGGAGGACTCAACCAAACTTTATGTCTTCTTTAAGCTTTCTAGGAACACTTATTTTTGTTAATGGAAATGAACAATCATGTATTGTGTGTTTTGATGATAGGCGAGTATGCTCTCACCTTTCTTAGGTGATCAAAAATCTAGACCCATCCTTTACTTTCATTAGTGCATATCTTTAGCAGGCTTTCCCTCCCGAGGAGCTAATACCTCTAAGCCATTAAGGTCGGTGAGAGGGGAACAACCCAAGTGGGAACGGCTAACGCCAAGTACTCCAACCCACTATAAAATAAATGTGATTTTATGAAAATCAATTCAACGACAGTGCTCAGGAATAGCTCTCCTCCGTACCTTCGGGTATATCAAACCTTGGTTTTCAAGGATGGGAGACCTCTTAATTGATTTTATACCCCGACGCATTGAACAGATCCCTTACTAGTTCTAGTTAAATTAGAAGCTACCTGATTCACCTCTGAAAGGGTGATAATCTTTGTGCAAGAGAAATAGTAACTCTCCCAAGACACTTGCCAAATCGTGCCCCCATTAGTGTTTGGAGTCAGATAATACGACGTTGAGAATCCATTGCGTGAGACTCAATGACCATATTCTGATTAGCTATTGGGTGTGTACCTAAGTTTGCAAGCAAAGGTTTTCTCTCTCATCCAACTTCCTTAAGTAGCGGAATGTGCTTGAGGTCACTTACCATATCGCATGTTTGTTGCGTCTTCATCCCTGAAACAAGAAAATCAGACATCTAAAACTAGAAAATAAAAGCAAAACATCAAACTTCAATGATAAAAAATCTGTCCAAACAACATTTTTTACCTCTGTTCTGTCTTGAGTCGTATGAGCTTGTGTTTTGTCGTACGAGCCTTCTTGTTTGTCGTATGGTTTAGAATTTTTTGTCATACGAGGCCTCTATTTTATCATTTGGCTTGGTGGGAATTGGCGTACGAGCTTGTGCTTTGTCATATGAGATTCCTGATTTGTCGTATGGGCCTGTATGTATCATCATCTGAAGCTACTTAAACTATCGTACGGATTTCTATCTCTGTTGGTCCAAAATTGTCTTCTTGCACATCTTTTTTAGGTCTATCATATTTGCTCGATCAATTTACAATGATCATAAACACCCGTTATCTATCATTTTACGCTTGTATTGTCATCTTGGTTTACTTGGTCAAGTTATCATTTGTCAAATCAGACTCTAGAAATAGACACCTCAAGATTTTCAAGTAGTCATCCTCAACAAGTTCAAGATCTAAACATCTCAAAGTGCATCATCGCCCTCTTTGATAATCCGATCACTCAAAATATAGTTTCTCATTAGGATCTATCATCCTTTATCATGAAAACTGCAACATTTGGTCAGGACAACCTTGTCCCACATCGTAGGATATATCATTCCTATTGTACTTGATTTTTATCAAAATCATCATTATTGCACTCCTAAACCGAAGATCGAAAAAATTACAAACTTTTAAATACTTGAACCATCTTTTTCGTGTCATATCGCTCTATCACATTTACGTTGACAGTTCCTCATTGATCAAAACAACTTTTAGACAATCGAATCCTAGCACAATATCTAACACACGTGTATGCTCATTTTATCCAGAGCTCAGAGATGAAAAATCGCAAAGATGGAAATCGAAACATTGGAAATAACTGAAGATTATAGAACCATGGAACATGAAGATGAAATACAAGTTGAAGAAGAAATAATAGAACAACATGTCAGAGACATAAAAAAAGATCCTCAATTCGATAAATTTATGCAAAAATTATTGGAGGGAGAAAAAGAAAAATATTTCCTAATGTTAGAAAAATCTGGTGCTACACTCCCCCAAGATTTTGATGTGAACAAATTGACATAAAAAATAAAGTGACCCTACCCCTAATAACGAACAATATGAGGATATTTTTGGTCTCAAAATGAATGACACGTCAATCCCTAGTAACACCAGAACTAATGAGGAAACTTACATGCCCAAAAGGGATGAAGTAGAAATTCTAAATAACATTCAATCCAATGAAGATACAAGAAGGGGTAGAGATGATACAAGAAGAGATCCAGATCCTCCTAGAATGCAAAATCATGGTTATGCAAGGATAAATCATGTTGATAATCCTATCACAACTCTCACACAACAAGTACAAACACTGCAAAAACAAATCAAAATATGCAGAGAGGAAATGTTAGAAGATACTCACTTCAAGAAATTTTTTCTTATCCATTCGACATAAATCTAAGCATGATACCATTTCCTATAGGTTGTGAAACTCCTAGATACGAAAAATATGATGGAAGCACTGACCCTTAAGATCATATACAGGAAATTTTGTGCAATGAGTATGGATTTTGCACATGAGGATACCTACTTGATGAGATTATTTCCGAAAAGCTTAACTGGACTAGCTATGGAATGGTTCTACAAACTTCCCCTCGAATCAAATCATTCTCAGAATTGGTGGATAAGTTTGTTTCACAATACTCTTACAACATACAACATGAAGTAACAATGCTAGACCTATGTAATACCAAACAAAAGAGTGGATAACCTTTCATGACATTTTTACAACGATGGAGACGGTTAGCCTCACGATATCCTCGTACCGTGCCAAAGTATGAAAAAATGGACATATTCATTGACATCCTAAATGATTAAATGAGTTATCATCTAAAAATGAAAGGAAATCAAAGTTTTGGAAAGATGATTGATAATGGAATCAGAATGGAGGAAGCCATGATAAAGAAAGGTGAGTTGAAGATATACAAAGACAAAGTTCATCCTCCTAACAACACTAACAACAACCACAATGATAAGCCAAAGTTTTGGAATAGAAATAATAATGTCATCAATGATGGAATAGTGGATAACAATAATGTGAAACCAAAACAACCAGTTTTAAATTTATCCCACCACTTAGCAGCGGCTCAGCAAAACAACTATCACTAAAAAGCAACTATCAAAAATTTCTTTCGAAGACAATTTACAAACATTGGTGAACCCCTTGGATCCACACTTAAGACACTTATCACAAACAAATTGATTACTTTGCCAGAAGAAAGGAACTACGAACCTCAAGTAAAACCACCTTGGTAGAATGATAACCATTATTGTGATTTCCATTGAAACAAGGGACATCACACATATAATTGTCCGCGGTTGAAACATGTCATCCAAGATTTGATTGATAATGGAGTAATAACAGTCGATGGACATACAACAAATGAATCTCATACAACTTTTAAAACTCCGCTTCCAAACTATAAGAAGGGTGAATCATCAACAACAAATAATGGTAAGGGTAAAGCAAAGGTAAATTACGCTCACACATATGATAATATGGTAAATGTGATTGTAGTTAAAGAAAAGCAAAATCAAGAACCTGGTCATGCTATCACAAGAAGCAAATCTAAAGTTGTTTTGCCGGGTCCTACAAAAAACACATCATCCACTACAAAACAATACAATCTAGTGGATCAATTATAGAAAACACCCGCACAAATATCCATCTTAGAAGTTTTAAAGCTTTCACCTGCACACAAAGAAATTCTTGAACGAGCATTAGTAGATACAACAGTGTCTAAAGATCTGGATATAAATCAATTCCAAACCATGGTGGGACACCTCATAACTCTTCATTGCTTATCATTCACTGAAGAAGATGACATGTCCTTGCAACATCCCCATAATGCTCCCTTGCATATTGAAGTCATCATTCATAAGATGCGAGTTAAACATGTCCTAATAGATGGAGGAGCTGGCTTAAACATTCACTCATTGAGTCTTGTCCATGCTCTAAGTTATTCGGAAGATGCAGTTGATCCCGAGAAAAAGATCACCATTAAAGCATATGATGAAGAAGAATGTTCCTTTAAAGGAATTGTGATGTTACCCATCAAAGTGGGACCTTTATAGAAAGACACAACATGCCAAGTTCTAGACTTGGACTTATCATACAACATACTCTTGGGAAGACCCTGGATACATGACATACAAGTTATGCCATCAACATATCATCAGTGCTTAAATTTTCCCTACAATGGGCAGGAAATAACGATCTCAACATATTCAAGTCCATTTCAGTATTGTAGTAATCTCAAACCAGCTCAAAAAGTCATTATTCCTCATAATAGAGAGGCATCATCTTCAAACACACAATCGAAAGAAAAATCATTTGCCTCAATTTTGTCAAGTATGGAAAAACAAATGTAGCTAAGAGATCGAGGGAATGGAGAATATTCAATATCACAATTACCCCTTTCTCCTAAATCCTTTGGAAAACCATCAAACTCTAAATAACAACCAATTGTAAAACATCTTCCGATATTTGATGGAGTATTTGTTAGTGCTGGAACCTTATCAGAGGAAACAAAAGACAAAGATGTGCTACAGTGGCTATACAAGGATGAAGAAGTTCAACAAAAGATCAACAATGTCTGCATACCTACATAAAAGCATGGAAAAGGATTTAACATTCTCAGAAAGATGGGATAAACTGGAATAGGTCCTATAGGGAAAAGAAAAGAAGGTATATCAGAAGCTATCGAACCTTACACTCAACAGGCTACAAACAAAACAAGCTTAGGGTATGGACAAGTTACTCTACCAGAAGACACATCTTTTAGCCAACAACAAGAGGAATATGAAAACATACAAGAAAAACTAGCAATTGAAAGAGAAGAGACATCAACTAAGAATCAAACACAAGCAAACATGAAATGGGAAAAGAAACAAGCTTCAAATCAACAGGAAAAACAAACTAAAATCACCTCTCAAGCAACAATAAATCTTAATCAAAACAAGCATGAACCTAGTACTAATCAAGGAGAGCTCATAGAAAGGTTGACAAAACTCAATCTCAGTCCCAAAGAGGTTGAGTATGAAAGAAGAAAAGATATAACAAGAAAAGTTGAAGAAAAAAATCAAATACTATATGAATAAATCTGTAGATTGCAAGCTACAAGTGATACAAATTCTAATGAATGGGAATGGGATTCCTATCACTCTGAAGAAGATGTAGGGGTCGATGTAGTTCACACGTATGCAGGGCAAACGTTAGGAACTAGTTCACTTGAATTAGAATCACATTCGGCTGACTTGAACTTAATCGAGGACGATCAGGAACTCCTTGTGCGAGATCATTCTGATGAGAGTACCATTCTAGACATCAACATACATATCGAAAACTTTGACATATCTATCATGACCCTTGATACCCTCAAAACATCCCAACCTGAGGACCCCTTACCTCTAATCCACACTAAACTTATTGATTGGGAAAATGAAGGACATACTGCCATTGATACCTTTTTGAATGACCATGCCATATCCGTATATCTCAATGCAATCGAACCCACAACAACTTTCACCAGGAATTTCAGCAACGTATCTTCCAGTCAAGTGGGTGTCAAATCTCCTAGTTTCAAAAAGGAAAATAAAGAAAATAATATCAGGTCTAATGCTGAAAACCATTGCTTGGCAACATTAGATCAGCCAAAAGTAAAAAGAAAGGACAAATCTAACGGTGAAAACCTCCTCGAGGTGCCAGAAGATGGGAGATTTGACACTTTACCTAAGTACTATCAAGAAAGGTCATCAATTTTGATCGAACCAACAGAGGCAGTTAACATTGGGACAATAGAGCAACCAAAGATCCTACATCCAACAACTTCTTTGTCAGAAGAAGAAATGCAACAATATATGGAATTCTTCAAACGAAGACAAATCAATTTCACCTAGTCATATGCAGACATGTCGGGGTTAGATCCAAAGCTTATTATGCATCAATTAAATGTCAATCTAAGAGCCAAACCAGTCAAACAGAAGTTAAGGAAAATGCATCCACATATCGCTCTCCTAGTCAAAGTAGAACTAAAAAAATTAATGGATGTTAGATTCATCAAAACCTGTAGCATATCCTTAATGGGTATCCAGCATCGTTCCTGTTTCAAAAGCAGATAAAAGCATTAGAATATGCACAGACTTTAAATATCTTAATAACGCATGTACAAAGGATGACTTTCCCTTGCCTAGCATTGACATCATTGTAGATTTAACTATTGGACACTCCATGTTTTCTCTAATGGATGGTTTCTTTGGATATAATCAGATTAAAATAGCACCTGAAGATCAAGAAAATATAACTTTCACATTCCCATGGGGTACTTTCTGCTGGAATGTCACACCTTTTGGACTAAAGAATGTAGGTGCTACATATCAAAGAGCTATGACAATAATATTCTATGACATGATGCATACATTCATAGAAGACTGTGTGGATGACATCTTGGCAAAATCATACAACAAAGAAAACCATATAGGAATACTAGAAAAGATCTTTGACAGGCTAGAATAATATAAGCTATGACTCAATCCTAAGAAATGTACCTTTGGTGTCACTTCAGGCAAGCTATTGGGATACATTGTTTTAGCTAGAGGTATCAAAGTAGATCCATCTAAGGTCAAAGTAATCATGGAAATGACATCTCACAAGAATATAATTCAACTCAGATCACTCCAAGGAAGACTCAAGTCAATCAGAAGATTTGTTGCTCAAATAGAAGATAAATGCCAACCATTTACACATCTATTACACAAAAATGTTCATTTCAAGTGAAACCATCAATGTGAGGATGCATTCAACAAGATCAAGGCATGTCTCATGCAACCACCTGTCCTAATGTCACCAATTCTAGGAAAGTCATTGTTACTCTATGTATCGACCACTGAAGTATCATTAGGAGTTCTGCTTGCACAACAATATAATAAAGAAAAAGAACGAGCCATCTACTACATCAATAGAAAATTAGTGGGATACGATCTCTACTATTCACCAACATAAAAAACATGCTTGGCGGTAGTTTTTGCCTCTAAAAATTAAGACACTATCTACTATCTCACTCCATCAAGTTAATAGCTAAAATCGATCCTCTGAAGTATTTACTTAGCAAGGCAACATTAACAGGACAATTAGCAAAATGGATCATGATCCTGAGTGAGTTTGATATTGAATATGTAGACAGAAAAGCTATCAAGGCACCAGTCATTGCAGACCAACTAGCCAAGGCACTGCTTCAAGATAATCATCCTTTGCAGATTGAATTTCTCGATGCTGATATCCTAATAGTCACAACAAAAACATGGCAATTATACTTTGATGGTTCATATACACAACATGGATTAGGAGCAGGTATTCTATTTATCACACCACAAGGTCATACAATTCCAAAAGCATACAAATTAAGCTTTCCATGCAACAACAATACAACAAAATATGAAGCTTTGGTTATAGGTATCAAAATGGCTATAGAATGGAACATTACACAACTTCAAGTCTTTGGAGACTCTCAGCTCATCATCAATCAAATCAACAACGATTATCAAATGAAAGACGAAAAGTTGATGCCTTATAAAAATATGGTTGATGATATAAAGAAATACTTTGTAGAAATAACTTTTTAGCAGATTCCAAGGAATGACAACAAAGTAGCAGATGCCATGGCTACACTTGCTTCTCTTCTTTAGACACAACAAAATCAACATCGTTATGAATTCCCAGTGGAAGAGTTGTTTTACCCTACTCATAATTGTCCTGATTCCCAAACTATCTGTCACCTTGTTGGGCATGATTCCTCTCACTATGGCTAAATTTACACATACCTGAAAGATAACACCCTACCTCTCGACTTATCAAAAAATCAAAAGAGAAAATTTATTCACCAATCCTCCCATTATACTCTTGTCGCGGATACCCTATTTAAACGAGGTCTAGATGGTACTCTTTTAAGATGTCTCAAACAAGAAGAATCTGAGAAGGCCTTACATGAAGTCCATAACAACATTTGTGGCACTCATTCAAGTGGTCTTACCCTTTCGAAAAAACTCATACACTTGGGCTATTATTGGCCAACTATGGAACAAGATTCTTTTCAGATAGCTAGAACATGCAAACAATGTCAGATCCATGGGAATTTGATTCATGCACCAGCACATGAAATTCATGCTTTGACAAAATCTTGGCCTTTCTTCCAATGTGGCCTTGATCTAGTAGGAAAGATAAATCCTCCTTCATCTAATGGTCACAAATTCATCCTTGTAGCTATAGAATATTTCACAAAATGGATTGAGGCAATACCTCACAAATATCATAGGATAACAAATTGCTGCCTTACCCATGACCATTATCACTGATAATGGGCGACTGTTCAAGAATCAGGATGTACACGAGCTATGTGAGAAATTCAAGATCCAAGACAGATTTTCCACACCCTACTATCCACAAGGGAATGGGCAAGCAGAAGCATGAAACAAAACTATTCTAACAATCCTCAAAAAGACAGTAAATGATGCTAGAAGGGATTGGCATATTCAATTGAACCCTGCTCTATGGGCCTACCATACCAGTATTCACACACCAACAGGTGCCACACCTTTCTCTCTTGTCTATGGATCATAAGCAATAATGCCAATAGAAGTAGAGATACCTTCTCTATGAGTATCATTAAAATGTCTTATCCCAGATGAAGAACAACGACTGTCTAGATTGTAGGAGTTAGAATTGATCCATGAATGAAGACAAAATACCTTTGATCATTTAAAGGTATATCAAAAAAGAATGTGCCATAGTTATAATCACAGGGTCAAACCACGAGTCTTTCAAGTTGGAGAACTAGTACTAAAGGAAAATCCACGCAACCAGGCGGATCGAGAAAAGAACGAAAAGTTTGAACCAAACTGGTTAGGTCTGTTTGTGATCACAAAAGTATTTAGGTCAGGAGCATATCAACTATCAACACAGGATGAAGATTGATAACTCAATGATGAACCAATAGTACCAAACCGGTATTGAGAGGGGGGGGGGATGAATCAGTACAGACAAAAACACAATCCTAAACCGGTTTGTCAGCAGACACTATGCTTTGATAGGCAAACAGTAACACCGGTGTTAAATAGAGTACAATCGGCAAAATGCAGAATAACTGAGACAAGCATAAACCGATTGACACTTATCTTTTCATACAAACTAATACTTCATTACCATTTCACCCTAGTGCATGAACAAGTAATCTATCATCAAAGATATATAGATAACTAGATTAACATGATTTACCCTCAGACACAAATCACTTAAACCATCACATGAATAACACCACACAAGACACACAGATTTTTCATGTGGAAACCCAACTGGGAAAAACCACGATGGGGATGAATACCCACAAGGTATTTTTGAACTCTTTAGAAGTCCGCTCTATTAGGAGCCTTGTCTGGTTAAAGATTGATACAATAGGTTCTATTAGGAACTCATCCTATTAGGGATCACTCAGTTAAGGGATGGCTAGAATACCTAGTTAAGGGTTAAACCCTGTTAAAGGTTACCTTGTTAGAGGATTTTAAGAACTCAATGGTTTTGAGTCACCCTATTAAAGGATTTACAGTAAGCTGGTTAAAGCTACCCTGTTAAGGGATTTCCTAACTATTGAAGTGGTTAGAGATCAAAAGGTATTACAATGATCTTGTAACAACACTCAATGCCAATGCAGATTTGCTTTAGCTCCTCTTCACCTTCTAATTTACACTCTGCAGGTATCACTTCTCTCTTTTGGTCTAGCAAGAATCACGTATCTCTTGACTTGGATACTTACACACAACTTTTGCCAACAACTTTAGAAAGAAACACAACAATGACCTTATAAGAAAGATAGGTCGGTAGCATAAACCCTAAACCCTAAACCTATTAGGTTAAGCAATTCAAATGGTTCAATCCTGACCGTTGAGCACATAGCATTAAATGCAGTAGTCTTGAGCCAATCTCAAGACGTTCTCCATCGTTCATTTTCCACTGATTTCATGGTGGTTGATAACCCATAACATGTTATCACCGTTTACAGACTTCGCACATTCTCGAGGTGGATAGGAACAATCTACTTCATCCAAGATCCTTCACGCGCACAAGGCTATCTGGGCACCACGATCTATTCTTCATCACAATGCTAACTCATCACACAAAGTCACCAATTGAGTCACACAGGCTTGAGGCACTTCAACCAGAAACACTGAAGTTGAGACTACCAACCGGTAGTCATACAAAGCTTCCATGTGCCAGTTTCCATAACCACATGCCGATTCACCTTAAACAAGTACACTGCTTCACTTTGGCACAAATGCTGATTCACAGTGTTATACCCGTTCTCACATATACCGGACATATACCGATTCTTGGTAACATACCGGTTCTCACATATACCAATTCTCTCCTCTTCAATATATTGACATCAATGACAACATACAATGTAATCATGTCCTCATACCGGTTCACATAATGCCAACAATCTCCCCCTCTGCCATTGATGGTAATATAGAAAGATATCTCTCCGCTTCACATCTTCTCCCCCAATTTCTGTAGATATCTTCTCCACTTCACTTCTCCCCCTTTGACAACAATGGCAAAGTGGAGGCACAAGCTTCCCTGTTCCATTATGCTGCTCCCCCTAAGGAGTAGCATCATTCAACACATCAATCCTAAAGAAAAATTTGACTATGCAATACTTGACTAATGTGGAGCATATACCTTTAGTTTACCTCCTGAAGGGGAAACACCCCTAATTCACCTCTTAAGTACATAAATGTAGCCTTTGGGAGAGGCTTGGTGAATATGTCTGCTAACTGCTCCTTACTAGAAACATGTTCTAGTGTAATCTCTTTGTTCTGAACCTTTTCCCTCAAGAAATGATACTTAAGCTCAAAGTGCTTGGTTCTAGAATGTAAAACCGGATTCTTGGAGATGTTAATTGCACTAGTATTGTCACAAAATATACTTACCGGTTCAGATATAGGAACTTTGAAGCCATTTAATACATGCTTCATCCAAATTGTCTGAGTGCAGTTCATGAAAGCTGCAACATACTCTGCTTCCGTTGTAGACTGAGAGATACAACTCTACTTCTTACTCATCCATGAGACTGGTCTACCACCGAGAAAGAATGCACCATCGGTTGTGCTCTTCCGGTCGTCCACATTACCCACCCAATCAGCATCTATGAATACTTTCAAATTGAAGTCCTTACCATATGGATACCACAATCCATAATCAATAGTTCGCTTTAGATACCTAAGAATCTGCTTGACTGCAACCAAGTGGGATTCTCTTGGACTTTTCTAGAACCTTGCAGTAATGCCAACTGCATGTGCAATATCTGGTTTGTTATGCACTACATAATGCAACTTACCAATCATTGATCGGTATTCCTTCTCATCAACCAATGCTGAGTCATCTTCTTTGGATAGTTTACAACCAGTCACCATCGGTGTACCAACCGGTTTGCTATCTTCCATGTCAAAGGTCTTCAACACCTCTTTGACATACTTGGACTGAGTGATAAAGATTCCATCCTTCATCTGTTGAATCTACAGTCCAATGAAGAACTTAATCTTCCCTATGAGTGACATCTCAAACTCTTTCTTCATCTCATCTGTAAACTCATGACTCATCTTGTCATCTCCACCAAAGATAATGTCATCAACAAATACCTCATAGATCAGGATCTGATCTCCTTCAGACTTCAAGTAGATATTGCTATCTTCACTTATTCTCTCAAATCCAATCTTCAAAAGATGGGAGTGCAGGCATTCATACCATGCTCTAGGTGCCTGCTTTAGACCATATAAGGCTTTATGTAGCCAACATACCATGTCACTATCTTCAAATAGGGAAAACTGATCTGGTTGCTCTATATACACCTCCTCTTCAAGTACACCATTTAGGAATGCAGATTTTACATTCATTTGATATACTTTGAATCCTTTAAAAGCTGCATATGCAAGAAGCATACAAACTCCTTCCAATCTGGCTATAGGAGCAAAGGTTTCTCCATAGTCTTCTCCTTCTTCTTGAGCATATCCTTTACATACCAATTTGGCTTTTTTTCTAATCACCGTGCCATCCTCATTCAACTTATTTCTGAAAACCCATTTGGTACCAATAACATTTTTATGCTCTGGTTTGGGTACCAAAGACCATGTACCATTTCTCTCTATCTGGTCAAGTTCCTCTTCCATTGCCTTGAACCAGTCTTCATCTTTATGTGCCTCTTTGAATGATTTAGGCTCAAATTCAGAGATCATACATGAGTTTTCTCTGACCTTTCTTCTTGTAAGGATTCCTGCATCCTTATCTCCTATGATTTGCTTAGGATCATGATTCAACTTGACATATCGAGGAATGGTCTTGATAGATTCCTCTTGCTTTTCTTCTTCATCCTCATCTCCATCAGTATCAACATCTACATCTATCGGTGTAGGAACACTGTTACTGGTACTTGGTTGACTGACAACCGATTCCCAGAAGGTTACAACCGGTTCATTTACCGCTTGCTCATTACCGGTTTCCTCAATTTTCTCAGAGGTTTCATCAACTCTTACATTGATGCTTTCCATAATTCTTTGAGTCCTATTATTGAATCACTTGAGAGCTTTGCTCTTGGTGGAATACCCTAGGATTATTCCCTCATCACATTTCACATCAAATTTTCTCTGGTGTTTGCTCCTGTTGATGTAACATTTTCTACCAAACACTCTAAAGTAGCTAACCACAGGTGTCTTACTAGTCCAATACTCATAAGGATTTTTATCCTTACCTTTCTTGATGAGTACCTAGTTCATTGTGTAGACTGCAGTGCTCATCGCTTCTCTCCAAAAGGTGTGAGCGACCTTTCCTTGAATCAACACAGTTCTAGCTGCTTCAACCACAGTCCAGTTATTCCTCTCTGCTAGGCCATTCTGTTGTGGTGTTTGGGGGGTATATAGTTGCCTCTTGATGCCTTGTTCTTCACAGTACTTGTTGAATTCATCGAAAGTGAATTCCTATCTTTGATAAGTTCTTAGGCACTTGATTCTTTTACCGCTTTCCTTCTCCACTAATGCTCTAAAAGATTTGAACTTTGCAAAAGCTTCAGACTTATCTTTCAAGAATGTGACCCACATCATTCTTGAGTAGTCATCAGTGAGAATCATGAAGTACCTATCACCCTACACACTCCTAGTTTTCATAGGACCACACAAATCAGTATGCACAAGATCAAGCAAATTGTCAGCAGTGAAAGGTTTATCTTTAAAGGTTGAGGAAGACATTTTCCCCAATTGACACTCTTTGCACAAGGTATTTTCCAGTTTGCTCAGCACCGGCAACCCTCTAACTGCCTTAATCTTACTGGCCTTCACAATGCTATCAAAGTTTACATGATAGAGTCTCCTATGCCATATCGAGCTATCATCAATTTTAGCCATAAGACATGTACTTATATTTGCATTTAGTTGAAATAGGTTACCTTTGGTTTGCATGCCAGTGGCCACCAATTCACCATTCTTTCCTTTGATTCTGCACACTCCATTCTTGATTTCCAGAGTGAGACCACTATCATTCAACTGGGCAACACTCAGAAGGTTGTGTCTTAGACCATCAACCCAATACACATTGTCAGCACTACTCTTTCCATTTAGAGAGATGGACCCTCTGCCTTTGACCATATATGGTGCATCATTACCAAAGCAAACCACACCACTATCATACTCTTCCATCTTTTAGTTTATGCATCCTTTTGCTTGCATTCATTCATCGTTGTTTATATCCATAATAAAGCCTTTGTACATATGCAGACATCCTGGGTGGCTTCTTGCCATGGTTTGGATAATTGGGTATATCATACTGAAGTTGTTTCTAGGCTTGGGGAAAAATCCTGCACTTAGCTGGGGGCAAAATTTTTGATCATTTTGAGCTTAATCAAAGAGGTAGAACAACAGTTAGACAACCATTATCAAGCAAAAACTGAGACACATCCAATGTTAAACACGAGATCAAATTACCAATTATCAAGCTATCAAAAAGTCAGTTTAAGCACATACACACTTTTCAAAGGATGATATCTTTTGGATAATGATTTTAACATGGTTGTCCAAACTTTTTATCTTGATTTTTGCTATCATGATTTCTGAGTAACTCCAGGATGTCTCTGACTAGAGGAACAAGGAAGGAACATGACATTTTTCTTGTCTCTTGTCTGTAAATTAATCATTAATATGTGCAAATTTGTCTTAGGACATGATCATCGGAGTGTCATCGAAGACATTTTCGATTTGGGTATTGAAATGGTTAATAATACCTGTTTTACGCAAGCAACACTCAGGTCATCTTGGTTGAATTATAGCTTGATGCTTGTGCTAACTTGCCATATCAAAATCCAAGAAATTCGTGCTCAGGTCATCATGGTTTAATTATACCATTGATGTTTGCACTCACTTCCCACATTAAAAAAGCTCAATGATGACAAAATGCAATAACCCAGTGACTGGTCCAATCGTAGCTTTGCATTTAGCTTGCATTTCATTCTTGCATGGGATCCCACATGCTCATTTTATCCAAGGTTAAATCCATCACAGGAATCATCAAGGTATCATCATAGTTGTATACACAATCAAAATGATGAGTCATCTCTTTCCAGATATTGTCAACCCAGCAAAAATCTTATGCTACCCTCTCAACTGAACCAACATCAAGATATCTAAATCTTCCTGCAACTTGATATCAACAAACTATCATTTCTATACCCAATCAACCTTATCAATTCTATTAATCAATTGCATCTAAATCGATCCTATCATGTCTTATATAGGATGTATCTTTCTTGAAACCAGACATTTTGATCATGTCTTATATAGGATATATCATTCCTAAAACCATACGCTTTGATCATCTTTGTCTTATACAGGAGGTGTCATTCCTGAAACTAGACTGAATCTCAATCTTATCAATCTAATCAATCAAGCTTTATCAATAATAAAAAACCACATCACCGTGATCATAGAACTCGTATTTTCATCAACCACAATTGCATAAATCAAATCATTTCTAATCGGGATATCAATTTCACAAAGATCCAAAAACTCCAAAGATCAATTATCTCAATTGATCTCCTGAGGGGGCATCATCATACCGCAATTTATCAATCAATGTCTGGGGCATCCTATTGAACCAATATCATCATCAAAATGAGATTATTATTTGAATGTTATCACACCTCGCTTCAAAGAGGGGCAAAATGTATACACCTAAAAATGGTCTGAAGATAATTAATTAAATAAGTAATTATTTAATTAATCCCCCTTCCTAATTTAATTAAATTCATTAGGCATTTTGATTAAATTCCCCCTTTCATCTACTTATTAATAAATCTAAGGATTTATTTAATAGGTTCATTTCCATAGTCCCCTTTGATTAATTAATTCAAATTAATTAATCCTCCCCTCGCTTAAATCAATTCTTCTAATCCTCTAATTAATTAAAACAAATCAATTCATGAGTTGTTGAGAATTAATTAGTCTTTTCCTATTATTTGAATTTTTAAATTCAAATTACCCACATGCCTCCTAACTTATAACCACCTAACCTAACCATCCCTCTAACCTAACCCCTTCCACCTAACCTTGGGTTTAACTAACCCTATCCTATCTTGCACATTCTAACCTCCTTATCCTAACCTCCTATGGTGTGGATATTTTCTTCTTGAGACACATGGCACTTTGGCCACATGTCTCCTCTCTTGGACACTTTCCCTTTTATGAGAATCTCCTTAACACTTGTCACCACAAAGATGACAAGTGTCTCTTCCTCCAACCTCTTCTCCAACCTCCTCCAATTTCCCCCTTGATATCTTCAGACTCAATCTTGATCGTTGATTCTTGCCACCTCACCCATGGCCTTGGAAATCCTATAAATATCCCCCATTTTGGAGAAATAAGGATCCCATCTCATTTTCATCTTATGCATTGTTACTATAGGCATATCATTTGAGCCTTGTTGTTTTAAGCAATTGCATCTTAGATTTAGTTTAATTTGATCATTTTCTAGCATAATTGTTGAATCATGTAGCTTAATCAATCTCTTTTCTAGCTTAATTGCATCATCATCATAACTTAATCATGCATATGATTAGCTTAATTAGTCTCTTGGATCAAACTAGTATAATCAATCTCATCTTTGCATATCACTATCATTTCAAATCCTCCGTCTAGGTGTAGTCAAGTCACTGGGATTGCTTATCCAGATTTGAGAGCAAATCCATACTCACATCTCTTAGGAGGCTATAGGTCGCTTTGTCATGGTTCATCTTTTCTTTCTTATTATTTTCTAACCATGCTTGTAATGATCTATTGAGTGTTTTGTGTTGCAGCTGCATGTATCACACTTCACAGAGCACGATAGTTCTAAACTGAAATATTATGACACAAATCTAGATTGGAGTTGTCTTGAAGACAAGACAACATTTTGAAAGGGGAGTTATGTTTTTTGGGAAAATGAAGAGCTAACACAATGACACAAATCCTACTATAAACCATCCCAAGGAGGTTGTAGATCTCCCAATTGAGGAGGCATCATCCAAATTAGTTGTAGCATATAAGGGACACATCTCATTGACTAGGTATATCTATAGGAGAAGGTACAATATAAAAGAGATGAGAGATGAAAGTAAGAAGATATGTATGTAGGCATCAAGAAAGATAAATGAATATTGCAAGAATGGTGAACCACTTTAAGAATATGTACATGGATGATATGTATATGTATAAGCAACATAAACATGCATATACATACATGTATATATCACCACACACATTTATATGTATAAGATTTATATTTTTGTAATGTGGAAATGTGGGCATCCAAATGTATTTATGTGCAACAAAGCAAATACAATTGTTATAATATGTTTAGATGGATAAATAAAAGCTAAAAAATAGTTAATGTTGAAAAACAAATAAAATTAAATTTTGTAGATCAAAGTAGATACACAAATTTATATGTATAAGATCTGAATTTTTGTAAGGTGCACATGCGGACATAAAAATGTATTTATTTGCAATAAAGAAAACAAAATCGTTAAAATTCGTCTAGGTGAATAAAAAAAGATGAAAATACTTAATACAGAAGTGGCTTTTACATTAGTGTAAACAAGGTTATTATCAAATTAGTTAGTACTAGGTTTAACATTTCCACAATTAGTTTAAGTTAACTTAGGCTAGTTGAGTTGGTTGTCTCACCTCATGTGGTGTAGACACGTGTCCTCCCTTGTGGAGACACCTTGTGCATACACACTTTCCACTTGCTCATACACTTGTCAAGTGAGCTACAAGTGTTTCAAGCTTGAAGGGTTAGTTAGTGGTTCTGTCCAACCATCTCACCTCCTTCCTACAAGTGTTACATGATTGGAGGGTTAGTTAGTGGTTGTGTTCAACCATCTCACCTCCTTCTCCTTGCCTATTTAAGCAAGGATTTGTTCTAATTATCATTAAGCAATCTAGAGCAATCTTACTACATTAGATTGACTTCATTCATTTGTGCTTGTTATTTATTTCTTAGATTCTGAAAATTATTTAATATCAAAGCACCTTGTTTGTGTTTCAGCATCTCTTGCACGTGACAGGTTATTTGCATGCATGTGTTCACTAGGTTCTGTGAAGTTATATTTTTCAACTTTAACATGGTATCAAAGATTCACATCTGTTGCTTCTTGTTCATCTTTTGAGGGATCTTGTCTTGAAAGTGAAGATTTTGTGCATTTTTTGGTCTTTTTTGACCTCTCCATTGAGTGTTCGTAACACTCGAATTAGTATTTTTACCTCTCCATTATGTCCGTAACACTTGAATTAGTCAAGACTGACTTATGGTTTGCCAATTTTGGATTCACGATGCCAGATCTGAGAGGGTTTGAAGATTTTGTGTGTATTTAGTTCTAGAATGTACCTGCAATTTTAGGGCATCTTAAGCCCAAACAACCTCACCATTGCATCCACAACGGCCAAAAACCCTAAGATCACCTATCAAATCATAGAAATATGAGTAGTTGACCTTTGATGTAAATTTTTTGCTTGTATGGTTGTACGACCGCCTGTGCATGCACTTCAAGGAAAAAATTGGTATTTTGAATTTTTTTTCTTTCTTGTTTATTTTTTCTAAAAAAATTTAAAAACAAAAAACTATTACAAAAAAAATATTCAAAAATTTTCTTTTTGAAAGTTTTTTTTCAAACAAAACAAGAAAAGGGGGAAGGCGAGTGGGGGGGGGGGGGATCTGCAGGTCTGTATGGCTTGGAGCAAGCCATGGACCTTGCAACAAGCCTCACCCTTTTTCCAAGCCTCGCATATTTTTGGTCGGTCGTCTGCCAAACTCTTCTAGCTTGGCTACCCTCCCCACTGTCACCACCAGATCATCATGCCACCACTGGACCACCATAGCTCCACTGTCGAGGCTTTTTTTCGGTGCCACCAAATTTTTTGGTGGTATTTTCCCATAGGGGGATTTTTTTGCTGGTGAAGGGAAATTTTTTCAGCATATTTGGCTGATGTTAGCATGATGTCATGATGACATCATCAATACAAACTACCATGTATGACCCCTTTGATACCCGCTTTGTACCCTAAAAGAGTTTTTTGTTTTGTTTTGGCCATAACTTGGGCATACGATATCAGTTTTTGACAAATGAGATATTGCTAGGAAGATTGTTTTGCCAACTTTCTAGTGATGTGGGTCTCATCACCTGTTTTTGCTACTAGTAAATTCTACAACCATTTGAAGTCAAAGGTGCTATTTTTTAGTCTCAAGCTCATAACTTTTCACTAGTTTCTTTGTTTTTCATGATTCCAATGATTTTGGGACGGTGTTCAGAGCTCTTCATAACCATCCACACATGTTTTCTAGATTTTACTCCAGTTATATTTTATTCAGTTTTTTGTGTTTTCATTCTTTGGTAAATTACTTGGACATATGAGCTCATGGAAACTTCTCATTTGCATGGGATGACTCCTTTAGTAGTTGTTCTTTGTGTATTTCTAGTATTGTGTTTGTTTTTGACATTCTGAGATTTCATTGTAAGAACTTATTATTTTGTAAACGCACTGAGATAAAGTGCCTCAGTATTGCATATGTATTATGAGATCTGGCACATTAGTTTTGTGCCTTATTATAGTCACACTATGATATAAAGTGCCATGGAGGTTTTATGTTTGCCTTTGTTTTTCCTTCATACCTTTCTTATCTGTGTGTGCCTTGGTTTGCAAACCCTTTGTATTTGCTTGTACTTTCATGTTTGCACATTCAAATGTTCATATTTCTTCTTTGTGCACTATATTATGGCTTTCAGATTCAATGTACTTGTCATATCTATCCCTTGTCAGCATTGTGGGGAGATTTCTACTATTGGTGCTAATGCTTCTTGGTTTCTTGTTGGAGTGAGCTATGTATTCAGTATTTGTTCCTATGTACTAGGTGGATGCAATGGCTATTTTTCCATGCATTTTAGTGAGATGAACACTCTTGCATTCCTATTTCTAGAGGTGACCTTCCATTTTTCACTTGATCAGTTCTTTAGACTATTGGTACTTGTGTCATCTGTATCTTCGGGTTTTAGATGTTTTGTCTGTGTTTTCCATTTGATTCAGATTCGAGTAGTGTCATTGAGGGAACTCATGCAAATTCATGTCTTATTGATCCTGATTATGTCTTTTATTTCAGAGGAGGTTCTTATTTCAGCATCATTGCAGTCATTCTATGATAGTGTTTGCAGCTTCTTCATTATTCAATATTTTTCCATGCTCATCTTTTGGTTCCTATCTTTGGGAACATTCTTGTTCGGAGGCTTCTTAGTCCTTCTCTTATGTTTCTCTTCTTGGAGAGGAGTTTTATTCCCACAGGGTTTTCTCTTTTTTCTCCACTTTACAAATATTTCATTATACTTGGGTACCTAACATGGCTTCGTAGCCGAGACCCATTATCTTAGTTTCATTTATCCCTAAGTTGCACTTAAAGGGGGGTGTTAGTGTAAACAAGGTTATTATCAAACTAGTTAGTACTAGGTTTGACCTTTTCACCCTTAGTTTAAGTTTACTTAAGCTAGTTTAGTTATAGTTGTCTCATCTCATGTGGTGTAGACATGTGCCCTCCCTTGTGGAGACACCTTGTGCATACACACTTGCCACTTGCTCATACACTTCTAAAGTGAGCTACAAGTGTTTCATGCTTGGAGGATTATTTCGTGGTTGTGTCCAACCATCTCACCTCCTTCCTACAAGTGTTGCATGATTGGAGTGTTAGTCAGTGGTTGTATCCAACCATCTCATTGATGGTATGATGAATCAATAAGGATATGGATAACTACCGAGAGGGGGAGGTGAATCAGTAGATAACAACCTCTCAAGTCAAACTCAAAACTAACTAGTTCAAACACTGAACTACAAATTGCAATATCACTATCAAGTATACCAATTTGACTAGCATAATAGAATAATAGTAAAACAAATCTAAAACTCTCAAATCATTTAGCTAAAACATCCAAACACTTAATTGACAAAAGTAAAAACACATTTCAGATTACTGCCAATCATCATATCATATCTAAGTGGATTTAGCAGTTAAGAAAATTAACCATATCAAACATAACCACAAAAACATTCAACACTTGACACAATGATTTTCATGTGGAAACCCAAATGGGAAAAACCACGGTGGGGATGAATACCCACAAGTATTCTAAACTCTTCTAAAGTTTGCCCTGTTAGGAGCCAAACCTGTTAAAGCTTTACAATAAGTCATGTTAAGAACATATCCTGTTAGGGACCACCTGGTTAAGGGATTGACTATAATGCCCTATTAGAAGCAATACCCTGTTAGGAGTAACCTTGATAAAGGATTTGAAATCCAAGCTAATGGATCTCCTAGTTAGAGGATTTAGATAACACTAAGCTTGTTAGAGCTTACCCTGTTAAGGGATTTGACTATTGTAATTGTTAGAGAACAACAAGGGTTTGCTGATCTGGTGAATAGCACTACTTTGCTTGATCAAATCCTTTTCATGCTGCTATCTGCCTTCACACATACTATAGATACATCTCCCTGGTTCAGAAACCAATCACTCTTACACTTAATCAAAATTGCCAACATTACAACAAAACAACTCATTGACCTTAGAAGCAAACCAATAGGTTAGTAACACATTACAAACCTAAGATCTCATAGAGATTACAAACAAATCAGTTCAAGTATGACCGTTGGATTACATAGAAATCATTGCACATCATTCAAGACATCCCCGACCACTCCTTGATCACCGCTTCATCAATCCCTGTAACTCATCACGCGGTTTCCACTTCATGCAATGTACTCGTTCATTCCAAAGATAAAACCGTTATCTCTACATGCCAAAAATCATTTGAAAACTCTATACATACAACATGCTTACGTGGCATAATCTTTACAGTTCATCATTTTATCATAAACCAATACAACCAATTCATCAAGCTCCATCAGTTAGGGTTTGACACATCAACAGGTAGGGTTACCACTTGATCTCATTGCTTCTCAAGTAATATCGGTTTCCTCCACTAGCTCACCTACCGGTTGCAAAACAACATTATTACAACATCATTATCGGTTATAATTGACATCAATGACAATATCATAGTTCATCAATGCAATCTTCATGCAAATTCCAATACTCACCTCCTTCTTGCCTATTTAAGCAAGGATTTGTTCTAATTATCCCTAAGCAATCTAGAGCAATCTTAATACATTAGCTTGACTTCATTCATTTGTGCTTGTTATTTATTTATTAGATTCTGGAAATTATTTTATATCAAAGCACCTTGTTTGTGTTTCAGTATCTCTTGCACGTGATAGGTTATTTTCATGCAAGTGTTCATTTGGTTATGTGAAGTTGTATTTCACACACACACAAAATGATGAGTACCTATAATATATATGTGTTGACTTGAATTTCATCCTTAGAATGCTTCCTGCAATAAGTTAGTTTCACAAAATACAAATGGAAATACTACAGGAAATCCAAATTCAACCAATGAAACTGCATGAAGTACTAATGAAATAAAATACTAATATATTACCTTCATGACTTATATCCCATTGTGTCCTAACTCCACTGTTCTTGGTTGCAGATGGTGTTCTCTCAGACAATGCACTGAAGGCTTCCAAGATTGCATATGAAGAATGGATTGATAACTTGTAGTTAACTGATACTATGATATGCAATAGTACAAGATTATGCTAAAAGGATTATGCTAAATGATAATTTCTATATTGATATTTCTATTTGCTATTTGCTATTTGCTATTTGCTTCAAAAACTCACAAATGCATAAGATTGATTTGAAGACTAACTCTCTCTCAACTGAAGCTCTTGATCTTATAGACTTTGAGAAGATGAGATGATGTGGCTAAGATCAATGGTCATGATCAGATCTGCGGATTTGAATGGTTGTGAGCAAAGGTGAAGGTTGAGAGAAAGGGGGAAGGAGAAGATAAGTGTCACTCATCTCACCTTGACTGGGTTGCTGACTGAGAGAATCTAGGGATGGTTGGAGAGGATTTAGGCATGAGAGGACAAGTGGACCCAAATCCTTCCTAAGATGTAGGGGATGTTGGAGAGAATATAGTAAATGGTTATGAAATATGTGTACATACACAATTTTCATTAAGTTGGAGGTTGAAGATAAATGATAAATTAATATTTAAGAAATATTAATTTCCTTAGCCACATGTTTGATGAGTTGGCAAAGGGAAGATGAAGTGCAGATGGAAGGTTAGTTGGAAAAGGGATTTAAATAATTTAGAAATTATTTAATATTTGAAACTATATGATAGGAGAATAACTATTAAATATTAGATATTTAATTGTTTGGAGGAGATAATTAATTATTAGATATTTAATTATTTTAGAAGAATAGAATAGATGAATTAATTAATAAAATATTTCAATTAAATTAATTAATAGAAAGACACAAAAATGAATTAAATTAATTAATCTTTTCAAATTAACTATTTAATAGAAGAATAATCATTAAATAAATATAAAATATTTATTTAATTGCTCATAGCCATTTTTATGTGTATACATTTTGCCCCTCTTTGAAATGATGTGGAGACAACATTGTTTCAAAGATTAAATCAAGTCTTGATAGCGCGCTTGACGAAGATTAAAAATCTTGATTATGTGCCTCCTCAGGAGATTGATCGTCAATTTATCGAGAATTGTGGTTTGAATGATTAATCTCATGATAATTGATAAGAATTAGTCAGTTAAATTCATTTGTAAAAAAATAAATTAAATTGCTCCATTGAAATTAATTACTCTTCAAATAGTAAATAGAAAATTAACCAAGGCTAATTTTAATTTCATTGTTATCCTTGTCAGCTTGTGGAGAAAATATTCTTGCTGAGGTGGCAAAATGGTGATTCATGCGGAGAACCATCAATTTGAGCGTGTTCGACGATATCAGTGACCTGCGGAGTATGGGTATCCGGTATGTAGTTTATCCCGAGCTTTGTTGTCAAGTTTTTATGCAAATTTTCATTTTTTTAGCGCGTTTTTAAAATTTTTTTAAAAATTTTCTAGTTTTTTTGGTGTTAAGTTAGCACTTTTGTAGCTTGTTTTAGCGCATATGCAATTAGGTTTAGCGCAAATGCTCTTTTTATTAGCGCATATGTTAAGCATGTTAACACAAATGCATAGGATAGCGCAAATGCGTTGTTTGTTAGCGCTTTTTCTCAATAAGGTAGCACTTTTGTATGAGTTTGTGCATATGCTTGTAGATGTAGTTTAGCGCAAATGCATTTAGATTTAGTGCCTTTGCTGTAGTTTAGCGCAAATGCTCAATAGGATAGCTCTTTTGCTCAAATTTGATGTTTTTATAAGTGCAAAGGCTAAAAATCACTTTGATGATTAGATTTAACGTGTTTAATACGCAGTGATGATGAAATAAAGGCTTGGTTGAGTAATTTGTTGGATAGATAGATTGTTGTTTGATTTGATTGCTTGAATTGTTCAGTTGATTAGCTCAAATTGCTTTGTTGTTGGATTGATTGATAGATTGATTTAGTAGCTTGATTAGCTTGATTGAGTAGTTGGATTAGCTTGATTTTGATAGATAGATGATGGTTTGATGTTTGATTGATTGATAGATTGTGTGAGTAGCTCTAAAAAACTGATTTAGTTTCTAATGTAAGAGCTTAGCAGAGTTTTGAGTGAACTTGGTGATTGATAGAAAACCATGATTGATAAGTTTTAAAATGATTTGATAGCTTAAGTTGCTTCAATTTGATTTGATAGATAGATATCATAGATTGCTTCAATTTTATTTGATAGATAGATAACGATTTGGTGTTTGATTGATTGATTTCTCTTGATAAAATAGGAGAAACTTGATGTTCTCCAATGTCGGGAGAAATTACCAGCAGTGCGACATTTAGTGCCAGAGTTGACACAAACTGAGATTAGACATATAGATGCCTGTGGTTTACGCCATCTATTATATATGCCTGAGATTACACATAACAGAGGATTGCTGATGGTGTTAGCCAAGAGATTCCATAGTGAGCATAACACTTTTCAATTGCCCACTGGTGAGATTAGTGTGATGCTCGAGGATGTCTATAGGATTCTGCACATTCTAGTGACTAGCGAGCTAGTGCAGTATGATTTTCAGGATCGTGTTGGTATAGAGGCTTGCAGAGTCATGTTTCCTGATGAGAGCATCTCTAGAGGAGAGATCCGATGGGAGGATATGGTGATGTATTATGAGACTCTTCCTATGATTCTTGCTGGTTTGATTGGAGGATTTATTTATCCTGATAGGCGATCACAGGGCTTTTTTGTTGGATGGGGTGAGATTCTTCTGAGTATGATGCAACATCAGACTCTATATGCTTGGGGTGTTTGTATGTTGGCTCATTTATACCATGATCTTCATCAGGTAGTGTATGATGATTGTGCTAGTTTGTCTATAGGATACACTTTATTGCAGATCTAGTGTTGGGAGCACATTGCTGTTAAGCAGCCTATCCATCACAGAGTTCATGGAGAGAGACAACCATATGTGTATTTCTATGCAAGTATCCTTACTCAGCATAAGCTAGGTAAGATGGAGTATTGGCATTGGGTGCTTGATTCATTGTATAGCATCACTTGGAGACCATATGTTGACAGTGAGCCATGGATGGATGATGCACAGATCTTACCATTTATCATGCATAGTATATATCTCATTGGTCAGACACCTTACATTGTTGAGCGACAGTTGATTAGTCACATTCTGAGACAGTTTGGGATGATCTAGCCTATGCCTATTGGTGTGATGATATATGCTCGGCGATACAGAGATAAGTGAGATTGGGGACCTTCTTTGTCATTTGAGATTGTTCATGCAGAGTTTGTTGCTACTCTGAGAGTGTCTTATTATATGAGATTACACATTCTTGATCTTGGGGTTACTGCAGATCATGCTCAGTATTTATTATCTCATCCATTTCCTCGCATTGATGATCCAACATATCCTCCTCCTAGCTTAGGAGGTGAGGATGATGATTCAGGTGATCTAGTTTCTAGGAGATGGAGACGGAGATGAGAGCTCAGAGCTACTCAGAAGGCTAGTGGAGGTGGAGATGAGGGTGGTGATGGAGGTGGTAGTGGTAGGAGGCTTGGATGGAGGGGAGGTCGACTGAGAATCTATGGAGGACCGTTTGGACCGGTTGGTAGGATTGCAAGAGCACATCCTATGGGTGGGAGGGATGTTGGATGGATAGGGAGGGAGCATGGCAGGGCAGGTATGAGATCACCTAGAGGATTGCCATTGACATGAGGCAGGGTGACTGGACTGGATGGGGGTTGCAGGAGAGGCATTGATTTTGGACAGATTCAACCAGACCCTAGGGTTATTGTAGTGCATGGTGGTGATGATGAGGATCCTGAGGATCATGTTCCCTTGATTAGACGACGGGTTCAGAGAGTTACTCAGACGAAGACTCCAACAGTTAGATAGGGTGGTGGTGAGGAGGGGACTGGGGTTCATGCACCACAACAGGATTTGCCAGGGCAGGATGCACCAGAGCATGATATGCCAGAGTAGGATGCACTAGAGCATGATGTGCCAGAGGAGGATACCATTGATAGTCTAAGAGCAAAAATTGAGCAGCTTTGAGCACAGGTACAGACTCTTATGACTGAGAGGGATAGAGCTATTAGGAGATAGCAGGATACTCAGGGCCTTCTTGATCACATTCAATAGGTTGGATCAGGTACTCTCTCGACTGACACTATTAGAGCACTAGTCCAAACTGGGAAGGAAACTTCCCATTGGCGACGATGATATGAGGAGGTAGTTGCAGAGAGCCAGAGAGCAGGTAGTTATCATACCATTGTATTGATGGATACTAGCAGTGGTGGGGTCATGGGACCTCCTCAAAGGAGTGGTGATCATGGGAGACATGCATCTGGAGGATCTTCTCATCTATAGCCACAAAGATGGACAGAGTCAGGTGGGAGTGATACAGGACAACCGTGACTTGATTTGAGGCATTTGTATTGTTTCTTTGATATCATTGTATACTTGGACTTTTATTGTTTTTATATGCAAACATGTATTCTATATGATGATGATTTTTCTTATATGCATGTTACTCTATTTGATGATGATGATTTATATGATGATTATATGGATGCAGTGATTAGATGGATGATTATATTTATGCATGTTACTCTATTTGATGATGATGCTTTATATGATGATGCAATGATAAATGCTTTTGTTGATTTTTGATTTTGATGATCTTGGATGTAAATGAAAATGATTACTAACTTAAACAAAATGTAAATGATGCAAATGAATGATTGATTTCTTTAATGTTTATGATGATGTAAATGCAAATGATCTACATGGAAATGAGAATGAATGATTGATGGCTTTTGATTTTATATGTAATGCTTATAATGATTATGAATCTAAGTGCAAAGATGCAACTAAATGATCCTTAATGAACTTTATGATAATGCAAATAATAATGATGATACACTACATGATGAATGAAATGCACTTAATTAAATGGAAAATTAATGCAATGATTTATATACAACTAAATGAAAATGGATAATGATTAAAATGATTCTAAAAATGAATGCACCTACAATGATTAAATGCAAATTGTTTTTGTTTGTCCGAGTATACTCAATCTTTATTTATGACCATTGATCTGTTAATAAAATGATATGCTTATAATGTAACTGACAAATGAATGCTTATAATGTAGATGAATAATGAGCTAACTAAAAATTGTATTGCCATTCTTCACATGTGATCTTGTAACAGTACTTTGATTTCATCATTGAGGTTTAAAATGTTGTAAGAAAATACAAGCAACTTGACTTAATGATTCAAGATGACCTGAGTATTTCTTACATGAATTTTGATATAGCAAGTTAATACAAGCAACTTGATATAATGGATCAAGTTGACCTGAGTATTGCTTGCAGAACAAACAAGGATTATCTCCTTTCATGCATGCCTTGGAACGTCCTCCTTGATCTTTTGCTGATCATATCTTGAGACAAGTACATACCGTAGTAAGAGATAAATCACAAAGAACAATCAAAGAAAATAATCATGCCCCATCATAGCTTCTCTAGTCATGGACATCCTTGAGTTGCATAGAGTACATGATTAGCAATAAAATCAAGATATAAACACTGAATCTTGTATATCATCCACATGTTCTTATGGTCATTAACTGATATAATCATCTTGATGAATGCTCTTTGATAATCCTTTATTAATTGCTGATTGATTCTTCATTTTCTGAGTTTCATGATTCAGTTGTTGATGAAATGCCTTGACTTTCGGTGCTTTGTTGCTTGTTATCTGTTTCAAAAATCCTCAATGTTTTTGGTTCTTTCTCTAAGTTTTCCGAATGTTTTTGGATTTTCAAAGATCACCTTAACAAAAGGAATTAGGATTTTGCCCCCAGCGGAAACAAAAATTTATTATGGATGTGTCAATTTATCAAGATCCAAACCATGGTAGGATACAAATGCAGATATTATTGATTTTGATAAAATCTAAGACAATGACTATGACAAGTATGTCAAGGATTGATAACTGTTGGTAAGCTGCATATTTCTTGCTAAATGGTTCAGAGCAATGAATGTGAAAGCTAAGATAGATGGAAGCGATAGATGCGGTAGGATAGAGTGAATAGGTGCGCAAAGCGATCTCATAGATGAAGGAAGCTACTTTTTAGATAGCGTTTGTTTACCAGGTTTTCACCATCTACATTTATTGCATTTTTAAAAAAATTTTTTTTTTTGGATTTTATATGCTTTTTGTTGATTTTTTTTCAGGACTTTATATGCTTTTTGTTGATTTTTTTCAAGACTTTATATGCTTTTTATTGATTTTTTAGGATTTTATATGCTTTTTATTGATTTTTTTAAGGACTTTATATGTTTTTTATTGATTTTTTGAGGACTTTATATCTCAAGCATAGAATTTCTTGAGATGGATAGAATTGATAGGTTCATCAAACCAATCACCTTTAGGGGCATAGAACTTGTATGCTCCTGATCCATATGTTGCTACTATGACAAAAGGTCCTAGCCAATTTGGTTCAAATTTTCCCTTATTTTCCTGGTCTTGCTGATTTCTTGGGTTCTCCCTTAGAACTATATCTCCAATATGGAAAATACGTGGCTTGACTCTGTGGTTATAACTTCTTGCCATTCTTTGTTGGTATACTTTCAAATGTTCTGTTGCATTCTGGCGACGTTCTTGAATTAGTTCTAGTTCTTGGAGTCGAGAGACTCGTTGTTCTTCTTCTGGTATGAGACCATACAAGGATACTCGTAGAGAAGGTATCTCTACTTCTATAGGTAATATGGCTTCTGATCCATAGACCAAACAATATGGAGTTTCCCCTGTTGGAGTGTGGACGCTAGTTTGGTATGCCCAAAGAGCAGGATTTAGCTGAATGTGCCAATCTTTTCTAGCTTCATTGATTGTTTTCTTCAAGATTCTCAAGATGGTTTTGTTTGATGCCTTAGCTTGACCATTACCTTGTGGATGATATGGAGTAGAGAACCTATGTTAGATATGAAATTGTTCACATAGCTCTTTCACATCTTGATTTTTGAATGGTCCTTCGTTATCAATGATAATGATCATAGGAACTCCATAGCAATAGATTATATAATTCAAGATGAATGATGATATTTGTTTTCCTGTCACCATTGTTAAGGGCACTGCTTCAATCCACTTAGTAAAATATTTAGCAGCAATCAGAATAAACTTATGTCGATTAGAAGATGAGGGATTGATCTTTCCTACCAAATCAAGGCCCCATTGTGAAAATGGCCATGATCTTGTCATAGGATATAACTCTTGTGCTGGTGCATGAATGAGATTCCCATGGATCTGACATTGTTTACATTTTCTAGCACATGTGAATGAATCTCTTTTCATAGTAGGCCAAAAGTAACCCATACGAAGAAGTTTCTTAGCCAATGTTAAACTACTTGAGTGTGTCCCACAAATACCTGCATGAATGTCATTAAGGACTCTCTTAGATTTGTCTTTTTCAAGACATCTCAACAAAGTACCATCTAGACCACACCTATATAGGATATCAATAATAATAGTATAGCGAGAGGACTGACGGTTAAAGTCTCTTCTCTGATTATGAGATAATTCAAGAGGAAGGATATGATCTTTTAAATACTGATAAGTTTGACCGTATAAGGATTGACTAGTTCCTGATATATGACAAATTTGATAGGTATGTTGGGATTGGATGGTAGGGGTTAAGATATCTTCCACGTGAAATTCGTAACGCTGTTGATTTTCCTTATTTTGCAAGAGAGATGCTATTGTAGCCATTGCATCTGCTGCTTTATTCTCATTTCTTGGAATTTGAGTGAATGATATTTCTTTAAAGTGTTCTTTAAATTCCTCCACTAGCTGTTTGTATGGCATAAGCTTATCATCCTTTGTTTGATATTCATCATTTATTTGGTTGATGATAAGTTGTGAATCACCATATACATGTAGTTCTTTGACAATCCATTCAATGGCCATTTTAAGCCCTATAGCCAATGCTTCATACTCTGCAGTATTATTGGTGCATGGAAACCGTAGTCTATATGATTTCGGAATTGTATGTCCTTGAGGTGTGATGAAAAAGATTCCTGCGCCTGATCCATATTGTGTATAAGAACCATCAAAGTATAATTCCCAAAAGTTTGTACTTACTGTCAAGATATCTGCATTAGGAAATTCGATGCGCAAAGGCATGCCATTTTGTAGAGGTGCATCAACCAATTGATTAGTGATGAATTGTCCCTTGATAGCTTTTTAGTCTACATATTCTATGTCAAATTTATTCAATATCATAACCCATTTGGCTAGTCTCCTTGCCAATGTTGATTTACTCAACAAATATTCGAGAGGATCTATCTTTGCTATTAGTTTCACAAAATGAATCAACATATAATGTCTCAGCTTTTGATTTCCAAATACAACTGGTAGACATATCTTTTTAATTGAGGAATAATTTAATTCATAGCCAATAAGTATTCTATTGATATAATAAACTACTCTTTCTTTTCCTTCATCATCATGTTGATCTAGGAGAGCACCTAATGATACACTTGTTGCAGAGACATATAGTAACAATGGTTTCCCTTTGGTTAGTGATATCAGTACTGGAGGACTCATAAGATATTCTTTTATTTGCAAGAAAGCTTCTTCACATTTTAGATCCCATTTGAATGGAACTTTTTTATGTAGAAGATGGGTAAATGGAAGGCATCTATCGGCCAACTGAGAAACAAATCTCCCGATTGATTGCAATCTTCCTTATAAAGATCGCAATTGACTTATGTATTTAGGTGACTTCATCTCCATGATAGCTTTTACTTTTTCAGGATCTACTTCAATGCCACGAGCTGATATAATGTACCCAAGGAGCTTTTCGGAGGTTACCCCAAATGCACATTTCTTTGGATTTAATCTCAATTGATATCTTTCCAACTTGTCAAAAATCTTGCTTAAAATGTTCAAATTTTCTTGTCTTGTATGTGATTTTGCAAGTATGTCATTGACATAATCTTCCATGAATGTATGCATCATATCATGGAAAATTATCGTCGTAGCCCTTTGATAAGTCACTCCTGCATTCTTAAGCCCAAATGGCATAACATTCTAGCAATATGTTCCCCATGCACAAGTGAAAGTTGTTTTCTCTTGATCTTCAGGTGTGATTCTTATTTGATTATATCCTGAGAAGCCATCCATTAATGAAAACATCTCATGTCCTACTAATAAGTCCACTATGATATCAATATTTGGTAGCACGAAATCATCTTTTGGACATGCTTTATTCAGATCTCTAAAATCTGTACAGATCCTTATACTCTTATCTGGCTTTGACACTGGTACAATACTTGAAACCCATTTTGGATAAGCAACAGGTCTTATGAAACCCACTTCTAATAGTTTCTTCAGCTCGGTTTTTACAAGAAGAGCAATGTGTGGATGCATCTTTCTTAGCCTCTGCTTAACTGGTTTTGCTTTTAAATCCACATTAAGATGATGCATGATAAGATCTGGATTAAGTCCTAGCATATCTGCATAAGACCAAGCAAAATTTATTTGTCTTTGTGTAAAGAATTCTATGTACTCTTTTCTCTCTTTTTCTGACAATGAGGCAACAAAATGAAGTATTTTAGGATCCTTTGATGTACCAATGTTTACTACTTCTATTGGTTCTATCAGGATAGCAGATCTCTCTTGAAAATATGCAGGAAGAATTTCAAACCTTCCATCTTCTGGCACCTCAGAGAGGTTTCCACCATTAGATACGTCATTTGTTTTCCCTTTTGATTGATCTAATGTTACCATAAAATGGTTTTCAACAATATGTCTCTTTCCTTGTTTTATTTTGTTTTTGCGACTAGAAAGTTTGGAATTCTCCTAACTACAAGAAAAATCACTTGATTCTGCAATGAAAGATATCTTAGGATGGATGGGTTCAACAACGTTAAGGTACACGACTAAGTCATGATCATTGGAAAAGACATTGAGTTCAGGGTTGTCTAAATTATCCCAATCAATTAGTTCAGGATGAAGAAGGGGTAAATTATAATCACTATCATCATTAGGTGTTTCAACACTCATGACATAATGATCATAATTTGGCATAGAATAGGTACTGTCATAGATTAAATGTTTTTGAGAATTGTCTTTCTCAAGAGTTTCCGAATTAGTCTTAACAAAATTAATATTAGCATTGTGTAGCTCACACTCAAGTGGTTCTTCAATTGACGTTTGTCCCTTAAATGAATGGATAATATCCACACTCACATCTTTGATATTGCAAATTCCTTCTTGATTGACCTCATTTACATTTTGGAGTTGACATACTTGTGCACATGATAAAGAGGATTCTTTTGCTAGATTTTGTCTCCTTTCAAACTCAACTTCTTCTGGACTAATAGTCAATCCAACTTGACTATCTCTTAATTCTTCTATGGTTCTGCCATATCTGGATACATCTTGTTCCTCTTTTGATAAAAATCTTGTATTTCTAGATGCTTCTTGTGTATTACTTCTTTGTCTTTGTCATTCCCTTTTCTCTTTGCATATGCCTCTTTTCTCTGAATTCTGAGTTCCTCTTGCCTTCTTTCTAACTCCGTCTTTTGCTTTGCAATAGACAAGTCTTCTTTCGTGATAGCTTCTTGGACTTCATTGTGCTCCTTACTTGATGTAGTAGATAAGACATCTGGACCCCACTCATATTCATTAGAATCTATCTCTGAATCTTGATCTAAGATTAGTCCACTATACCATACTGGAATGTCGTACGGTGCAAAAAGTTTTCTGATCTCTGTAATCTCTATTTTTACTGCCTCTAGAATATCTTGTTTAGATTTTGCCTTTGTTTGTATTTTTAGAACTTGTTGACAAGATTTTTCTTCACCTTTGATGGTAATCTCCTCTTCTTTCTTTTCATGTTCTTCTTGCTTCTTTTATTTATTGGTTGGCCGCTTGATGTAGCTTTTCTTGCCAATTTTCTTCTTTAGAAACTGATTTCTTTCTCCATTTGTGTTGTTGATGATTATGTCACCTTTGATTGGATTTTAGATATCCGAGCCCAGATTTATCTTTTGTGGATTGTGAGTGCGGACAAATAGGTTTTGAAATACCTTGATGTTGCTTACCAATTGGTCCTTTTCCTTCATATCCCATTTTTTGCATGATTTCATATCCTTTGCCAAATTGTTTTATTCGAATATTGACTTCTGCTACTGTTGCTATATTTTTATGTTCATCCTTGTACAACCAACCAAGAATGTATTTGTCTTCATTTTCCTCTTCAAGAGTTCCAGCACTAACAAAGGTTCCTTTAAACATATGTTTTGATTTTCCTAATTTTTTTGATTGAATATCAGTAGGCTTTCCATATGACTTAGGGGAAAGTGGAAAATTTTGCAAAGAATACTTTCCCATTCCTTCATCATTTAACTTGAGCTTTTCTTCAAAAGTTTCCCATAACTTTGCTTGAATTTCTTTGGTAGGATATACTGATTCTCTATTATGTGGAACTCTTGTATCTTGTGTTGGTTTCAAATTATTGCAATATTGACTGAAATCTACAATTATAGTGATCTCTTTTCCTTCATGAGGAAATTTCACACATTGATGATATGTAGAAGGAACTGCTTGCATCTTGTGAATCCATGGTCATCCTAGAAGAATGTTGTAAGAGAGGTTCAAATCTAAAACCTGACACAATGTATCCTTTTCCACAGGTCCTATTCTTATTGGTAGTACAACAATTCCTTTAGAAGAACGTTCTGCTTCATCATAAGCCTTGATGGTTATTTTGTTTTTTGGGTCTACTGCATTCTCTAAATATCCCAAAGCTTTTATCAAACTTAATGAACAAATGTTTAAGCTAGCTCCTCCATCTATGAGTACACATTTAACATGAGTTTTATTAATGGAGACTTCAACATGTAAGGGAGCATTATGAGGATGTTGTAAGGAAGCATCGTCATTTTCAGAAAATGATAAGCAATGAGGAGCTATAAGGTGTCCTACCATGTTTTGGAACTGATCTACATCCAAATATTTTGAAACTGTGTTTCCACTAAAGCTTTCTCCGAAATTTCCTTATGCATAGGTGAAACCTTGAGAAGTTCCAGAATTGACATTTGAGCGGGTATTCTTTGTAATTGCTCTACTAAATTGTATTGTTGTGAAGTGGATGTTGGGTCTTTTGCTATACCTGGAAAGGTAACCTTTGTTTTGCTTCTCATAATAACATTGATTGGTTCTGAAGATGCATTTTCGTTAACAATGATCATATTTACGACATCATTATATGTATAAGTGTAATTCACTTTGGCTTTTCCTTTGTCATCTTTTAATTGGGATGATTCACCTTTGTCATAATTTGGAAGTGGATTTTTGAAAGCCAAGTGTGATTCATTTGTCTTATGGCTATCCATTGTAATGGTTCCATTATCGATTAGATCTTGGATAAGGTGTTTCAATCTCTGACAATCATTTGTTAGGTGTCCTTTATTCTGATGATAATTGCAAAAATGACTGTCATTCCACCAATTGGGCTTGATTGGTGGTTCATAACTTCTTGCTTCTAGTAAAACAATCAATTTGCTGGCAAGCAGAGTTTTTAGAGCTGATTCTAGAAATTCTCCAATGTTTATAAATTTCCTCCGAGGATTGGAGAAAAAGGACTTGGCTTTATTGTTTTTTGGATTGCTATTGCTTTGGATTTGACTTGATAGATAAAAATTGGTTGTTGTTGTTTTGTGCCACTATTATCGTCATTCCCTTCATTGCTGACATTCCTATTCTTTAACCGGAACTTGGGTTTGTCATTATTGTTGTTGTTGTATGAATTATTGTAAAGTTTTAGTTCTCCTTTCTTTACCATTGCATTCTCTATTTTCAAACCATTCTTGACCATTTTGGCAAAAGAGGAAGGACATTGCATCCTTAGTCGATAACTTATTTCACTGATAAGATTATCAATGAATATGTCCATTTTTTCTTGATCAGGTACATCACGGGGATACCTATTAAACATGCATTTCCATCATTGTAAGAAAATCATAAAGGATTCACCATTCTTTTGTTTAACATTGTAGAGATCCAACATTGTTATTTCATTCCTTATATTCTAGGAGTATTGAGAAATAAACCTATTCACAAGTTCTTCAAAGGATTTGATTCCGGATGGTAATCTTGAAAACCACTCCATTTATTGTCCATTTAGACTCCTAGGAAAAAGACGCATAAGGTAAGTTTCATCATGAGAAAATTCCATGCTCAGAGTACAAAACGCCCTAGTGTGATCTTGAGGATCACATTTTCCATCGTATTTGTCATATTTAGGAATCTCGCAATGTTGCGGAAATGGTATTGTAGCGTCGTAAATTGTACGCACTTGCTAGGGTGGTACAATTTCACACCTAGTTTAGCACCCGCCTTAGTGCATTTTACATTTTGCATTGCATTTCTCCTTAAGCACTTAATTAATCAAATTAATTAGGTCTAAGGTCCTATTTCATCATTCTCTACATCATAAAATTGGGCCCTTTTCACTAAAGCGCACCCTTCGCATTTTATTCCTCCAATACACCACTTAATCAAAAACCCTAATTAAGTCCTATTTCGAACTTGGGGGCTTGGTTTCGGGGTCAAAACATCTCGAAATCACCTGTAACTTCGGGATTCTCTCTAAAATCATTATATCCGACGCCCCTGAAAATTTGGTGAAAAGTTGTCGGGACCGTGGCGCCCGGAGTGCAACATGGTCCCGGACATTTTTCCCGAAATTTTAGGAGTGCGATCCAATCATAAAATAAAGCTTAACCCCAAGAAATTGGCAGGATATTCAATCTCTAGGTCGGCCAAAATACGAATTTACGACCTAGGGTTTCATACATAAAAGCTCTCTTTCCTCATTTGAAGGGATCCGATTTTTGGTTTCCAGGAACTTCATATGCAGCAAAAGAGCAGATTTTTGAAGACTTCAACAACATTCAACATCCTTCTATCAAGCATATATCAAATTCATTCATCCACTTAGGGCTTGGAAGACATTGAAGAACAATAGGAGATTACCGACTGAAGATTGGCTTGTACTCCTCCCTTGAGGGTTGGGTATGATTTCATGTTATTTTCATGTCTTTACATAAGCTTTAATACATCATTTACTCATGCTTTAGATCACATTGCATCTTGATTTGGAGCATTTACACTATCATTTACAAGCAATTAGGGTTTACTTTCTAGGTTGCTCTAGTTTGCTTTCTTGCATTTTAGGACCTTGCACACACACTAGGTCTGCACACACAATACATTTTACAAAACAACTTGGCTATTCATGGAGGTGGAAATCACCGAAGCGGGGGTTTGACTAAGGCAAAACCCTATATAGCCGCCCATACACCCTTTTTCAGATATCATTGCAAGTTTCGGGATTCGGACGACGCAGCGAGATACAGATCCGGAGAGAGAAGATCGAGACAACACTCTTTATCAAATTGCAGAGCAGAAGACTGGGACAGGAGCACTGGGCGCCCTGGTCCTGCCAGGACAGGGGCGCTAGGTGCCCTGGTCCCTGGGACAGAGGCGCTGGGCGCCCTGGTCCTCCGGACAGACAGCTTTCAGACAGCTTCCCGACAGTGTTTCAGAGTGCAGAACAGCAGTTTCCGGTGCAATTTTCAGGACAGTGGCGCCCGCGCCCCTGTCCCGAACATTTTCAGTCTGATTTTAACTCCGGGTACACATCTGCATTCTTGTTTCATCCTTGTATTTATAGCTGTTCATTGTTTAATCTCAATTCTGCAATCTTGTTGTTAGTTTATACTTGCATTTTGGGATTAGGGTTTGAACTTGCATTACTTGATCTTACAATTTCAACAAGGGAATAGAAATCCTAATAGATATCCCGTGGCTCTCTCTTTCACCAAAAGAAGTAGCCAATTGTGTGATATCTCTAGGCTCTTTCGTATTCTGTAATGTGTGTCAAAAGGTAGGATTAGGGCATGATTAACCTAGTCTCGCTTTTTCCCCTACACATTTTGGTGAACCCGACGTGAATCTATCATTGCTTCCTCTTGCATTACATTTGTTAGATCTAGATCTAGATTTAGTGTGTTTTCATTTCATTTTCATTAAAGAGAAAAAAAAAAAAAAAGTGTGTTTCTTTGCATTGTGTGTTTAAATTTTATGCAATCTTTTCAAAATGTCAGATTTTTATTTGCAAAATGTTCATGCTTTTGATGATTATTATGAGTATAGCCAAGATGAATTAGATGAAGCTTTAGATGAGTTTTTAAACCCTAAAGATGCCAAACCTTCATTTTACCAAAAACTCATAAACCTTGTTACTATGCCATTTAGGTGTGATGAGAAAGATAAGTCAAATGATTCCTCTCAAGGATACATTCCTATCAACTCTTCCCCTGAATCTAGTAACATGGTTGTGTTCAATAATCCCCTCTATGAGGAGATGTCTCCTTTTGAATCAAAAGACAAACCTTTTAACCGATATGATCATGCTTTGTTGGATGATGCTCTTGATGACTTTGTGGCTTTATCAAAGTCTTTAAACAAGAACAAGGCCTCTAAATTGGTTAACATGATAAACTTGAATGAACATAATAAGCCTCTCTTTGAAGTCCAAGGTGCTTATCCTTCTCCCACCTTTCAAGTTCTTAAATCACCTCTCCTTACTGTCCAAGGAAGGTATGATCATGATTCCTTTCGTACCCCGAATAAACCAATCATCACCGTGCAAGGAAGAAAACCTGTAAGTCCTTATAGTTATGCTAAACAAATAACTAGAGAGAGTTATCATGCGGTTGCCCATACTTATCATACTAGAAATAATAGGCAACCTAATCCTCCTCCTGTTATTCCAGTTTCCCTTCCTAATCCTCAACCAATTCTTCCTCAAGCTCCCCGTATTTCGCAAGTTATGGGTAAGGAATATGATCTCATAGAACAACTTAAAGCTACCCCTGCTAAGATATCCCTTTGGGATTTGATTCAAACTTCTTCCGCTTATCATGGAATGTTACAAGATGCCTTGAAAGATTTGAATGTTCCTCCACCGAATACATCTAGTAATATAGCATCTTTTGTTAACTCTGTGATGAATCCTAAAGCTCAAATTGTGTTTACCCAAGATGAGTTGCCTACTAGTGAAATTCAACAACAATATGATCCCTTGATGATTGTGGTTATCATGAAAGACACTGCTATAAGACGAACACTAGTAGATAATGGCTCTGGCCTTAATGTGTGTAGCATTAATTTATTGCATAAGATGAATGTGGATACGTCTCTTATTGAGCCTGACTCTCGTCCCATTCGTGGCTTTGACAATGTGGCTAAGACTTCATTAGGTATCATCACCTTACCTCTCACAGTAGGACCTGTTACTTTGCCTACTCCTATCCATGTTATGCCGGGAAATTTAACATATAACTTGTTATTAGGGAGGCCTTGGATTCACAGCATGCAAGCTGTCCCCTCTACATTGCATAGACAAGTTAAATTCATTTATAACAATAAGACATACACTTTGATGGGTGATACTAATTTTCAAGCTTGTCTACAAACATCTACTTCCAAAGGGAGTTCTTCTAAGCCATCCTCGTCTAGTGATGACTCTTTAAACAAGAAACCTATCGATGAATCCTCGCTCTCCGATGATCAGAATTCTTTGGCTGAGTCTGGAGCTCCTGAAGAGGATCCTTCTCGACTTGAAACTACACATAAAAAGGATTTTGATCCTGAGAAGGTTCTCGCAGAGGATGATTGGGGATCTCTTGATTTTAACCCTACCTTTGTAGGTGAATATAAGGTTCCTTCTAGAGAAATTAAAATTGAAAAGAAGGAAGAAGCTGAAAATCATAAAGTTGAAAAGAAAGAAGAAGTTAAAAATCAATCAACCTTACCTGAATCTATGAGTAATAATTTTGTGGCCGCCTCTCAAACTTCTTCTCCTCACATCTATAATTATGAAGAGTTTGATTCTTTGTCTTATGAAAAACCACCTTCTCTTCTTGAAATGGCTGATCGTTATGGTCGTGGTTTTCGCATTTTTGCTAAGCATGGGTATCATGGAAAAGGTTGTGGTGCTCATGAACAAGGGATAAGAGTTCCTCTAGAGACTAATTTTCACAATTATGCCTTTGGACTTGGCTATAACCCCTGCAGACGTACTAAAGCTTCTAAAAGACCATGCATTAGTGTTAATGCTATTTCTACATCTCTATCAATGCAGCACCCTGAGTATATTGATGGGGATCCTTCGGGTGACTGTGCTTTGGATATCTTCCCTACGGATGATGCTTTAGCCGAATTCTTGGGAGCCTATGACACTCTTCCTCGTTATCATCACAATAGGGGACTCCCTTATTGTTTGAACACTGAAGCCTATTTTGGAAAAGAGATTGATAATGATGAGATTGTGAAAGAATTCCCTCAGTTAAAGGACACTCCTCAACAAAGTAATCTTCTCATAAGTGATACCACTGATGTTAAGATAGACCTTTGCAATAAAGAGAAAGTTATTAAAATTGGAAAGTGTTTGGATGAAGAGGAACATAAACAATATGAAGAACTATTGCATGAATTCCCTGAGATCTTTGCTTGGACATATTCTGACATGCCTGGTATAGATTCTAAGATTGTTACTCATAATATTGTCTTAGTTCTTGATGCTAAGCCCGTGAAACAAAAGATTCGAAAAATGAATCCTAAGGTGGCTCTGCTTGTTAAGGCTGAGATTGAAAAATTATTGGAGGCTGGATTTATCCGCCCTATTGACTATTCCCCATGGATTTCAAATATTGTCGCTGTGGCTAAACTAGATAACAAAATAAGAATGTGTACTGACTTTCGAGATTTGAATAAAGCTTCCTTGAAAGATGATTTCCCTCTTCCAAACATTGACATGATAGTTGATTCTACAGCAGGACATGCCTTGTTATCCTTCATGGATGGTTTTTCAGGTTACAATCAAATTTTTATTAACCCTCAAGATCAATTCAAAACTGCTTTCACCACTCCTTGGGGGACGTTTTGTTGGATAATGATGCCTTTTGGACTTAAAAACGCCAGTGCAACTTATCAACGAGCGATGACCCTTATCTTTCATGATTATATGCATAAGATTTTAGAGGATTATGTTGATGATATTTTGGCCAAATCCTTTCTTCGCATGGATCATGTTAAATTCCTTCGTCAAATCTTTGAAAGAATTTGTAAATATCACATGCGCTTGAATCCCCGAAAATGTGTTTTTGGTGTGGATAGTGGAAAACTATTAGGGTTCATAGTTTCGCATCATGGGATTGAGGTGGATACTAAGAAAATAGATGCTATTGTCAACATGCCACCTCCTAGAAATGTGTCTCAACTTAAAAGCTTACAAGGAAAGATTCAAGCTATTCATAGGTTCGTGTCTCAGCTTGCGGATCGTACCTTTCCTTTTACTCAACTTCTTAAAAAGGATATCACTTTTCAATGGAATGAGGATTGTCAGCAAGCATTTGAAAATTTAAAAGGGTATTTGGCTAGTCCTCCTATTCTTCAACCTGTCGAACCTTCTAAACCCTTCCTTCTGTATACAGTGGCTTCCTCTCATGCTCTCGCAGCATTGTTGGCACAACATGATAAAGATGGTAAGGAATGTCCAGTTTATTACATAAGTCGTACCTTACTCAATTATGAGACCCGATATTTTGTGATAGAAAGACAATGCTTGGCCTTGGTGTTTGCGACTCAGAAATTGAGACATTATCTTTTAAATTCAGAAGTCCATGTCATGGTAAAGTTTGATCCTTTGAAGCATCTTTTCTCTAAAACTGATTTATCAGGACGTCTAGCTAAGTGGGTTATGATGTTAACTGAATTTGACCTTAAATTTGTTTCACAAAGAGCAATTAAAGGGCAAGCGTTGACCGATCACTTAGTTGAGGCCCCTTCACCTTTCTCCTTCCCTAACCCTGAGTCTTTTCCTAATGACTTCATTCTTTCTATAGAGAAAGATGAAACTTGGGAGTTATACTTTGATGGCTCTAAGTGTCGTACGGGATCGGGGGCAGGGGTTGTTCTGATTTCTCCTACAAAGAAGTCCATTCCTTTATCATATCGTCTAAATTTCCTGTGTACCAATAACATTGCTGAGTATGAGGCTCTTATAGCGGGAATAAAAGCAGCCTTAGCTCTGAATATAAAACACATACATATCTATGGAGATTCGCAATTGATTATAAGACAAGTAACAGGAATATATCAAGCAAAACAAGACAAATTATCACAATATAAAGACCTTGCTGTCTCTTTATTACAAAATTTCGATTCTTATACTATGGAACCCGTTCCTCAAAAAGATAATCGACATGCGGATGCAATGGCATGTGTGGCTTCTCTGGTATCTTTAGAGGACCCTGTGGTCGATCTTAAATTTGTTATTCACAACCTTATTTCTCCAGCTATTGTAGATGATTCTAGCCTGGTAACATGTTGTGACTTTGTAGACTCAGACGAATGGTACTCGCATATCGTAAGATATTTGACTGATGGTACCTTTCCTGATTCCGCTAATAGGAACACTAGGGCTAGAATCCGCAAGCTGTCTGCTAGGTATATCATTCTTTCTAATGTCCTATACCGAAGGGGTTATGATGGTCTTCTCCTTCATTGTCTTAACAAGTCGGAAATCCCTGTTGCTCTTGAAGAGGCACATTCAGGTGCCTGTGGGGGGCATTTTGGGGGCAAATCCTTGGTTCATAGATTGCTTCGTATGGGATACTATTGGCAAACTATGCAGAAGGATTCCTTTTCATTTGTTAAAAAATGTCATCAATGTCAACAACACAATAATCTGATTCATGCTCCTGCCCAAGAACTCCGTTCTCAAGTAGCTTCTTGGCCTTTCTCCGCATGGGGTTTGGATCTTATTGGAAAAATCTCTCCTCCTTCATCTCAAGGACACACCTTCATTATAACCGCAACAGATTACTTTACAAAGTGGGTAGAAGCTATTCCCCTTCGCTCTACTACTGCTGAAGTGATTTGTCAATTTCTTCTAGAAAACATTATTTCTCGATTCGGGATACCTTCCACTATAATCTCAGATAATGGGACATCATTTAAGAACAAGGACGTGAAGAAATTCCTCGAGAAGTATCATATCAAACATCGATTTTCTACACCATACTATCCTCAATCAAATGGCCAAGCCGAATCATCCAATAAGATAATTGAACAAATTCTTCACAAAACCATGAATAAGCATGGTAAGGATTGGAGTAACCAGCTAATCTATGCTCTTTGGGCCTACCGAACGAGTGTACAAATTGCTACGGGAACTACTCCTTATAATCTTGTTTATGGTGCTGATGCTATTATGCCCTTAGAATTAGAGATTCCATCACTTAGGGTTTCTCTCAAAGGTATAGTAGATGATGACTCTTATAGAGAACAACGACTTCAACAGCTTGAGATGCTTGATGAACAGTGCATAAACGCTCTTGAGCATATTCAAGCGTATCACAAAACTCTACAACGAAGCTATAATGGTAAGGTCATTCAACGTTCCTTCTCAGTAGGCGACTTAGTCCTTTATGAGAATCAGCGCAATGTGAATGCCTTACCTACAGAAAAGGGAAAATTTAGTCCTAATTGGCTTGGACCATATATCGTTATTGAGGATTATGGATCAGGTGCTTACAAAATAGTGGAGGTAGACGGTACGCCTCTTAAAGAACCTATTAATGCTATGCACTTGCGTAGATATTATGCTTAATTCTTCATTCTTCATCTATCTTCTTTTTCAATTCTTCAACATTGGATAATATGTTAGTATCTCTTAATTAAAGAAAAATAGAATTAAATGTTATGTTGTTTAATCTATATTGCTTCGTTCCTGACAAGCGTGTCTTCTTACTTTATAGTTTGTCTTGAATTCATTCATGTAAATTGTAAAAGATTTACATTCCTATTATGCTAGCATATTATACAGTGTCTTTATGTGTTAAGTAGAATCGTATCATGTTGTGTTTAAATTTAGAATTAAATCACATTAGTTATATGATTCTTAGACTTAATGCATATGTCTTCCTTATCATCAATGTAGTACTTGATTAAATATTTAATTAAGTCACACATGTATCAATTTAATCATGGAGCATTGAGAAATCAATCACATGGAAATTAAATTCTGAACATACATGTACATTTACCAAATGAATTAGATTTAATCAAAATAAAATATACATTGTTTTAAGCATTAAAGATAACACATTTGAGACAAAGAGAAGCATGTATATATACATATATATATATATATATGTGTGGATCGTATACAAAAACAGGTCACTGTATATCCAAAATGTGACCTCTCTTTTACATCATAAAATCATCTCCTATCCCTAGGGCTAGTGGCTGGAGAGTGTCGACTGGACGCTCCCTCCTGATCTGGCCGTGAAGGTGGACCCATGGGTGTGTAGCGCGATACAGACCGTGAGTGACTCCGAGAGGAACTCCTACGATCCCTATCCATAAGGATCGCGCGATAGGTGGTAGCCTCGGCCTGAGCTGCTGCTAGATCTCGCCGCGCCTGCTGGAGGTCCTCTGATAGGACTCTCTCTCTCTGCCGCGCCCGCTGGACGTCCTCTGATAGGACTCTCTCTCTCTCCCTCCATATATCTACCTGTACTCGGAATGGGGAAAACAAGTCCTCATGCCGACCCGCATTCCCCTGAGGCCTATAGGCAATCTGTGAGGAACTGGGGATCTATGCTATCATGGAAATGTCTATCATTGCCTACTGAATCAGGGAACGCCACTCCTACACATTAGCTGTGGCAGTAGAACATATTTTTTGTTAGTACCATTCTATATCATCAAAACATTAATCAATCAATATAAAACTACTATACCTGGATCTCCCTCACACCAGTAGGGATCATGATATGGTACCATCTGTGCTTGGGCACCGCTAGGCTCCCCTCGCTCGAATAATCTGTGCACGATGGGTGTAGGCTGGACGGTACTAGGAACAGGTCTCCATATCACCTCATGTTCCCCCTGTTGGGGAATAAGAGGTGGATCCAGAGCTATGGTATCGTCTCCTGAATGGTGGGGAGCTGCATCCGATTCCTCCTCATCATCTTTATCCTCATCCTCATCCACATCATCACCTGCATCTCCCTCATCCTCCTCTCTATTTGTATCCTCCTCCTCCTCCTCGGCACTGGACTGATCGCTTGTAGGTGGATCAGGATCTCCCGCCTCCTCATTATCCTCTCCCTCCTCTGGCTCCTCTGACCCGGATCCCTGGTCCTCATCTTGGTCTCCATGTCTCCATGGGCCTGGATAGCCTGTCGGATGATCTGGTGAAAAGATAGGACCTGGATATGATCTCATAAACCATGAGACGTACCTGCGCTGTGCTCCAGGCTCTGCAAAGTAGTCAGTGACTACATCCTGATCAGATCCCTCTAAGTCTATAGTCTCAATGTCATCTACTGTCAGTCTCGCTACTGCTCTAGGTCTGGGAAGGACCTGTGAGTGTCGAGTATAGATGGGCACATCGGCTGGAACACACTGCTCTAGCCCGAACTGCCTCCGTACTCAGTCGAAGTAGAAAGGGACTATGATGTGTGCATATCATCCTCGCAGTAGGCGGTTCCTCTGTAGGCATGCTAACTGTCTCTCCATACCATCCCATCTGTGCATCTGTAGGTAAGGTCTCCACACTATCACCTCGGTTGTCAGTCTGTCAAAAATCACTCTCCAATATAACAAATCTCCAAATCTCCACTCGCTGGTAAGTGGATAAGCGAACACCCTAGGTCGCTCGCTCGCTGTACTCAGCGGAAAGCCGACAGGCCTGGTGCATGTGAAGTGCTCTAAAATCCACACCTGCAGAAGTGTGCATGTCATCAAACTGAACCCCTGTCCGAATACATACTCCTCAAGGTCATGATAGAGATGTGCAAGAATACTCTGACCCCAAGAATATACTCTCCTATGTCTCTCCATCACTCTGATACACCATGTGAGACCCCCATGCATATGCGTCCCTCGCCCATTAGGGCAGACGACTAGTGCTATGATGTCTATCATAAGGCGTCTCAGAAGGGGTACCTCCCCTATAGGATGTAAGAGCCAGCTGACCATGATGCGACCTCTCATCTCGCTCGGCATGACTCTCCCTATGCAATACACCTGCTCTCTCTGATGATCCTCCGCTGACCGATCGGTCGCATATGTAACAGTCGCTCCTCTTATAGGAAGACGAAGTATACGGTACACATCCTCAAGTGTAACCGTCAGCTCTCCTACTAGAAGGTGAAAAGTGCATGTGTCAGGATTCCATCGCTCCATCAATGCCATCAACATCGCAGGATGGAACCGAATGGTTGGCATGAGGATCACATACCACAATCCCACAATCGACAATGTGTCTCTCTCTGCCTGAGTCAGCCACGAAATCTGATCTCGCAAACTGCGAAGAATATGTCCCATTGTATGCTCTCTCATGTATGGGAGACCTTGAAACACAAAAATATAATCGTAATCAGTACTCGATCAGAAAAATCGCTCATGCAAACTATCGCACATCATATGCCAACCCTGAATCCCCTTGCCAAGCCCTGATTGGGACCATGGCGGCCTGTCAGGGACCATGGCGCCCTGATTGGGACCATGGCGCCCTTGTCAGGGACCATGGTGCCCTGGGGGGACCAGGGCGCCCCACAGGGACCATGGCGCCTTGGGTGGGCCCCGGGTCAGCATTCAAGGCCCGCATATGATCACAGAAAAGTCAAAATGCGAAAAAATCAAAAGTCAACATTCAGTCAACTCACCTCGTCCAATGGCTCGTCGTCGATCACGGCCTGGCGCAGGATCTCAATCCTCGTGGGATGCTCCGGTCGTCGTGAAGGCATGATGATGGCTATGTGGGCTCTGCTGCACTGAATAGTATTCTGAAATCAACAAAGTGACAAATGTAAGTGTCACTTTCAAAGTATATACTTTCATTTGTTTATCTTCACTTTTGAAACCCTAATTCTCCTCTGTCATTCATTTTATCATAACTTGAGTTTGGGAGATGCGATTTTCAAACCATTTGTTGCGTTGGAATTGTATTTTCCTTCCCCTACTCTCGGGATGTTCCAAAAAGTGCTCTGATGAAGCCTATTTAGTGAACACCCCTCATCAATACTCTCTTACAAAATTTGTCGCAAGTAAACATGCTACCCTGTTTCACCTCCTTAATAAGCAAGTCGAAACAAGGGGGGGCATATAGCTACTCACAGATTTCATCACTTTCCCTAGTAAGCATTAGGTGATTTTGTGATCTAACATGTGTTTTGTAGGGTGCGGTTCCTAACTATGTACTGCAGATACCGCTGGGGGCTTCGTCCGACAACTTATGGATATATCCTTTTTCAAATAATGTTTACTTTTCTGTACTTTAGCTTGCATATGCACGTAGTACTCATATGACCGCTAAAGTGGGGGCTAAATGTAGCATCGTAAATTGTACGCACTTGCTAGGGTGGTACAATTTCACACCTAGTTTAGCACCCGCCTTAGTGCATTTTACATTCTGCATTGCATTTCTCCTTAAGCACTTAATTAATCAAATTAATTAGGTCTAAGGTCCTATTTCATCATTCTCTACATCATAAAATTGGGCCCTTTTCACTAAAGCGCGCCCTTCGCATTTTATTCCTCCAATACACCACTTAATCAAAAACCCTAATTAAGTCCTATTTCAAACTTGGGGGCTTGGTTTCGGGGTCAAAACATCTCGAAATCACCTGTAACTTCGGGATTCTCTCTAAAATCAACATATCCGACGGCCCTGAAAATTTGGTGAAAAGTTGTCGGGACCGTGGCGCCCGGAGTGCAACATGGTCCCGGACATTTTTCCCGAAATTTTAGGAGCGCGATCCAATCATAAAATAAAGCTTAACCCCAAGAAATTGGCAGGATATTCAATCTCTAGGTCGGCCAAAATACGAATTTACGACCTAGGGTTTCATACATAAAAGCTCTCTTTCCTCATTTGAAGGGATCCGATTTTTGGTTTCCAGGAACTTCATATGCAGCAAAAGAGCAGATTTTTGAAGACTTCAACAACATTCAACATCCTTCTATCAAGCATATATCAAATTCATTCATCCACTTAGGGCTTGGAAGACATTGAAGAACAATAGGAGATTACCGACTGAAGATTGGCTTGTACTCCTCCCTTGAGGGTTGGGTATGATTTCATGTTGTTTTCATGTCTTTACATAAGCTTTAATACATCATTTACTCATGCTTTAGATCACATTGCATCTTGATTTGGAGCATTTACACTATCATTTACAAGCAATTAGGGTTTACTTTCTAGGTTGCTCTAGTTTGCTTTCTTGCATTTTAGGACCTTGCACACACACTAGGTCTGCACACACAATACATTTTACAAAACAACTTGGCTATTCGTGGAGGTGGAAATCACCAAAGTAGGGGTTTGACTAAGGCAAAACCCTATATAGCCGCCCATACACCCTTTTACAGATATCATTGCAGGTTTTGGGATTCGGACGATGCCGCGAGATATAGATCTGGAGAGAGAAGATCGAGACAGCACTCTGTATCAAATTGCAGAGCAGAAGACTGGGACAGGAGCACTGGGTGCCCTGGTCCTGCCAGGATAGGGGCGCTGGGCGCCCTGGTCCCTGGGACAGAGGCGCTGGGCGCCCTGGTCCTCCGGACAGACAGCTTTCAGACAGCTTCCCGACAGTGTTTCAGAAAGCAGAAAAGCAGTTTTCGGTGCAGTTTTCAGGACAGTGGCGCCCGCGCCCCTGTCCCGAACATTTTCAGTCCGATTTTAACTCCGGGTACACATCTGCATTCTTGTTTCATCCTTGTATTTACATCTGTTCATTGTTTAATCTCAATTCTGCAATCTTGTTATTAGTTTATACTTGCATTTTGGGATTAGGGTTTGAACTTGCATTACTTGATCTTACAATTTCAACAAGGGAATAGAAATCCTAATAGATATCCCATGGCTCTCTCTTTCACCAAAAGAAGTAGCTAATTGTGCGATATCTCTAGGCTCTTTCGTATTCCGTAATGTGTGTCAAAAGGTAGGATTAGGGCATGATTAACCTAGTCTCGCTTTTTCCCCTACACAGGTATCATATTCAAATTTTTATCAAAAGGATATGGGCATATATCTTCTAATTAATACTTCTTGGAGCTTGTCCCATTTTGCATGTCTTGTATCTGTTGTTGTAGGGTTTGTATTTGTTGAGTAAGGCTTGACAATGGATTATCCACATAGTTTTTCTTTGTATCTTCGTGAGTTCTCTTATCACTACACTCTTTTCTTTTGTCATCCCTTTCTTTCCTTGTTTCTTCATTGCTTTCTTTATTCACATCTTCGTTATTTGGTGCATTTGTGTTTTGGGTGTTACTTGTCTCCACATCTTGTTTCAAGCTTTCTATGTTAAAGTCTTGTGGTAGTTTAGCTCCAGATTTTGCCAACATCAAGAGATATTTTTCTTTTTGTTTTGCCAACAATTTTTCCATTAGCCTATCAAATTTGAAATATTTCTCAAGGTCTCTAATGGTGCTATTGACTACTTCTTCGTCAACAACGGTAAATCCAAAAGTTTGGAATACATAATCTTCTTCCTCCATTTGTTGTTGTTTTCTAAGTTGTTCGTGTTGGGCTCTAGTCCAAACTGGCATGTGATTATTTCAAAGTTACTGAAATTTCCAAAGGACAAAGTCAATAGGTGATTATTGGTTTAGGAAGATATGCTTTATTGATTTTACCACTATTGTTTGTTCATTGGGATAAAGCATCTCTTTATTGAAAAGCACGTCTTTGTAAAGTTTCACCGTCAAATTCTGTACCACAACCACGTAGGTAGCGATGAAAATGGTGTAGGAATGTCCTATGTTTCAGTAAGATCTTGCGATTGATATACAAGAATCTTATCCTTTTCTGAGTAGCTTTATAACTAGGTTTTCTTTTCTTAAGGTGATACTTAAAAGTCATATAAGCATTTGGCAATTCACAAGTTTGTTTGATTCCAATGTTGGTGCAATTTTGGTTTTGATATAACCTAGGTTCAAAATAGGAAAGATATATCCAAGATTAGGAACCTAATATAGATTTGATCAAGCTTCGTGATAGAGGATTTGATTATCCTGATGAGAGACTTGACAAGGATGTTGATTTTTGCACTTAAGATGTTTGAATCAATAGCTTGTTGAATGTTGATGTTTATAGAACTTCTTGGGAATAACTTGTGGGATTAGTGACCTAGTTGTTGAGCTATTTTAAAAGAAATGTGTGATGGTTTAGAGACAAACCTTCTTCAAGAATTATTTTGATATTGATGTTTTTGGCACTCTGGTTTTGATCTTGTGTTTCAAATGTTGGAAAGCTTTTGTATCACTCTTTTGATTAAACTTTTCAGCAATTTGTTGGATTTTTTTCTCACTTGTAGATGATAATTTTCTTCAATTTTTGACCATTTGGAACATGTTACAAACATAGAAGATACAATGTTTAATAAAACAAAATGCACAAGCAAGTACAATCCCTATGGCAGGTTGAGACAATAGTTGTTGAATCTCATGTGGGGTTTCCCCCAAGGCTACGCTATTCAAAGTGGATATTTAGATGCTTGACCCCATTGGCTCCACCCTCAGTACTCACTTCTTCGAGGCAGCCAAGCACCAGTTTCCATGAAAACTCCCCATGACAAACTTTATATCTCTACTAGGAATCGTATGTATGTGAGCCACTTTAGAGGTCTGACCTCCTGTGCCAACAACTAGAAGGATTTTGGCAACTAGTACAAGTGGTTTTTAGTAAAGGCTTTTGGTGATGTGGCCATACATGCGACACTTTCAGCTCTGTAAATACAAAAGGTTCCTAGCCTATAGAGGTTATGCTTCATAGGGTTTATGGGGAAACATAGTGTCGGTATGAACTTATCAACACATGTTGTTTGGGACTTTCATCACAAACACGATTTATTTATAGTGGATTGGAAGGACTCGGTATTAGCCCGTGTCCACTTTCGATCATTCCCTTCTCACTAGCCCCCTCAAGGCAGCTCGGGAAGGCAGGCCCTCTGAAGGTTTTAATTGCTTGAAAGTAAAGAAAGCATAAAAGAGTGGGTTTGGCTTTTTGGTCACCCAATTACGGGGAGAGCATATACCTACCACTTTCGAGACATGGAATACAAGTGTTCTTTTTAATCCTTTCAAAGCAATTGTTGGCTAAGTCCTATTTGGAGATATTTCTCCAACAAGCATGGTGTTTATTTTAGCCTTTTTTAAAAGTCTATGTGCAACTATTTTAGAGAAAATACTAAAATGCGAGTTGCATGCTGTCAATTTATCCTCTTAGTTAAACTAGATGAACAAGATATGATATGTTACTTCCCAAAACAAGGCTTTTAATTATCTAGATGAGGAAATGCATAAAATTTGCCTTAAATACCATCCTGCACATGCATGTTAGTAATATGAAAAATTTGATTTCTTGGGCATTCGGACTTGCTGTGTAGGGGAAAAAGCAAGACTAGGTTAACATGTCCTAATCCTACCTTTTGACACACATTACGGAACATGAAAGAGCCTAGAGGTATCACACAATTGGCTACTTCTTTTTGTGAAAGAGAGAGCCACGGGCTACCTATTAGGGTTTCTATTCCTTTGTTGTAATTGAAAGATAAAATGATGCAAGTTCAATTCCTAACCTCAAAGCGCAAGTATGAACTAATAACAAAATTACAGAATGGAAGTTAAACAATGGAAAGCTGCAAACACAAGGACAAGACAAGAATGCAGATGCATACCCGGAGTTAAAATTTGAGTGAAAATGTTCGGGATGGGGGCACGGGCGCCACTGTTCTGATTCTGTTCCTAAAACTGCACCTGAAACTGCTATCTTGCAACCTGGAAAACTGTCGGGAATACTGTTTGACAGAGGGACCAGGGCGCCCAGCGCCCCTATCCCAGGGACCAGGGCACCCAACGCCCCTGTCCTGGCAGGACCAGGGTACCCCGCACCCTTTTCCTGGTCTTTTTCTCTGAAATTTGGTGTATGGTTCGGTCTCCGTCTGCTTCTTCCGGATCTGCAACTTGCAGCGTCATTTGAATCCCGAAATCTGCACTTATATCTGAAAAGGTGTTTTGGGCGGCTATATAGGGTTTTACCTTAGTCAAACCGCCGCTTTGGTGGTTTCCACCTCCATGAATAGCCAAGTTGTATTGTAAAAGTAATGTGTGTGCAGACCTTGTGTGTGTGCAAGATCCTAAAATGCAAGTAAGCAAACTAGAGCAACCTAGAAAGTAAACCCTAATTGCTTGTAAATGACAATGTAAATGCTCCAAATCAAGATGTAAAGAGATCTAAAGCATGAATACAAGTGATATAATGAGGCTTATGCAAAGACATGAAAACAACATGAAATCATACCCAACCCCAAGGGAGGGGTACAAGCCAATCTTCAGTCGGTGATCCCTTATTGCTCTTCAATGCCTTCAAAGCCCTAAATGGATGAATGAAATTAATGAATGCTTGATAGATGGATGTTGAATTTTGTTGAAGTCTTCAAAGATCTGCTCTTTCGCTGCATAGAAGGTCCTTGAAACCAAAATCCAGATCCTTTCAAATGAAGAAAGAGAGCTCTTATATATGAAACCCTAGGTCTTAATTTCAACTCTAGGCCGACTTAGAGATTGAATCTCCCACCAATTTCTTGGGGTTAAGCTTTATTTTATGATTGGATCACGCTCCTAAAATTTTGAGAAAAATGTCCGAGACCGTGTGCACTCCGGGTGCCATGGTCCCAGCAACTTTTCACCAAATTTTCAGGGTCATTGGATATGATGATTTTAGAGAGAATCCCAAAGTTACAGGTGATTTCGAGATGTTTTGACCCCCGAAATCAAGCCCCCAAGTTCAAAATAGGACCCAATTAGGGTTTTTGATTAAATGATGTATTTGAGGAATAAAATGAAAGGGGCACACTTTAATGAAAGGGCCCAACTTTATGATGTGGAGGATGATGAAATAGGACCTTAGACCTAATTAATATGATTAATTAAGTGCTAAAGGGGAAATGCAATGCAAAATGCAAAATGCGCCAAGGTGGGTGCTAAACTAGGTGTGAAATTGTATTGCGTACAATTTACGACGCTACACCTGCAAGAAATTTTTTTTAGTTTGCAAACAAAAGCACTAATCTAACATATGCGCTATCCTTTTGCTCAAAAGCACTAAACTGCACGTCAAAAGTGCTAACCTGGACTACAAAAGCGCTGCTTTGTGGATACAAAAGCATGATTTCTTTTATAAATGTGCTAACATAAGACATAAATGCTCAAACCTGTAATGCAAATGCACTTAAGACAAAAACACTAACCTAAAATGCTTATGCACTAACCTAGAAGGAAAATGCGCTAACCTAAGATGCAAATGTGCTAACTTGTTGAACAAAAGCGTTGTTAGATTTCACACATGCGTGAATCTGGATTACAAATGTGTTAATTTTACTTTTTGCGAGATTTTTAAAGGTATATGCAAGGTCTATGAGCCCCATGGTGGGCGCCAAAATGTGTCGACTTGAATTTCATCCTCAGAATGCTTCCTACAATAAGTTAGTTTCACAAAATACAAATGGAAATACTACAGGAAATCCAAATTCAACCAATGAAACTGCATGAAGTACTAATGAAATAAAATACTAATATATTACCTTCATGACTTATGTCCCATTGTGTCCTAACTCCACCATTCCTGGTTGCAGGTGGTGTGCTCTCAGACAATGCACTGATGGCTTCCAAGATGACATATGAAGAATGGACTGATAACTTGTAGTTAACTGATACTATGATATGCAATACTACATGATTATGCTAAATGATAATTTCTATATTGCTATTTGCTATTTGCTTCAAAAACTCACGGATGCATAAGATTGATTTGAAGACTAACTCTCTCTCAACTGAAGCTCTTGATTTTATAGACTTTGAGAAGATGAGATGATGTGGCTAAGATCAATGGTCATGAGCAGATCTACAAATTTGAATGACTGTGAGCAAAGGTGAAGGTTGAGAGAAAGGGGGAAGGAGAAGACAAGTGTCACTCATCTTACCTTGACTGGGTTGCTGACTGAGAGAATCTAGGGATGGTTGGAGAGGATTTAGGCATGAGAGGACAAGTGGACTCAAGTCCCTCCTAAGATGTAGGGGATCTTGGAGAGAATATAGTAAATGGTTATGAAATATGTATACGTACACAAGTTTCATTAAGTTGGAGGCTGAGGATAAATGATAAATTAATATTTAAGAAATATTAATTTCCTTAGCCACATGTTTGATGAGTTGGCAAAGGGAAGATGAAGTGGAGATGGAAGGTGAGTTGGAAAAGAGATTTAAATAATTTAGAAATTATTTAATATTTGAGACTATAGGATAGGAGAATAACCATTAAATATTAGATATTTAATTGTTCGGAGGAGATAATTAAATATTAGATATTTAATTGTTCGGAGGAGATAATTAAATATTAGATATTTAATTAACTTAGTTAAAGGAATAATTAAATATTAGATATTTAATTATTTTAGAAGAATAGAATAGATGAATTAATTAATGAAATATTTCAATTAAATTAATTAATAGAAAGACACAAAAATGAATTAAATAAATTAATCTTTTCAAACTATTTAATAGAAGAATAATCATTAAATAAATATAAAATATTTATTTAATTGCTCATAGCCATTTTTATGTGTATACAATATATATGTATATGTGTGTATATATTTATTTATATATATACACATTTAAATGTATAAGATTTGTATTTTTGTAAGGTGCAAATGTGGACATCGAAATGTATTTATGTGTAATAAAGGAAACAAAATTTCGTATTTAAAATTGCAATGATTTTGCTTTATAAACATCACATAGCATACAAATTTCCCACACATATATTTCTATTGTGCAATACAGTAATAATTTAAATTTTTTGTAATATATAAATACACACACACACACACATAATATGTTTATGTGGACAAACAAAGGGGTTAAACATTTAATTTGCAAGTAGATCTAACCTGTGCTTGAATGAGGAAATGAGATATGTGCGCAAAGAGCCCTTGGAAAAATATGAAAACCATATAAAATTAAAACTTATAGATGAAAATAACTACACACAACTTGGATTTTGTTCTATTGAAGTTTTCCTCTCAATCTCTTAAGGGGATCGTGTTATGGTGGTATAGTTCCTTGCCTGATTATTCCATGAAATTTTTTGATCAACTCATGGATGCATTTCTCACAATATTTTAAGAAAACATTGGTAGCAAGGTCACTCTAGCTGACTTATTCACTATGAGCAAAAACCAAATGAGAGGGTTACAAATATTATCTCATTATTAGTCTTCCTCTACTAAGATCCCCTTTGCCTTGCCAGATAGTGATTTATAGAGGATTCTCATTGGAAATATGCGATCTGCATTAAGGGAGAAGCTATCTCTTGTTATTCAGATTTTACCAATCTTTGTTTCATACTCATTGACTATCAACATAAATCAATTCAATTCAAAGAATCTTCTTCGAACTCTCATGTTAATTCTTTTCGAGGTGTTTCTTGTTTAGGAGAGTCTAGAAGGAACAAATTTGTTGTGAATGTCATCACTATGCCTCAAGCAATGGAGAGTTCTACATAAGAGCCACAACAAAATAAAACTTTACTAAAATGTCTGATTCCTATCTAAGTATATTTGAAGAAATTCTAAAGGAAAATTTCCTAAAATTAGATCACGGAGTGTAATATAAAACATTGATGCAAAAAATATTTGATGTAAATTAGATCACAGAGTGTGAATCTACAAACCTAAATTTGTAGGAGAAAGAGGGCAACACTTTTACTTATTAAATTGAGACATTTCACCATTCTAAGTGGTACATTACTTTTTCGATTGGCCTGCATTTTTCTTCGTCATTAACCATGCGATGAACCTATTGAATTTACCATTGACCTGTTAAAGACAAGCATTTACTTGGTTTTGTCTACAAAGATTAGCTCTTGTTGCATTCTTTCATCAAATTCATGCTTCTCTATTTTGGAAAGTTACATACATTTTGCAATCTAGCCCTGCATTCATGGCATCATCCTCCTTATCTACTTAGCAAAGACTGATTACATCTCCTAAACTATATGATGCATTCATTAGCCACCGAGGCCATGTCATCAAAGACACCCTTGCTATACATCTTTATAAACTTCTTCAAGAAAGAGGGTGTCATGCATTCCTAGACCATGAAAAGATACAAGGGGGAGACTCTATCCCTTTTGCAATTCACAATGGCATATGCTCATCTGTGGTTCAAATAGGATTTTTTTCAAAAACATATGCATAGTCGTCATGGTGTTTAGATGACCTGGTTCTTATATTACAACAAATTAATGCCCTATTTATTCCTATCTTCTATGATGTCCAACCCTGAGAGATACGCCACGTCGAGAATGACAAGTCACAATATGCTACAACGTTTTGTGATTATCAAAGGAAACACATAAATATTAATAAGCTTGATGAATGGAAAAGCGCCCTCGAATATGCTTCAATCATATCTGGTTATGAAGAAATAGAGCATAAAGAGTAAGTTTACCACTATCTAATTCGTATTGTTTACGATTCATCATGTTTTCCCTTTTTATCTAGTACATGGCCCAATAGAATGAATTTGTAAAGAGATTCTCAGTTTTTGGCTCTCAACAATTTGTGTGAAAAGATTATGTGTCGTGTGCTGCAAGAAATGGAAAAAAGGATATCGTTACATGTTGCAAAATATCTAGTTGGACTTGCTGAGAAAGTTCAAGATTTCAAAGATTCTTTATCGGAGGCAGCGAAGGAGAAGGGAACAATAGTAGGGATCTTTGGTCTAGGAGGGGCTGGGAAGACTACCATGGCGAAAGAATTGTTCAATAGTAAGCATCGAGGCTATAATGCATCATACTTTCTCTTTGATGTGAGAGAATCACACACCAATAGTGATTTGTGGTCCTTGCAAATCCAACTCTTGGATGATCTCTTCAAAGAAAAACAAGCATTTAGGAATGGGGATGATGGTATAGCACGCTTGAAGCATCGTTTGGGAAGGGAAAGGCATTTACATTTTATTCTTGTTCATGATGATATTGACCATTGTTGGGATTAAGGTGTCTCAACCTTAGAGTCCAAACATGCTAATTTAATTATTATTTTTATTTTTCATTCCACTTTGGAAGTCCTAATATTTTTTGGGAACTAGTGTCTTAAGTTGCCGTGTTGAGATTATGATAAAATTTCCTATTATGATTATGGTGGTTTCTAGTTCGGTGGAAGAGTCATGGAGAGTTATATATTGGTTGTTTGTATTTATAATTTGAGTTCACTTTTCACAAGTCATGTGAGGTAAGGAAGGTACCTATTTGGTCATGGTAATTTCTATGTTGTACTTACATTGCATTTGGCAAAATGACGGTTATGGAAGAGATAGCTGTTGTTCCTTTGAAAGTTGCGATGTTCAATATGTCATTGGACTAGCAAGATGTTGCTTGTGACACACCTTACCTCTTTTTCTTTGGAGTTGGTTTTGGAAACCATGTGCACATACCACTTTGTGATGAGCTCTATAAATATGTTGATGCCTTAGTGGTTTTGGTGATGAGACAAGTTGAAGGTGTTGTTATACTGTAGGAATTATTCTCGAAATCTCTATTGTAGCACCTCCTAAAGAGAATTGGCTCTGTACATTGTATTGTAACTATTATTTCTATTGAATAATACAATTGAGTCTGGCTTTTGAAGTGTGGGTTTTTCCCGAAAGGGTTTTCCCATGTAAATTTTGTGTTGTGGTTTTATTTGTGAAATCTAGTTTTATACGTGTTTATCTAATTTTGCTATTGTTTAAAAGTTTGTAAGAAATTTTTACATAACCTCTCCTATTAGATTTAGCATTTGGAAGCATTATTATGTACTTAGGCTTTCTTTCAATTGGTATCAGAGCCTAGTTAACTTTGTTATTATTGTTGGGTTGACAGGTCTTTGCAATGGAAGATTTTATAACTTTTTTGCAAGTTAGATATGACAAGCGCATCCAACGGAATAGAGATGGATAAATTCAATGGAAGCAATTTTGAGTTGTAGAAATTCAAAATGGAGGACATGCTCATGGATAGAGATCTATGGGCTGCGGTTTCCTTGAGAAAACCCTAAAATACACCTCAGGATGAATGGGATAAAATGGATAAAAAAGCCAAGGGTTTGATAAGACTCTGTTTCGCTGGTTTGGTGCTCCTGAATGTCTATGAGGAGAAGACAACACCTGCACTTTGGAAGAAGAGTGGTGATATTTATCAAGGGAAATCATTGGTAAATAAGTTATTCCTAAGAAAGAAGTTGTATTCTTTGACGACGGAGGAAGGAGAATCCTTTGTAGATCACCTGAATGCATTCAACATACTGGTTGCTCAAATTATTTCTACTGGTGATAAGATTGATGATCAAGACAAATGCATGCTTTTGTTACATTCTTTGTCAGACTTGTGGGATCACCTTGTGATGGACATTGGAAGCACAAGAACCACTTTCAAGAAGGAGGATGTGGTTTCTTCATTGCTATTTGAAGAGATGCGAAGAAATACTTCTAAGATGACTAAGGAGGCCATGGTTGCTCACGGCAGATCGAATGATAAAGGCAAGAAAAAGGACAAGAAGGATAAATCATAGTCTTCGTGGAGATCTACGTCTCTTGGCAAAAAGTCTAAGGTGAAATGTTGGAACTATGGAAAATCCGGTCATTTCCAGAAAGATTGCAAAGAGGAGAAGAAAAAGAAAAACAAGAATTCCTTAGATTCTGATTTCGATAAATCCTCTCAAGATGTGGTGGATGATTTTTTCGTTGCCTTGGCAACCCATGCATCAGAAGATGTATGGTCGATTGATTCAGGTGCTTCTTTCCACATGACCTCTCACAAATATTGGTTTTCAAAATATGAAGTATGATGGTGGGAAGGTGTACTTGGGTGACGATTCTCACCTGAAGCCTATTAGCTGTTGAAGAGTCAAGATTTGATTCCTCGATGGTAGAGTGAAGGGGATTGATGGTGTATTGCATATCCCTAGTTGGGTAAGAAACCTCCCTTCAGTTAGCAAGTTGACCGATGTGGGAGTGTAGGTTGCTTTCTCGCAAGGTAGATGTAAGATGACCAGAGGTTCTATGGTGCTTGCTAAGGGTGTTCGGATTGGCACCTTGTATAAGATGGATGCATGCACAGTTCAGTACAATAGTGCTTCTGTGAAGTCCAAGAAAAGAGATTTGGATTCATCATCCTCACCGTTAGATCAAGTAGAAAAGAAGATTGTTGTTTCAACATCTTATGGTCGTGCTTTCTTGGTACCTAAGGGTGCTAATGCTTTGAAGATGAAGCTCCCAGCTAAGAAGACAATGTTGAGGCATCAATGACTTGGCCACATAGGTAAAAAGGGCTTACGAGCCTTGAAAAATAAGATCCTTGTTGAATTTATTGATGATTGTAATCTCAAGTTTGAATTTTACAAATATTATGTAACTGGAAAACAACACCGTGTTTCTTTTTATTCCAGTTCTGATAAGTCTTCTGGGGTTTTGGACTATGTTCTTTCTGATGTTTTTGGTCTAGTTAATGTGCCTTCGTTAAATAGATATGTGTACTTTGTTTCTTTTATAGATGACAATTCTAAAAAGACATTTGTTTATTTCCTCAGAAGTAAATCTGAAGTTTTTAGTCAGTTTAAGGAGTTTAAGTCCTTGGTTGAAAATCAGATTGGTAGAAAAATTAAGTGTTTGAGGATGGATAACGGTGGTGAGTTTTGCTATGTTGAGTTTGATAGGTTCTGTAAGAACCACGAGATTGAAAGACATAAGACAACTCCATATACACCACAACAAAATGGAGTTGCAGAGAGGATGAACACAACGTTGATGGAGAGGGCTAGGAGTATGCTAAGTGGTTTTGGCCTTGAACAAGTTTTTTGGGCTAAGGCAGTAGCTATTGCATGTTATTTGATTAACAGATGTCCTACTTCAACGCTTGTTGAAAAGACCCCCTATGGAGGCATGGTCTGGTAAAAATCCCCCATTGAGACATCTCAGAGTCTTTGGGTGTGAGGCATATGCTCATGTGCCTAGTGAAAAAGATCTAAATTGGAGAACAAGGTGGTTAAATGTATCTTCATCGGCTATGGTGTTAGTGTGAAAGGGTACAAGCTTTGGGATCTAGTTGTAGAGAAGGTGCTCTATAGGAGAAGTTTTATCTTCCATGAGCTGAAACCTTCCACACTAGATTTGTAGCCAGAGAAGGAAGAGAAACAAAAGAAGGAGTTATTTCAGATTCCACCCACTCCTCATAGAGTTGAACTATGTACTCCTATGTGATGTAATAATGAGGGGATCTCTAGTACCTCAAAGAGTTCAAAAGAGGAACAAGATCTTCAACCTTAGTGTTTGAGGAGGTCTACGCATGAAATGCGACAACTTGATAGATATGGTTATTCACTTGAAAGGTTTAGATATTATATATTGGATTCCAGTTGTGTTTATGCTTTGATTACTAACATTGATGATCCTAGGACTATTAGAGAGGCTATGGGAATGCGCAATACAGATTCCTATATGGAAGCCATGAATGAAGAGATGGCTGCATAGAAGAAGAATGCTACATGGGATCTGGTACCTTTTCCTGAAGGACAGAAACCCGTTGGTTATAAATGGGTGTTCAAGAAGAAACTTGGCCCAAATGACAGTGTTGATAAGTACAAGGCACTGTTAGTCATGAAGGGATATTCCCAAGTGGAGGGAATTGATTATGGTGAGATATTGTCTCCTGTAGCTAAGTTGACCTTGATTAGGCTTTTGTTATCACTCACAACAACTTATGATTTGGAACTCAAGCAGATGGATGTGAAGACAACTTTCCTTCATGGTGACTTGGAGGAGGAAATTTACATGTCACAACTAGATAACTTTATGGAGAAATGTAAAGAGAATTTGGTATGAAAGTTGAAGAATTCTCTTTATGGTCTTAAGCAGTCTCCTAGAATGTGGTACCAAAAATTTGACACCTATGTGTTGTCATTGGGATTTATGATATCTAAATCCGACCATTGTGTTTATTATAAAGCTGAAAATGGTCACTTTCTCATTATTTTCCTATATATGGGTGATGTGTTGTTTATTGGGGATGGGAAGAGAATGTTTTCAGATTTGAAGTCTCAGTTGTTAGCAAAGTTTAAGATGAAAGATCTAGGTGCATCTAGGTACAATTTGGGAATGGAGATCAAAAGGGATAGAACTCACAAAAAGATTTGGGTGAGGCAGAGAAAGTATGTGAACTCTATGTTGGAGAGATTCAACATGATAGATTGCAAACAGTTAGTTGTTCTAGTGTTACAAAGGGACAAAATTTTTTGTGGAAGACTGTCCAAAGTCTCCTATTGAGATCGAGGACATGACCAGATTTCCTTATGCAAGTGTTGTTGGTAGCCTAATGTATGCTATGGTTTCAACAAGGCCAGATATTGCACAAGCAGTGGGAGTCCGTAGTCGGTTTATGGCTAATCTTGAATGAGTGCATTGGGATGTGGTGAAGAGAGTGTTCAGATATTTGCGAGGTACTTCTGAGTATTCCTTGTGTTTCCATGGTAATCCTACTAGACCTTGACATATCTTGAGTATCCGTGGACATGTTGACTAATTGGGCAGGTGACATCGACAACAGAATTTCCACCAGTGGATATGTGTTCATGTTATTTGGTGGTGCAATGAGTTGGATGAGCAAGTGGCAAGTTGTAGTCGATTTTTCTACAATTGAAGTAGAGTACATGGAAGCTACACATGCTTGTAAGGAATCCAGTTGGCTTAAGAGATTGTGCTCGGATATTGGTTTTGATGTAGGACATATTACTATCTATTGTTACAACCAGAGTGCTATTTGTTGAGCAAAAAACCCTCTTTTCCATGCCAAAACAAAGCATACTAATGTACAGTTTCATTTTGTTAGTGATATGGTGGAAGTTGGAAAGGTGAAGTTAGAGAAAATTGAAACTTTGGTGAATGTTGCAAATGCACTGACAAATCCAATGAGAACTAAGAAGTTTATATTGTGTGTTAGTTCTATTGGCCTTGGGGCCTTGAGCAGTTGATAGAGTGTTTTGACTCTTGACAGGTCTTCGACAAGTGGGAGAATGTCGGGATTAAGGTATCTCAACCTTAGAGTCCAAACATGCTAATTTAATTATTTGTTTTATTTTTCATTCCACTTTGGAAGTCCTAATATTTTTTGGGAACTAGTCTCATAAGTTTCTATGTTGAGATTATGATAAAATTTCCTATTATGATTATGGTGGTTTCTAGTTTGGTGGAGGAGTCATGGAGAGTTATATATTGGTTGTTTATATTTATGAATTGAGTTTACTTTTGAAAAGTTGTGTGAGGTAAGGAAGGCACCTATTTAGTCATGGTAATTTTTTATGTTGTACTTACATTGCATTTGGCAAGATGACGGTTATGAAAGAGATTGGTGTTGTTGTTTCAGAAGTTGCTATGTATAACATGTCATTGGATTAGCAAGATGTTGCTTGTGACACAACTTACCTCTTGTTATTTGGAGTTGGTTTTAGAAACCATGTGCACGTACCACTTTGTGATGAGCTCTATCAATATGTTGATTCCTTAGTGGTTTTTGTGACGAGACAAGTTGAAGGCATTGTTATGTTGCTGAAATTATTTTCAAAATCTGTATTGTAGTTACTCTTGAAGAGAATTGGCTCCGTACATTGTATTGTAACTATTATTGTTACTAAATAATATAATTGAGTTTGGCTTTCAGAGCGTGGGTTTTTCCCAAAAGAGTTTTCCCATGTAAATTTGGTGTTGTGGTATTATTTGTGAAATCTAGTTTTATATGTGTTTATCTAATTTTGCAATTGTTTAAAAGTTTTTAAGAAATTTCTGTGTCACCTCTCGTGTTAGAGTTAGAATTTGGAAGCAGTATTCTGCACTTAGGCTTCCTTTCAATTGGTATCATATCCTAGCCATCTTTGTTATTGTTGTTGGGTTGACAAGTTTTTTGTGCTGATCTAGTTTTAGTCAGAGTTTTGCAGTGGAATATTTCATAACTTTGTTGCAGGTTAGATATGGCAAGAACATCCAACATAATAGAGATGGATAAATTTATTGGTAGCAATTTTGAATTGTGGAAACTCAAAATGGAGGAAATGCTCATGGATAGAAATCTATGGGCTGCGGTTTCCTCAATAAAACTCCAAAATACACAACAAGATGAATGGGATAAAATGGATCAGAAAGCCAAGGGTTTGATAAGACTCTATCTAGCTAGTTCAGTGCTCCTGAATATCCACGCGCAAAAGACTGTAGCTGCACTTTGGAAGAATCCTGGTGATATTTATCAAGGGAAATCCTTGGTAAATAAGTTATTCCTGAGAAAGAAGCTGTATTCTCTGAGGATGGAGGAAGGAGAATCCATTGCAAATCACCTGAATGCATTCAACATGCTGGTTGCTCAAATTATTTCTACTAGTGATAAGATTGATGATCAAGACAAATGTATGCTTATGTTATCTTCTTTATCAGACTCATGGGATGACCTTGTGATGGCCATTGGAAGCACAACAAACACTTTCAAGATGAAGGATGTGGTTTCCTCATTGCTATCTGAAGAGACGTGAAGAAAGACTTCGAAGATGGCTAAGGAGTCCCTGGTTGCTTATGGTAGATCAAAGGATAAAGGAAAGAAAAAGGACAGGAAGGGTAAATCATATTCTTTGGGGAGATCTAAGTCTCCTGGTAAAAATTCTAAGGAAAAATGTTGGAACTGCGGCAAATCCGGTTATTTTTAGAAAGATTGTAAAGAGGAGAAGAAAAAGAAAAACAAGAATTCCTCTAATTTTGATTCCGAGAAATCCTCTCAAGATGACGTGGATGATTTTGTTGTTGCCTAGGCAACCCATGCATCAAAATATGTATGCTTGATTGACTCAGGTGCTTCTTTCCACATGACCTCTCACTGAGATTGGTTTTAAAATATGAAGACTATGATGGTGGGAAGGTGTACATGGGTGAAAATTCTCACCTGAAGGTTGTTGGTTGTTGAAGAGTTAAGATTTGATTCCTTGATGGTATAGTGAAGGGGATTGATGGTGTATCGCATATCCCTAGTTGGGCATGAAACCTCCTTTCAGTCAACAAGCTGAGAGATGTGGGAGTGTAGGTTGTTTTCTCGCAAGGTGGATGTAAGATGACCAAAGGTTCTATGGTGCTTGCTAAGGGTGGTTGGATTTGAACCTTGTATAAGATGGATGCATGCATGGTTTAGTGCAATAGTGCTTCTATGAAGTCCAAGAAAAAGGCTTTGGATTCTTCATCCTCACCGTCAGATCAAGCAGAAAAGAAGACTGTTGTTTCAACATCTGATGGTCATGCCGTCTTTGTAGCTAAGGGTGCTAATGCTTTGGAGATGAAGCTCCCAGTTGAGAAGACAATATTGTGGCACCAAAGACTTGGTCACATAGGTGAAAAGAGCTTACGAGACTTGAAAAATAAGAGCCTTGTTGAAGGCCTTGATGATTGTAATCTTGAGGTTGACTTTTGTGAACATTGTGTATATGGAAAACAACCCCATGTTTCTTTTTATTCCAGTTCTCATTTGTCTTTTAGGGTTTTGGACTATGTTCATTCTGATGTTTTTGGTCTAGTTAACGTGCCTTCATTAAATAGATCTGTGTACTTTATTTCTTTCATAGATGATTATTATAGAAGGATATTTGTTCATTTCCTCAAAAGTAAATTTGAAGTTTTCAGTCAGTTTAAGGAATTTAAGTCCTTGGTTGAAAATCAGAAGGGTAGAAAAATTAAGTGTTTGAGGATGGATAACAGTGGTTGGTTTTGTTCTTCTGAGTTTGATAGGTTCTGTAAGTACCATGAGATTAAAGACATAAAACAACTCCATATACACCACAACAAAATGGAGTTGCGGAGAGGATGAACATAACGCTGATGGAGAGGGCTAGTAGTATGCCAAGTAATGCTGACCTTGAACTGAAATTTTGGGCTGAGGGGATAACTACTGCATGTCATTTGATTAACAGAACTCCTACTTCGGTGCTTGTTGAAAAGACCCCTATGGAGGCATGGTTTGGTAAAAAATCCCTCATTGGGACATCTTAGTGTCTTTGGCCATGATGCATATGCTCATGTAAGTAGTGAAAATAGATCTAAATTGGAGAACAAGGCGATTTATTGTATCTTCATCGACTATGGTGTTGGTGTGAAAGGGTACAAGATTTGGGATCTGGTGCAGGAGCACCCCTTCAAGATGATAAATCAGGCTCAGAGGAGGAAGGATAAGGTATCAAACATTTCTGTAGGATGTTTTACATGTGTTTCAATCATGCATTGTGTGTTTGTAATAAAAGACCCCATCTTGTGAGCCAAACTCCTATTTTGGCATCTTAATAAGCCAATTAGGAATTTTGGACAAAAAGGAATCAAGAGTGTGTAGGACATAGTTATCCTATTAGTTTTAGTGCTTCTAGGGTGTTTTAGGAGGGGTTAGTCTTGACCCAAGGCATTGGGAGGCGAGAGATGACATTTTGACAACTTTGGCAAAAGTTGTCATAAGCAACTTTTATGCACTTTTTGCATTTTGGTTTTGTTTGAAATCCTCCAATGGCTCTAACCTCACACCTTGTGGATCCAATTCCCAAGGTTATACTATACGGAGGAAAGATTTGATGATTGCAAACTAATGAAATTCTGAGTTTTTCCTGCAATTTTGGAGTTTTGGTACAAAGTATGGCATTGTACGGATTGGGATCAATTCCCAATGATGTGAATTGGTTAGAGTAAAGAGTTACCTTTTATTTGGTTTTGGTTTGAGGTTCAGATTGTGTGTTTTGCTCCTATTATTCCAATTTTACTATAGGTGCCCAGAAAATAAGGGTTTACCTAGGGTTTTACACCTCCATGGCCATAACTTGCAATTTATCAATATGAGATTCATGGGATTGGGTGAAATGCAAGTATGGACAATTTATTCTAATATTCCAAAATAATTTTGTAGGGGGAGCAAGGGAGGTGTGTGTTTGAACCGACCCTAGGTAGACATCTCTATGTGGCTACCTAGTCCTTAAACAACAAAGTTACCCTTGAATACAAATGGAGATGATTCCAGGCATGTAACCCTAGAATCCATGATGGTTTATGGTTCCCCACATTCTCATGGGGTTATTATTGTATGGGTTTCTCATTTGGACATAGATGCTTCACAAAGGGAGACCTAATTAGCCCTTTAGGACAGTTAACCTTCTACCGGTTCAGACCTTTGTTTATCAGAACTTGACCCTTCCTTTTGAGGAATTGAATAAGGCCCAAAAGGGTATTTGAATCTATGATTTTTTTTCTAGGGTGTTTGGAAAAGTCTTGACTTAAGGTCCCTTTACCCGTTTCAAAGGGCTACTAGCAAATAGGCCTCATTGTGAAGGGGCTATAGGGAATGGGGTTGAATCCTTACAACCAATGTTTGATCTGGTCTAGGTGATTCATATTTGACCCAAAATAGGTGTGCTAATGGTCAGTAACCCTTGGAGGTTTCAAAGTGTATGTTGGAGTAAATTATCCAAGTTGAGTAAGTATGAGTCTTGAAGATTGTGAGATGTTGAACTAAGGTTATAGAGCCTTGCCTTAATAGGATCCTATTGTTACTTTGAGGGGTCAGTGTCATACACCTTGGAGTGTTTGGTAGGATACAAGGAGGGCTCTGCATCAAGCGGTATTAGAGATAGTAATGACTTTGGTAAGGAGATAGAGAATTGAGAAATGACAGATGGACAAGAAGAAGAAGTCCCTAGAGGACCGATCACCAACATAGAATTGAAAAATATTGTGAGAGAGAAGGCCACTACTTGCAAAGCAATGTAGAGGGCACTAGAGAGGTTGAGAGGTGGAGTAGATGGGAAGGAAGATGGAGGCACTGGTAGTGGTGAAGAAGGGGATGAAGATGAGATCCCTATGCCGAAGGAAGAGGCGATTCCTCCTGACTAGAGGCACTTCCTTAATTCCCTCAAATCCATGGAGAAGAGAACCATGGAGCAAAAGATTGATTTTCCAACCTTCACTGGGAAGATGGAACCATATGTTGTGGTAGATTGGATAGACTCCCTGTCTAGTTTCTTTGAATGTGAAGACATTCCAGGACACCAGAAGGTGAAAATTGCTAAGTCCAAGTTGAAGGGAGCCGCCCTAACTTGGTGGAACTTTTTCCAAGAGGAAAGAAAGAAGGACAACAAACCCAAGGTTGTTTCTTGGAAGATGATGGTTGCCTTAATAAAGGAGGCCTATGTACCCAAAGATTATGAAATTCAACTCTATAAGAGGAGACAAAATCTCAAGCAGAAGGAGATGGATGTGAACTCTTACACTGAGGAGTTCCAAAGGCTATGTATGAAGTCTAAGACAAAGGAGGAAGAGAATGAGAAACTTGCCCGGTACCTAAATGGATTAAGGTACAACATTCAAGAGGAACTAAACCTTCCTAGCCTAAATACCATTGGTAAATGCCATCAACTTTCCATCAAGGTGGAAGAGAAGATCAAAAGGAGACAAGAGCAGAACAATAAAGGAAGAGGAAGACAATAGAGGGGTGAAGAAATTTTTTCATAAGTAAGGGAAATGGTTTTGGAAACCAAAGTGAAACCAGTCAAGAAGGCACTAATGGAGATAGTAGTTCCAATAACAATGGAGGATACAATCAAAGAGGTAACTTCATAGGAAGAAGACCACCATTTAGGGGAAGATCTTAAGGCAGAGGTCCAATCAGATGTTATAACTACAATCAAGAAGGACACATGGCCAACAGATGCCCTGATAAACCTACTAGTTCCATGGGGGAGAGGAGAAGTAACTTGGTTTTAGAAGTTGATTGCCAAAGTGTGGCAAGTGCAAATACATACCAAAGTGTCAATACCCCTGATAGTTATGCCTACCCTGAAAGAGGTGAAGCTTTGATAATTAGAAGAGCAGTAACTACCATGAAGATGATTGACAAAGAACCCCCACAGAGAAAGTCTCTATTTAAGACCACTTGCAAAGCACGTGGAAAGGTATGCAAGGTTCTAGTAGTTTCTGATTCAATTGAAAACTTTGTGTCTCTAGAAATGGCGGAGAAACTAAAGTTGAGGAGACTATCTCACCCTTTCCCCTACAAGGTCTCATGGCTCACCCAAGGACAACAAGCTATTGTGGAAGAGCAGGCTTGCGTAGAATTCCAAATTGGGACTTATAAGGATAGATTGTTGTTTGATATTGCAAAGATGGATGCTTGCCATCTCCTATTTGGGAGACCATTGCAATTTTATTTGAAGGCACAACATGATTGTGCTAGGAACACATATTCCATCACCAAATATGGTAAGATGATTGAGTTGTTACCTTTTATGGAGAATGAGGAGGAAACCAAACCAAAGCAGACCAAGGTGTTGGTGTTAGGAGGGAAGCAATTCATGAAGAACATGATAGATGAAGGCATTGTTTGTTATGCCCTTATTCCTAGTCCAACGATAACAAAGGCGAAGAAGTCTGAAGACAAGAAAGAAGATAGATTGAGGTTGGTTGACCCTGTAGTGCAACAACTACTAAACAAATACAAGGGTGTCATCTCTAATGGCATGCCAAGGTCACTACCTCCCATGAGGGATATAAACCATTGCATAGATCTTATACCTGGATCCACCTTGCCTAATAAAGTAGCATACAAGCTCACACTAGATCAGAATGTTGAGATGGCAAAATAGGTTGAAGAGTTGTTGGAGTCCAGACTGATTGGCAAAAGTTTGAGCCCATGTACAGTCCTTGCAGTCTTGGCACCCAAAAAGGAAGGCACTTGGAGGTTTTGTACCGAATCAAGGGCTATCAACAAAATTACTATCAGGTATAGATTCCCAATGCCTAGGATTGAAGATTTATTAGATTGTTTGGGGGGGTGCTAGATATTTACAAAAGTTGACTTGAAGAGTGGCTATCATCAAATTTGGATTAGGCCGGGAGATGAGTGGAAGAAAGCATTTAAAACAAATGAGGGGTGGTATGATTGGAAGGTCATGCCCTTTGTCTTATCCAATGCACCTAGTACCTTTATGAGGCAGATGAATAAAGTCTTGAGGGATTTCATAGGAAAATTTGTCATAGTCTACCTAGATGACATTCTAGTTTTCTGTCAAACCAAAGAAGAACACCTAAAACATGTAAACTTGGTCCTAAGAAGATTATATGAAGATCAATTAATGATCAATTTGGAAAAGTGTTTCTTTATGCAAGAATAGATAATTTACTTGGGATTTATAATCTCATATGGTGAGTTGAAAATGGATCAAGAAAAGGTGAGTGCCATATTGTCTTGGCCTACGCCTAGAACAATGAATGATGTTAGAAGATTTCATGGCTAAGCCACATTTTATAGGAAGTTTATAAGAGGCTTTAGCCATATTTGTGCTCCTATGATTGATACCATAAAGGGAGGAAAAAAGTGCAGGTTCAGTTGGACAGAAGAGGCAGATGACTCCTTTGAAACATTGAAGAGAAAAGTTGCATAGTAGTCGGTCCTTGCTCTACCTGATTTCAACAAGATCTTCCAAATGGAGTGTGATGCAAGACAAATGGATATTGGGGCAGTGCTCAGTCAAGAGGGAAGTCCTATTGACTTCTTTAGTGAGAAGTTAAATGAGGAAAAGAGAAGGTATTCATCCTATGACCTAGAGATGTATGCTCTAGTACAATCCTTGAAGAAGTGGAGACACTACTTGCTACAAAAATAATTCATAGTCTTCAAAGACAATCAGGTCCTTAGCTTTATAAATAGTCAAGAAAATTTGAATCATAGGCATATGAAGTGGGTAGAGACCCTACAAGCCTTCACTTTCATTCTTAAGCACAATAAAGGGGTCAAAAATAAGGTGGTAGATGCTTTGAGCAGAAGAGTCCTAACTGCAAATTAGATCCAGTTGGAGAGTGTTGGAATAGACTCCTTGAAAGCCATGTATGAGGATGATGAAGACTTTGGAGAGATCTATAAGGTATGTGCTTCATTTTATGAGCAGTTTCATGTTGATTTGTATGAATTTTTTATTCAAGATGGATTGTTGTTTAAGGGTGCACAACTATGCATACCCAAATTCTCTATGAGACTAAATATAATTAAGGAGAAGAATTGTGGAGCAATGGAAGGACACTTTGGCCTTGACAAGACACTAGATTTGGTGAAGAGGCACTACTTTTGGCCCAAACTACAGACAAATGTCAGGAGATTTGTGGAGACATGTGTGATATGCGAAAAGGTAAAGGGAAAGTCCACAAATGCAGGCCTATACCAGCCTTTACCCATCCTTTCAAGACCATGGGAAAGCATGAGTATGGATTTTGTTTTAGGATTGCCTAGGACAAGGAAATGATATGATAGTGTTTTTGTAGTGGTGGATAGGTTTAGTAAAATGGTACATTTCTTGCCATGTAAAACCACTTGTGATGCTTCTTATGTTGCAAACTTGTTCTTCAAGGAGATTGTCCGGATACATGGTTTATTGGACACTTCTGGAGGACCATTTGGAAGAAGCTTGGTACAAATCTATCATTCTCCTCAGCCTACCATCCCCAAACAGATGGCCAAACTGAAGTTGTAAACAGGTCATTGGGAAATCTGCTAAGGTATTTGACTAGACAACATGGAGCAAGATGGGATAGCATATTATCTCAGGTAGAATTCTCCTATAATGATACAAAGAATAGGAGTACCAGTAAGTCACCCTTCTAGGTTGTATATGGCATCCACCCAAGGGGTGTGATGGAGTTAAGAGAACTACCTCTAGGAGAAGTCATTAGTGCAAATGGGGAAACCTTTGCTACCACCACAAGGGAGATCCATGACCAAGTTAAAAATCACCTTAAAAAATCTACAGAAAGATATAAAGCTCATGCTGACAAAAAGAAGAGGGATGTTCAATTTGATTTGGGGGACTTGGTGTGGGTTCACTTTAAGAAGGAAAGACTTTCAAAAGACATATATACAAAGCTTATGTAAAAAAAGATTAGACCCTGTCAAATATTGAAAAAATGTGGTCAAAATGCTTATGAACTTCAACTCCCACTTGATCTTGGTTTGTCACCTATCTTTAATGTATGTGACTTAACTCTTTATAAATGTAGTGTTGATGCAGGAGGAGACACAATTCAGGTAATGGTAGATGATGACATTCCCAAACATGAACCACCAAAGTTGCATAAGGTTTTAGAAGCCAAGGTTGCAAAGCGAAGAAGGAAAAAAGTTTACATGGAGTATTTGGTGGCTTAGAAGGGACAACTTGATTTTGAAGTAGTCTGGATGATAGAACAACAAATCAAAGACCATGGTGTAGACCTACAGGCTCTCATCTCAAGTGGACTTGAGATTTCTTCTTTCGGGGAGTATGGTGCAGGAGCACTCCTTCAAGATGATAAATCAGGCTTAGAGGAGGAAGGATAAGGAATGAAACATGTCTTTAGGATGTTTTACATGTGCTTAAATCATGCATTGTGTGTTTGTAATAAAAGACCCCATCTTGTGAGCCAAACTCTTATTTTGGCATCTTAATAAGCCAATTAGAACTTTTGGACAAAAGGGGATCAAGAGTGTGTAGGAAATAGTTATCATAGTAGTTTTAGTGCTTCTAGGGTGTTTTAGGAGGGGTTAGTATTGACCCAAGGCATTAGGAGGTGAGAGATGACATTTTGACAACTTTGGCAAAAGTTGTCAAAAGTTGTCATAAGCAACTTTTACGCACTTTTTGCATTTTTGTTTTGTTTTAACTCCTCCAATGGCTCTAACCTCTTGTTTTTGGTTGAGAGAAGTTATAGAGTTGTATATAAACCTTGTGTATCAAATTCCCAAGGTTAGACTGTACGGAGGAAAGATTTGATGACTGTAAACTAATGAAATTCTGAGTTTTTCCTGCAATTATGGAGTTTTGGTACAAAGTATGACATTGTATAGATTGAGATCAATTCCCAATGATGTGAATTGGTTAGAGTAGAGAGTTACCTTTGATTTGGTTTTTGTTTGAGGTTCATATCATGTGTTTTTCTCATGTTATTCCAATTTTACTGTAGGTGCCCAAAAACTAGGGTTTACCTAGGGTTTTACTCCTCCATGGCCATAACTTGCAATTTATCAATCTGAGATTCATGGGATTGGGTGAAATGCAAGTATGTCTAGTTTATTCTAAGATTCCAAAATCATTTTGTAGGGGGAGCAAGGGAGGTGTGTGTTTGAACCGACCCTAGGTAGACATCTCTATGTGGCTACCTAGTCCTTAAACATCAAAGTTACCCTTGAATGCAAATGGTGATGATTCTAGGCATGCAACCCTAGATTCCATGATGGTTTATGTTTCCCCACATGCTCATGGGGTTATTATTGTATGGGTTTCTCATTTGGACATAGATGCTTCACAAAGGGAGACCTAATTAACCCTTTAGGACAGTTAACCTTCTACTAGTTCAAACCTTTGTTTGTCAGACCTTGACCCTTCCTTTTGAGGAATTGAATAAGGCCCAAAAGGGTATTTGAATATATGGTTTATTTTCTAGGGCTGTTTGTAAAATTATGGACTTAAGGTCCCTTTACCCGTTTTAAAGGGCTACTAGAAAATATGCCTAATTGTGAAGGGGCTATAGGGAATGGGGTTGAATCCTTACAACCAATGTTTGATCTGGTCTAGGTGAGTCATTTTTGACCAGAAACAAGTGTGCTAATGGTTAGTAACCCTTGGAGGTTTCAAAGTGTATGTTGGAGTAAATTATCCAAGTTGAGTAAGTATGAGTCTTGGAGATTGTGAAATGTTGAACTAAGGTTGTAGAGCCTTTCCTTGATAGGATCCTATTGTTACTTTGATGGGTCAGTGTCATACACCTTGGAGTGTTTGGTAGGATACAAGGAGGGCTCTGCATTAGGATCTAGTTGTAGAGAAGGTTCTCTATAGCAGAAGTGTTATCTTCCGTGAGTTTAAACCTTCCAAACTAGATTTGCAGCCAAAGAAGGAAGAGAAACAAAAGGAGATAGTTCAGATTCCACCCACTCCTGAGATAGTTGAACTACATACTCTTGCAGGACCTGATAATGATGGGAGCTCTAGTAGCTCAGAGAGTTCAAAAGAGGAACAAGATCTTCAACCTCAGTCTTTGTGGAGGTCTACACATGAAAAGTGGCAACCTGATAGATATGGTTATTCACCTAAAAGGTTTGAATATTATATGTTGGATTCTAGTTGTATTTATGCCTTGATTACTAACACTAATGAGCCTAGGACTGTTAGAGAGGCTATGGGTATGTGTGATACAGTTTCCTGGATGGAAGCCATGAATGAAGAGATGGCTTCATTGAAGATGAATGCTACATGGGATCTGGTACCTTTGCCTGAAGGACATAAATCCATTGGTTGTAAATGGGTGTTCAAGAAGAAACTTGGTCTAGATGATAGTGTTGAGAGGTGAAAGGCATGGTTAGTCGTGAAGGGATATTTCCATGTGGAGGGAATTGATTATGGGGAGATATTCTCTCCTATAGCTAAGTTGGCATCCATTCAGCTTTTGTTATCACTTGCAGTAGCTTATGATTTGGAAGTTGAGAAGATAGATGTGAAGACAAATTTCCTTCATGGTGACTTAGAGGAGGAAATTTACATGCACAACCAGAGCACTTCATAGAGAAAGGTAAAGAGAATCTAATATGCAAGCTGAAGAAATCTCTTTATGGTCTTAAGAAGTCTCCTAAAATGTGGTACCAGAAATTTGACACCTATGTGTTGTCATTGGGATTTGTGAGATCTAAATCTGACCATTGTGTTTATTATAAAGCTGAAAAATGGTCATTTTATCATTATTATCCTATATGTGGATGATGCGTTGTTTATTGGGCATGGAAAGAGAATGATTTCAGATTTGAAGTCTCAATTATCAACATAGTTTGAGAAAAAAAATCTAGGTGGAACTAGATACATTTTGGAAATGGAGATCAAAAGGGATAGAGCTCACATAAAGCTTTGGGTCAGCCAAATAAAGTATGCAAACTCTACATTGGAGAGATTCAACATGACGGATTGCAAGCAGTTAGTTGTTCCAATGATATAGGGGACGAAACTTTCTATGGAAGACTGTCCAAAGTCTCCTACTAAGATGGAGGACATAACCAAATTTACTTATGCAAGTGTTGTTGGTATCCTAATGTATACTATGGTCTGTACGAGGCCAAATATTGCACAAGCAGTAGGAGTCCTTAGTCAGTTTATGGCTAATCTTTGGATGAGTGCATTGGGATGTGGTGAAGAGAGTTTAGATATTTGTGGGATACTTCTGAGTATTCCCTGTGTTTCTATGGTAATCCTACTAGACCTCGACATTCCTTGAGTATTTGTGGATATGTTGACTTTGATTGGGCAGGTGACATCACCAGTAGAAGATCCACTAGTGGATATGTGTTCACGTTGTTTGGTGGTGCAGTGAGTTGGATGAGCAAGCAACAAGTTGTAGTCACTTTGTCTATAAATGAAGCAGAGTACATGTAAGCTACTCACACTTGTAAAGAAGACATTTGAATTAAGAGATTGTGCTCGGCTATTGGTTTTGATGTAGGACATATTACTATCTGTTGTGACAACCAAAGTGCTATTTGTTTAGTGAAGAATCCTACTTTCTATGCTAGAATAAAGCATATTGATGTATAGTTTCATTTTGTTTGCGATATGGTGGAAGATAGAAAGGTGAAGTTGGAGAAAATTCAAAACATTGGTGAATGTTGCAGATGCACTGAAAAATCCAATGAGCATTTAGAAGTTCAGATTTTGTGTTAGTTCTATGAGCCTTAGGGCCTTGACCAGTTGACAGAGTGTTTTGACTCTTGACAGGTCTTCGATAAGTGGGATAATGTTACAATTAAGGTGTCTCGACTTAGAGTCCAAACATGCTAATTTAATTATTTGTTTTATTTTTCATTCCACTTTGGAAGTCCTAATATTATTTGGGAACTAGTCTCATAAGTTGCTATGTTGAGATTATGATAAAGTTTCCTATTATGATTACAACGGTTTCTAGTTCAGTTGAAGATTCATGGAGAGTTATATATTGGTAGTTTGTATTTTATAATCTGAGTTCACTTTTGAAGAGTGGTCTGAGGTAAGGAAGGAACCTATTTTGTCACGGTAATTTCTATGTTGTACTTACATTGCATTTGACAAGATGACAGTTATGGAATAGATAGGTGTTGTTGCTTCGGAAGTTGCTATGTGCAACATGTCATTGGATTAGCAAGATGTTTCTTGTGACACAACTTACCTTTGGAGTTGGTTTTTGAAACCATGTGCACATACCACTTTGTGATGAGCTCTATAAATATGTTGATGCCTTAATGGTTTTTGTGATGAGACAAGTTGAAGGTGTTGTTATGTTGCTGTAATTATTCTCGAAATCTCTGTTTTAGCTACTCTTAAAGAGCATTGGCTCTGTACATTGTATTTTAATTGTTATTGTTGATGAATAATACAATTGATTGGCTTTTAGAGTGTGGGTTTTCTATTGAAAGGGTTTTCTCACGTAGATTTGGTGTTGTGGTTTTATTTGTGAAATCTAGTATTATATGTGTTTACCTAATTTTGCAATTGTTTAGAAGTTTTTAAGAAATTTCTGCATCACCTCTCCTATTAGAATTAGAATTTGAAAGCGTTATTCCACACTTAGGCTTCCTTTAAATTGGTATCATAGCCTAGTTATATTTGTTATTGTTGTTGGGTTGATGGGTTTTCTATTCTGATCTAGTTTTAGTGGGAGTTTTGCAGTGGAAGATTTCATATCTTTGTTGCAGGTTAGATATGGCAAGCACATCCAGGAAAATAGAGATGGATAAATTTAATGGTATCAATTTTGAGTTGTGGAAACTTAGAATCGAGGACATGCTCATGGATAGAGATATATGGGCTGCGGTTTCCTTGAGAAAACCCCAAAATACACCTAGGATGAATAGGATTAAATGGATCGGAAAGACAAGGATTTGATAAGATTTTGTCTGGTTGATTCATTGCTCTTGAATGTCCATGAGGAGAAGACTGCAATTGCACTTTGGAAGAAGCATTGTGATATTTATCAATGGAAATCCTTGGTAAATAAGTTATTCATGAGAAAGAAGTTGTATTCTCTAAGGATGGAGGAAGGAGGATCCATTAGAGATCACCTGAATGCATTCAACATGCTGTTTGCTCAAATTATTTCTACTGGTGATAAGATTGATGACCAAGACAAATGTATGCTTTTGTTATGTTCTTTGCCAAACTTGTGGGATCACCTTGTGATGGCACAACAACCACTTTCAAGGTGGAGGATGTGGTTTCTTCATTTCTATTTGAAGAGATGCAAAGAAAGACTTCTGAGATGGCTAAGGAGGCCTTGGTTTGTCATGGTAGATTGAAGGATAAAGACAAGAAAAAGGACAAGAAGGGTAAACCAAAGTCTTCATGGTGATCTAAGTCTCCTGGTAAAAAGTCTAAGGTGAAATATTGGAACTGCAACAAATTTGGTCATTTCCGGAAAGATTGTAAAGAGGAGAAGAAAAAGAAAAACAAGAATTCCTTTGATTTTGATTTCGATAAATCCTCTCAAGATGATGCAGATTATTTTTTTCTTCCTTGGCAACCCATGCATCAGAAGATATATGGTTGATTAAATCAGATGCTTCTTTCCACATGACCTCTCACAGAGATTGGTTGTCAAAATATGAAGAATATGATGTTGGGAAGGTGTACTTGGGTGACGATTCTCACCTAAAGGTTGTTGGCTAGGGAAGAGTCGAGATTCGATTTCTTGATGGTAGAGTCAAGGGAATTAATGGTGTAATGTATATCCATGGTTGAGCATGAAACCTCCTTCCAGTTAGCAATCTGAGTGATGTGGGAGTGTAGGTTGTTTTCTTGCAAGGTGGATGTAAGATGACCAGAGGTTCTATGGTGCTTGCTAAGGGTGTTTGGATTGGCACCTTGTATAAGATGGATGCATGCATGATTTAGTGCAATAGTGATTCTATGATGTCCAAGAAAAGGGTTTTGGATTCTTTATCCTCACCATTAGATCAAGCAGAAAAGAAGACTATTGTTTCAACATCTGATGGTCGTGCTTTCTTGGTACCTAAGGGTGCTAATGCTTTGAAGATGAAGCTCCCAGTTGAGAAGATGATGTTGTGGCACCAAAGGCTTGGCCACATAGGTGAAAAGGGCTTACGAGCCTTGAAAAATAAGAGCCTTGTTGAAGGCATTGATGACTATAATCTTGAGTTTGACTTTTGCGAACATTGTGTATATGGAAAACAACACCGTGTTTCTTTTTATTCCAGTTCTCATATATCTTTTGGGGTTTTGGACTATGTTCATTCTAATGTTTTTGGTCTAGTTAATGTGCCTTTGTTAAATAGATCTATCTACTTTGTTTATTTCATAGATGACTATTCTAGAAGGACATTTGTTTATTTCCTTAGAAGTAAATCTGAAGTTTCTAGCCGGTTTAAGGAATTTTAGTCCTTGGTTGAAAATTGGAATGGTATAAAAATTAAGTGTTTGTGGATGGATAATGGTGGTGAGTTTTTTCTACTGAGTTTGATAGGTTCTGTAAGGACCACGAGATCGAAAGACATAAGACAACTCTATATACACCACAACAAAATAGAGTTGCAGAGAGGATGAACAAAACATTGGTGGAGAGTGCTAGGAGTATGCTAAGTGGTGTTGGAGTTGAACAATTTTTTTGGGCTGAGGTGGTAGCTAATGCATGTTATTTGATTAACAAATCTCCTAATTTGGCACTTGTTGAAAAAATCCCTATGGAGGCATGGTCTGGTAAAAAGTCCTCGTTGAGACATCTTAGAGTCTTTGGCTGTGAGGCATATGCTTGTGTGCGTAGTGAAAATAGATCTAAATTGGATAACAAGGTGATTAAATGTATCTTCATCGGCTATGGTGTTGGTGTGAAAGGGTACAAGCTTTGGGATCGAGTTGCAGAGAAGGTACTCTATAGCAGAAGTGTTATCTTCCGTGAGCTGAAACCTTCCACACTAGATTTGCAGCCAAAGAAGGAAGAGAAACAAAAGAAGGAGGTAGTTTAGATTCCACCCACTCCTGAGAGAGTTGAACTATGTACTCCTACAAGACCTGATAATGAGGATAGTTCTAGTAGTTTAGAGAGTTCAAAAGATGAAAAAGATCTTCAACCTCAGTCTTTGAGGAGGTCTATGCATGAAAGGTGACAACCTGATAGATATGGTTATTCACATGAAAGGTTTGGATATTCTATGTTGGATTTAATATGTATTTATGCTTTGATTACTAACACTGATGAGCCTAGGAATATTAGAAAGGCTATGGGTATACGCGATGCAGATTCCTGGATAGAAGCCATGAATGAAGATATGGCTGCATTGAAGAAGAATGTGTTAATACAATGATGATCCGATTAATATTGAGAGGGGGGTGAATTCATATTAACAAGAACTAAAACTTTTAACTCCAAAAACAAACTTATTACAGATATGAAAACATTCAACACATAAACCAATTCTTCTTAACAAATTTATCACTTTCCTTATCAGATCTAGACAATCATTTCCCACTTATTCAAACTTATTAATCATATTAGCCATCAAATCAATATCAGATTAAAAAACACTTTTACCAACTTATTAACTGATTAGAATGCTTCATCAACTAATTAACCATCAATACCTATAACCACTTTAAGATCTTTGATAAACAAACATAGCCTGTCTTAATTGGTAATCAAAAATAAAACGTGAACATCATATGAAAAACTTTCCACACATGAACACCATAATTTTTGACATGGAAACCCAAATGTGAAAAACCATGATGGGAGTTGGTACCCATAAATTTTTTGTACTCTTTTGAAGTATGCCTTGTTAGGAGCTTAGCCTTGTTAGGAGCTTACAATATGCCCGATTAAGAGTAGACCCTGTTAGAAGTCACCCAATTAAGGGATTTACCTATCACTCTAGCTAGGATCTTAATGATATGTCAGGATCAACCTCATGAGAGGATTTACTACCCTTTTTGAGAGCTATCCTGTTAGGTGACTTATATGTTTAAGGCCTATTAGGACCTACTCGGTTAAGGGATTTAAGCTGCTATAACTGTTAGGGAACAACAGTGAAAAAGTGATCTATTACTTACACTTCTCAAATTGCTAAATCAGATCTAGTTATGCTCTTACACTCTGTAAATCTTAGGTAGACTTCATTCTTCTCTTGGATGACTCAACTCAATCTTCTAAGACCACCAACACATAAAACATCAACTATTTCATCTTAAATAAAGATATCATATAGGTTGACCAATAAACCCTAATTACATCTTGAAATTACAATACAGATCATATCAGATCATCATCCAAAGTATTACAACAATTTACAATGCAATATCAACTATTGGTTGATCATAACTTATCACAAAAATACGATCTGTACCAAAGTCAAAACCTCAAAACACTCCACTAAGCGTTTTTCTATTTCCCAAGAAGTTCTTCCTTGAATCTCACCAAAACAACATTCAAATCTTCTACGTGGGTTGTGCCGTGTTACCTCCTTCATGTAGACTCATCGTCAATCATCGTCATATCAAAAATCAATACCGGTTGATTGATTTCATCACCTGTCCTTAAACCCTACTAAAATCCTAGCAAAACTTCATTAGAAATTCAAAACATGCCTTCCGGTAAACATCACAGGCTGCAGTTTTGATGACATACTAAAATCCATCATAAAAGCTTATATTTCAAACCACAAGTCACCAATCATCACCGATCACCTGATTCAATCAAAACATCTCTGCTTTACTGGTTAAAGTCCCAATTCACAGTCTTGTCGATAAACCCTCTCAAATTGTCAAACTCTAACTCCAGTAGACCAAATAACTTAGCCAACAAATCAAACATCAAGAACCATCTATAAACATCATGAAAAATCAGTTGACACCAGTTCCCAACAATGACAACACAAATAACTGTTCATGTCAACTATCCATAACTTCTACCTAGTCACCCATCTTCAACTATCATCATCTCATCTATATCAATTATGGAAATCATGCCAATATTCTTCCCCTTTGGCATTGATGGAATCATCAATCAGATATATAATTAGAGTAATCATTATCATACCATATCATCTGCAACTTGCTTACCGGTAACACACCATCTGTCGGTTCTCCTCCTTTTGTCTCTCCCATATCTGACCTTGTTCTTCTCCCCCTTTCTGATAGATTCCTTTTCTTCTCCCCAAGGCTGATCATCAAATTCTCTCATATCTGATTTTTTTTCTTCTCCCCCTTTGAAAACAATGCCAAAGGTTGAAATGCATCACTTGTATTCAATTCTGCTGATCAAATCAGAACACCAAATTATTGCATCAGAGTACTAAATCAGGACTTTACATGTATCAAAACTGTATCATCTTATCAGATCAGAGCTGTAAATCAGAACATCATATCAAACTTGCATTAGAGATGCTCCCCCTACAAAGTAGCCTGCATCTTCATCAATCCTTAGTGAAAGATAAACATGAAATCCATAGGATTGATGCATCTCCAACATCTTAGTTCTTCTGGTGTAGGGGTCTAACCCCTAATTTACCTTTAAGAAACTCAAAGGTAGTCTTTGGTAAGAGTTTAGTAAAGATAACAGCTAATTGATCTTTACTCTTCACATATTCCATCTTCACCTGCTTCTCCTAAACTCTTTCTCTTAAGAAATGATACTTCAACTCTATGTTCTTGGTTCTAGCATGACGTACAAGATTCTTAGAAATGTTAATTACACTTGTATTATCACAATAGATACTCAATGGTTCAGACATATCTATCTTGAATTCTTCTAGCACATGCCTCATCCATATGGCCTATGTGCAATTCATGGATGCAACAACATACTCAACTTTAGTTGTAGATTGAGAAACACATGATTGTTTCTTGCTTGTCCATGCTACTAGTCTTCCTCCAAGTAGAAAAGCTCCACCGATTGTTCTTTTCCTATCATCCACATTACGTGCCCAATCTGCATCAGTAAAAACATCTAAAGTGAAATCTCCTTTGCAGGGATACCATAATCCATAGTGTAATGTGCCTTTGAGATACCAGATTTGTTTTTTTTACAGCCATCATGTGACTTTCCTTTAGTTCCTTTTGAAATCTAGCTACTAAGCCAACAACATGAGCAATATCTGGTCTTCTATGAACAACATAGTGTATCTTACCAATCACGGATCTATACTCCTTTTCACTAACAACAAGGGAATCACCTTTGTTGGACAATTTGCAGCCTGTTACCATAGGTGTACCTACCGGTTTGCATTCTTCCATACCGAAAGTCTTGAACGCTTATTTGATATACTTTCTTTGACAAATAAAGATACCATCATCCAGTTGTTGGACCTGTAAGCCAATAAAGAACTTTATTTTACTGATTAGAGACATTTCAAATTCCTTTTTCATCTCATCGGTAAAATTCATACACGTCATCATTACCACCAAAAATTATGTCATCTAAAAATACTTCTGCAATCATCATCTTATCTCCATCAGTCTTTAAGTATATATTATTGTCCTCACTGGTACGTTGAAATCTAATTTTGATCAAATGTGCATGAAGTATCACATATCATTCTCTTGGTGCCTTCTTAAGACCATACACATCTTTATACAATTCACACACCATGTTCTTATCATCAGTCAGGGAAAATCCATCCGGTTGTTCAATGTATATCTCCTCTTCTAGGATTCCATTCAAGAAGGCTGAATTGACATCCATTTGGTAGACTTTGAAACCTTTATATGTAGCAAATTCTAGTAGCATCCTTACACCTTCTAATCTTGCGACCGACGCAAATGTTTCACCATAATCCTCACCTTCTTCCCATGCACACCCTTTGCAGACTAACCTTGCTTTATTTCTTACAACTTTTCCTTCTTCATTCAACTTATTCCTAAAGACCCATTTTCTTCCAATGACATTCTTATCCTTCGGTATAGGAACAAGTGACCATGTCTAATTTTTCTCAATCTGATCTAATTCTTCATTCATTTCATTCACCCAATCATCATCTTTCATTGCTTCCTTAACTGTCTTGGGTTCCATTGTAGAGATCAAACAAGAATTTTCTCTAATCGTTTTCCTGGCTTGCACACCTGCATTCTTATCACCAATTATCTTCTCTTGTGAGTGATTTAATCTGACATATCTAGGTATAGCCTGTGTTGGTTCTACATCTTACTCTTCTAATTCTCTATTTTCTTCCTCACTGTCATTGCTTATTGGTTGAGCACCTAATTCTGCATTTTTTGGTTGATCATTATTCTATGCTTCTGGTTCAATGATCAAAAGGTTTTCCTCATTATCATCCTTTTCAGGTTCTGATTTGCTTGTACCTTTAGACTTATTAGATAGATCATCAACTTTTACATTACCACTTTCAATAATATTCTTAGTTCTCTTATTGTAACACTTATATACCTTACTCTTAGAAGAGTATCCAAGAAAAATTCCTTCATCAAATTTTGCATCAAATTTCTCAGTATAGTTATCCTTCTTAATGAAACATTGACTTCCAAAGATTTTAAAATCACAAGGAGTTTTACCATACCATACCTCATAAGGTGTCTTATTGTTACTTTCTTCATAAGTACCTGGTTTAATATATATACTGTAGTACTGACCACTTCTCTCCAAAACATCTTAGGTACATCACCCTGTGATAACATCATTCTAACAGTATCAATAATTGTTCTATTCATCCTTTTTGCTATGCCATTTTTCTATGGTGTTCTTGGAGTAGACATGTGTCTCTTGATACCCTATTCATCACAATAATTAACAAATTTATTAGATGTGAATTCTCCTCCTTGGTCTAACCTTAAACAAGTTCTTACTGATCTCATTCTCAACTAGAGCTTTGAATGTTTGAATTTACTAAAAGCTTCAGATTTCTCCTTTAAAAATGTAACCCACATCATCTTAGAATAGTCATCGGTAAAAAGCACGAAATACCTATCACCAAAATAACTTTTTATTCTCATAGGGCCACAGAGATCAGTATACACCAAGTCCAAAATATTCTCAAATGTACACTTCTTTCTTTTAAAAGAAATAGAGGTCATCTTACCAATTTGACAATCTTTAAAAATCACATTATCCAGTTTAACAATTTATGGCAATCGTCTTATAACACTTGACTTGCTTACCTTCACCAAGTTATCAAAATTCACATGACAACATCTCTTATGCCACAACCAGCAATCTTTCATTCTTGCAACTAGATAATTATTGACATTAGCATTCAAATGAAATAAGTTACCTCTAGTTTGCTTCCCAGTAGCAATCAGTTCACCATTACCTCCAAGAATTCTGTAGACTCCACCATTAAACTCAAGCAAATAACCTTTATCATTGAGTTGTCCAACACTTAACAGATTATGCTTTAGACCATCAACCCAAAATGCATCATCATCATTACTCTTCCCATTTAAAGAAATAGAAACTTTACCTTTCACCATATAGGGAGATTCATTTCCAAATCTAACAATACCTCCATCAAAGTCATTAAGAGTTATAAACTTACTTTTGTCTCCAGTCATGTGGTGTGAGCAACCACTGTCTATAATCCATTCATCACTGTTTTCTACATGAGAAACTAGTGCCTTCTCATCAAATAATTACTCCTTCACAACTGCATCTACAATCTCTTCATTATCTTCATCATCTTCAGACTCTTCATCAGAACCTTCGTCCACTGCAACATAACATTGCTTTTTCCTTTTTCCTTTATACTTTCTAAATTTCTCCCTTTTGTCATTGTTAGGGCAATTTTCAGCAATATGACTAGTTCTACTACAAGAGAAACATTTCAATGGTAGCTTTCCTTTATACTTACCAATGCCTCTTGAAAATTTCTTTTCTAACTGTTCCTCAAGTTCCATTACATTATCTTCATTGTCTTCACTTCCTCGGTTACCTCCATGACTTAATCTGCATTCTTGATTCTCACATATATCTTTTCCTTTTCTAGAAGATGAACTGGTAACAAAAGCTTTAAAGGCAAATTCACTAGATTTAGTAACACTGTTGTCAAAACTATTAAGCTCAGCTTACCAATTAAAGAATCAACAATAACTTTATCCTTTGAAATAGATCTAGGTTCTTGGATTGTTGATACTCTTATAGCATGCTGAGGTTGAAGGGTTCCAAGCATTTTACTTACCACTGCATCATCATCTATTTTACCACCAACACCTTTTATGCCGCCAACAACTTCTTTGATTCTATGACCATACCATGCAATATTCTCTCCTTATTGCATTCTCATGTCATCAAATTTTCCTCCCAAGCTTTGCTCTTTTTCTCTTTGTACATGCTCATCTCCTCCATAGATTGCATCTAAATTTTCCTAGACCTCACTTGCAGTTTTCAATCCTTGAACATCAATATCTTCTAAATCAGATAAAGTACTTACAATGGCTTCTAAGTCTTGCATGTTCTCTTACTACTCTTTGAGTTCATTTGGTGTCAAGGGAGTAGTAGTAGGAGGAACATATTTTGTTTTAACTTGCTTCCAATATTGTGCACTAAAACCTTTTATGTAGATCTTCATTCTATCCTTCCAAATCTTGTAGTTATCCTTGCTTAACTTGAAACCCTCATTCTTTATCATCGTGACTACCTCAGAATATTTTCCTCAAGTGGTTAAGCTTTCTGCACATAGAGGACCAAAGATTTGATGCCAATTGTTAATACGATTAGGATCGGGTTGATACTGAGAGGGGGGTGAATTAGTATTAACAAGAACTAAAACTTTTAACTCCAAAAACAAATTGATCACAGATATGAAAACATTCAACACATAAACCAATTCTTCTTAACATATTTCTCACTTTCCTTATCAGATCTAGACAATCATTTCCCACTTATTCAAACTTATTAATCAGATTAGCCATCAACTCAATATCAGATCAACAAACACTTTTTACTAGCTTATTAACTAATCAGAATGCTTCATCAACCAATTAACCATCAATATTGGTAACCACTTTAAGATCTTTGATAAACAAACATAACCTGTCTTAACCGGTAATAAAAAATAAAACATGATCATATGAAAAACATTCCACACATGAACACCATAATTTTTGACATGGAAACCCAAATGGGAAAAACCACGGTGGGATTTGGTACCCACAAATGTTTTGTACTCTTTTGAAGTACATCTTGTTAGGAGCTTAACCATATTAGGAGCATACCCTATTAGGAGTCACCTGGTTAAGGGATTTACCTATCACTCCAGCTAGGAGCTTAATGATCTATTAGAATCAACGTCGTGAGAGGATTTACCACCCTTTTTTAGAGATGCCTTGTTAGGGGACTTATATGTTTAAGGCTTGTTAGGACCTACCTAGTTAAGGTATTTAAGCTATTGTAACTGTTAGAGAACAACAGTGAAAAAGTGATTTGTTACTTGCACTTCTCAGCTTGCTAAATCAGATCCTGTTATGCTCTTACACTTTGCAACTCTCAGGAATAATTCAGTCTTCTCTTGGACGTCTCAACTCAATCTTCTAAGACCACTAACACATAGAACATCAACTATGTCATTTTAAATAGACATCTTAACTAGATCAGCTAATAAACCCTAATTACATCTTGAAATTACAATATAGATCATATCAGATCATCATCTAGATTATTACAATAATTTACAATGCAATATCAACCATTGGTTGATCATAACTTATCACAAAAATCTGATCTTTACCAAAGTCAAAACCTCAAAACACTATGTTGGCATTTGCATGAAGATTGCATTGATGAACTATTATGTTGTCATTGATGTCAATTATAACCGGTAATGCCGTTGTAATGATGTTGTTTTGCAACTGGTAGGTGAGCTAGTGAAGGAAACCAACATTACTTGAGAAGCAGTGAGATTAACCGGTATCCCTACCTGTTGATGTGCCAAACCCTAACTGATGGAGCTTGGTGAATCGGTTGTATTGGTTTATGATCAAATGATGAATGGTAATGATTATGCCACATATGCATGTTATATGTAAAGAATTTTCAAATGGTTTTTGGCATTAGAGTTAACAGTTTTATCTTGGGAATGAGCGAGTACATTGCATGAAGTGGAAATTGTGTGAGGAGTTATAGGGATCGATGAAGCAGTGATCAAGGAGTAGTCGAGGTTGTCTTGAATGATGTGCAATGATTTCTATGTAATCCAACAGTCATACTTGAACCGATTTGTTTGTAATCTCTATGAGATCTTAGGTTTGTGATATGTTACCAACCTATTGTTTTTCTTATAAGGTCGATGAGTTATTTTGTTGTAATGTTGGCAATTTTGGTTAAGTGTAAGAGTGATTGGTTGCCGAACTAGGAGATGTATCTGCAGTATGTGTGAAGGAAGATAGGAGAATGAAAAGGATCTATTCAAGCAGCGTAGTGCTATTTACCAGATCAGCAAACCCCTATTATTCTCTAACAATTACAATAGTCAAATCCCTTAACAGGGTAAGCTCTAACCAGGTGATCCATTAGCTTGGATTTGAAATCATCTATTGAGGTTATTCCTAACATGGTATTGCTTCTAATAGGGCATTATAGTGAATCCCTTAACCGGGTGGTCCCTAATAGGATATGTTCTTAACAGGACTTTTTGTAAAGCTTTAACAGGCTTGGCTCCTAACATGGCAAACTTCAGAATACTTGTGGGTATTCATCCCCACCGTGGTTTTTCCCATTTGGGTTTCCATGTCAAAATCATTGTGTCAAGTGGTGAATGTTTTTGTGGTTATATTTGATATGGTTAATTTTATTAACTGCTAAATCCACCTAGATATGATAAGATGACTGACAGTAATATGAAATGTGCTTTTAATTTTGTCAATAAAGTATTTGGATGTTTTGGTTAAATGGTTTGAGATTTTCAGAGTTGTTTTACTATTATTCTGTTATGCCAGACAAACCAGTATACTTGACAGTGATATTGCAATTTGTAGTTCAGTGTTTGAACCAATTAGTTATGAGTTTGACTTGAGAGGTTGTTTTTTGAGTTTGGTGACAGTTTGGTCAATTTTCTATCTATTGATTCACCCCCCCTCTCAGTAGTTGTCCAGATCCTTATTGATTCATCATACCATCAATTGGTATCATATCATTTCAGGTCATCTAGTGTCTAAGCCTAACAACTTGAGGTAAAGATCTTGAAGAACATGATGAAGAAAGAAGGTCTAAATTTTAATAAGGAAAAGTATAGAATATGGAGTGATAGAATGAAAATCTACATCAAGAGTCTAGGAAGTCAATACTGGGAACATGTTGTTACTCAATATGTTGCACCTAGTGAAACTATGTCTGATGATCAAAAGAAAGAGCAACAAGAAAATAATCAAGCATTGGAGGCCATTATCAGCTCTTTGTCCGATTCAAAGTATGTTGATGTCCATGGTTTGGAGACTGCTTATGAGGTGTTGAAGAAACTTGAGGAAATCTATAGCGGTGATGAGCATGTGAAGATTGCCAAAGAAGACAGTCTGAGAGGTAAATTTGATGACATGCGGATGGATGAAGGTTAGAATATTCAACAGTATGGTTAGAGGATCAAGGAGATAGTTGGTGAGATCAAGAGTGCTAGTGGTAAAGTGGAGGATGCCACAGTGGTTAGTAAGGTGTTGAGAACCCTTCTACCAGTCTACACTATCTAAATTACGACCATTCAGGAGCTAAAGTCTATTGATAAAACTAAGGTAACTCTTGACTCCATCATTGGTAAAGTTACTGCATTTGAATTAAATGGTTATGATGGTAGTGCTCAAAAATCCGAATCTGCATTTAGAGCTTCAATTTCTAACCCACCTATGAGGAAAAGAAGAGATGTTAGTCACAGTTATGAGTCCAGATCCAGTAGAGAAGTTGATGATGAATACAGTTTGGTCAAGCTTGAAGCATTATTGGCCAAGCTATTACCCAAAGGTACCGGTAAGTACAAAGGTAAATTACCTTTGAAATGTTTTGCATATAACAAGATTGGACACATTATAGCTAACTGTCATAATGGTGACAATGAGCATAAGCATGAGAAGTACAAGAAGTACAAAGGAAAAGGCAAAAGCGATTGTCTTATTGTGGTTGATGGTGGTGTCACTGATGAGGAATATGAGGGAGATGCTAATGAAGACGTTGTCTTTGTTGCCATTAAATTGGAGTCATCTACTCAGAAGGCATTAGTTTATTGCATGGATAGTTTTGATGATTGGATCATAGATAGTGGTTGTTCACACTACATGACCGATGACCAGAGTAAATTTCTTACTTTGAAGGAATTTGATGGAGGAGTTGTGAGATTTGGAAATGACTCACCCTACATGGTAAAAGGAAAGGGAGCCATTTATCTTAATGGAAAGAGCAGTGCAAATGATGTCTACTAGGCCAAAGTATTAAAACATAATCTTTTAAATGTAGCTCAACTCAATGACAAAGGTTATCCATTGGAATTCAAGAATGGAATGTGCAAAATCTATGGGAGAAAAGGTGAACTGATTTCAACTGGAAAGCAGACAAAAGGTAACATGTTTCACCCGAATCCTAAAGTCAACAACTGTTTAATTGCTAAAGTAGCTGATAGTTGGCTTTGGCATCGAAGATTTTGTCACTAGGATACCACAAACCATAATCTATAGTACCTTTGAGATACGTAAAAATCCTTTTAGCCACATTAAGATGTGACACCTTAAGAGCAGCTTGAAAATAAGCAACCATACAAACAATTGCATAAGATTAGGTCTTGATGCTATGAGATACAACAAACTACCTATTATTGACCTGTCATGTTTTGTTTGATCAGTGGCTACTGAATCATAATTTATACTTAGTTGCAACCGATAATCATTGGTGTACTGACCGACTTACAGTCCTCCGTCTAAAACTTTTTAAGCATCTCTTTGGTATATTTACTTTGTGACAAAAATATGCTTGCATCCAATTGTGAAACTTGCAATCCAAGAAAATATGATAATTCCCCTATCATAGACATTTCAAATGTTGTTTGCATTTGATTAGAAAAATCCTTACACACTTCATCATTCCAACTAGGAAATAAAATACTGCACTAACATGATCATCCCAATAAATATAAGACTTTTACTTCCTCTATAAAACTTTAACATTAATATGTTCATAGATACAAATATCTATTTTGCTTAGGATTGTTTGGAGTGAAGAAATATTGTTGTTAAATATTCAATCATTCCTCTCTTTCCATATGTGCTAACATATCATCAGAGGTATAACATACCATAAGCTTCCCTAGATGGACCCAAAGTGTAACATCAACCAACTATAGAATAACTCTTTCAATGAACTTGGTAATGAACCACTCCACTTCAACCTGATCACAAAATAAACCCACCATGCATCAACAATCTTGCACTAGACAAATAAGCGGTCCAAATCTTCTTACCATCCTTGACACATAGGACACATGAATGGACCCATATAATCCATCTTCATCAGACAGTTTGCAATCAAAACTTTGTTCTAGATTGCAAGTTAGGCAAAAGCTTTGGCTTTTGGTAAAACGTTAGGATTCCAACATAGATGCTATCCCTCACATTGGTTAGCCTCTTGTACCAAGAGTTCATATCCTATCTTTGATGAGTATGTGCTTGACTCCATTATACACTAAATTATTTGGTCTTCCTCCTTCCCAAAAATAATATGGCACCTCTTTAGTTCCTTCTCGAGAATTTTTTCACTAGTAGGATTGATGTTATTGAAATATTTCCATTCATATATCCTCTATTGTTTTGCAGCTTGAGCTTCCACATAATCATCAATTGCCACTCCATACTCCCTCAAAGTTCTTTCTATAGCTTTGACTAATTTTGGAAGTTTTGATAGAGGCTTGTGCCCGTTACACGAATCAAATTAACTAGATATTTGCTTTTTGCCCATTTCCTATCTTCCATGAGATATGATTAGTGATAAATTCTCCACATTTTATCATGAAGTTCCATACTGCATAGCCAACTAGGGTATTTGCTATGGTTAAAATCCTCTTTAGGGTATCAACATTTAAACATTTATTTGTGAGCACTTTGGACCATAGATCCTCCAGTTCTCTATACATTCCTACATCAACTTTTCTCCCAATGCTTGCTGCTAGATTAGAATATTTCTAATCATAGCCCCTCCAAATTCCTTCGACCATTTCTCATTTTCTTTGTCCCAAAGGAGCTTTGGTTGTAAACCATAAATTTTGGAAGTTGATTTCTCAATGATTTTCATTGTCGATAAGAGGTATATAGGGATGGCCGATCAAACTAATTTTATCATAGTCATTGTGCTTGCTAGAGTTAACCATCTTCCCTTCTAGTTCTCCATATTTTTCCTAGCCTTCTCAATAATATCATTCCATAGCTTGTTTCTAACTATGTCATTGTAGAAAGACACCATAAGGTGAGTCAATGAAATCTTACGGATGATAAAGCTCATAATGCTTGCTATGCATATTTGCAACACCAATCCTATGTTGAAAAAGAAAACACTAGATTTTTATACATTGATGAATTGCCTTGAGGTAGAGTTAGGGTTTAGGTAGATCCTAAGCAAATGAAAATTAACAATTATATTTAGATTCAAATACACAAAGATGAAGAATCATACATAACACAAATAACACAAATATTTAACATGGTTCACCCAAGATGGGCTACACCCACAAAACATAATCGTCCAATATTTTATTATTACTAAGTAAAATAATATAGCACCATTACAATACCCTTTCCATTCCAACCACTTATAACATATAATATTTAGGTCAACCTACAAAGTCAATTTTTTATGGATTTTTCAAATGTCAATTTTTTTCAACCAAAAATACCAAAAAAAATAAAATTCCTCGGGGACTACGCCCCAAAATCCCCGCTTGAGGCCTAGCCTAGTCCTGAACCCTAGGAAGGATACATTACAAGTGTACAATACTTGCATGATCAGTTGCCACATACCAACATGTAGAACAATAGATTTCTAGTAATTGATAATTAATCTTTGAGTCTTCCTCCATAAATACTTGAGGGTGTTATTAATAAAAATTTGATGCAAAAATGTCAACATAGATGGAATAGATTCGATCCCATAGCATAAGCCATTCTATGACATGGTTTTAATTTTTCTGCTTAATAAATTTGTAATGTCTCCTATTGAGAATTTACTCAATTTGCCCTAGAATTCCCAAATGGAGTTTGAATTAGGCTCAAGAATGTAAATTGTCAATTTAATACCTTGATTTAGATCCAAAGTTCTTTATTAGTATATAGATTATTGTTCACTATATAATAATAACGAGGCTGTTAGTTTTGCTAATTCGAAAGCTTATCTCTTGTCTTCACTAATTGTTATAGCAGATGTGACATGGTTAGAAGTCTGTTGCTCTTACATTAGATGATTATGTTGTCTTCTTGTTCAATGTTTGTATTTATCTTGTATTCTCCTCCTTTTTTGGATTCTATTGGGCATTCTTTTCATATATCTCTTCATCAAGTTTGTAAGGTGGTAACCCCTTCTTAGAGTACGTTCATTTGAAAAGGAAATATTTGTTTGGAACTAATCGCATACCTTCAAAGACTAATTGCCTTTGTTAAGGCTTAAGTAATTTTAATCGATAAGGCTTAACTGATCTTAATCAATAAGAAGACTATTGTTATAAAAGGGAAGGAAAATGATGCATAAGGGAATCACAATCTTCGTAGCTCAATAACGAGGATCTTCTGCTCTTGCAGGGTCAAGTAAGAAATTGTGAAGTTTTATTATAGTAAGACAATATCTTTGATTAGTCTTCTCATCAAGACATGCGGTTTGTTGATTAGATCTATCAATTTGGGGGCATGATAGAATCTATCATTAAAATAAAAAAGGGGGCAGAGGGTCCCCCTATCACAATCCCCTAGCCCCTTGGAAGAACCCACATGGAACTCTAATTACTAGAATAAAATATTGGGGCGTCGAGATACATCCCCATACCCACTTTGTCCAATTTTCACAAAATCCACATTTCTTCAAGATTAGCAATAAAAATATCTATTGCACATGATCATAAGATTTGTGAAGATAAGATTTTAGAATCATACCTTTGTGGTTATCCTTCTTAATCAAGTGCAACACTTCATGAGTAGTTATGATCCCACTTGCAATATTTCTATCTGAAACAAATCCACTCTACTCTAGTGAAATTAAATTTGGCAATAATTAGTTCAGCCTATTATCCATAACTTTTGAGATAATTTTGTATATTATATTACACAAAGCAATGGGGTGAAAATCTACAAAGGTATTTATGTTTTGCTTCTTTGAGATTGGTGCAATATTTGTATTTTTCATTTATTTAAATAATATACCCTTCTTTCAAGATTCCTCCACTGCCCTAAGGATGTCTGTTGCCATGAAATCCCAACATTTTTGCAACATTAGCACAATAAATTCATCAGGTTCCAACGCCTTATATGATCCTAGCTGAAATGTCACCACCTTAACTTCTTTTAGTGAGATTGGTTCTATCAAAAGATGATTGTCATCCTCTATGACCAATTGTGGAATGCCATTGATGAAGTCGCAATTCAACCCTTCTAAATTGCCTTCTCCCCCTAGTAGATATGAGAAAAAATTAACTCCTTTCTCAATATTTGGCCCATCAATCAACACTCTCCCTTCACTATTCCAAATCTAATTGATTATATTCCAGCTTAACTATTGTTTTGGCTTCTAGGTAGTAATGATGCACATTGCGAGATTGGTTATGTGCAGAAGGGACAAATATTGCACATTTCAAAGTATCGCCTAATACTTCCTTGAAGATGCCTTCCCAAAACTTAGGTACAACACTATGGGTATCGATAAAAGTGCACAAATGGTCTAATAATGGTCCAAAAATGCTAAAAAATGAGCAGCTATTGCTACATGTGAAAATGATTAATTAACTTTTAGTTATTTGCTTTTTGGTTTTGTTAAAGTTAGTAATCGGATGATTCAGTGTGCAAGGAGTGAATGGTTATTAGAACATAAACTGAACCACTACTCTTCTCTTAAATAATAAATAAAAATTATGATAATTTATTAAAATGTTTGAGAGAGTAAAACTAAAAAACTGAAATTTAATATTAGTCCAAAATAAATTTACATATAAGATTTTAATAAATATAAATATACATACCATTAAATTTGAAATATATTTTATTGTAACAGAAAAAAAAGATCTAAAAAGATACATCAATTTGATTGATGAAATCATTATTTTCCTTTAAAATATGAAATTATCTAGTGTATTTATTATGTAGCAAAAGAAGTCAATTTTGTGCGTTAAAGGAAATCCGAGGTTGACCTTGATAATATGCAGGTATGGCCTTTTGAACGTGTGAACAAATTACTCATAATCATTCTTTGAGGCGGCCAGTATTCAATCTAGAATATCTAATTGATACGATAAGAATGTGAACAAGACATCTTATCAAAAGAAATCCCAGTCTACAAACAGAAGAATTTGACTATCGCTCAACTTACGATTCCTCGGATCACAAGTCTTGTTCTGGATCCTATTGAAGAGCCTCCAAATTGACATGAGCTACATACTATTTATCATGTCAATTTCTTCTGGCGAATCGGTCTGATGTTCCATGCATAGGGAAGATGATTTGTTGACAATAGAAACTAGTCCACTCACCGAATATGTCGCGGAGAGAGGGAGAAAGGAGACACTCGTAATTACCCGCAAAATAAGCAGTCAAAATCCTTGAAAAGATTGATTGCGCAAATTTCCAAATGTGAAAGGTGCAGATTAAATCTAATGTACGTTGAAATCTATTAAATAAAATTAGGAGTAGTAAATTTTCAAATGTGAAAATTGCAGATTAAATCTATTGTAGCTTGAATGTATTCAATAGAATTCGGAATAGTAAATTTTCAAATATGAAAGGTGCAGATTAAATCTATTGTAGTTTGGAATGTATTCAATAGAGTTAGGATTAGCAAATTTTCAAATGTGAAAGGTGCAGATTAAATCTATTATAGCTTGGAATGTATTCAATAGAGTTCGGAGTAGCAAATTTTCAAATGTGAAAGGTGCAGATTAAATGTATTGTAGCTTGGAATATATTCAATAAAGTTTGGAATAGAAAATTTTCAAATGTGAAAGGTGCAAATTAAATCCACTGTAAACTTCAGAGTACCAAATTTCCAAATGTGAAAGGTGTAGATTAAATCCACTGTAATTTGAAATGTATTCAATAAAATTCGGAGTAGAAAATGATTAAGAATAGAAAATGATTATCCAATCTCTAAAATGCACTAATACATAAAATATTTTAATACATTATGGTGACTTACACTATACAACTTTGTATTAGTGCAATAATTCTGAAAAAGAAATCTCACTAACTTTATGTGGTTTCAATAAAATGCTAAAGAAACGAAGAGACATAAAGTTAGTGAGATTTCTTTCTTTCACATTTCTTTATGTCACTTTTCAATATTGAGGAGAAAACAATAATTTTGACAGAGAAATATGACTAAAAATGCTAAAGAAAGAAATGAGAAGATATAAGAAATGATTAAGAATAGAAAATGATTTTCCAATCTCTAAAATGCATTAATACATAAAATATTTTAATACACCATCACGACTTACATGACAACAACTTTGTATTAGTGCAACAATTCTGACAAAAAAATCTCACTAACTTTACGTCATTTCAATAAAAATGCTAAAGAAATGAGGAGACATAAAGTTAGTGAGATTTCTTTCACATTGCTTTATGTCACTTTTCAATATTGAAGAGAAGCCAATAATTTTAACAAAGAAATCTGACTAAAAATGCTAAAGAAAGAAATGAGAAGATATAAGAAAATCTCACTAGTTTTATGCAGTTCCAAAATTAAAAGAATTAAAGAAACTGTAAATATTGAGGGGAAAGACAAGGCTCCCAATCTATAACATTTCACATGATTAACATCAAAACTAAGTTTGGTCAAATAATTTATAACAACATTTCGTTGGTTAAGAATATGAATATAAGAAATAAAATTAAAGTCATGAAAAAAGGAAAAAGATTTGCTACACAAAAGATTCATGAAACCTGTTTTCAAAAAGAAAGACCAAAATCATGAATTATATCTTACATATTATCTTATTTCAACCCGACTTATTAATTTCCTCTAAAAGCATACAAAGATGACCGAGCCTCTATTTGATTATTAATACCAAACCATATGACCGGACAAAAAGAAACTAAATCGACATGACCATTGAACTTATAAACCAGATTATAATTGTAAACAACAAAAGTAATATAAATAAGTTTATGTATACAGAAATCTAGAAGTCCTTCTGACGATTTGTACTTTCCTTAGTAGGAAGAAAGCTTCGTCTCAATACTTGTCTTCAATTCTCTTACATACGAAAGAGAAAAAGGTAATGTCACTGTGGATCCAACCGTTGAATAACCTTTGCTGCTTGGCCTCCCTTTATATGACAACTGCGTTCTCCAATTCCAATAGGTATACTGGTGGAAAGCCATTTTTAGCATAGCAGAAGACAGACTCTCTGAAGCTGCGAACCTTACATACTCTGCCGTTGGGGTCACAAGATTCCAACGACCCACTCTGGAACGTCGCTAGGCAATTAATGAATGTCTTAAGATTTTTATAATCATCCATACCACAGTCCACCTCAAAATCTTCTCCGATTATTTCGGGCCTAACCAATTTCCTTCTGAAGAGAATGCTCTTTACGCTGCTTTTTCTTCTAATTGCATCAAATTTTAATTCCAACTTCCATGGATGAGAATTGAACTCTTCACTACTAAGCTGAACCAAAGATGCGCTTTCGGAGGAGGCCTTAGCTCCTCCACCAATCACTACATTCTTAACGCCTGTGACTACCCGGAACTCAAAGTCATTAGAGGGAATCACATTCTCCAACCCTAATAAGGACAACCAATCGTAAATGAACATCCTTGGCTCGAGAGGAAGGTGATCACATACGGAATGCACAGCCCAGCAGAGGAGGTGATTCACTTTTGTATAGAGCCACACCCTCAAAGCTGTGGTGAATTCCATCAATGCTAATATAAAGCTCAACAATGTTGGGATAAGCCAGTTCGCTTGTTTTTCTTTTTGGACTAATAGCCCTAATAAATTCAGACTTCTCAATAGTTTCTCCTCGGAGACTAATAAATTGATAGGGAGGAAGCAACAATACCTTCCATACGATAATTTCTTGATAATGTTGTTTCTAAGTATTAAACCGTCTAGTATTTCAGATAAATCCATCACACCGCCCGCATACAGACCATATTGAGACAAGGTTTTATGACCTTTAAGAAACACAGTTTCAGAATCAACTATTTTTAAGCTAAGCAGAGATTGCCATATTGAATCTGTGATATAATACGCCATTTTTCCATTAACGAACAGTTTGTGTGTTTCCTTTCGCTCTAAATGAACCTCCATGCCCAAGTAAGTTATTGCAATTTCCTTCTCATCAGATACATGGTTTGCCACTGTGGGATGATCTGGTTCCTTGATTACAAAGCATTGGCCACGCTTGAAAAAGTACCAGCGGTCAGGGAGTTCTTTCAGTCGGGAATAAGGTGAGGAAAGGAGAGTCCCCAGCCCCCAAGGTAGCATGTTGATGCACCTACTCATAAAAGCTTGTATAAAGGCTCCCAACGCTGTTAGCTTCACAATCTGCCAAACTGCAAGACAGTAAAGAAAATACAACCTTACTAAATATTGGTTCTAGTTCTGCCATACTTCCACAAATACAAACCACTCTAATTCACTTATGTTATTTTTGCCAATAAATCGTCATAATAATAACCAGAGTGCTAATCTGGGCCCTTTTTTCATATTCTTGATCATTAATGGAAGGAATTAATCTGGATTCTTCTTCTTATTCTTCATCATTAATCGAAGGAATTTATTTATTTCTCGCACCATCATTTCCTTTTCCTTTTTGCTCTCTACCTCTTTCCAGTTCTTTTATTTTTTCAATTCGATTTACCTCACGTTTTATTTCCGTCTTACTTATCAATCTTTAGGCAGCCATATAGATTTAAGGACGTTATAGTATTTCCTAGCGCACTCTCAATAAACTGTAGTCTCCTAGACAAAAACTAAAATTTTCCTCGTGGAGACGAAAGAAAAGCAACGAAACATTTTGGGCATAGAAGTTTAATTTCCAAATCTATCAGAGTTCATAATTTTTATTTTGAGGCACACTTAATAATTTTATTTATCATATATATTCTTACTATCTTAAATTACATTTGGATGCCTTGTCAACCATTCTCATATGTATTTTATTTATTCTTTTTTTTTTTTTAAATCTAATAATTCTTTCTTTCATAATTGTTTGGTATTTCTTTTTTAACTACAATTGTCATTAATACACTTTGAAGTAATTGTACTTTTATATAATAAAAAATAACAGATATTAAAAAGTTTCACTCTAATTTTCATAGTATAATAATTTAGGCAATAATAGATTTTTAAGGTTGGAAGCGATTTTTGTGTTTAAGTTGATGAAAAAAGTGTCTAATATATCACAAATTAATTAATCATTATATTAGGATTTTTTTAATCTATTAGACAATGACTATAGGACAATAAAATTTTCTCTTCACTCTTAAGCTCAAGATCACATCTATAGATTTGATTTCATGTGCAAAAGTGAAAAACATGCTTGCAAAAGTTGAATTGGTACATGAATATAAACTTCACTAACATAAATAATCTTACAAAAACTTTGAGACTAGAAAAGATTTTCCTTGATTTGACATACATGCCTTCTTATAAAATGGTATCAATAGACATAATTTGGAGAAATGCAAGATAAAGATTTTTTTGTCCTTTTGGTCAAGACCCTAGATTGAGTAATTTAATGATGATGTTTTACGATTGAAGAAAATATGTAGTCATGCAAAATTTCTCAAATGATATTGATCTAACATTTTTTTATCCTTTATACTTTGTAGCTAAATCAATAGTAGTTGAGCTAACTATATAACGATACCTAAAATACTTCCATGATGGCCAACTATAGAACCAGATCCATCGCCAGTGATCCTCCCTTGGGGGAAAAGAAGAAAAAGAATGCCTTGGAGGGTGGACAAAGTGCTGCTGATGGGAAGAATAGCTCGGGTCCTTGCACTAGAACCAAGAGCTAGAGCCAGGACCAGGGAACCTCCAGATTCATCATGGAAGATTTGAAGAAAATTATCAGGAAGATTATTTAGAAAAATACTGAATTGGTGTATTCTCTCAGTTGAGTGCTTTGCCTTGTTTTTTGGTTCTATTGGTTTTATTTTTTGGCATTCGGCCTATGTGGAGGTTTTCCCCTTATTTTGCTTAGGTTTTTTATCTGGTTGGCTATTGGCCTTGGTCTGTAATACTTTGGATTTCAGGTCACTGTAAAACCTATTTATCTTTATAAAAAATGATACCTAAAATACCAATTGCATATAACAAACATTAAATCACATGTAGAAAATGTAATAGAGTGTGTTAACATTCAACAATTATGCCAACATTTCCCCCTTATTACATTGTTCCTACAATTTTGCCACCCAAACCTCAAGTTTCAACCTAGCCAAGGAACCCTCCTTTAAGGATTACACAACAAAAATAAATTATTACATAAAAGAATTACAAAATTTTGAGAAGATTTTTCTTTGAAGAACCAAATCCTCGATCAAATGGAGCCCCCCCAAGTTTCTTTGTGATCCTCATAAAAGTGTAGCTTCGAGATGAATCCTTGAGCTCTCAATCCTAAACTCTCAAATCATACATACCAAATTATCTCAAACAACAATCCTCCAAGTTGTCACTTGATCCTCGTAAGGGTGACAATTATGGATCACAATCTCATGAACTCTTTGGGAAACCCTCCATACTTGGTACTTCACCATATATTCCAAACTTGTCTCCAAAAATTAAACTTCACAATGATGTAATCTTTAAAAGATGTTAGCGAAAAGGAGGAAATGAAAATTTGAAGCAAAAAATGCTTCTCATGCAAAGCATCATCTCAAAGGCAGAAGCTAGCTTGAGATGATGGAATTTCCTCTATCTTCTAATGCCTCCAACCTCCAAGGTGATTCTATTACACTTTAAACTAGAAAAGTAGCACTAGAGGAACTACTACAACCATTGATACAAGGGTAATAGGTATAATAGGATTTTGATCAATCACTCAAATAATAAGCCCATACTACAAAGCTTCCAATAGAGACATGTGATTGTCACCCCTTGAACATTAACACTAGAAACTTCATGACTTATTCCTCCAAAACAATTCACCTCCAATTTATACTAATAGTGAATCATGTAGACAAAGTCCTTGAATGCGTGTTCCATACATAATCAACGAAACTACTTGATATAACTTGCATCCTTCACTACAAGGAATAGATATCACTATGTTTCAACCCCACAACAAAGAACTAACAAAGATATTGAATAAAACTTTATTTATATAGAAATAAATCATGGATTTTCTTTCCATATTTATTTAGTTGAAGATACATTATAATCATTCATGACTTGTATCTGTGGAAACAATTGGAAACTAGGATTCTTAAAAAAAATGGTAACTCTAGTTCCTTAAACTGCATCCTAAATAATCAACTCAAAGAAACTACTAAAAAGTTATAACTCAAAATAAGTGCCAGTAACTAGTAGATCTAACCATGATTCTAGTGACTTCTTCAAAATTGATAGGTTGGGGGTATTTTCCAACACTTTCAAGGTTTTGAAAATGGGGTTGCAAGCTAAGTGGGTTTAACCTCGGAGGAAACTCCATGGTTAAGTGTGCTTGAGTTGGAGTAGTACTAGGATGGGTGACCTCCCAGGAAGGCCCAATGTTTCACCTCTATGAGCATCACCTAGATGTAATGAGTGCTAAGTGGACCATTCATTATCATGACAGATAGGTTCTTGTGAACCACTACTCATGAAACATGGGTCAATGAGTTTGACTCAAAAACTACACAGTTGAATCCTGATAGCAATATCATAATTCAACTTGTTGTGGAAAATACCCCCAACTTATCAATTGATGAGCTAAAGGGGATCTCTAATGAATTTTTCATAAAGAACAACACTTGTTGAAGGTTTTGCAAATGGGGTTGCAAGCTAAGTGAGTTTAACCTTAGAGGAAACTCCATGATGGAGTGTGCTTGAGTTGGAGTAGTATTGGGATGGGTGACCTCTTGGGAAGGCCCAATGCTTCACCTCTGTGAAAATCACCTAGATGCAATAAGTGATAAGTGTACCATTCATTATCATGAGAGATGGGTTCTTGTGAACCACTACTCATGAAACATGGGTCAATGAGTTTGACTTAAAAACTACATATTTGAATCCTGATAGCAATATCATAATTTGACTCCCAATGCTTCACCTCTATGAGCATCACCTAGATGCAATAAGTGCTAAGTGGACCATTCATTATTATGAGAGAGGGGTTTTTATTAACCACTACTCATGGAACATGGTCAATGAGTTTGACTCAAAAACTACACAGTTGAATCCTGATAGCAATAGCATAATTTGACTTGCTGTGGAAAATACCCCCAACTTATACATTGATGAGATTAAGGGGCTCTCTAATGAATGGTTCATAAGGCACAACACTTGTTGAAGGTTTTTCAAATGGGTTTGCAAGATAAGTGGGTTTAACCTTGGAGGAAACTCCATGGTTAAGCGCGCTTGAGTTGAAGTAGTACTCGGATGGGTGACCTCTAGGGAAGGCCCAATGCTTCACTATGTGAGCATCACCTAGATACAATGAGTGCTAAGTCGACCATTTATTATCATGAGAGATGGATTCTTGTGAACCACTACTCATTAAACATGGGTTAATGAGTTTGACTAAAAATCTACACAATTAAATCTTGATAACAATATCAAAATTTTTCAAAATTATTAACCCAGCCAATAATTCACTATTCTAATCTATTAGATCATGAGGTGCAACTACCTATAACTATATTATTCTTGTGCTCCCTTCTGTCATTCAGCGATATCCATAGAGCTGAGGAATACTTCCATTTCAGGCACCCATAGATAAAAGAGGCGATACAGGGAAATTCGACCACAAAATACACAGAAATGTTGATAAGCTATGAACCAAATCCTTGATTAGTGAAGACGGGGAAAAACCTTATTGAAAAAGCAAAGCTTTGTGAGGAGGTACAAGCTTTGCCATCTTCTGAGTGGCTTTCACACGCCTTAGATAAAAGATCGTTACATGCTTTGTCTATGTTGCGAGTGTCCCAAGTGTATATGCATGCCAAAAGGCTTTATTGTTTGTTTGTTTGTGTAGTTTAGCCCGAGTAGAAGAGACCAAAATCATAGTGCAAATGATGTGAGTACTTGCAAGCACATTATTGCTAAACACATGCTGATTACAACTCCAGAAATTTTCAAATTCCAGCAGTGCTCACAGTAGCGTAGAATCCTACATAAGCGCCACCTTTGTCATTCAACCCATGGTAGCTATACATCTTCCTTATTTGCTTTGCAAACAAACTTCCATTCAAAATGTCCAGATATTATCCCTGCTTTGATACGATGAAAACTTGATAGGTTTAATTGATGCATAGCGTATAATTTTATATAGGAGAGATGTAGTTGAACTAATTGTATAACCACTTGAAATACCAACCTTCTATAACAGACACTAGACCACAAGTGGACAATAAAATAAAAGAATAGTCCAGCATTTTAAAGTTACATTGACAAGTGTCTCATCTTTGGAAATGGAAGTTGGAATATGAACCAAATACTATCCTTTAAGTGACACTAAATATATTAAGAAATAGACTTAAGTAAGTTATCTATAAATTTTTAAAAAATATTAATATAAACTATAATAAATTAAATCTATTTTTTTTATGAATATTTATTAAAAAGTTAAACAAATTTAGTGAAAATTAGATATTTCAAAAAGTACTACTAGTTTTCTTTTTAGAAAAATTAAAATTAGGTGTCATTGTCCAATTTTTTAAATGAGAAAAATATGGTTTTTCTTCAAACTATAAATATAAGTGAATGACACATAAATAGTTTTGATGGATATTTATTGCTATTTTTAGTTAACTTTAAATAATTACAAATAAATATTTTTAGTAATTTAAAAATAAAAAATAAATTTTTTTGGTCAACCTAACTTAGTCAAAACAATATGTAATGAAATCTTTTACAAACCTAAAATTAGTGTTTAGATTATGACACATCATTTAGATTGGAAACTGTATAAAATGTTTGAAAGTTATAAATTTTACATATAAGAAAAAAAAATCTAAGAGAAACAATAGAGAGGCCATTCAAGATAAGAATATTGAAAGAAGCAACTTAAGTTTGGATACAACTATAACAAAGTATTACAAAAATGAACAAGTTATCATAAAACATCTAAGAGAGAAAATACAATTTCAATTTGTAATTTACAAAAAGATTGATATCAATTTTCTTCGATCATATAAAGCACATGCCCCTCTACAATGTCATTCATAGTTTTGGGTAGAAATCCATTTGTGTTTAGCAATAGTTGCCAAATGGGACTAAACATGACATATTTGTCCCTTGAGCTCTAAACAATAGTTGAGTTTCCCTTTCAAATATTTAACAAGAGATGACTACAACAAAATAATTGTGTTGAATGAACCATGCATAACCACATCTATAGGAGGGAAATAATTAAGAAAATTGCCTTACATTTAAGAAACCAAATATAAAAAATGATAAATTGATAAAAATATTAGAGCTATCAGATTTCCACAATCCAAATTAGCATTCAATAATTATTTCTGGATTCGATTGTGTAAGCCAATTTTTATCATCAACATTTCGAATCACACTCTGTGGGTCATGTCTGCAACTTACTATCTTTCATCTCCTTGGTATTCTTGTTCATCCTGATGATGAATCACAGAGTGTGATTCGAAACATTGATGATAAAAATTGGCTTACACAATCGAATCCAAAAATAATTATTGATTGATAAAAATATTTTGATATTATATTCTAAGAACAATTTAGCCCTAATAATTTTGATTTCCAACTTAATATTTTGTTAAATATAGTAGAATAAAATTTAAAATTATTTTCTTTATTTGTTGAGTATGTTTATGCTTCCAAAAACAAAGCTTAGTGGTTTCCAACTTATTGTAGAAAGGACATTTTGTGGTGTGAGTAGGGAGAAAAGTGAGAATTCTCCCATAGGAACTTTATAGTGGATGATCTTCCATGCTAATTTTTTTTCTTTAGCTTCAAATTTAGATTTTAAAAAGAAAGACACGGACTAAACCACTTGGACTAGAAATAATTCACTCTTTCACAAAAAATTAACATTGGAACTTGTTAATTGGTGTGTGGAAATGGGATCCTAGCCGAGGCATACAAACTAAGATCTCAATTGTTTACAAAAACCATCGAGGAACAATGAATATGGTTTAACATCAATTATAATAGGAGAGGGAAATCATTTGATTGATTGATTGATTGATTGATTGATTGAGATTGGAATTTTTATGTGTAAGTTCAAGGCTAAACAATAAGAAATTGATAATTTTTAGCAATAACAGTGAAATGAAGAACAAAAATTAAACACAATAGCTCAAGTCTAGAAGAGGACATAAAAATGAACCTATAGCTACAAAGTGAGACAAAAAATGTTGGACTAGTGTGTTGGGTGCACCATTTTGAGGGTTTTTTGTGCCAACAAAATGATACATTTTCATATCCAAGAGGTTCTGTAGGTCTACCTCTCAAAAATTCATGTGGAAATTGTTGGGCACATGTATTGGGTGCCCTAGTGTAGGGGTTTTTATGTAGAATCATGTAATGTTATCACATGCAAGATGTCACACCTAATAAATCATTATCCTAGTAAAATAATTGTTAGAAGTATGGTTATCGTTGCACCCAAAGATCGACTTGTCAATGCTCGATACAACCACTAGACTCATAGAATCCATAGGAGTCAGTTAAGCGATGTCATAAAACTGAACATTGTGTTGCACAACACGAGGAGACCAAGGGTACACACCTTGCAACAATCCCCCTAGCATAAGCGAGGGGGTTTGAACATATCACCTAGGCTCAAATACCACTTGTTAGAAGTAAGGTTGTCATTGCACCAAAAGATCGACCTATTAATTTCCAATACAACCACTAGACTTATAGAATCCATAGGAGGCAATTTAGCCATGCCATAAACCTGAGCATTGCACTACACAACACAAGGAGACCAAGGGCACACACCTTGCAATAATAACATCAACTAGAAAACTTATATAGAAGGAATATTCTACAATAATTCTTACCGCAAGTTCATAGTTTTCTTTTTAGCAAATTATAATTTGGTAGATTTGTTAACCACCTTGCATGCCAAAAAAGACCTACCACCATCAATAGGTTGGCCTCATGCACAATGTGTTATTATACCTATTTTAGATTCCTACCATAGCTATCATAAAATGTTCATTACAAGTGGCTCCATTCCAAATTCATTCCTTAATTGTGTAATAAAATAAAATATTAATATTTAATTACTCATCTAAAATATAAGTCCATAGTTTATGAAAAATAAATAAAATAATAAATAAATGTTTCCCTATAATTTTCCCTTAGCCTCAAAACACAGGAAAATGAATTTAAATTTTTGAAATTAAATTTATTTAAAGGGGGACATAACATTGAATGACATAAATTTGTGAAAATCTAGGTTCCTTACCTTATGCTATCCATTTACTAATTATATGGACATTCCTATGCACTTATCTTACTAGCCTATCCATATGGTCAGTCATCTATATATATTCTTCCTACCTATTATATAACTACACTACACTATGAACTTGCTTTTAAATTTTAAATTTAATCTAAGTCTCAAAAATTATTTCCTTCTAAGGGCTAACTAAGTACATTTATATACATGTGATTTATTTTTATGCACTTATATTTAAAGTCATTCAGTGCTTTTATTTTCATCATTGAAAAACATCTCATTTCATCAGTCAAGGATAAATATGCAGTATTAGACTTGATCATAACCCCTAAACTTGATCTTACATAGTCACAAAAAAGTATTCTAGTTATGAAACAATTAAAATATTTGAGATAATTTGTTTTAAATCTTAAAATATATCATTAAACAACGAGTATTTCACATGATTTATTTCAAGTATTGAAAATTATTAGATTTAGTTGTAGAGGATGGTATTTCCTACCCTTGAAGTGATGAACTTCAAGGAACAAACCAACCTTCGCTTCACCTCACTTAAATTGGTGCTAAAGGTGAGCTAAAGGATGCAAAGTACAAAGCTAAACAAATGAACTACAAATAGGACTCTTGGATGAATCCGCTAAGCCTCTATCTTTGGGACAAACACACATAACTGGGACACCAGTGCGGCGCACTACCATCCTATACGAATAGCGTACAAAAACTCTAAGGAAGAAACATACGTAATCGTATGACTAAACAAATAATATTATCATAAGAAAACCAATAAGTACAGAATGCAAATAAATAAAAAGAAATGAGAAAAGGTGGCTTGAAGCTTACAACCAGTCCACAATTGAAGCCTCCCACTAAATAGATTTATTTCCTCAATCACAAACTTGCAAAAAAGTGAAGAAGGAAAATATTGGGGGTTGTGTTTAGAGGTCTGCCTCAGTTCCACCCCCATTTCAGTTTTTTCACCTCCACAAACAACCCAAATAGTAGCAACAATTGAAATACAAATGGTAAAGATAGAAAATGGATAGATAGACAAGATAGTGAGTATAATAAATAGAAAGAAATAGATAAAATAATATGAAACATGAATGAGAAAGTGTAGATAACTTCCCTTCAATAATCAAGAGGTTGGCACTTGAAGGAGTGAACCCAAGCATACCAAAACCTTTTGAATTTGTAAAAATGATGGATAACAACCATAGGAAGAAGTTGTGAGAGATGTAGAAGATATTCCAAGAGCTTTCGAAATTTGCCAAATATCTAGAAGTACCGAAAACATCACAAATGAATGAGATATAGCCCTCAAGGAAGAATCATAGCATTGGTGGCCATAGATAGAGGCATTACAAACTCTTTTGAGTGCAGGCGTAATGTTCAAATGACCACCTATAGATTGACATATTTACGAGATGCTAGCGTGGCACATGAACATCTCCATGATTCCCTAGAGTCTATTGGTCAAATAGTCAGCATGTTTGATAAGAAGCCAAATTCTAAGCTGACAAGGCAAGTTATGTGGACAAAAGGACAAAGAGGCGCTTATGTGACGTGGAATTGCATAGGGTGCAATTTATGATATTACAATAGCATCTAAATTATTTTTTGAACATTCAACAATTATAAAACTAAGCACCTTGTCTTCCTATCTACTTTTCTAAAATAACATACATTAAATGATCTATGTTTCAATACCTATACTCTATTTAATTAATCTATCTAAATCAATATAATACTTATTTATATGCATATTATTAACTTAAATAGAATAAATTTTTAAGATAGAAAAGTCTTTTTCATATATGCAATTGATAATTAATTTTAATTTACAATTTAAGTAAAAAATTGAATAAAAATTCATAAATAGTGTAAATTTCTAATACCATCAATATTTAGAATCTATGAGCACTGATAAAGAAAACAAAATACGTCAATTCTTAAATATCGAATTCCATATATCAAATATCAAAAGTCAAAGAATTTTATAAAGTAGAGACCACAAAGGCTTTTCAACAGCCAAATTGATCACTTTAAGTTTCTCTTTCTATTTCTTTCCCTTCCGCTTTCGCTTTCACTTTCACACACACCTCTATACAATCTGTCAAAAATTATTTGCAATGCATTTAAGGCTTTTTCTTCTTCAATTTTGTTGAAGGTGACCATAAATCCCTTCAGTATTGTGATCTTGCATAGTTCAACAATATCATCATGGGACTTGAATAAACATGTAAAATTCCAATCTCCTTCATTTATAGTGCAATTAATGTTGTGGGAACTTGTATAGAATGAATGAGAATACTCTGAAGATGATGTTACAAGCTTGATGAACTTCTCATCATTTTCTGATCCTTTCCTCTATCAATCTCGGAGACTGTTTGGACATCAAAAAACAAGTTTGCATTCAAATTGTGTCATTATAGGTAGTGGTTTCCCTATTAAAAAGGCATACTCTGATGGGAGCCTCTAAAACATTTAAATTATTAGTGTCAAGAAATATGAGCAATACAAAACATCAAAAATTTTCAAACACAACTTTAAAAAGTACTAAATTCATATTTTAGTCTCCAAAAATAATCATTGAGTTCACTTTCAGATTAAATTAAGTTTGCTTTCAGCAAAAAATCAATCTGTTGCATTGAGAGAAAGTGAGTAGTATCTCCAGTCCACAAAAGCAATTTCATAAACTTGGGTAGATTGCATTTTCGGGCACTTGAATTAGCAAATTCTTTGATCCTTGCAACTTTTTAAGACCTTCTATACTCTTCAGCTGACCACAACCACTAATTTTGATACGCTCCATTCGACCTGCTGCAGAAGACAACCCTGATATTGTTTCCAATCTCGGACATTCATACACTCTAAGAGGATTTAGTCTCTCTAGCTGCTCTAATTCCACTTCTTCTAAATTTTCCATGAATTTAACTTCAAGTGATCAAAGTTTGGGACGCGTTCCCACTAATTACCAACTTGGATATACTATCATCACGACTAAGTTGTATGATTTCAAGGCTATTCATGCTCCTATTTGTAGAAAGCTTAAAATTACTACAATCTCTAACATTGCTCAGATTGAAATTGCAACTAAAAGAGGCGCAGGACAACGACAACGCAAATAATCTAAGATTATTTAGGTGTTTAATTGAACCTAGGAGGGATGCTATGTCAGTCATAACTAAGGACCCATCCATGTGTAATTCTTCCAAATGATTGAGATTTTGTATTAAATCTGGAATATTCTGCAGCAAGGTAGAATGTTTAATCCATAGTATTGTCAACTCGAAATTGGCTTGGCATTTACAATTAATTTCATAAAATGAGTTAATTTTATATAGTAAACAATACTAGTATTTTGAAATGTATACTCTACATTCAAGGGAGACTTGATTTCTAGAAATGAATACCTTGGTATTGGTTTGCATCCATTGCTGAAAAGTGCTCCACAAGTCCTGGACTCCCTTAACATGTAAACAATATAATTTTCGTAGAGGAATCCATGAGGGAATATTGTAGTCATCAATCTCAAGCAATAGGAGTTCATTCTCAGCAGGGTCATTTAGACTACCCATTAAACAAGTAATATCGGATTGGAGGGACAAGTCCTCAAAGTCCTCATGGAAACACCTACCCTTTGTTTTTGCTATTATTTGTTTAAGTCCATTTGTTTCTTGCATGTAAAGGGTAACTGTGAGATTTTGCCAAGATCAAGTGGCAATGGAAAGCGCAAATAAGAGAGAACAAAATAGATAATAGGAATAAACTATATTCTATCAAGATGAAAATACTGATCAACTAGATCATCAATCGTTACATACAATGAACACAAGCCTGCTTATATAGGCAAGGCTATATGGATATGTGAGCACAAAAACATGACACGTGGCTCAATAAGAAACAAGGGTAGGTAGGAAATAGGTGTGGGTGGGTAGGAGAAACAATAAAATATTCCACATGAGGTGGATCACCCACTCAATGTAGAATGTAACAACAAGATAAGTCCACAAAAGGTGGAAATTCTCCTACACACACTATCCCAATGTGGCACAAACACCCAAGTGTCTCATACCCAAACTACTATGAAATGCATGTACCTAAGTAAACTTAAGTAAGATGTAATAATATCCAACATGAATAATTAATTACACCAACACCCCCCTTAAGTGCGACTTAGGGCAATGCACTTAAGTCTATAATGCAACTAAGCAATGCAAGATGGGTCCCGGCTACAAGGCCATGTTAGGTACCCATGTACAAATGCAAATGCATGCAAACCAATGCAATGAAATCTCTCACAAAACGGGGAAAGAGAGAAAAACCCAATGGGAGAAAACCCTCCCCCAAAAGAGAGGTGAAAGCTAGATACAAACAACTCTCATAGAAGTATGTGAAGGATAAAACCCCATGTGAGGAAAAAGACCCCCCCATATGAGAAAAGAAGAAGAGTGACTAGGAAGCCCCCCCTCAATGTGGAATTTGCACCAATGATAGAAGCTTGATGATGAATGAAGAAACTGCTCCACGAACATCAAACCACGTTCCTCCCCTTAGGAAGAAACAAAGCCAAAGGTGTATCCATGAAGTCTCCCCAATCACGAAGGGAAGATAAAGCAAAAATACTCATGATGAAAGGAATCTTTGAAAACCGCTCAAGTGTCCCCATGTCGATGCTGGAAGTTACCCCCTCCAAAGGTGGTAAACTATGCCACACTGCTGAAAAAGGCACTCCAAGATCTAGTGGAGATGAATATAGAACAATGTCCAAAAACTCATATGTCTCCTCAAAAGATAAAGAGACCTCCTCCAAGTGTTGTACAAAAGTATCCACAATCATGTCGACCTCTAAATATTGATCATGTAGAGAATGCACAAGAGGGTCACTGTGATCCCTCACAACAAGCAAAGAAGGATCATCTTCATCAAAGAGAAGATGAATATCATCAATGGTGTCTCCCATCTGAAATGTAGGACTCCACAAACAAACCTGCAATGTTTGTCAAGTAGGCATCCCAATCAACTGAAGCTAGAAGACATGAAATATCCTACTGCACTGAATCATGAGAAGGCAAAACTGTCGCACTAGTTGCATCATTAGGTGCAATAGGTGGTGTGATATCAATAGAAGGAGATGAAATGCAAGGCTCAAGAATGGGGTCACATGTGAGAATCCCCAAGTTCAAATTCCCAAAGTTCTCCTCAAAATCTGAATCATCAACATAGGAAGAATCAACCTCATCAATAGGACCAAAATGTGAAAAAGAGTACAACCGAGATGCATGATCAACCACCCTAGTCGCAATGATAGCTCCACTCTCCAGGTCTCTAATGATAACTGAATCAGGTGTAAACTCCATAGTTTTCCTAGTTGCCCCATGTGTGATTTGATAGATGGAAAGAAGATAATTTGTCAAGTGGGGTACACACAACACATCATTGAAGGAGTTATCCCCAATGGAAATAGATCCTTTCCCAATCACATCCATGTATGTATGATTGCCCATCAAAATCCGCGGCATATGGCAAGGCTTAAATGTAGAAAACATAGACTGCGAAGATGCCATATGATGAGAAGCCCTTGAGTCTAGAAGCCATCTCCCTGAATCGTGACTTGTAGTAGCACAAAGAGCTTGTCCCTTTGCTTTATCTGTCCCAAAAGAGTGATCATTTCCTTTATCTTTGGAAGAAGAAGCCAATGTAGACATTCTAGAAGGTAGGTTGATTCTATTCTTCTCAAGAAGATTCTTCAACTCATCAATATCCTTCTTATAACAATGATGTTCATCATGTCCTAACTTCTTGCAATATCCATTAAAAAAGTTATCCTTACAAGATTTCCTCTTAGGTGAGAATGGTGTATCACTTTGTTGTGGAGAGGAAGATTGGGCTCCATCTTGTTGTGGTTTTGACTTAGGTTGCTTTTGATTCTTGCCTTTTCCTTGATTACTTTGATTCCCTTTATTAGCCACCAAAGCTTGTAACTTTGAAGATTTGAGAATCCCCATCGTGGTCAACTTAGATTGCTCAAGTATCAACATATCTATGAATGAATCAAATGAGGGAGAAGTGTATGAGGAACCTTGAGCTAACCTATGGGTGTGAAAGCTAGATACAAAGGCTGCATATTCTGAAGGAAGCTTGTCCAACAAGTTGTAAACCAATTGAGCATCCTTTTTGTCAATTCCACAATCCTTTAGCTTTTCTCTTAGCTCATTTTCTTTTGTGACATAATCTTGGATTGTATCAAAATCCTTGGGATCCAAAGTTGTGAGTTCACTATCAAGGTTGTAGCCCTTAATCTTATCAACTTGACCATACAATTTCTAAGAAATATCCCAAGCCTCTTTAATTATGGTACACTTATCACTGTGAAAAATGAGGTCATCTAATACATACTTTCTAAGAGATCCAATTTCCATAGCATTTTTAGTGAGCCATTCAAGTTGAGTATTAGGGTCAGCCTTAGGATTAGGTTGTGCTGTAATAGTTCTTGTTACATAATGAATGAGCCCTTTTTCCATTAGTTTACTCCATGCCTTAATCTTCCATGATGCATAATTATGAGGAGTTAAAAGTGGAAATTTAGGAGAACCCATAGCACCAAAATAAAAAAACACAAGATAGAGAGAGGCACAATCACACAAGACACCCCCCCAAAATACTCAATCAAGAAACTCTCCCCCCCCTCCCCCCACCCCCAAAATGGTGATTTGGCACTTTATACTTAGTGCATATACAATGTGCCACTTGCAAAACATGACAAAGTGGACTTCTGATTTCAATTTACAACTTCTCAAAATGAGATCTAAGAGACTTCAACAAATACTGCTAGTGATCTAAACTGAGATCCAAGCAAAATGAAAGTACCAAATATGCCAAAAATGGCCAAATACTGAAAGTACAATTTCTACTTAAAATCACTACAAACAAATTGCAGATTATGAAAGTAGATGAAAAAATATGCACTTAAAAAAAAATGACACTTGAAAAAGAGTCCATATGAGCCCAAATGAAGCCTCCAAAGTTGTAAAAATTGGGATATCATGATTTCTGAAAAACTTGTATCTGAAAAATAGAAAACTCCTACACCACTATACCGATCACAAATTTCTACCCCAAAACATTAAAAAATTCTCGAAAAAAGGAGTCCAGAGGAGTAAGATATCACTATTTGAAAATTACCTGCAAAATTATAATTTCTAAAAAATTTCCATCGCAGCTTCAAACTTCAAATGCCTCTAGATTTGGCCTCTGAAGTCCGATTTGGATGAAACAAAAGGCAAAAATGACTTTCTTGGACCTCCTCAATTTAATGGTAACCTTATATTTGACCCATCAGCTTCAATGATAACTTGCAATAGAAAGCTCCAAAATACACAACCCCAAATAGCATCAAATTTCTCTCAATTGGCAAACCAATGACACTCTAATGGCTCTGATACCATCTGAGACATGGACCAACTCTGATACCATGTGAGATTTTTCTAAGATCAAGAGGCAATGGAAAGCATAAATAAGAGAGAACAAAATAGATGATAGGAATAAACTGTATTTTATCAAGATGAAAATATTGATCAACTGGATCATCAATCGTTACATAGAATGAACATAAGCCTACTTATATAGGCAAGGCTATATGGATATGTGAGCACACAAACATTACATGTGGCTCAATAAGAAACAAGGGTAGGTAGGAAATAGGTGTGGGTAGATAGGAGAAACAATAAAATATTCCACATGATGTGGATCACCCATTGAATGTAGAATGTAACAACAAGATAAGTCCACAAAAGTGGAAATTCTCCTACACACACTATCCCAATGTGGCACAAACACCCAAGTGTCTCATACCCAAACTACTATGAAATGCATGTACCTAAGTAAACTTAAGTAAGGTGTAATAATATCCAACATGAATAATTAATTACACCAATAGTAACAATATATAAGAACACATAAATCTAAATGTTTTTCCAATTTTTTTTTATAGCTTTAATTTATAAAATTGTAAAGGGGAATCACACCACATATTTGAGAAACTCTAGTTTCTATAGCCGAGGAGAGCCTAATACTTTTTCTATTTGTCTTCCTAGATTGTGGAGGTGATCATGCATTTTGAACAAGATTCTGCATCATTCATACCTAATGCCTCTTCTACAGATCTAGGTTCATCCACATTAGTATTCAAAGAAAAAATACATTTACAATCATTAGGTGAATACCTTTGAGGAGGTTGTCTATGTTTTCTAGACCTTCGAACAAGTTGAGTTGGAGGTACTTCCTGCTCTTTTAAATATTTAGAACTAGACGATCTCTCCTCAACTTCTTGCCTATCAAGTGGTCTCGATTCAACTCTTTTAGGCATAGAAAGGAATTGAATCAAATCTTCCTATTTAGCCTACTCTCACTGTAATGTAACATAAGTAGACTTAATTTCTCTAAAAATGACACTTCTACTATGTATTACCTTTTGTGCAATAGGGTCCCAAAGCTTGTATCTTTTCAAACCATAACTATACCTCATGTAGATACATTTCATAGTCTTATTTTCTAACATTGTTTACTTTTGGCACATGTGCATATGCCTCATGACCAAAAAATCTAAGATGTCTCAAAGAAGGCTTGTGTCCTAAGCATGCTTCCATAGGCATTTTATCAACAAGAGCTGATGTAAGAGACCTATTAATTAGGTAACAAATAGTGCCAACGACTTCAACCCAAATTTTTTTTCTAGACCAGGACCACTCAGAATACTCCTATCCTTCTCCATCAGTGTCCAATTCATTCTTTTTACAACTCCATTCTATTATGGAGAATACGAAGTTGTCTTTTGTCTATTAATGCCATAGTCTTTACAGAATATATCAAAATTATTAGAGAAAAATTGACCATCATTGTCAATCCTCAAATATTTTATTTTATTTCTAGTCTACAACTCAACCATTGCTTTAAATTTTTTAAAATGATTGAAAACTTTTGATTTATTCTTTAAAAAGTATACCCATGTCCTTCTACTAAAATCATCAATAAATGAAACATAATATGTGGATTTTTCTATGGAAGGAAGATCTATAGGACCAAACACTTTAGAATGAATAAGATCCAAAACACCACAAGATTTATGAGAACTCGAATTAAATTGAACATAATTTTGTTCTCCATAAATGCAATGCTCACAGATTTCAAAGTCAAGATTACAATCATTCAAACCTTCAACAAGGTTTTTTATTTTTTTAGGTCCCTAGACCTTTTTCTCTAATGTGGCCAAGCCTCTGGTGCCATAAGATATTCTTCTTTGCAGGTAACTTTGCTTAAGAAGAAAGAGTACGCTTAGGTACCCAAAATCCATGTCCATCCGCTCAAGGTGAAACGTTTACATCTTCCAATGAAGTATCCACAGATTTACTTTTTACAAAGGAGCTATTACACTCAATAGTGTATGTGTCTAGCTTATACAAAGTGCCAAATATGACACCTCTAGCAATCACCATAACACTGTTAATCATTTTATATCCCGCTTTAGAAAAGACTGCATGCACGTCCACATCTATCAACTTTCTCATAGATATTAAATTTTATTTTAATCTAGGGATATGCATCACACCACTAATCCTTTTTATTCTACCATCAAGAAACCTAATTCTAACTTTACCACACCCAAAAATATGTAAATGTGAATAATCACCTAAGTACACCTTACCTCCATTAAATTCTTCATATTCAGATAACCAATCTCTATTGGAAGTCATATGAAAAGATACACCTAAGTCAATTAACCATGCATCATTACCTACATGAGTAGCCAAAGATGCAATGAATGCATCACCATCTTCCTTATTGGATTCAAAATCAAAACCAAACTACTTCTTTCTCTTCTTCTTTTCTTCTTTGCAGTCCTTACGAATGTGTCCTGATTTACTACAATTATAGTAGATGACTTTGGACTTTCCAAGAGATTTCAATATCCCTCTGGACTTGGATTTACTACGCTTCTCATTCTTCTTTCCTTTTTCCCTCAATCTTCCATGGGCAGTTAGGTCTTCCATTAATCTTATGGATACTTTCCTTCGAATCTCTTCACTAAGCAGATAACCCATCACATATTCAAACTTTAAAACAATAAAAGTTTTAGTGATAGCCACAACAAGATAATACCATGAATCAAGAAAAGAACAAAGAAAGATCTGACATTTCTCTTCCCCATCCATTTTAACACTAGCAAATACCAATTAAGCCACCAACATATTAAATGCTTCTAGGTGATCTTTTATCCATCCACCATCTTCCATTCTCAATGAATAAAATTTCTTCCTCAAGAAAATTTGATTCAATAAAGATTTGGCTTGATACATCTCACCAAGCTTAGTCCATAGCTTCTTTGTAGAGGCCTCTTTTTGGACATTGATTATAATAGAGTCTATCAAGCACAATTTTATTAGACCCATAACATCATATTGAGCATCTGCGGTAAGATCTAAGGGTCTTCAGACATTGGCATCAACAACATCCAATAGGTCTTGATCTATTAGCAGATCATCTATGTTTACTCCCAAAATATTTCTCCACCTCTATTCTCCCTGATGAACTTGCCATATGAAAATTCTTGCAACAAGACCAAAAAATATCTTCTACACAATCTCCCACTTAAAACTAGATTACTTTAAAAAACCCAACAACCCAGAACTGAAACTAAAGGTGATCAGGCTCTAATACCATTTGTAAGGGAGTTAAGTAGTAGAAAAACTTCCTACACTAACCATAGTTATAAAAACTTAAAAGCTATAGACATAATATCATGCATACCACAACACAAAGATTTACATGGGGAAACCCCTTTTAGAGAAAAAACCAACATTCCAAAAGTCACCCAATATATTATTCAAAAATCAATAATAAATTATAATATACTTGCAGAGTAGGCTCCTCATAGGATTACCATCAACAAAGATTCAGAGGTAACTGAATAGATATAAGAATCTTACTCACAACCTCTATCTCACACACCTCATATATAGAAGATACAATACAAGAAGTATTACAAAACTATGGGATAAACCGACCCAATAAAGAAGAGCCAACCTTATCTCCAATCTAGATTCCTTATGATGTCAAAACACACATCAACATGTGCACCTTCCTTTTATAATTTATTTATGTATCTGATGCATTTTTATATATCCTATTTAAGGAGTCCAAACTTCTTGAGGCCATAACTTGTGAACCAGCTGTTTGATTGATGAATTGTTTAAAGCACTAAAAAGCTTACAAAGTTCTCTATCACCTAATAACTTGCTACTATAGTTATGTCCAATTTTGAGGGCATTTTGGAGGGTCTAAATTTCTCCAAATTAAATTTAAACCTTTCATCACACCTTCCAAAAATAGAAATTTTAATATCTTCAAAACTAGTTGTGATCTTGTGATGAAAATTTATCAGCATGCTTATCTAGCCAAATAAGAGATTTGGGGAAACATTTTCACCATTTTATGCTCAAATAAAAACTTACTATAAATATTAATCTCATATAAACACAAGGTTCAGACACCATTTTCCCAACACTTGGAACCTTTTTGTGTTTTGTGTTGTGTCTTTGTCTTTGTCTTGTTTTGTGTGTCCTTGCATAAGATTGTGTGAGTTAAGATCTGTCACGAATCATTTTATTTAATATTGTGCAAATTAAAGATGTAATGTGATTTTGAAATTCAAATAGATTAGATCTTTCATAATCTATTATGAGGAAATATAATATGCTTCTTACTCCTGCAAATGATAAGAAATTCAATATTCTTTTGGGGTTTGTCATTGCTGATAAAATTTTGAGTGTAAGTAATGCAGGATGAGGTGAAGGAGGTCGAAGGGGAGAACACGAATCAGGTAGAATTGCTTTAACTGAATGACTTCGATAGAAAAGGGAATCTTTCACACACCACATTAGGATTTATATTTTGCATCTTGAAAGTGTGGATGATTTAAATGATCTTATTTGAGTGTTTGTTCAAATTGAAATGATGAAACTCGAATAAGTAGTAGATTAATTTAATGTTTATATAGGTGCATTAATTGCATGATGTGAGTAGTGTTTGAAATAAATATAACTTGTCTGAGTAATTGCGAAATAGTATGTTTTATGGTTAAAAGAGATAAATGTGTAGATGATTTGAAAATGAATATCGACCCTAGGTTTTTAGGTCCTTCTTGTTCAGATATGTATAAATGTATGAAAATTGTACTTGCGAGTTTAATCTTGTAAAATTGAATAATAGTCCAATATATACATATGAGAAATTTATTCAATTATGTACATATATCAATAACCTATTATCATGAAGTTTGACTTCGTCAAATTTCTTTTGTCGATTCATTCGAAATTTTTCTAAATAATAATAATCTCATCTATTTGTAAAAATTGAATAATGTATCATATTTATGAAATTAAATATCCGATATATATATATATTTCCTTATCAAAGAAAGGGTTAATTAAAATCAACGTCTAATGTTTTATATTAAAAATAAAAGAGTCATTATAAATAAATTATAAAATAAACCATATTACATATTCCTTTATTAAACATGTTAATAAAACATACCGTATTATAATATATATTAAACATATTAATGAAAGGTGGCGGGATATAAAGGAGGTCGACCGTTTAAAAAAAATGCAAGAGCCGCTTGGTCGGTGTAGACTCCTCCACCCTGATGGTTGCTTTGGTAGGATAAGATATAGTCTTCCTCCACCTTCGGTGAGTGCTAGCAAAGCTCTAAATGCGTGGTAGTCTTCCCCACGCATGATAGTCTCCTCCACCCATGATGATTGCTGTTAAGAGCTTTAAAACCAGGTCAACATGGAGGCAAAGTCGCTTAGGTAGGCGTGGCTTAAGATACCACCACTACCACTATTAAAGCATAAACTCAAACATGTAAACCAGTCTTCCTCCATCCTCGGTGGCTGCTAATAGAGCATTAATGCAGGAGGCAAGATGTTTAGGTAGGCGTAGGAGATACTACCACCACTACTCCCATTTACAGCATAAACAAACGTGCAAAACACTTCCTCCATCCACGATAGTCAAAGCAATATACATCACGATGGAGACTTAAACTTTCTCATGACTTGGTATGCAACATTACTGCAATAGTCGACAGATTTCATGCATGGAGAATATAGTTGCAACCGCAATCGTGGAACAATTAATATAACCCAAAGGATAGCAGAAAACTTAGCAGCAAATTTGAATAAATAGACGTAGGCACCCTCTCACAATTACATTCTTTTCTCACACGAAGTTAGAAGAATGAAATTCTTGAAGGGAGAGTTAGAAAGATTAGTTTGATAGAGAGTTAGATTAGTTTGAGAGTTAGAAATATTAGTTTGATAGATAAGAAGATTAGTTGATAGATAAGAAGAACAGTTGGAGAGAAAGAGAGACGTACGATCAAGGAGTCGAAGCATTTGACGAAGAACGTCAAGGTCGAAAGCTCAAATTCCATTCTAACATTATCCAAGAGGTTAGCATCTTTTGTTTTCCATTTCGTTTTACTTTATTCGTTAAATTTGGTATAAAATGTGTTAAAAAGGAAGTTAAGATAATAGATACGCACGTCCAAATGGTTATCGAATATTAATATTGTATTTGGAATGCTTTTTAAACCATTATGGAATAAAAGAAAAGAGTTTAGAGAAAAGAGGTAGTTAATATCATACCTTGCACAAAAATATTTAGTTTTAATTCTATTTTTTTTGAATGTGTTTACGTTCTTTTGTTAACATATGAGATTACTCTCATACATGTTTAACACCTTCTATTTTTTGTACCTTATTTAGACGAAAGATTGATTTTTCGATTATTGTTTATAAAAGGTTTATCGTGTTTTTTTTTTGAAAGATTGTCTTCGAAAGATAGACTAGACAAGTAATGATTAGTAAGCGACAAAAATGATATCTCTATTTTTATTTTAAAAGAAAGATTGTATTCTCAAAAGAATTTGTGTTTGTGGGAATCAAGCTAGGGTTAAGCTTGAGATGGAAAAATTTACCTTTCGGGATGTGTGCCGAATGTGGATGCTTTAGGGAGAATAGTTGCTTTTTCCAACTATTATTTTGCTGTGCATGGCATATACTCGATCGAGTTATTGTTAGAATTTTCCATAGAAAAAGATGGAAATTCCTTATTTATACTCTCTACCACATCCTAGTATGATAGCAAATGCTTTTTTCTTAGAATGAAGTAGGAAAAATGAAAATGCATATATCATCTAGGCATGCACCAGATTCCCTCTTGCTTTTGAATTATTTGGTTAAACCAATTCATGCAGGGTCGGGTATTCTTGATTGACCAAGAATTCCGGGGAAGCGTAAGCTTCAAGGTTGGGTGGAAAAAGCGCCTGACTCTTGTTCTCATCTGCATTCGAAAGATAGAAGGAAGCGACTCAGACTGAAGATCGACAGATGTATCTTCTTGTATAATCTTAAGGCTAAATTGAAAGCCTAAGTAGAAAATCTGAATTTCTTTATATTGGATATTGTATTATTCATGAGCATTAATATGATATATTCGATGTTTGCGTATATTTTGTATAAAATAGGCTTAGAGATTGAAGTTTTAAGTTTATTTATGAATAAAGCGTAGTTTAGGGTTAGATCCCAAACTGACATCTTTACAAGATCCTAATATTGGGATCTTGGTTCCTCAAAATTAGCGATGTCTTATCTAAGCCTTGCGATCTTTATCCTTTTGGCAATTGACACTCATCTGGTGATTTCAGGTGACTTCTAGTATTTTCTTATTTGTTTAGGGTTTCCATTGATGGTAATTGTTCGCGGTGATTTGATCTGGTAGTCGTGATTAATCCTATCTGAAAGATGGAGTTAATCGATAGGCAGTTAATTGGTAAAATCGGTTACTTTAGCAATGTTTTGATCTGGAACGATTTCCGATGATTGCGATATTTTTGGTAATTATCTTTGTAATCTCGGTGATTGGGAAGACCCTTAGGAAACATGTGATTATAATATTTTGGTCCGGTTGTATGTTGTGTTTGAGATTGAAGCCGACTTGGATCTACATGTTACACTTATTGAAGCCGACTTAAAGGAGATTGCTTTTATGATGTGACGGGATTAATAGATTAATGATTAGGAATGTAGAAGAGGTGAGGAAAGAGATAGAAGAGATATGGAGAAAAATTATTCAGAATGATCCTCTCTACAAAGATACACTGAAGCCATCCCATTTAGAAAATCCTTTGCCAGATGATGTAAATAAGGAGGAGGATACTTAAGATGTTGTAGAGCAACAAGTTCTGGATACTGCCGAAGTTGAGCCTGCAAAAGAAAATGATAAATCAGTAGAGGCAGAGGATGGTACACCAAGTGATGACACGGGTGCATAGGAGGCATCTAAAAAAGTCAAATTCAAACTGGTTGAGGCCAAGAAGAGGGACAAGGAGAAAAAAGATGAACCAGATAGAGGAAAGGTTAAGGCAACAAAGACTCCGATACTTGTGGCAATTGACACAAAAAATATCCAAAGCCAAGGGAGTTTTCCGCAGTTCAAAATCAATTTTGATAAACCCTTCAATCAAATATCTCTAGCTGAAAGGATGATGGTGGATGCTTCTCTTTAGGCACAAGCCAATCAAGATATGCTAAAATCAGAAAATAAATACAAAAAGATAATTTTGATGTCTATAGATATTTTGTAGAAGGTGGCTTCTAATGTATAGTTAGATTTGAATAACAGCCCCTCTGGTAAATTATTATCGTTGATTAACAATGTAAATACAAATTTTGATTCTTTGGAAAAGATGGCTACTTTGAAAGTTTTGGACAGGTTTAAGGAAGTTTGAAAACAAACATTCTTGAAAATGATTGAATATTACAGGGCTACGCTGAATAAAAGATTGCAGACTATTTCTAACACATTGTCAAAAGCTGATAGATTGTATAAATCTTGCCTCATTTTACCTAAATTCACTATTGATATTGATAATCAAATAGGTGTCTGTTAGGAGAAGCTTGCAAGTATCTCTCCATCTTTTGACCCCATGTAACATTAACCAGAAATATTGAAGGATATATTATAGCCTTGAATGATCAGATCTCATGCCTTCAAGCAGATAAGGAGAAAGTTTTGAGGAAAGTGGGTGAACTCTAGAATGTGATTGCCATCCGGTTCGAAACTATACTAAGTAATAAGGTGGATTGTATAAAGAAAATGGCCCGACTTGTACCATCAAATTTGAGAGAATTAGAAATTTATGCTACTGTATTTAATGCATTTATCACAGTTTTGGATAACTTGAAGAGTGGGTGGGATAATCACCTGGTATTTTTGAAGACTATTACGCTGACCTCTTCAAGTATTTATAAAATATATGTCATCTGTATATCAATTTTGGGTAGCACCTCATCTTTGGCATTGCTGTAAAAGTGGGAGAGATAAGGTGAAAAATGTATAGAGTGATTGTATGTATGGAGTGTACAGTCCAGTGTAATGCAAATTTTTCTATTGTTGATCTAAGGGAAAGCCTTAGATTTTTTTTATTCCTTAGAATTATTTTATTCTTTCATCTGGTGTATAGATTTCACAGGCTTCAACACTTAGCTATTTTTCATAGGTGTTGCCATCAATGCCAAAGGGGGAGATTGTTCGCAATTGACACTCATTTGGTGATTTCAGGTGACTTCTAGTAGTTTCTTATTTGTTTAGGGTTGTCATTGATGGGAAATCTTCGTGGTGATTCGATTTGGCAGTCATGATTCATCTTATCTGGAAGATGGAGTTAACTGGTAGGCATTTAACTAGTAAAACAGGGTACTTCAATGATTTCTGATGATTGCAGTGTTTTTGGTAATTTATTTTGTGATCTCACTGATTGGGAAGACCCTTAGGAAGCATGTGATTATAATATTTTGGTCCAGTGTTATGTTGTGTTTCAGATTGAAGGTAACTTGGATCTACACGTTACACTTATTGAAGCTGACTTAAAGGAGAGTTCTTTTATGCTAAGGCCGAATATATAACATTGATTTTTGATATATTAGTGGTATGGTGATTAGTAATAGTGTATTTTCACGTGCACATTCAATTTGGTGACTGACAGAGACAGAGACAGAGTATTTGCAGAGCAAAGACAATCATAGATTTAGTGCTTAACCAGAACTCATTCTTGCATTTCCAGATGCTACTAAAAAGTTCATTTTATTGTATTTCCTCATTGTAATAAAATTGTAAGTCAATGAGACTTCACTAAAGGTTGTAGCCTTCTAGGAAATTGTCATTGACTATTGAGCTCTAGGAAGTGAGCTTGCATTCAAGTGCATTCCCCATATATGTAATATTTATGTACTCTTGGCCATAATATATGAATATTGTGGGTTCCAGCCCCACCATTTTTTTTCCGTTTCCAAGTTTCCACGTAAAATTTTTGGTGTTGTGGATTTGTGTATTCTTTGTTGCATGTTTATATTCCTTTTTGATATCCATTGCTAACCAATGATTAAAGAATAAGTTTGTGGATTTTAATTCTGGTAGATCACTGATTCACCTCCCTCTCAGTGATCCTTAATTCTAACATTTCATCTATCTCATCTTTTTACTTTGTTGCGAGTATTTGTATAGGCTCATACTCTCATTAAAGTGGGGGCTTAATGTAGCATCGTAAATTGTAACTCATCTAATTTACATGATATGTTTGTGCTCCCACTTTAGCGTGTCCTATCATCATCCCCTCTCATGGTCTATTCAAGCCTGCTTATCCAACTTTGATGTCATGTATACCCTTTGGTGGTTCCTCCCATGGGATACAATTCCCCTTGATTACTTATTATGGTCTTGTTTGTGAAAGGACCAAGGAGTGAAATACCCTAGTCTAGACAAAGGCACCCCAAAATTCCTTGGTCCCCTCTCATATAGGCCCAAATTTGAAATGGGAAGGTACTATATCTTCCTGACTGCATTTGATTCCCATAGCTACACATGACCATTGAAGGTTATCCTAATTGGTAAATTACCTTGCGAACCCCATATAAATATATCCAATTAATTCATTTTGATATCCAAAAGCTACCTAAGGTATTTGTGCATCCATGAAGCATTCATTATCAACAAGGGCTTCACTGGCTAGGCAATATTATATCACGTGCATTCAGATTTGGGGGTTTAATATCCAAAAAAATGGGGGTACAATATATTGCCTATAAGTGAAAATAGGGGGATTTTTTAATTCGGGCTATGAAAAATACAACATTTGGTGAAAATAGGGGGCTTTTAATTTAGGCTATGAAAAATACAACATTTGGTGAAAATAGGGGGCTTTTAATTCAGGCTGTGTATTAGGAGGGGGTGACAAAAAAGGATTTTAGGGCAATATTTTTTGAAAATAGGGGGATTCTTTAGTATGCCATGAACGCATGTGATATAACCTAGGTTCACTAAGTGAAGCCCCCATGTCATTATCAAGCATGTTGAGATATTCAAGGCTACATATTCATCTTTTAAGCATTGTGGAAAAAATTTAAATCAATATTCATGCAAGAATGCATGTGTGATTAGGGTTTTTCATGTTCATGTGTTTGTCATGCCATTACATTCAACATTTGTGATTACATTAAAAAAACATTGCATCATCATCAACAATTACAGATCTGAGGTATATCTCCTTAATATTTGTTTTAGTATATTCATTATTTCATTCATGGTTAATTCAAAATTTTAGGTTTGACTAAGGCAAACCCTTATCCCCAACATATTTCCCTTTGTTTTTGTGTGTAGGAAAATAGGTGTGGAGTTGTACTTATCTGGAAAAGTCAACAATGATGAATAGGTAATCTTTAGATGAAAAACAATTCAAATGATTATGGTGGACCTATGCTACTTGGTCCTCTAATGTTACCAAAATGTATTGGTGGGTGAAAAATGTGTGAATGAGAGATCAAGAGGAAAACTACCCTTTCCCTCCAAGGAGAGATGAGAGTTTCACTACGGATTTCCCTTCAAACACTTTTCACCTATTACATTGGAAGAGGAGAGAAAAATTCACTAGATTCAACCTCCAAAGATGAAGATAGAATTATGAGTGAAATGGGAATGATAAGTTGATCCCCTCTTCCTATTTGAAATGGAAAGTAAATGATTGAATTATGTAGTGCAAAAGTGACAAATAACTAATTATAACTTGATATCGGAGTATGGGATGAAGTTGTGCACCTGGATTTGGCAGTAATATGTCAAGGTAAAGTCACCCTATGAATTTGAGGAAAAGTTGCCTGAACAGTGGCGATAATGTACACGGTCCTTCAAAAAATCCGCGAAACGAAAAGGTTTTTCCACCTCTGCAAATAGAGCATGAATCCAAAAGTACAGCTGTGCACCTACAACCTACACACAAAAAAAGAGGGAAATGGGTTGGAATTGGGGGTTTGCCTTTAGGTCAAACCCTAATTTTGGAATTAGCCAAGTAAAGAAAGAAAGTACTTGCAAGAAAGTGTAAATGAAAGACTAAAATGTAGATCACCTCAAGGGAGGTTATGATAGAGATGTTGATAGAAATTCTTGTGTGGAATTGAATGTTGGAATCAATCTCCTTTTCAATGGTTGAATCCTTGACTTGAATGCAACACCTAACCTTGAAGGGAGACTTGAGATGCTCAATGCTTGAATGCTTTTGAATGCTTGATCACGATTCATCCAGCTTGAGCAACTTCAACTTATCCAACTTATAACTTATGCAATTGAGAGGGAAAATGCCCTTTAAATACATGCCAATTAAGGTTAATGATACTGATTTTTGTCACAGGCCGACATCGGGGGAGTTTTCCCACTCACTGCACAACCTACAATGCATGCTTAGGAAAGGGCCTGCCCCAAAATAGGGCAGGGATAGGGACACCATGCCCCTATCCAAGGAGGGATAGCAACACCATGCCCCTATCCTACCCCTTTCTCCAGGGTAGAGTGCATATAGGGTGGTGCAGAGGCCAAGGAAGAAGCATATTCCAAGGGTTGAGCAGTCTCTGGTCTCCGATTAGGCTAGGGGATTGGATCTCGCATGCGTGAGGACCCTAATGTGGTCAAAAATTGCTAGGGTCACAATTTTATGACACTACAAGTCTGAAAAAATTAAGCTGAACTTTGAAGTAGAGGTTTAAACATCTCCTTTTGCCTATATCCAAGTTTGTGGCTTCGTGGGACATATGTAGCTTACTGTTTCTATTAGATCGCTTCAATAACCCCCCATTTTACCCTAATTTCATAATTAGATTACAATAGAAATTAGAAAGAGGATAATCAATCTCCTACTAGTTTAATCCAATAAGAATTTTAGTCTCTTTCCTCACTTGGATTCAGTCTAGATCTATTTGATTTGATCCTCTTTCAATGTAATTTAGTTAATTTGGCTATTTACTAGATTTATTTAGTAAAACCCTAATTCCTAAATTTACAATATTACACCTTCTTCTTAAGGAGATACATTTATAATCATGTAATTCTAAATTAATTTATAAAATGAGTTAAAGCTATTCCAATTCAATCCATGAATGATGAAGTAATTTGTTAATCTATCCTTGAAAATATCATTTCTCAATTTGATTTACTTTCTCTTTGAAATATGATAATGGTAAATTATTGAAAATTAAACATGTGAAGAATTTAGTTGACAAATTTTAACATCCAACACCACATCTCCATACCATATTATCCTTAATCAAATGGTCAAGCTAACGATTAGATAATAGAATAATTGAGAAAATCCTTTAAACAATTGTTATTTATATAATCATAATATATTATAAAATTATTATTATTATTTATATTATAATATTATAAATAGACTAAAAGTATATTTATATATTAAATTATAAAATAATATTATTATAAATATTATAGTGTTTTAAATTTAACCATAAATATTATGTTAATATATAATAATATGTTTATAATAATTTAATATAATATGCATGCATGTAATATTTATTCATTTAAAGTCTTATATGTTTCTTTAAAAAAGTCTTATATGTTACTAGCATATATGTATTTAATAAGATATATAAAATACATTTAAAATTTTTTTATGTGAAATTTTGATTAAAGAATAGATACTATCACGAGAAAATGCGATGATCAAAACGAATAAATCGAGATCAAAAGATCCACCTACAAATGAGACTCTTGGTGCAAGTATATAAACTAATTGAACTAGTTTAACTTCTCAAGGGGTGTCCCATTATTCTCTATCTCACAGGATCCCTAAAGCCAATGTTTTTCTCTCAAATCATTGAGCAAATGACTTAGGAATGACAACTCCAAGAACGAGTGATATTGTGATCTACATGCATGAATACATTCTAAGATCTATATGATGTGTTAAAACTATGATGATTAAGTTAAGATGAAGATAGTGATATGTTAAACGATTAACAAATTATCCTAGCATGATATACTAGCTTAGCATGAATATTCTATGATATAAAAATGCTTCTAAATGCTATGATGATGTTTTAACAAAGAGAGGCTAAAATGCTAAGTAAATTAGGCTATAATGTAGATGCATAAAAACTTGGATCTATAGATAATGAAGAATGAGAGCTCTATTTATAGGGAAAATAGGGCAATGGATGGTTAATATTGAATAATATTAACAAGGGCTAGGATTGAAACTTAATCAATCCATGTTTACAATTCTCAGCAATAACATGGTGACAATTATCAACAAGAGGTTTCTTGAGAGGGGATGCGAGAGACATTAAATGCCTGAGAAGACATCAAGGTTACCTTAGGAGGTAAGGGTCAAGGTTAGGTTAGGGTTATCCAATGAATAAAGCTTTTATCGAAGGGGTAAACTCTTGTGAAAGGGTTAAATGGATAACTATGGTCAAAGCCATAAGTGTTTGATGAGACCCTTGAGTCAAAAGGATGGTTAAGTTAGAAGAAAGTCTCTAACCAAAGGTTAAAGGTGAGTTAACCATAAATGGTTATTTAAGAGCCTTTAATGGTTTGGAAGACTTTAGAGGTTAACCATTTGAAGACACAAAGCCTTTAATGGTTATTGAAGACTTTGGAGATCTTTGAGAAGTGACTTCCTTTTACTTAGGAATGTGACAATGATTAGGAGATGAATTAGGCTAAATTGGGAGTGATTTTTAGAAGAATCTAGAAGGGGTCTAGGAGGCAAGTGGGAGATGTAGGAAAATGAAAGTGGATGGGGGAAAAGGATTTTAATTAAAATAAAATTACTTTGTTTCAACCAAAATATATGCAACTTGCATAAATACAAGTGGGGCGATTTTATAAATAAATTAGATTTATTTATTTGCAAGGATCAATTTAATTAAATGCAAATTTAATTAAAAAGGGAGAAAGGGGATTTAATTAAATAAAGTGATTTATTTAAATAAAGGCTAGAAAAGGTTTATGTGAATTTAATTAAATAAATGTAGTAATTTATTTAATCAAATATATGAATGCGAAGAAATTAATTAAATAAATTTTAATTAATAAGGAGATATGGTTAAAATAAATATTAAATATTTATTTAGGAAGATGGTTAGGTTTATATGTCTATAGATACCTCTAAAAATATTTCTATGACATATATTATTATATATCTATCTATCTATCTATATATATACTAATTTATATAATTTATTATTCTAGTCATGATTTTATCTTTTTATTTTTCATATAACGATTATCCATTTAAAAATATATCCATCCAAAAAATGGAAAAGCTTATGCGGGAATTTTTATGGGCCTCTTTGGTTTCTCACACTAGATTTCACAGAATGGATTGGGAGTTTTGTTATCTCCATAGGGATTTTGTTGGGCTCAGGTTCCTTAAGACTCACAAGTAAGGTCTTGATTTATGCGCCAAGTGGGTCATACGTGCGATCTTTGGCATGGAGGTATGGAAGGTTCTTCTCAGGCATTGTATTTCTCCATGACATCCTATGAAGAACACTTCTTGGTAGGGGATAGGGTTTCAAAACCTATTGGTTATTAAAGAAGTGATCCACATTAGAGGCACCATTGATGCCAAGAGTATCTGGCGTGCCTAGGAATCTATTAAACCATGGCTTCACTGGAAGGGTTCTTAATTTGGAGATGAGCTCTCTTTCAATCAACATAATATATGGTGGTCTCCTCTCATTTAGATTTAAGGGCTTCATAAGAGTAGAATTCACACTCTCTGGGACCTATTTTATAGGGTCACTATGAACATTCATTCTTGTGAGGATATGCAAACTCAGTACTAGCTCATCTAGCTAGATAGATAGATATTTAATTTGGTTATGTCAGTTGTACCTGTGAATATTTTGCACAAGTTGGGTATTCATTCAGTGAAACACTAGTGGAAATAATGGCATTGGTATCCCAAAACCACATTTAGTAGTTATGAACCTCATATGGGTTATTGTTGGTGTTCCCTTCCCATGGTTCTAGTTGTAAACCTATATTGTCATTCACAATCCTCTCTAGGCACTTGGAGATGCAAATTCCGTTCTATTTGGGTAGACACTATTAGCACACATTTTTGCAAGATTTTATGTGCTATTATGGATTATTTACTGTTGGTTTGCATGTGCAGTAACCTTATTAGTACGGGAAAAGTTCTCTAGGGATCAGCTGTTTGAGGAATGTCAAGACCCTGTGGGATGGCTGGGGTCACTATTATTCATGGTGGATGGCTCATTTTCCAAAAGTGCAAAATTTCAATTATCGACATAAGTAGTCCCGATGAAACAACATTGGCAAGCAAAAGAAGGACTATCGACATGACATTTAATGATAAATTTAAAGGCCGGTCCATTAGAGAAAAAGACTGTATCGGGATAGTGTAGAAACAGTTAGGACGATTCCCGATGACATGGAGAATCAGAAGGCGGAACCATCGGTACTACCTATACCGATAAAGCAGACTTGGAGGTATAAAACATAAAAGTGCATCGGAGTAAAATTGGGACTTCAAAAGGAATAGAAAAAGGCTATTTCGACCCCTGATGAAGATAAAAGTGCTTGCAGGGATATCAGTATGAGTTATACTGACAAAGTAGCATAAGTTGAGATTCATCGAGACAACGAGAGGAGGATTTTATGCTATGCTGAAATCCGATAAGATTGCTACGGTGGATGGTGAATTGCAAGGAGGCTAGCTCGAGGAGCATAACTGAAGAACATGGAGCTACATCAGAAGAGGGAAAGCCTTTATCCCACATTGTTTGTGGGATAAGCTCATTTAACATTTAAGTCCAAAGCGGCATATGATAACTGTTGAAAGACAAAAGACTTTTTGCATGAAGAAGGCTGAAGTCGGTGGACCCCACGTGCGCAATATACTAAGGAAACCAAAGTTTTACAATAGATTGGCAAAAATGGAGGCTAAAGTAAGAGAAAGTTTGACTGATCAGACGGTGATCACGGAGGATCTGACGGTCGTTGCTATGTTGCAAGATAGAGATGCATGCTGATTTATCCTCGTGGCTTGGCGACTAAGCACATGCTGAAAATGATGATTAACAAGCATGCAGGTTCAGATGGATCAACAAAGATTGGGGAAGATCTAACGACGATTGCTATACCGTGATAGAAACTTCCACGACCCATATTCCCCGTGACATAGTGGCTGCCAAGGTGGCAGATGAGGTGTCATCCTGGTGGATCTGAAAGCTAATCAGGACGTGCCATGTGGCAGAGCACAGAAGAAGAATCTAGGTCCAGTGGCGGATGAAATGGCAAGATAGATGGTGTCAAGTGGAAGTCGAGGTGGATCCGCGGGAGAACCAAAGAGTGACACGCGACACAAACAAACAAAGAGAAGAGAAAATGGCACTGGCAAGGTTAAAGGCAGAGCAGATAAGGAAGATCGAACAGTCAAACGAATCGATCCAATGGTGGTCGCTATACTACGATCAGAAGGTTCTCGATGTATATTCACCACGACATGGCGACTGAGTGGTGGGGCGCGCTAAACAAGCAATTCAAAAAGCCTCATTTTGGGGGAAAGTCCAGGCTATACTAAGGTGGCAGGATAAAGACCCTGGAGCCAATCAAAAGCAAATATGTGGTAGAAATGGACGCGTAGCATAGGAAAAAATTAAAGTTAAAAGTATAGCTCAGACTACAAGGAGGAAATACGGTCGAAATACCGATTCCTTAAAATAATAAAAGGGAAGTATTTTGTTTTACTTGTCATATAAAATCTTTTACCTTAGATTATGAAAAAACTATCATTATGGTAAATTATCTTATTAAAATAAATATTTACAAGTGTTTAATACTTTGATTTAAATGAATTATTTTAACAAGTATTTGTATAAGGAAATAAAGATTATTGATTCTTCCACTTAAGACCTGATTGAAGGTGAGATATTTTAATTAAGGAATTTGATTGGCTTATCTTTGTGTGCAAAAAATAATGAGAGGATGATGAATATTTTCTAAAGAATTTTATCGAGATGAAGATTAGAAGGCACATTATTAAAGCATCATTTAGTATTTTTTAAGGGTTCTCATTTGTAATTTTTTATTAAACCAAAGGGTGTGTCCTTTGGAGGAAATTTTTTTGTAAATCCCTTTTGTGTATGAAAGGGTGTGTCCTTTCATATATGTCTTTTGATTTACATACTTATAGGGAGTCATTTTTTATGTAAAAGGGGAGAGTCATGAGAACAACATACTATTGTAAGGACTGAATGTCATTTTGTATTAGGGAAGTCTATAGGAAGAAGAAGTATCATTTTGTGCAAGCAATCTGTAATGAAGTATCTGCAAGTGTAGTTTATGTATGCAATTATTTCCTGAAGATTAATATACAAGATTTGCTGTTTCTTTTTCCAAATATTGTGTACACTTTTGTGTTGATGATTGTCTTTGTCCTCTTGATAAATCTGTTTATAGATTTTCTATGAAGTGAATCACATTCCGTTGCATTAAGTGAAAGATTGAGTTCTTATTGTTTGTGTAACTCATACTGAATCTTCATAGTTGATGAGAAATTGTCTCTTGAGTTGATAAGATATTTTGTCCACAAATTGTCATATATATCCCTAGATAGAGGCACTGGTCTGTTATTGATCTTTTAAGGTTTTGATTTGTATGCATTCAAGGTCCTTGATAGAGAAACGTTCTTCCCAAATCCTATATGAACTGATCTATGTAGATTTGATTTAAGTCCTGAAAGCAATCTCATTTTAAATATACATTCACATTCATTTCTTTTCAAAGCATTTAGTTAAAGCACATAATAAAGCATAACTGCAAAACAATAATTTTCTAGTAGTTTAAACTTGATAAATTTTTTAAATCCACTATAAATAACCTCTTTTGTTCTTGAGAGGAAGAGGCACACCCACCTAGGTTCAGTGGAGCCTAAAGTAAAGAGGGATCTAGTCCTTGATTGTCCCTGTTCGTTGGCCAAGGCTGATTGGACTACTTGAGGATTTGGCAAGTCTTTTGGTTTTCCAATCTGTGGTTTTGGGCACCAACAGATTGGTGACTTTGCTGCGGAGTTGTCACGTGAAGTTTTCAGAATCTTTGTTAGTTTATTTCAGACTCTACTGGAGGGAGGTGTTGGCAATATTACAAGGATATTGAGAAGGTTGTTGATGATTATGGACATAACTGATTAAAGATGTTTTACTGTCTTGATATTATTATTTTGTCATTGATGTCAAGAAATTGATTTTCTAATTCAGTATGATGTTGCCATATCTTAAGAAATATGATATGAAGATTATAAAGAAGTTGGTAAAGACACAGGAAAGAATATGATGAATAAGGGGATAAGTTATTCAATGGGCAACTCTACCGAGTCAGACAATGATGAGATCTTGATGTTTTAGATTGTATTAACATCATACATATGTTGTAAAAGGTAAAGGTTAATACTATACTATGTTATCAAGAAAAGAACCTAGTTGGTAAACCCTAAGGAACCTAGTCGATAAACCCTAAGGTTGTCGCAGTCGATTAATGAAGACAGAATGCCTACCGAGTAAAGTTAGTATTCATCGAGTTGTAACCGAGCTATAACAGAATGTATTAAATGTTTACATGTGGTATTTAATGAAAGATGCTGATGAGCTGGAGCGGATCAATGATTGGCAAGCCATGGGAGAAGTTTGTTAACAAATCTAAGGCAATGGAAAGTCGGCAAGAAGATCTATAGCTCAGATCAAACCACATTACCCTAACACAAGTTCCAAGGTGAATGTGCAAGTTCCAAGGTGGTGTAAAATGTTTTCAGATCAAAAGATACAATGAACTTGGACAAGATTGAAGATCTGATGGCTATGATTGATCATGGGAAATGTGATCAAGGAGATTAAGTGGTTAGAAGATTGTTTATAAATAAGGAACTATTGATAAACAATGTATGTGGGCAAGTGTATGCACATGGATGCTACATAGTGATTACCGAGCACAAAAGCTTGAAGACCTATTAGAATAACAGAGTATTGATGCCCAACAAATAGACAAGATTAGTTCTATGTCTAGATTGTATTGAACAAATAGGAATCTGCTTTAGCATTTTAGATGTGAAGTTGTAGATAGATTCTATTACTGTTATTTTGTGAAAGTGACAGGAAATCTCTTAACCGAGTGGACTTAACAGTCTTATATGTAAATCCTCTAACAAGGTGACATTCTGATTGAGTGTTTGAAATCCTTTGACAAGGTCACTTCTAACAAAGTGAAGATCCTAACAGATCTAAGGGAAATCCCTTAACTGGGTCACATCTAGCAATGTGTTTTGTAATCTTTAACAGGATTTGCTTTTAACCAAGCATACTCTAGAAGAGTATATTTCTTAGTGGGTCCGAAATCCTATAGTGGTTTTTCCCTATTTGGGTTTCCACATTAAATCTGGTGTTATGAGGTTTATATTGTTCATATGCTTTTGAGTTTGCATGTTTGACAATTTTTGATTATATGACTGATATATGTTACCGAGGTTGAATTTGATGTTTTTTATGGATGATTAAGTTTGTATGATTCACCCCCCCCTCTCATCTTGTTGGCTATTGGATCTGTACTTATATTAAGTATCAGAACTATCAATTGGTATCAGAGCTTTGGACTCCGAAATGAAAGTTTAAAGGCACTTGAGTTAAAGATCCAAAGATGTATAAGAGGGATGCACCCAAGCTGAATAAGTCAAGTTTCTCTACATGGCAGAAAATGATGAAGCTACATCTATCAGGAGTTGGAGAATATGCTTTATACTTCTGGAGAATGATTTTGTTGCACCGAGCACCTATCCATTGACTATGGAAGAGATAAAGGTGAAGCGAGAACATATTCAAGCAATGATTGAAATAACATTTGCATTGACCGATTCTGAGTTTAATGATCTAGAAGGTTGTAATGATGCAAAGGCAATGTGGACTAAGCTCATATTTGTATATGGAGGAGATGAACATGTTCAAAGAGCAAAAGTTGATAGTATAAGAGGACAACTTGAATCTATGAGGATGAATGAAGGTGAGAACATAACCCAGTACATTACAAGACTAAAGGAGATTGTAAATCAAATCAAAGGAGTAGGAGGAACCATTGAAGAAAAGGATGTGACAAGTAAATTGTTAAGAACCCTTCTACCTGCCTATGCAATCCAAGTCTCTGCAATCAATGAATTGAGGTCTATACCTAATATGCCAGTTTCCTTGGATGCTACTATTGGTAAGCTACATGCGTTTGAGTTAAGTAATTTTGATAACAGTGGGTCATCGATAAATAAAGTTGAATCTGCATTTAGTTCTTTTCATCTGAATGAATCTAATGATTACAATGAGAGAACGTATAAGTACTCTGAAGGAGATCACAGTGGAGCAAGTGAAAGATTTCGGAAGAACATGGAGGAGGTACATAAACTGTATGAAGAAATCAGAAAGCAAGAAGAGTTTGAAGCACTATTGGCCAAAAGGTTACCGAGAGGCAAAGGTAATTATAAAGGAAAACTACCTTTGAAATGTTTCAATTGTGATAAGATTGGACATATGGCTCTAACTGTCCTAACAAAGATTTCACTGAAAAGAGAGATTACCGAGATGATAGACAAAAAGATAATCATTACAGAGGACACTAAGACTTTAGAAGAAGAGATAGAAAGACATGCTTAATTAATGATGAGGAATTTGAAGATGATAAATCAGATGAGACTGATACAGAGGAAGTTGTTTATGTGGCCATCAAGGATGGATCAGATGAAGAAAAGTATGAAGAAAAAGCCCTAATATCTCACATAAACACTAATGATTCTTGGATTATAGATAGTGGATGCTCACATCATATGATAGGGGATAAACACAAGTTTGTTATGTTAGAAGATTATGATGGAGGCTATGTTAGATTTGGTAATGATGCACCATGTTCGGTAAGAGGTAAAGGATCCATAACACTTCTTGATAAAGCAAGATGCAATGATGTTTATTGGGTTGAAGGTTTGAAATATAATTTGTTGAGTGTAGCACAACTAAACAACATAGGTTACCGAATAGAATTTTAGAAAGGGATTGTCAAAGTTCATGACAAGAATGGAAAGTTAGTTGCTACCGGGACACAAACAAAAGGTAATACATTTCACCTTGACTCTACTCACAACAAGTGTTTGCATGCAAAGATTGATAACACCTGGTTATGGCATAAAAGGTTTTGTCATCTTAATTTTGATAATCTGATCAAGATAAGTAAGAAGCATAGAGTAAGAGGTCTATCGAGTCTTGAAAAACCTGAGAATGCTATGTGTTGAGGATGCCAGATGGGTAAGATGACAAGATCCAGCTTTACAAGTAAGTCCTACACTTCTAAGGGAATTTTAGATCTTGTGCACACTGATCTTTGTGGTCCTATGAAAGTTCAAAGTTATTATGGTGATAAGTATTTCATATTATTTGTGGATGATTATTCAAGGATGATGTCAGTAATGTTTTTAAAAGAAAAATCAAAATCTTTTCAAATGTTTAAGTGGTACAAGGCTAGAGTTGAAAATGAAACAGGAAGACAACTGAAATGTCTTAGATCAGATAGAGGAGGACAGTTCACATCTGATGAGTTCAACCTATTTTGTATTGATCATGGTATTAAAAGACAAGTCTCTGCACCAAGAACTCCACAACAGAATGGAATAGCTGAAAGAAGAAACAGATCTATTGTGGATTGTGCTAGAACACTGATGATTGAGAAGAAGGTTCCACAAACGTTTTGGAGAGAAGCAATAAGCACAACTGTTTACACCTTGAACCGAGTTCAATTGAAGAAAGGTACTTTGAAGAGACCTTATGAAATATGGTATGGCAATAAACCTAATGTAAGTTATTTTAAGATCTTTGGAAGTAAATGCTATGTTCATAAAGATGATAGAAATGGCAAGTTTGATCAGAAAGTGAAGAAGGAACATTTCTAGGATATTCTTCTAGAAGCAAAGCATTTAAATGTCTGATCAAATCATCTAACAAAATAGTAGAAAGTGCAAATGTGAAAATTGATGAATTTGCAGAAAGAACTGATGAAAGGAATTCCAAAGAACCAGAAAACTATGATGAATTTGTCTATGTGCAACCGAGAAGTCCTACTGAGATAACTATTGAATGAAATGAGGAAGATATCCAGTTACTGAGTGATGAAGAGGATCATATAGAGCCTACCGAACCTGTATTAGCCAAATATGTCAGAAGACACCATGCACCAAGTCAGATTATAGGAGATAAGGATGATCCAGTGATGACAAGGAACAAACTAAGATAGAACACATGTTTGATATCTGAATTTGAACCAAGAATAGTGAAAGAGGCATTTAACAGTGAAGATTGGATAAATGCTATGACTGAAGAGATTGATCAAATCAAGAAGAATGACACATGGACACTGGCTCCAAGACCAAAGGACAAAAATGTAATCGGTACAAAGTGGATCTTCAGAAACAAGCTAAATGAGAAAGGTGAGGTCATTCGGAACAAAGCAAGATTGGTTTGCAAAGGTTATGCCCAATAAGAAGGAATTGATTATGGTGAGACTTTTGCACCTGTTGCTAGACTTGAAGGAGTTAGAACATTGTTGGCATATGCTGCTTTCAAAAACTTCAAGGTATATCAAATGGATGTTAAATCTGCATTTCTGAATGGAATATTAGAAGAATTTTTCAGTGAACAACTTGAAGGATTTGTTGAAAATAATAATAAAGATCAAGTATGTAAATTGAACAAAGCTTTATATGGTCTGAAACAAGCACCTAGAGCATGGTATGAAAGATTGCACTCTTATTTGATTAAGATTGGTTTTATAAGGACAAGTGAGAACAACAACATGTACATGAAGAATGATGAAAATGGAATACTAATCTCAGCCATATTTGTTGATGATATTATATTTTGTGGAAATGACTCTTTATGCAAGAACTTTGGAAATGAAATGAGCAAAGAATTTGAGATGTCATTAATCGGTGAGATAAAGTATTTTATAGGCTTACAGATACTGCAAATGAAAAATGAATTTTTCATTACTCAATCCAAATACATAAAGGAAATCTTGAAGAAATTTGGAATGGAGAATTCAAAGCCAGTAAGTACTCCTATGAATACCAACTGCAAACTATCAAAGAATGATGAATCTGCATTTGTTGATGAGACACTCTACCAATCCATGATTGGAAAACTACAATATGTTGTTCACAGTAGGCCAGATATAGCACATGCAGTAGGTATTGTTGCAAGATTCTTTGCAGATCCTAAGGAAATACACATGACAACAATCAAAAGAATTTTCAGATACTTGAAAGGCACTGAAGATTATGGCTTAGTATATCAGAAAGGAAATGATTTTGATTTAAAAGTTTATACTGATTGTAGGATTTTGCCAAGATCAAGGGCACAATGAAAAGCATAAAAAGAGACAATAGAATGACAAGAACAAACTGTATTCTCATCAATATGCAAATGAACAACTAGATTAACCAATACAATGAATATAGGCCTGCTTATATAGGCAAGGCCATATGGATGTACGAGCACACAATTATGACATGTGGCTCAATGAGAAACAAGGGTAGGTAAGAAATACTAAGGGTAGGTAGGAGAAATAATATAATATTCCACAAGAGGTGGATGACCCACCGAATGTGGAGTGTAACAGCAAACTAAGACCACAAAAGGTGGAATTTCTCCTACAAGCTCTATCCCTATGTGCACACTTCCCTAAGTGTCTCAAATCCAAACTACGAAGAGATGCATTATCCTAAGTTAACTTAAGTAAAGTGTAATAATATCCAAAATGAATATTTATTTACACCAACACCCCCCCTTAAGTGCAACTTAGGGGAATGAAGACTCAAGTCAACAATGCAAGATGGGTCTCGACTACTAGGCCATGATAGGTACCTGTAGACACTCAAAATTGTCATGTCTAATTAAATAAATATTTTATTTATTTAATTATCTAAGCCTAATTCTTCTATTAATTAAATAAATTTTTATTTATTTAATTAATTCATTTATCCTCTTCTAGCCTTATTTCTCATTTAAATAAATACATTTATTTATTTAAATTATCCCTTTCCTAAATTAAATAAATATCTTATTTATTTAATTATCCTACTTCTTCTATTAATTAAATAAATCTTTATTTATTTAATTAATTCATTATCTTTTTCTACACAAGACACATGTCATTCATCTCTTATTTCCTACACTACCTACCTCTTTCATTATTTTGGTATTTCTTATACCTACCCTCTAATCCTAGCCGACCTCTCTTTTTACACCTCTCAATCTTAACCCTCCATTTCATATTGTGTCTTCTATTTAAGGAGATGCTTTCTTCATTGTCAAACCCTAATCCCTAATGAGACATGCCTAACTACTTGATCAATTGACTAGACTACAATTCTACTTGCAACCACATTCCGTTCTTTGTTGAGCTCTTGTGCATACAAAAATCTGAGAGCAAGTATATCAAGCAAGATCAATGGAGATAGGAAGAATGGAGATCAAAACCCTAGTGGACATGTGATGGTATAATCTTTGTGATTTTGAGTTATTTGCATTGTCTTAGGTAATCTTCATATGTTATGGTGGATCTTTGTTGTTGTTAGGCTAGGGTTTAGTGGTTGAATCCATTTTAGTCTTTCAATATTATTGTTTATTGTTATCCATTTTCACCATATACATTTTGGCACGCCCGGTGGGACTCTTGTCCCTTTGCATTTAACATTTTTGTTGCAGATTTTGCATTTTTGAAGTTGCAGATCGGACGATTTCGACGACATTTTAGGTTTTTTCCGCGTCTGCGAGTGTTCGGATCGCGTTTTTGTATTTCAGAGGCATCTGCGATATCTTGGATCGCGTCTGTGTTTCTGTCATTTTCTATTTTTGCAGGTTTCTGAAAGACGCGTCTATGATTCCGAATCGCGTCTGCGCATCATCTTATCACGTCTGTGATTCCTAATCGCGTCTGCGCATCATCTTATCACGTCTGTAGCCGAAAGAAGCATCTGTGTTCTGTGGCCACGTCTGTGAACTACAGAACCGCGTCTGTGTCAGATAGACATGTCTGTGTCTGGTATAACAGCGTCTGTGCATTCTGTTTTGCAAATTTTTCAAGTTTTTCGATTCGGGTTTTCAGATTTTGTACTTAGGGTTTCAGATCTGGTTTATTTTTGGCTAACCTTTGCAGATCTAGCTAACCTGATTTGTGCAGCTTGCTTTGGAGACAAATACGTTTTTGTTGAAGGCCCCTTTTCACAAAGTCTTTTTGGGTTTTCTAAAAATTTACCTAACTTGTGTGCTTGCAGGAAGGGGTTATCATTTGAAACAACCCAAACTACTAACAATTTTGTTGCAGGGCCTTAGCTAGGGTTTTGTAATTTTTATTGTGTGCCTTGTTTCATAGCTTAGCAAACACTTCAATTGGTGCACTAAAATTGAATCATTGTCTTTTGTGTCTTGAGCAATAGGCTCTTTTTGTTTACTCTTTAGAGGGCCTATCTTCCCGTGTGGTCATTAGGACTACTAGTGAGAAGAGAACGACCCAAGTGGTAGCGAGGAAAACCCACCTCATCCAAACCACTATAATCAAATGTATTCATGGTGAAAACTATGAATAACGTGTGCTGATTAGTTCATACCAACACTATGTCTCCCCATAAACCCGTTTGATCAAATTTATTTGATCATTTGTAGGGCGTAACCCCTACCGGCCGGGAGCCTTCTGTATTTACAGAGCTGAAAGTGTCGCATGTATGGCCACACGAGCGGATGCCCTTACTAGCACCATTTTGTTTTAGAGGCCCAAATCCTTCTAGTTGTTGGGGCAGGAGGTCGGACCTCTGGTAGCGGCCCACACACATACGGTTCTTAGTAGAGATACAAAGTTCGCCATGGGGAGTTTTCATGGGGACTGATGCTTGGCTGACCCGAGAAGTGAGTGCCGAGGGTGGAGCCAGTGAGGTCAAGCATCTAAGTATCCGCTCTGAATAGCGTAGCCTCGGGGGTAAAACCCCATGTGGGATCAACAACTATTGTCTTGGCCAGCCATAAGAATTGTGCTTGACTTATGATAAACATTCAAACACTCAAAGACAAAACAGCAAAACATTGTGTCTTTTGTGTCTTCAAGTGTATGCAAAAACTTTTTACATCAAACAACACACTTTCTTGGAGTCATTTTGGAGTCTAAACACTAGCAAACATTGAGTCATCAGCACTGTGTCCTCTTGTCATGAAAAACAGTCGAACAATCAGATTTGGTCACAACAAAACAACTTCACAGATAGGAAAGATTGCACGAAGGTTACAGAAACGCGTCTGTGTCTGTTCAAACCGCGTCTGTGTCAGATAAACGCGTCTGTGAAGTACAGAATAGCGTCTGTGTTTTTATCTGCGTCTGTGTCGACCAGAGACACGTCTGTGTCTGGGAATCGCGTCTGTGAAGTATACAGGCGCGTCTGTGTCCACAATTGCAAAAAACTGTTACAGTCCCGGCAAACATCAACAGAAAAATCTCAGAATCACGTCTGCGTTAAACAGAGTAGCGTCTGTGTCTTAAAACCGCGTCTGTGAAGTATACAGAGGCGTCTGTGTCAGGATTTGAAAATTTTAACAGTCAAACAAACAAAAGAAATCAGTTTCGGCATACTTGAGCTTCCTAGGTTGTCTCTTCAGATTTCATCTAGCATTCAACCTGTCTTTGGGTCTCACATAGTCCATCATTGCTTCACATCTCATTTTACATTCATACTTGTCTAAACTTGAGTCAAAAGGTCACTTGCTTGTCCTCATCATACTTTGTCAACACACTACATATAACTACACTTTGCTAAGTGGTCCCTCATCAAGGTTTCTTACCTTTGGGTCTCATTTGGTCTTACTTAGAGTCAAGGTCAGCTTACCTCATCAAGAGAAACTATCCTCTCTTTGGAAGTCACACCTACTCTACTACTTACATACTTGGTCTTATACTTTGGACATTGCAAGTACACCTCAAGATTCATTTACACTCCATACAACTCTTGGTCTTCCATACTCTTGTCATTTTCCGTCTAGTCTCTCACATATTGCCAAACACCTAGTTCATGGTTGAAACCCGTCTTCAAAAATCTAGGAGAATAGTCAAAGAAGCTCAAGAATCCGTAAACATGAGTTCTTATGAGTATGACAATGATGTCTTCTACAATCCTGAGCACACTACATTACCAGACATGAATGTTTATAGACACAATCCAAATGTGGAAAGCGCAAACGCTATAAACAACAATGCTACACACAATGACAATGTTGACAATTCTTCAATACTATCAGCAGACATACAAGAATCTATAATGGATCCTCAATTCAATAGATTGGTTGAAGAGATAATGAGGAGAGATCGTCAATATTTCCTAAACATGATGGCACAAAGTGGAGCTAAAATACCACATGATTTTGACTTATCTCAACTTATGGAAAGTAGACTTTCACAACAAACTCAACCTAATAGTGGAGGACCAAATAATATGATGCCGGAGTCACCATCAGTTTTGCTTCAGAAACCAGCAATCCCACATACACAAGCTCAAATGCATGATACTTACACTCAAAGACCATCATGGAGGCCTTATGCTCAAACACATGCTCAAGATATGGGTCAACCAAGACAAATGGATACTCAAGGACTTCCTCAAAATTTTGACACAAGGAGACCTCATGCCAAAATTGGGGGCAACACAATGGAAAATGAAAGGCCTATTGAATATGGTTTATATACACAAAACAGATATGGGGTCCCTCAACAAGAAGTTATGCCAAGTGCTCCATACATGTCGCAACAATATAGACCTCCATATGGACATGTTTACGATCAGTATCATCCATACATGCAACAAGCTCCTCCTCAAATGGGTGTTTCAAACATGGGGTATGCTACAAGAAATCAATCTCCTCCCAAAAATAATTTGGAGCAACAAATTAGAGATCTACAAAAGAAAGTGGAAGACATGGGCACATCAAAACCCACATATACTATGAGAGATATATGCCCTTATCCATTTGATAAGAGCATTCCAATGCCTCCGTTTCCTCCGCACTTTGTGACACCAAAATTCGACAAATATAGAGGGAGAGGAGACCCCAAGGCACACATAAGACAATTCTTCACAGCTTGCATTGAGGTAGCGGCAGAAGAAACATACTTGATGAGGTTGTTCCCACAGAGCTTAGGAGATCAAGCTATGGAATGGTTTTCTCAATTACCTCCCAGTATTAAGTCATGGGGCGACTTGGCAGAAGCATTCATTCAGCATTTTTCTTACAACATTGAAACAGATGTCTCTGTTACTACCTTGTGCAATACGAAACAAAAAGAAGGAGAATCTTTCGCGTCATTTTTACAAAGATGGAGAAACCTAGCTAGCAGATGCTCTTGTGAGATCCCGCAAAAACAAATGGTGGAGATGTTCACACAAAATGTTAACAAGGCTATTGGCTATGATCTCAGGAAAGCTTGTTTGTCCACATTCAAGGATGTCATTGAAAAGGGCCTAGCAACAGAAAAGGTCTTAATTGAACAAGGAGTTATCAAGCTATTCAAAGAAAACAAAGAGGACTTCAAAGGAAAGGACAAACCAAAATTTTGGAACAAGAACAAGAACACGGTTAATGATGGTGTTGTTGATGCCAACACAGTAAGACCAAAGTTCGTCTTTTCTGGATCAAGTTCTACCGACAATCAAGTGAACAATCAAACGGCTGCTAAACCACGAAGGAAGTACACTCCATTGGGAGAACCACTTGAATCAGTATTCAAAAAGCTTGTAGCAAACAAAGTGATCACAGTTCCAGATTTTCCTCCATATGAACCAAAGGTCAAACCAAATTGGTGGAATGATGATGAATTTTGCGAGTTTCATAAGAGCAAGGGTCACAAGACAAGTAATTGCCATCGATTGAAAAACATTGTACAAGATCTCATTGACAGAGGAGATATTGAGATTGAGGGACATTCATCTAACCAAGAGCATGAGGTGTTTAAGGAACCATTCCCAAAACATGACAAGGGAAAAGGCAAAGTCACAGATGATCAAGCCAATTACACCAAAGCATCTTACAATTATGATTCCACTATTAATCACATCTCAATGGACAATCATATTTCTACCATTACTATCAAAAATAAAAATCCTGAGAATTCTTCTCCAAGACCCAAAATTGTCCTAAAAGGTGTGGGATCTTCGTCCACATCTACCTCTGAATGTCATGTTACAACCCGTCGAGGTAAGATCACATTGCCGGGTACCTCTACTAAGAATACCAATCTTTCGTCAACTAAGCCTGAGTACGACCTTGTAGAGCAATTAGGGAAAACACCCGCACTCATCTCTATTCTTGAGCTCTTATGTATATCTTCTGCACATAAAGCTGTCCTTGACAAAACCTTGAGAGATACTGCTGTCCCTACTGATCTAAACGTGGACCAGTTTCAAGCCATGGTGGGATATTTATCCGTTCCACACTCCCTCACATTCACAGAAGCCGATGACGCCTCCATAAGTCAGCCTCATAATGCACCTCTACATATTGAAGCCTTCATACATAAACACCGAATAAAGTGAGTACTGATAGATGGAGGAGCAGGTCTTAATATTTGTACATTGAGCACCATCAGACAATTGGGATATTCTGACAAAGCTGTAAATTCTACAAACCAAATCACTATTAAGGCTTATGATGATGAAGAGCATTCGTCCAAGGGCACGGTCATCTTACCACTAAGAATAGGGCCAGTCACAAAGGATGTGGTTTGTCAAGTCCTGGATCTAGACCTTACGTATAACATATTGCTAGGACGTCCGTGGATTCATGAAATGAGGGCAGTCCCATCAACATACCACCAATGCATTAAGTTTCCTCATAATGGAGTCGAGGTAACGGTCAATGGTGATCCAAATCCATTCATATATTGCAATAACTTGAGATCACATACTGAGACTATCATTCCCAGCAATCGTGAGGCTACTCCTTCTTCAACATATATTGATCCTGAGTCATTAAAGCCCTCGACATCCAAACAAGGTGAACTTAGAGCCAAATTTCAAGACAAAGGCATGGGAGAATACACTCTGAATCAAACAATGTTCTTACGACAAGTCATGACCTCTCCCAAGGAATATGGGAGGCCACATCCTAATAAGCAAATCTCCATCATGCTACTCAAATGGGATCCTACCGTCTTTCAAAAATGGGGTGAACTAGAGGAAGAAAATTTATATAAAATGCTATATAAGGACGCTAAAGAGGATACACATGATCAAATTATAATACCCTGTGAGAACTATGGCAAAGGTTTCAAAATTCTACAAAGATTTGGGTATGATGGAAAAAGCCCTCTCGGACTACGCAAAGAAGGTGTCATGGAGCCTTTACAACCTGAGCTAACTACAAGAAGGGAACGCTCCAAGGGGCTTGGTTTTCTAAATCCCAAGATTCACAATAAAAGAACAAAACAGATATGGCGAGTCAAAGTGGCTGAAGTTCAACAAGAAGATGACTATTCTACAGATTCCAACGAATGGGAATGGGGTTCAGACAAATCCTCCAGCGACTATGAGCTCAACGAGACATTTAGAGAGCCAGAGGAACCTATAGAGGAGGAGGAGTTTTACAAGAAATTCAGAGTTGGTCAAGAACCGACCCATAAGGATCCCGCACAAGCTTCGTTTCAAGGCCCTAGGTCAAGATCACATAGGATGAGGACACCTGTCCCTGAGGGTGCTACTAGTGATGATAATTTGGACTCACTCACGATCGAAACTGATGAGGAGAGTGCCATTGACGACCTCGATGACTATCTTGACATACCTGAATATAACCACATCTTCACTATTAGCCTTGCGAACTCTGAAAACACTAAAGACCTTCCCCTCGTTCACCCCCAACTCATTGACTGGGATCAGGATGGACCAGCACAGCTTGATACATTTCAAAATGAGGAAGCTATAGTCGATTATCTTGGCATTCGTGATGATCTTCCTCTTGGAGACCATAAAGCAGGATACGCCATAGATCTTAATAACATGGCATACTTTGGTGAGGGTGTCGGGCCTTCTAGTTGCAAAAATGTGAAAATAAAAACAAAACAAGGGTCTTATGGCGAAAACCACACTGTGGCGCTATCTGACTCTAAAAAAGTAAAAAGAAAGGACGTATCTGAGGGTGAAAACCTCTCTGAGGCGCCCGAAGATGGAAGGCTTGACATTCTCCCAGCATCATATGAGGAAAAATCATCCATGTTGGTAGAGGAGACTATAAAGACAAACATTGGTACAACAGAGGTTCCACATAACATATTTTTGGCTCAATCATTGACAGAGGCCGAGAAAGCAAGGTTCATAAGCTTCTTTAAGGAACGACAAGTCAACTTTGCATGGTCTTATGCTGATATGCCTGGACTAGACCCCGATTTAGTAATGCATCATTTAACAGTCAAATCGGGGGCAAAACCAGTAAAACAGAAATTGAGGAAAATGCATCCACAAGTGGCATTATTAGTCAAGGCAGAGCTGGAGAAATTACTGGATGTCGGATTCATACGCCCAATTGATTATCCTAAATGGATTTCCAACTTAGTACCTATTAGCAAACCAGATCGCAGCATCCGAATATGTACAGACTTCAGGGATATCAACAAGGCTTGTCCGAAGGATGATTTCCCATTACCAAACATTGATTTAATTGTTGATCTCACAGCAGGCCATGAGATGTTATCTTTAATGGACGGATTCTCGGGATATAATCAGATCAGGATTGCACCTGAAGATCAACATAAAACATCATTTACTTGTCCATGGGGAACCTTCTGCTGGAATGTCATGCCCTTTGGGCTGAAAAATGCAGGTGCCACGTATCAACGAGCTATGACTACTATCTTCCATGATCTCATGTATGTAACGGTGGAAGATTATGTTGACGACCTTTTGGTTAAATCAATAGACAGAAATACACACTTGGACATACTTTCAGTTGCTTTTGATAGGCTGGAAAAATACAAGGTAAGATTAAACCCAAAGAAATGTGTCTTTGGAGTAACCTCCGGGAAGCTCCTAGGATTCATTGTGTCTAAAAGAGGAATAGAAGCTGATCCAGCAAAAGTCAAGGCTATCTTGGACATGCCGCCACCCAAGAATATCAGTCAACTTCGGTCTTTACAAGGGAGACTCCAGTCCATATGAAGATTCATAGCACAACTTGCAGATAAGTGCAATCCTTTCCAGCACCTGCTACACAAAAACATCAAGTTCAAATGGGATGAGAACTGTCAACAGGCTTTTCAGGCACTCAAAGACTATCTTTTGAACACGCTAGTTTTGATGCCACCAATTCCGGATCAACCATTGCTACTTTACATATCAGCTACTCCAACAGCACTGGGGGCACTCCTAGCACAGCAAATACCTGACGGCAAGGAAAAAGCAGTCTACTATATCAGTCGCACGTTGGTGGGATATGAGCTGAACTACACACCTATTGAGCGTGCATGTCTCGCTGTGGTCTTTGCTTCACAAAAATTACGACATTATATGCTCACTCACAAGACTAAGTTGATTGCCAGAATTGATCCACTAAAATATCTTCTCAACAAAGCTACACTTACTGGGCGACTGGCCAAGTGGGTAATGATTTTGAGTGAATTCGACATTGAATACGTGGACAGAAAAGCCATAAAAGGACAAGCCATCGCAGATCAACTGGCAGATGCTCCCATGATAGATGATGTTCCTCTACAGTCAGAATTTCCAGATGACTCCATTCTAACAATATCACCTGCAAAGCCATGGCAACTATACTTTGATGGCTCATACACACAGCATGGGGCAGGAGTGGGTATACTCTTTATAACTCCCCAAGGCGATTCTATACCAAAGTCATACCGCTTATCATTTCCTTGCACCAACAATATAGCGGAATATGAGGCATTAACAACTGGGTTAAGAATTGCAGTTCAGTGGAAGATCCAAGAACTTCGTGTTTTGGGGGATTCTCAACTTGTCATCCGTCAAACAACTGATGATTATCAAACAAAAGATGAAAAGCTAATGCCTTACAAACAACTGGTAGATGATCTGAAACAACACTTTGCAAAGATAGAGTTTGAGCAGATACCAAGAGAACAGAATCGTGCTGCTGATGCCATGGCTACAATTGCTTCACTCATTGATCTACCGCAAAATGAGACCTGCTATGAGTTCCTGGTTGACAACCTGCTGATTCCGTCATATGAGATCACTCCTACGGAAATGATATGTGTTGTTGGTCCTGAATCCCAGTTATATGGTTCCATATTCACATACCTTCGCGACAATATCTTACCTCCCGATCTATCGAACAACCAACGCCGCACTTTCATTCGCCAATCCTCCCGATACGTTATCCTAGCTGATATCCTATACCGACGAGGTCTAGATGGCACCCTTCTTAGATGTTTAGAGAGTGACGAAGCTCAGATTGCGTTATGAGAAGTGCACGAAGGGATATGTGGTCCGCATACTAGTGGTCCTACCTTGGCCAAGAAACTCATCAGGACTGGATACTACTGGCCTACTATGGAAAAAGATGCATATTAGTTTGTCAAGAAGTGTAAGCAGTGTCAAATTCATGGAGACCTTATACATGCACCAGCACAAGAACTACAGCCACTTGCATCTCCTTGACCCTTTTGTCAGTGGGGACTCGATCTCATAGGCAAGATTCACCCTCCTTCTTCCAATGGACATAAATTCATTATCACAGCCACAGAGTATTTCACAAAGTGGATTGAAGCTGTGCCTCTCACACAAGTTACTGGGAAACAAATCGCTACTTTCATCCTGAACTACATCATTTGCCGATACGGGATTCCTACTTCCATTATCACCGATAACGGGCGTCCTTTCAAGAACCAGGATGTTCGTGAACTCTGTGAGCGCTTCCATATCTCTCACCGTTTCTCCACACCATACTACCCCCAAGGTAATGGCCAAGCTGAGGCGTCTAACAAAACAATTCTCAAAATACTTAAAAAGACAGTCGATGATGCTGGCCGTAACTGGCATGTCCAACTCAATCCCGCACTTTGGGCCTATCGTACCAGTGTCCGCACACCTACAGGAGCTACACCCTACTCACTTGTCTACGGTGCTGAAGCCATCTTGCCTATTGAGGTCGAGCTACCTTCTTTACGGGTCTCCTTGAGAAACATAATCAACGATGAAGACTACAGGGTCTCCCGCTTACAAGAACTAGAACTGCTGGAGGAACGATGACACACTGCTTTTAATCATCTCAAGGCTTACCAACAACGAATGAGTCGCAGTTACAATCACAAGGTCAAGCCTCGCACATTTGAGGTAGGTGACTTAGTCCTCAGAGAGAACCCCAAAAATCAGCAAGACAGAGATAAGAAGGGCAAGTTTGAACCAAATTGGCTTGGTCCTTACATCATCACAGCAGCATATGGATCTGGGGCATATCAGCTCTCTACTACAGAAGGTGAACCTTTGGAGGATCCTATCAACAGCATGCACCTTCACAGGTTCTACACATAGCTTTTCAGAGCATCTTAATGCAAAAATACAAAAAAATCAAAAAATTTCAAAAATACAAAAAAAATTATAAAAACAAAAAAAATCGTCACTTGGTAAAAACCTGGCAAACAGGCGCCTTGTGACAACAAAAAAAGTAAAGAGAAATAATTTCGTCCAATGGTGAAAACCACTTCGGTGGCGCCCTGGGCAAGTACCATGGTGAAAACTGGGTCACCAGCGCCATGCGTAGGGACTTTGCTCCTCCCTCCTTCAGGATTCTCTTTCATCCTTTCACTTTGCACACACTCACAACTTATTCACTCACAATAAACTTACCCATTCCCATCATGGCTTGTTATTGATCTACCTAAGATTGGTAGCCATCCATAACCCTCCCTTTTCACTCCCTTTTCCATCCATAATAAATCAGATCCTATCTGTGACTACGGCCAATTCCTACGTCTAGTAATGGGTGTGGAACTGAGAACATCACATGTTTCGAGGAGTACAGTTTCTTCCAGCTTCCTTCAAGTCTATCCGCGCACAATCCGCAATAAAGCAGCATTTGCATCGCCAGTCCGCAATAAAGTTTCATCTTCTCCGCAATAAGGTATCAGTTTCATGGATTCAGTCAGTTTCAAATGAGACACAACAGCAACAATGGGCTTCAACAAAATCAAATCTTTCAACAGACTCAGACAACATATGGTTCAGTGCTATCTATCTTTTTTTTGTGAAAGTGAACATTGTGACCACAATCGAATAAGACTTAAACAAGTGACAAGAGACACTAAACTTGAGGACTACAGTGGATGTTGGTGTCGAGTCTTGGTTTTCTTTTGATTTTATCTTTTGGTGACATGTCTTTTAGCTTTTCCAAGATGTCTTTGACTAGAGATTCTATCTCCAGGATGTCTTTGACTAGAAAGGCGAGGATGGGGTATCGTCACCTATTTGCATTTGCTGTCTGTGGATTGTCTTTTAGTAATGCTATGACTTGTCCAAGGATATGAGGACACTGTGAGTCTAGTATGAACTGGGGCATTCCTTGTTTGTGACTGTCTTATCTCCATGCAAACAGGTACAATGACTTTCTGGGCCGAACAAATGCCTCGATTGTCATAACCTACCTGCCATAATAAGCTCAATGATGATAACGCACAAGAAGCTCTTTCACATTCATATCTTCTGTCTTCCATCCCCCTTTCTTGATTGACTTCCATCTTCCTTCTCAAGTCCGCGTAGCCCACTATCACATGACTGAGTACAATGACACACCAAAAACATTTGCATTTCATATAGTTACACCTACATCACCACATATAAGCATTTCATACATACATATAGATATCACAATTACATCACATCCTGCATACAACACATGTTAGCACATCTCACATTTTCATTATGTAAATACTCATTTGCATTATCATATTCATTTGCATTACATACATTCACATTTGCATCATGCATCACATATACAATATAAAAGAACAAAAATATATTGCATTGCATCATATAAGCATCCGTATCACATAAGAACATTTCATCACATAAGATACACATGCATATAGCTGCCGCAAAAAAATGGATCATCTCTCATATATACTCAAAATGTGTTATGATACAATGATGTCAAAAGAATCATATGGCTACAAAAGAATCACCCGCAGGTGTCTACAATACAACAATGGTACATCTACTGATACAATGGGAGCCCACTATAGCTATGAGGAACTCCCTCCCTCGGAGCCGCCTCGCCTCGATGGAGTCTGAGCTATAGATGGACCCGCCCCTGGATCCCCCTGTCTCTCTGGTGGTGGTGGAGGCCCCATGACCCCACCGCTGGATGCCTGTCTCCTGCGGCTCCCTCCCGTAGCCATCGCTGTGCGCGACGATCTATGGAAGCTCCTAGCCCGCTGATCTGCTGGCACGGCTGCATAGTATTAATCCCTCCAGTAGGTGATCTCCTCTCCGGCTCGCAAAACATATGCGTAGCCTGCCCCTGCATCCTCTGTTGCCCGCCTACCTGCCCTCAGAGCTGTCTCGGCCTCTGTGTATCTCTGGATGGCCTGATCCCTCTCCCGCTCTGTGTCTCGGACCCTGATCCTGAGGTGGTTCCTCTCCCGCACCAAATCCTCAATCTCATTTGCCTGGCCCTGGCAGATCTCTCGCAGCCTCACCACCTCATCCTCCTCAGAGTCTCCGCTCTCCGCCTCCGCCTATGGCTCCTCCCCTACAGGTGCCTGTCCCTCCACCTCTGCCTGCACCTGTCCCTATGCCTGTATAGGTACCTGTGGCTGTACCTGTCTCTGTCCCTCTTCCTGCACCTGTCTCGGTCCCTGTCTAGGACCCTGTGCTGCTGGCACCTGTAGGGGCAGTCCACCCTGTCCTCTCACCACCGGAGCTGCTCTCTCCTGTCCTCCCTCCCTCCGAGGTGCCACCTGCCTCTCTCCCACCACCCCCCTCCGCCTCCGCCGGCCCCTACCTCCATCTCCTCCTCCATCATCATCATCTCCTCCACCCTCTCCATCCACTGGCTCTGCCGGATCTGTCAATCTGGGAAATGGATGCTCTGCCCAATACGCAGAGTACTCTGTGTCCATCCCTACATCATCTACCTCTGGCCACATGTCCCATGGCATCGGCATCATCTCCGCTAGCTGCGTCACCACCTGATCATATGATAGCAGTGGGCCAAACTGCACCTGATCTCTGACCGTACGGGCATACATGCCCAAGCCCCATGGCATCCGCTAGATCCGCCCAAACTGCCTGCACACCCTATCAATAAGCTGCCTCTCCAGAATATAGGGCATCCGCCCCATCAGATACCTGCTCCTAAACACATATGGTAGCTCCAAGGCATCGTCCTCCCACTCCTCGCACCCCAGGTACGGCCTCCAGATCACCATGTCAATATCATCAATGACTCGCCTCCAATGCTCCAATCTCCCAATCCGAGGCTGGGATGTGATCATGTCATACAGGTGCACAAAACTCTGTCCCTGTCCTCTGCCTCTGAAATGAATGGGCCGTGTGATGGGAAGGTGCTCATAGGCCCACACCTGCAAGAGAGTCACGTCGCAGCCCAAACCCACTGATCCGTGGTACACAAACTGATGCAGCTCATAATACAAATGTGCCAGGACACATGGCCCCCATGCATACCTAGTGTGCTCTGCCATCAGCGTCTCCAATGCCCCTCCCCAGCCCACTGCCAATCCTCGTGTGGCCCTGTCTGGACACAAATACCCACTGATGACTCCCCCAACAACTGCTGGCAATGCTAAACCTGTGGCAGTCATGGTATCCCAGGCTACATGACCTGCTCGCATCTCCAAATTGGGATCCTGAAAAACCCGTCTCAATGCCTCCCTGTCACCGTCACGGTTGTAGGGAATCAACTCTCCATCAATAGGAACATGCAGAATCCTGTATACATCCTCTAATGTCACTGTCATCTCACCCATCGGCAGGTGAAACGTGCATGTCTCTGAGTGCCATCTCTCGGCCAACGCAGTCAGCAACCCCATGTTTGCCCGAAACTCGGGCATATAGAGCATATGTGTGAGACCCATCTCCTCAATGGAAATCATGTCCTGGATCGACAACTCTGGTCACAGTCTCTGAGTCGATGGGAATCTCTCCCGTGACTCTAACATCGGCAAATACTCCTGCAGTCAAGCAACTCAATCATGTCAGTTATCGTGGCATTCACTGTTTATCACAAAATGCTACTTGCTACCTAAATGCATCTGGTTATCTATCCTAGTGACACTCACTGTTCATCACAAAGTGTTGCTATCTACCCTAAGTAGTGCTCCCTGTTCATCACAAAGTACTACGTGTGTGACACTCACTGTTCATCACAAAGTGTTACTCACATTTGCACTCCCTGTTCATCACAAAGTGCTGCTCATATTTTAGTACTCCCTGTTCATCACAAAGTACTCTATCTTGGTACTCACTGTTCATCACAAAGTGCCTTGATCTATCTTAGTCTTCCCTAGAGGACCTTCTTGAGTGTATCCTCTCAGCAGCTTATCCAATCGACAGTATATGTTCATCACAGAACTGCCGATTTGACCTGGAAGACATAAATGCGCATTTATTACATTACCTAGTATGCATTAATGACAACAATAAATGCATCAAAGTACGAGGAGGTTTTGTGGTACTCACTGGCTCTCCTGCCTTCGTTGGCCTCTAGAATCGGCGAACACGATCAAATCTGTGAATAAAAGCCATCGCTGCTGACTGTTGCTGCTTTATTTTTGCTTTGCACTATGCTCTTGTGACGGTGTAGATGACAATGAGGATGTATTTTCCCCCGTGGTCTATCTTATAGACTGCCCTAGCTCTTATTTCCTGAGTCAGTCTTCCTTATCCCATGACTTTGTCACTTTATCTGATCAGTCCATTCTATCCCGTCTTTCTTATCGAGAGATTGTCTGCAATCTTTTCAAACATTTTCATCCAATCTCTCGAGGGGGCATATCATTCCCATCCTGGGGCAACTTTGTATCAGTTCATCTTATCTTCTTTGAAATAACGCGACAAGCCGCATTGTCTCAAAGAGGGGCAAAATGTAGACACTCAAAATTGTCATGTCTAATTAAATAAATATTTTATTTATTTAATTATCTAAGCCTAATTCTTCTATTAATTAAATAAATTTTTATTTATTTAATTAATTCATTTATCCTCTTCTAGCTTTATTTCTCATTTAAATAAATACATTTATTTATTTAAATTATCCCTTTCCTAAATTAAATAAATATCTTATTTATTTAATTTTCCTACTTCTTCTATTAATTAAATAAATCTTTATTTATTTAATTAATTCATTATCTTTTTCTACACATGACACATGTCATTCATCTCTTATTTCCTACACTACCTACCTCTTTCATTATTTTGGTATTTCTTATACCTACCCTCTAATCCTAGCCGACCTCTCTTTTTACACCTCTCAATCTTAACCCTCCATTTCATATTGTGTCTTCTATTTAAGGAGATGCTTTCTTCATTGTCAAACCCTAATCCCTAATGAGACATGCCTAACTACTTGATCAATTGACTAGACTACAATTCTACTTGCAACCACATTCCGTTCTTTGTTGAGCTCTTGTGCATACAAAAATCTGAGAGCAAGTATATCAAGCAAGATCAATGGAGATAGGAAGAATGGAGATCAAAACCCTAGTGGACATGTGATGGTATAATCTTTGTGATTTTGAGTTATTTGCATTGTCTTAGGTAATCTTCATATGTTATGGTGGATCTTTGTTGTTGTTAGGCTAGGGTTTAGTGGTTGAATCCATTTTAGTCTTTCAATATTATTGTTTATTGTTATCCATTTTCACCATATACAGTACCCATGTACAAAATGCAAAAGCAAGCAAAACCATGCAATGCAATCTCTCACAAATGGAGAAAGGGAGAAAATCCAGTGGGAAAAAAAACTCCCCCCCAAAAGAGAGATGAATGTACAAAAGACTCTCAAAGAAGAAGGACAAAACCTCAAAGAGGAAAAAGTCCCCCCCCATAAGAGAGGAAGGAGAAGTCAGCTGACCCCCCCTAATGACATATCCCACACCCCCAAGAGAGCTCGCAACTGCTGGAACTTACTCTCGGTGAAAGGTTTGGTGAATATGTCAGCAACCTGCTCTGCTGTAAGACAATACTACAAATCAATGACCTACTCCTGGATGAGCTCTTGGATATAGTGCATATGAATCTCGATGTGTTTGGTTCGCTGGTGCTGGATTGGGTTCTTCAAGATTGCAATAGCACTCTGATTGTCTCAATGTAGAACTGTCGGCCGTGGAGTGGTGAATCCAAACTCTATGAGAATCTGCTAGAGCGAAATGGTCTCAGTCGCTGCATGAACAGTGCCTCGATACTCAGCCTCAGTCAAAAAGAGAGCAATAGCATGTTGCTTCTTGCTTTGCCAACAAATGGGGCCCAAACCAAGGTGAAAACTATAACCAGAAGTAGACTTACGATCATCAAGATCGCCAACCCAATCGGAGTCTGTGTAACCAACCAAGTGAAGTCCTATGCCTGCTGCATAGTGAATCCCATAGTGATGCGTACCCTGGATGTAATGAAGGATGTATTTGGCGGCTTTCCAATGAAGCTCATGTGGTTCTTGCATGAAGCAGGAAACCATGCCAACTGCAAATGAAATATCAGGGCATGTATGGGTCAAGTAGATGAGACTACCCATAAGATGATGATACAAAGTGGCATCAACTGGTGGAGAAGAACACAGAGCCTCATTCTTGACTCCTAAAAGAAAGGGAGTTAGGGCAGACTTACAATCAACCATATGAAAGTGTGCAAGTAGATGAAGAGCATACTTGGGTTGTGATAATGTCATGCAAAGTAGATTTGACCCTGCTAATGATGGATGAAGTACTCCCTATAATGATCAAGTCATCAACATAGAGCACAAGTATCAAGTGAGAGTCATCCTGTCGCAAAATGTAGACATTGGGATCGGAATGACACCTAGTGAACCCTACAGAGAGAAGAAAGGAATCCATCTTGGCGTACCAAGCCCTGGGGGCCTGCTTAAGGCCATAGAGAGATTTCCTTAGTCTACAAACCAAGGAAGTATCCTGGATGAAACCCTATGGCTGCTCCATATAAATCTCCTCATCAAGATCACCATGAAGAAAAGCACTCTTCACATCCATCTGATGTACAACCCAACCATGAGCTGCAGCAATAGCAAGTGTCAAACGAATGGAGTTCATCTTGGCTATGGGTGCAAAGGTCTTAGTATAGTCAACACCTGCAACCTGAGAGAAACCTTTCGCAACAAGCCGAGCCTTATACTTATCCACACTACCATCCGCTGCAAACTTGGTTTGATAGATCCACTTACATCGAACCATCTTTCTCCCCTTAGGGAGATGGACTAGATCCCATGTGTTGTTCCTCATCAAGGAACTATACTCTTCCTCCATAGCGTGGTCCCACTCAGGAACCCCTGAGGCTTCCCTAAATGTCTGTGGATCAGAAGCTGTAGCAATGAATGCATGTGGAAGATCTTGATGTTGTGATCGAGTTTCCATGTATCTGAAGGATCCCCAACTAGAGAACCTGCAGACTCAAGTGTCTGTCAAGCCCAACGAGGTCTAGGTGGAGGTGGAGAATGAGGCTCCTCAACTGCAAGTGGACCCTACAGAGGTGTTGAAGGAGTCTCATCATCTGAATCACTATCATCACTATCCATAATGGAGGAAGGTGGAGGAGGTAGAGAGGCTAAGCTAGGAGAGATTTCCTCAAACTGAACACTCCTCTCAATGAATACCTCATGTGTCTCTGGATCCACCAATCTGTATGCCTTAACACCCTCAGGATATCCAACAAATATGCAAGGCCGACTCTGCAGTTCCAATGCCTTGCGTTTCTGTGGAGGTATGCGAGCCCTTGCTGGACATCCAAAGACTCTAAAATGTCTCACAATCGATTCCCTACCAACCCAAGCCTCAAAAGGAGTAATACCTTGCAAGGCTTTGTGAGGAACCCAATTCTAGATGTGTGTGGCACAACTGATAGCCTCTGCCCAAAAGGCGGGATCAAGAGAACGTGCATGTATCATACAACTAGCCATTTCTTTGAGAGTTCTATTCTTGCATTCTGCAACCCTGTTCTACTATTGAGTGTAAGCAACAGAATGCTGAAGATCAATCCCCTCAAATGTACAAAAATCCTCAAGTCTTTTGCTCACATATTCCCTTCCATTATCTATATGAAGAATCTTCACCACTTTCCTTGATTGCTTCTCCACACGAGTCTTGAAGTCCTGAAATCTATCAAATACTTCACTCTTATGAATAAGAAAGTAGACCCAAGTGAAGCGGGAATAGTCATCAATAAAGGTGAGAACATAGCGGGCCTTACTAAATGAAGGTGCAGGAAATGGACCTGCTACATCACTGTGAACAAGTTGAAGAACTTCCAAAGCTCTCCAAGCTTTCCCCTTATCAAACTTCTCTTTGGGATGCTTGCCCATGGAACAACCTGAACATACACCCTCTGAAAAGCTGATTCGAGGTAGACCTATGACCATGTCTTTAGTGCTTAGCTACTGAAGATAACGGTAGTTGAGGTGACCAAACCGCTCATGCCATAGCTTACTTTCTAAATTTGAATGAGTAAGAAAGGCCCTAGAAGGTGAACTTGGCACAAAGTGGGAGAATGAATAAAGCCTTGAGTTGTCATTGACTTGTCCCACTGCTACCAAGGCATCATCATCAAGTTCCTTTACCACAACTCAATCTGGTGTAAACTCAACCTTCTTCTCATTCCCATAGTGAGTGATTTGGTAGATGGAGAGAAGGTTGGTAGACAAGTTAGGAACATAGAGAACATTCTCAAATGTTCCATCATCCATGTCAACTAAACCTTTCCCTTCAACCTCTACTTGTGTGTCATCACCTATGTAAATGTGAGGTACCTTAGATGGCTCCAATGAGGAAAACTGCTCCTTTGTAGAACCCATGTGATATGAGGCACCTGAGTCAAGTATCCATTGCTGTGAAGAACCTGTTGTAGCCACAAATTCTTGCCCTTTTCCCTTAGACTGTGAGGAAGAGGAAGGAGATGAATCCTTCTTTGTGTAGGCGTATGGCAAGTTGATGTTGTTTTTCTTAAGAAGATTAGTCAACTCATCAACTTGCTTTGTGTGGCATCGATGCTCATCATGACCATACTTCTTGCAATATGCACAAGTTGGTTTATCCTTCTTAGGTGGTGTCCCCTTCTTGGAAGAGGATGAAAAATCACCTTGTGATGGAGAGGATGATTGTCCTTTTTCCTGGTGTGGCTTAGACTTGGAGTGCTTCTTCTTTTTGTTGGTATCTTTGCCTTGACTTCCTTGATTCCCTTGATTAGCCACCAAAGCCTTGGACTTTGAAGACTTGATAAGCCCCATGTTCAACAACTTAGATTGTTCCAATATCAACATTTCTGTGAAAGCATCAAATGAAGGCATAACATAAGAACTCCCCATTGTCAAACGATGAGTTTGGAAGCTACACACAAATGTTGCATATTCTAGTGCAAGCTTGTCCAACAAGTTGAATATCAACTGAGCATCCTTTTTGTCAATTCCACAATCCTTAAGCTTTTCTCTTAGCTCATTTGCTTTGGTGACATAATCTTGGATTGTATAAAAACTCTTGGGATCAAAGTTGGTGAGCTCATTGTCAATCTGATAGCCTCTGATTTCATCAACTTGACCATACAATTTTTGAAACATATCCCAAGCCTCTTTGATTGTTTTACACTTCTCAATATGAAAAATGAGGTCATCTGATACATACTTGCGCAAAGTTACAAGAGCCATGCAATTATTTGTGAGCCATTCTAATTGAGAATTTGGATCAGCCTTAGGATTAGGTGGTGCTGTTATTGTTCCTTCTATGTAATGTGTGAGACCCTTTTCCATTAATTTACTCCATACTTTAATTTTCCATGATGCATAATTATGTGGAGTTAAAGGTGGAAATTTATTAGGACTCATTGCAACAAAAATGGAAAGAGCACAAAGAGAGGCACAATCACACAAGACACCCCCCCAAATTCACTCAATCAAAGAACCCCCCCCAAAAGTGATGATTTGACACTTTATAATTAGTGCGTATACAATGGGCCACTTGCAAAAAATGGCAAAGTGGACTTCTGATTACAATTTTACAACTACCTCAATAAGGCCAAAAGAGACTCAAACTGATAATGCAAGATATCTAACTAAGATCCAAGCAATTTACAAGTACCTAATAGGCCAAATAAGACCAATATCTTAAAGTACAATTTCTACTCAAAATCTCTAAAATCTGATCATATATTATCAAATTAGACGAAAAAATATGCACTTTCAAAAAAAATGGCACCTGAAAAGGAGGTCGTATGAACTCAAACGAGGCCTTTGAAGTTGCAGAATTGAAGATTAGACAGGTACAACTGAGAGAATCCAAAAATTTTGAAAAAATTGTGCACCAAAATTAGAAAATAACCACACCACTGTGAAGATCATGAATTTTAGCCCATTTCAAAAAAAAATGCACCAAAAAAGGAGCAAAAATGAGCAAGATATGGCCTTTCAAAGTTGGATTGCAAAACTGAAAAGCTCAATGGATAGGGGTTGAAAAATTTCAAAAGTTTGCTGATGTGGCGTTGATGTCAGAAATTCACTATCTTAAATTTGATGCTCGTTTGGCTGTCACAAAAATGTCATCCCTCCTGCATGGCATCCGTACTGTACGGACATGCTGACTGTGGAAGCTGACTGGTTGTACGAACAGATGACGTGGTGCGGTGACAGTGTGTACGGAGGTCGACTGTGGGCCAGTGGCTGCCTGCCACGTGGTGGATGAGGGTCTATCAGTTTAGTGGACGCCAGTGGGAGTAAGGCATCACCGGAGAATACCGGCTACCGGCAGCGAGGTCGCCGGAGGCGGGAGCTGGTGGAGCTGCCGGACGATGGGGACTACATGGGTGGCATCGACGGACAGGTCCTGCAGCGCGGTACAGTGGCGGCGGCGGCTCCGACAATAGGTACGACCCTGCAACCTACAGGGTACTGCAGAATACGGGGGGGTCTACGGACCCCCAAAAAATGGCGAAAATATTTTTTTTTTTGAATGCTTTTTCCGAAATGTTTTTCACTTCTTTTTTTTTTTTCAAAAAAATTTTTTAATCACTGTTTTTCTAATTATTTTTCCGATTTTTTTTTTTCTTTAGAAAATTAAAAAATTTCAAAATCCGTAAGATAATAGCCAAAATAGGGAAAAAAATTTTCTCACCAAAATAGGTCAACTTTATAGTTGAAATTTATGGAAACGGCCTCCCGGATTCAACGGTGATGTCCAAATCGTTGTATGACGCCCCCAAAAAATGAAGATCCCCAAATCCGAAAATAGAAGCCTTCCACGATGTCTCCAAAAACCAACCAATGAAGCCCCAATGGCTCTGATACCATGTAGGATTTTGCCAAGATCAAGGGCACAATGAAAAACATAAAAAGAGACAATAGAATGACAAGAACAAACTATATTCTCATCAATATGCAAATGAACAACTGGATTAACCAATACAATGAATATAGGCTTGCTTATATAGGCAAGGCCATATGAATGTACGAGCACACAATTATGACATGTGGCTCAATGAGAAACAAGGGTAGGTAGGAGAAATAATATAATATTCCACAAGAGGTGGATGACCCACCGAATGTGGAGTGTAACAGCAAAATAAGACCACAAAAGGTGGAATTTCTCCTACAAGCTCTATCCCTATGTGCACACTTCCCTAAGTGTCTCAAATCCAAACTATGAAGAGATGCATTATCCTAAGTTAACTTAATTAAAGTGTAATAATATCCAAAATGAATATTTATTTACACCAACACTGATGCTGATTGGGCAAGTAACATTGATGACAGAAAAAGCACAAGTGGAGGAGCTTTCTTCTTAGGAGAAAGACTAGTGAGTTGGCTTAGCAAGAAACAAGGATGTGTTTCTCAGTCAACAGCTGAAGCTGAATATGTTGCTGTAGCACTGAATTGTACCAACATTGCATGGATCAAACAATTGTTGGAAGGTATAAATGAGAAAGTTACCGAGCCAGTAACTATATTCTGTGACAATACTAGTGCCATTAATATTTCAAAAAACCTTTTTATGCACTCTAAGACAAAGCACATATCTATCAAATATCATTATCTTAGAGAAGAAGCTCAAGAGAAGAAAGTGGTGTTGGAATATGTTAACACAAAGGAGAAAATAGTTGATATCTTCACCAAGCCACTACCAAAGGACACTTTTGAATATCTCAGAAGCAAGTTAGGGGTCCTACCCCTATCTTTTACTCACTGACCGAGTTTGGTGAAAGCATCACTTCAATGAATCTATTGAATATCTTTTGGGGAGCTGATGCTGGAGTGATACACTTTAGAATGTTTTTCTGAAAGTGTACTGGAATAATATTGGGATAATACAGAAAATGATATCGGGAACAGGAATTGTAAACAAATGCTCTAACCGAGACTCAGTTGATACACAACAACAGGAAATAACTTCTTACAGAAAGAAATTATGTTTTAGTTCTATTCTTTTTGGCATTGTTGTCAAAGGGGGAGAAGACCAAGAAGAAGAAGACCTACCCAGGGGGAGAAGACCAAGAAGGAGAAGATCTACCAAAACGGGAGAAGACCTGAGAAGACTGAGAGAAGACTACATATTGAAGCAAAGACTTAAAACAAAAGAGAAGTCTGATGTATGGGGGAGAGCATTTCAACATTTCAGAATCATAGCAATCCGAATTTTTAAAAGGTCAAATTAATTGGTTTTGCCATCAATGCCAAAGGGGGAGATTGTTGGCAATATTACAAGGATATTGAGAAGGTTGTTGATGATTATGGACATAACTGATTAAAGATGTTTTACAGTCTTGATATTATTATATTGTCATTGATGTCAAGAAATTGATTTTCTAATTCAGTATGATGTTGCCATATCTTAAGAAATATGATATGAAGATTATAAAGAAGTCGGTAAAGACACAGGAAAGAATATGATGAATAAGGGGATAAGTTATTCAATGGGCAACTCTATCGAGTCAGACAATGATGAGATCTTGATGTTTTAGATTGTTTTAACATCATACATATGTTGTAAAATGTAAAGGTTAATACTATACTATGTTATCAAGCAAAGAACCTAGTTGGTAAACCCTAAGGAACCTAGTCGGTAAACCCTAAGGTTGTCGCAGTCGGCTAATGAAGACAGAATGTCTATTGAGTAAAGTTTAGTATTCACTGAGTTGTAATCGAGCTATAATAGAATGCATTAAATGTTTACATGTGATATTTAATGAAAGATGCTGATGAGCTGGAGCGGATCAATGATTGGCAAGCCATGGAAGAAGTTTGTTAACAAATCTAACCCAATGGAAAGTCGGAAAGAAGATCTATAGCTTAGATTAAAACGCATTGACCTAACACAAGTTCCAAGGTGAATGTGCAAGTTCCGAGGTGGGGTAAAACATTTTCAGATCGAAAGATACAATGAACCTGGACAAGATTGAAGATCTGATGGCTATGATTGATCATGGGAAATGTGATCAAGGAGATTAAGTGGTTAGAAGATTGTTTATAAATAAGGAACTGTTGATAAACAATGTATGTGGGCAAGTGTATGCATAGGGATGCTACATAGTGATTACCAAGCATAGAAGCTTGAAGACCTGTTAGAATAATAGAGTATTGATGCCCAACAGATAAACAAGATTAGTTCTATGTCTAGATTGTATTGAACAAATAGGAATCTGCTTTAGCATTTTAGATGTGAAGTTGCAGATAGATTCTATTACTGTTATTTTGTGAAAGTGACAGGAAATCTCTTAACCGAGTGGACTTAACAATCTTATATGTAAATCCTCTAACAAGGTGACATTCTGATTGAGTGTTTGAAATCCTTTGACAAGGTCACTTTTAACAAAGTGAAGATCCTAACAGATCTGAGGGAAATCCCTTAACTGGGTCACATCTAGCAATGTGTTTTGTAATTTTTAACAGGATTTGCTTTTAACCAAGCATACTCTAGAAGAGTATATTTCTTAGTGGGTCCGAAATCTCATAGTGGTTTTTCCCTATTTGGGTTTTCACGTTAAATATGGTGTTATGAGGTTTATATTGTTCATATGCTTTTGAGTTTGCATGTTTGACAATTTTTGATTATATGACTGATATATGTTACCGAGGTTGAATCTGATGTTTTTATGGATGATTAAGTTTGTATGATTCACCCCCCCCCCTCTCATCTTGTTGGCTATTGGATCTATACTTATATTAAGTATCAGAACTATCAGGAGGATCCCAGAAGATCAGTTAAGTTGGTAATATTTTCTTCTTAGGAGGTGGCGACTCTACTGACAGAAGAACGCAGGAGCTTAATAAGTAATGTTTCCTCCATAGGAGGTGGTGACTACCTAATAAGAAGTTTAATTTTTAATTGGTGACTCTACTAGGGGAAGAGACCAAGAGGGAGATGAAAAAATTCCATTTTGAGAATATTTCAAAGAAAACCATTTATTCCAGATGGCATTAGGCCATTGGATCTCAAAAGCGTTCAATGTATTCGAAAAAAATTGTTCCCTAAGCTTTCACAACTTGTACCAAAATTCCATGGGGAATATGATGAATCGGCAATTGATCATTTGGATGTATTTTATACATTTGTAAAAAATTATGAGGTTTATGCAAAAGATTATGTGATGAAATTATTTGTCAGGACTTTGAAGGACAATGCAAGAGAAGCTTATGAATCACTCCCTACACATAGAATCTCATCATGGAGGGATTTGGAGCAATGGTTCCTTGATGTGTTTTATGATGTAGGTGAAGAGGGAAGTATGAGCTAAGAGCCAGAGGAGGACCAACAATACATAATAGAAGCAGAAGTTTGTATGTCTCCTTTGGATAAATTTCTTGACATAGAAAAAGAGGAAGATGAATCTACAACACAATTATTTATGAGGATGTTCAATATATACACAAAAATACCTTTGAACATCAAGCCCCCATTTTCAAGAAAAATGCATGAGTTGGGGATTTATCATGGTCCTCAGCTAAGGCTTCCACTTGAGATTTTATATGAAAACATGTTAGAGGAAGAATCTGATGATAAAGAAGAAATTATGGATTTAAGTGGGGAAGAATCCATATGTGTAGGTATAGACATAAATAATAAAGAGGAAATAGTTCTCGATCCAGAAGAAATTTTGTATTTGTTAGATAAAGAATATGAAAGATAAGTTCAGAAGAATGATCCAATTTTTTTCAGAATAAATAGACTAATGGATTAGGGCACGTTCAGGGTCCATTTGACGAAGAAAATGATGATTCCCAAGAAAATAATACATCAGGGGAATACATACACAGTGAGGAGTGTAATAGGAAACGTGTCCTTGAAAATCCTTTTAATTTTTTTAAAAATCCTCAGTATCGTGAAACTCCACATGAATGTGAGGAAATGATTTTTTGTGAATCATTTTTTAGTCCGTCCTATGAAATTATTGACTATCCAGGAAGTGAAGGCAAAATGGATTTACATTCAGTCTACAGACAAGAAGGCACTTCAGCGAATGAAGACATTATTCAAGGGGATGATGACTCTCAGGAAAATTCCCATGAAGGTATACCAATTTTATTTGTGTTTTCGGGTCTATTATTTGAAAAGGATATGGGAGAAGATATATCCCAAAGTAATGTTTCATAGACTGTGAGAGAAAAGGAAATAATATATGAGAAGGTAGATGTGATACCTCAGCACAAAACTGTTAAAAAAGATATGTACCTAGAGTCTCTTTGTGAGAAGGGTAAAATATTTCCAAAGCATAGGGAAATAGAAAATATGTTTGAAAGTGATATTTTTTCAGGTTCTCATTTTGATAAAATCATATGTGATAAAGATTCCTATGTGTGCCCTAATTTACCAATTAAGAAAAATGAAATATCTATTCAAAGTAAGGAGGTGGTAAAAATGAGCAATATGGGATAGAATCTCAAAGAGATAAATAGTTTTAATTATGACAACGGGGGTTGTGTTAAGTCCAATGTGGTTATTTCATTGGGAGGCCCAGATATTTTTCAAGAAAGAACAAGTAGACTAAATTTAATTTTTCCTCCAAAGAATGTTACATACTCAAAAAATGTATTATAAAATGAAAGGAGTATTCAGATTTCTGACATTGAGAGTTTTTATGAAATTTATGTTAGGGTGCAATCCACATATGATAGTAAAAGTGACTGGAAATATTTTTTCAAGGAAATGAGACATGGTAAAATAGTAGGGTTTTCAAGTGAACATTGGGTAAATGTTTTTAGGATTACATATCCAGAAACCAAATGTGATAAAGGATATGCGTATAGTGATTTAATGATGATGATGACATGCGACTATGAAAAATGTAGCAAAGTGGAAAAAATGAGTTCACCAATTCATATGGTTGGTAAAGAGGATGATAATACAATCAGAAGGTGCATATTGTTGCAGGATGGGAATCAGGTTTTTGACAGAGGAAAGAAATGATGTTCATTTTCAGGGGCTTGGGGCCACCAAATTAAACTTAGATAGGAATCTATAGAAAGGAGGAGAAAATGCATAATTCTTGAAGAATATTAATGGTGAAATGCAGGAATTTCCAGTCCATGCTCAATACCTTAAGCATTTCTTCTCTTGATGATCAAGGAGTATTTATTGCAATATAGTAATATAGTTTTCTATCTTGTTTTCTATTATATATTTTTAATTTCATTTTGGTCTTCTTTCCAGAGATACCTAGGCTCTCACTATTTCCTTTGAAAGAACATACATCCCCAGAAAGAGCCACTGTTAGCACATATTTTTGCAAAATTTTAGGTGCTATTATGGAGCATTTACTATTGGTTTGCATGTGCAAGAACCTTATTAGAATGGGCAAATTTCTCTAAGGATTGGTTGTTTCAGGAAAGTCAAGACCCAGTGGGATAGCTGGGGTCACTATTATTCAGGTGGATGGGTCATTTTCCAAAACTGCAAAATTTCAATTATCGACATAAGTAGTCCTGATGAAACAACATTGGCAAATAAAAGAAGGACTATTGGCATGACATTTACTAATAAATCTGAAGGCGGGTCCATCAAAGAAAAAGATCATATCAAGATAGTGCAGAAACAATTAGGTCGATCCCCAATGATATGGAGAATCGAAAGGCGGAACCATCGGTATTACCTATACAGATAAAGCAGATTTGGAGGTATAAAACATAAAAGTGCATCGGAGTAACATCGGGACTTTGAGAGGAATAGAAAAAGGCTATTCCGACCCCTGATGAAGATAAAAGCATCTACAGGGATATCGTTATGAGTTATACCGACAAAGTAGCATAGGTTGAGATTCATCAGGACAACGGGAAGAGGAGTTTTATGCTATATCGAAATCCGATTTGCTACGGTGGATGGTGAATTGCAAGGAGGCCAGCTCGAGGAACATAATTGAAGAACATGGAGTTGCGTCAGAAGAGGGAAAGCCTTTATCCCACATTGTTTATGGGATAAGCTCATTTAACTTTTAAGTCCAAATTGGCTCATATGATAACTATTGAAATACAAAAGTCTTTTTGCGTGAAGAAGGCTGAAGTCGATGGTCCCCACGTGCATGCGTATCCCGAGGAAACCAAAGTTTTACAACAAAGTGGTGAAAATGGAGGCTAAAGCTCGATCGAGTTTGACTAATCAGACAGTGATCACGGAGGATCTAACAGCCACCGCTATGTTACCAGATAGAGATGCACGTTGATTTATCCCCACGGCCTCGCGACTAAGCATGTGCTGAAAATGATTATTAATGAGCATGCATGTTCGAATGGATCAATGGAGATCAAGGAAGATCTAACGATTGTTGCTATACCGTGATAGAAACTTGCATGACCCATATTCCCTATGACATAGTGAATTCCAAGGTGGTAGATGAGGTGTCATACCGGTGGATCTGTAAGTGAATCAGGATGTGCCATGTGGTGGAGTGCAGAAGAAGAACCCAAGTCCATTGGCAGATGAAATGGCAAGACAGATGGTGTCGAGTGGCAGTCAAGGTGGATCCACGAGCGAACCAAAGAGTGATACATGACACAGACAATCAAAGAGAAGAGAAAGTCACTTTGGCAAGGTTAAAGATTGAGCAGATAAGGAAGATCGGACGGTCGGATGAATCAATCCAATGATGGTCGCTATACCACAATCAGGAGGTGCTCGATGTATATTCGTCGTGGCATGGTGACTGAGTGGTGGGGCCCGCTAAGGAAGCAATTCAAAAAGCCTCATTTTAGGGGTGAGCCCAGGCCATATTGAGGTGGGAGGATAAAGACCCAAAGCCAATGAAAAGCAGATACGTGGCATGAATGGATGCGCAACAAAGGAAAAAAATTAAAGTTACAAGTATAGCTCAGACTATAAGGAGGAAATACGGTCGAAATACCAATTCCTTAAAATAATAAAAGGAAATTTATTTATTTTACTTTTCATATAAAATCTTCTACCTTAGATTATGAAATTCATCTTGCAAGTGTGTTGAAGTAGGGGCTAGCAGCAAGTGCCTAGTTTTGGGAAATTAATGTCTCTGTGAATCCAAGTTTGCTTTATGAACACATTCATACTTTGGCATCTTTTGATAGGGTTAACAAAGATTATTGGAGGTTGATATATGTATTGATGAAGTTTTATATGGTGATATAACCTTGTATAGTGTAGGAAAAATAGTTGTTTGACAGTGACAGTGCTTTTCTTAATCATTTTAATGTTGTATGGCAAGTGTTTGGTGTAATGACAGTGCAGGGTAGAGTTAGAAAATAGTTAAAAGTGATGGGACAGAGATTATAAATGAGTTTTGAAGCTTGGTGTGTGGCACAGGAGTGACTTCCTTTGTAACTTGGTTGAAACCCTCTCAAACCCTACTTAATAGGCTAAAAACATGGACAGTCATTCTTCCAACTTCCCAGGGACTAAAACCATGAAAATCCTTGAGTTTACACCTTATTGACATGATCCATGTTAGTTTTTGTGAAGGTTGTGGTCATCATTACCCTCTGCAAGCAAATTTCACTCAATTAGTCCTCCACGAGCTAGTAGCCCATTTTTTAGGCCTGTTTTCACAAATGTTGAACCCAATTGTCCAAATGATGTATGAACCTTCCTAATTTGTTTAAAGCAGTTGACATACACACAAAGGACCTAATTAAACCAATCATGATAGTCAAGACACCATTTTGGGGTGTGGACCTATGTTGGAGGGTTTGAGTAACCTTGAGTAACTTAAGGAAGCAAATTAGAACAATGTCGCATAACACACAATAGGGTGATTTCTTGAGGAGAAGTGTGGGTGTTGGAGTTTGACGTTGCCAAGAGAAAATTGAATACAATAAAAAAAACCATAACCTTGGGTCCATTTGATAATTAGACCAATTTAGGCTCATTGAGTAACTTCTCATTCAATCTCCCTATCACAAAGTCAAGTTGGAAAAGCTTGGCGATGGGACCAAAGGTGCTAAAACCCCTAAAATAATTCAAAGACACTATCTAAATGCATATTGAACCCATTGTAGGAGTTGGTGGGTTGTGATCCTTGCAGGAGTTGTTGGAGCCCTAGGAGTGGTGTGTAGAGATTGAGGTGGCAACCTCAATAGGAAGAGTTGATTGTCTAAGATTAGTGGTTATACCTTGGAGGCAAGCCAAAATGGATCAAACTTTGGAGGTCTAGATAGAAAAACCCCAATCAAGTGCCATTGGATGGGCTTGAGGAGTTAGAGAGTTGAGTAAGCCAAGAAACCACGAAGGTGAATAGGATTAGCTCCAAGACTCTCTGCATCAGAGTGGTATTAGAGCCATTCTTTGAAAGATTTGGTGTATGTCAGATTGTGAAGAATCAGAAGCAAGTTCAATGCCTCCAAAGGCTATGACTCCAAAAGCCATCCGACAAATGGTGGCAGAGATGATAGAAGGATTGAAGGATGCATAAGGAAGTAAAGGAACCAAGGATGTTAAGAAGGAGAAGGGGAAGGTTAAGACAGAATGGAGAGATGAGACAGATGAAGAAGTGGAAGATGGAGAGGAACAAGCAGTAGTAGCAATTCCTCAAGACCAAAAGCTATTCTTGGATGCAGTCAAATCCATCTCCAAAGATAACTTGGATGGGTTACCCACCTATGGAGGAAATCTCAATGGAGAAGAGTTGCTAGATTGGATAGAGGCCCTAAATAATCATTTTGATTATAAGGAGGTAGCAGATGAGAAAAGAGTCAATGTGGCCAAGTTAAGATTGAGAGGATCAGCATTAGTTTGGTGGAATATGATGCAAGAAGAAAGGATACAAGAATGTAAGAAGAAGATAACTTCATGGGAGCGTATGAAGATAAGGCTTAAGGCTTAATTCCTACCAGGGGATTATGAAGTTCAAATCCACAAGACTGCAAAATTTGAAACAAAGGGAGCTAGATGTCAATGCATACACTCGAGAATTCCACAAACTTAGTTTAAGGGCTAGGAAGCAAGAGAATGAAGTGGAGAAATTGGCCAGGTACATGAATGGCCTTAGATAAAATATAAAAGATGAAATAAGCATCCTCACACCAGACACTATCAATAAGTATTTTTAGTTGGTATTAAGGGCAGAGGAAAAGATCGAGAGGAGAAGTGAACAAAATAAAAGACATAGAGGTGGTAAGAATTTCAGAGGTAGAGGAACCTTTGGTAAAGGGCAGAATTCTCCAAGGAATGAAGAGCAGAAAAAATAAGAAGGAACCGGGGACTCACAGAGAGAAACATTTAGAGGATCCTTTAAAGGAAGAAGGAATTTTAGGGGCAGGTTTGGAAGCTCGAGAAGAGGAAATACAATCTTCACTGGTAGGCCTTATCACTACAATCAAGTTGGACATACCATGAGTAGGTGCCTGGGAAAAGCCTCAAGTTCAACAAGCTCATACATGGGTGAAAGAAGGACTCAATTGGTGCAAGAGGAGGACACTCAAAGTGAGACCTCTCCAATCAGCAAGGAAAGGTCAATGATAGATGAAGAAAAATTAATGATGAGAAGAAAAATGCTTGAGATACCCCAAGCTCAAGAGCTACTACAGAGGAAAAGTTTGTTAAGGACCACTTGTAAGTCACATGGGAAAATTTGTAAGGTGATTGTGGATTCAGGTTCCATTGAGAAAATTGTCTCAGTTGAAATGGTGGATAAACTCAAATTGAAAAGATTGGCTCACCTCACTCCCTACAAGGTATCATGGCTCAACTGGGGTCAACATGTCTTAGTTGATCAACAAGCATGGGTGGACTTTGAAATTGGTGAGTATAAGGACAAACTACTATGTGACATATTGCCTATGGATTCTTGTCATCTGCTTTTAGGTCGTCCATGACAATATGATGTGAGAGTCTGTCATGATGGAGAAAAGAATAGCTATCTCATCACCAAGAATGGGAAGAAGTACCAAATGGCTCCACTACCTGATCCAAAGGAGGAAAAGAAAGTAGGATCAAGTGTGATATTGATGAGAGGTAAAGAGTTCCTTAAGGTGTTAAAGCAAGAAGGTCATTGTTGGTGTAATAAATATTCATTTTGGATATTATTACACTTTACTTAAGTTAACTTAGGATAATGCATCTCTTTGTAGTTTGGATTTGAGACACTTAGGGAAGTGTGCACATAGGGATAGAGCTTGTAGGAGAAATTCCACCTTTTGTGGTCTTATTTTGCTGTTACACTCCACATTCGGTGGGTCATCCACCTCTTGTGGAATATTATATTATTTCTCCTACCTACCCCTAGTATTTCTTACCTACCCTTGTTTCTCATTGAGCCACATGTCATATTTGTGTGTTCATACATCCATATGGCCTTGCCTATATAAGCAGGCCTATATTCATTGTATTGGTTAATCCAGTTGATCATTTTTCATATTGATGAGAATACAATTTGTTCTTGTCATTCTATTGTCTCTTTTATGCTTTTCATTGTGCCCTTGATCTTGGCAAAATCCTACATGGTATCAGAGCTATTGGGGCTTCATTGATTGGTTTTTGGAGACATCGTGGAAGGCTTCTATTTTTGGATTTGGGGATCTTCATTTTTTCAGGGCGTCATACAGTGATTTGGACATCACCGTTGAATCCGGGAGGCCGTTTCCATAAATTTTGACTATAAAGTCAACCTATTTTGGTGACAAAATTTTTTTTCCCCATTTTGGCTATTATCGTACGAATTTCGAAATTTTTTTATTTAATTTTCGGAAAAAAAATTTTCTGAAAATTTTTGAAAAATCAAAAAAAAATCAAAAAAAAAAAAGAAGGCTTTTTGTGCTGTTTTTGGGGGGTCCGCAGACCCCCCCCCCCGTGCAGTCCATACCTGCGTGTCACAGGTGTTGCAGGTCTGGACCTACTGCTGACGTTGCCACATACAGGTACCCACCGCCACCCCAGACCGCTGAGACCTGTGCCACTGAAGAGCTCCCGCCATCGGCTTCCCTCCCACCGGCCACTTTACCTGCACACCGCCGAGTCCTGTCCACACCGCCGGCCAAAGTTTTTCGGCAACCGCCCAGCCTCCGACCCCGCCACGTGGAGCCCAATCGGCTACCAGGACCCCGCCACATAGTGCCACATCAGGTCCGTACGCCACGTCACCTACCATGCAGTTCCATGTCAGGTCCGTACGCCATGTCACCCGCCATGCAGTGCCACGTCAGATCCGTACGCCCTGTCAGCCATACTGCACAGTCATCTGCCTAGTCAGCAGTCCGTATAGTACGGATGCCCAGTCAGCAGGGAGGCAAAGTTTTCATGACGGTCATACGGCTGTCAAATTTAACACAATGAATTGCTAACATCAGCACCACATCAGCATTTTTGAAATTTTTTTGACCCCTCTACATTGGGCTTTTCAGTTTTGCAGTCCAACTTTGAAAGGCCATATCTTGCTCATTTTTGCTCCTTTTTTGGTGCAATTTTTTTTGAAATGGGCTAAAATTTCATGATCTTCATAGTGGTGTGGTTATTTTTGGATTTTGGTGCATAGGTTTTTTGGAATTTTTGGATTCTCTCAGCTGTACCTGTCCAATCCTCAATTCTGCAACTTCAAAGGCCTCGTTTGAGCTCATACGACCTCCTTTTTAGGTGCCATTTTTTTTGAAAGTGCTTATTTTTTTGTCTACTTTCATAATATATGATCAAATTTCAGAGATTTTGAGTGGAATTTGTACTTTCAGATATTGGTCTTATTTAGCCTATTAGGTACTTGTAAATTGTTTGGATCTTAGTTAGATCTCTTGCATTATCAGTTTGAGTCTCTTTTGGCCTTATTGAGGCAGTTGTAAAATTGTAATCAGAAGTCCACTTTGCCATTTTTTGCAAGTGGCCCATTGTATACGCACTACTTATAAAGTGCCAAATCATCACATTTGGGGGGGGTTCTTTGATTGAGTGAATTTGGGGGGGTGTCTTGTGTGATTGTGCCTCTCTTTGTGCTCTTTCCATTTTTGTTGCAATGAGTCCTAATAAATTTCCACCTTTAACTCCACATAATTATGCATCATGGAAAATTAAAGTATGGAGTAAATTAATGGAAAAGGGTCTCACACATTACATAGATGGAACAATAACAACACCACTTGATCCTAAGGCTGATCCAAATGCTCAATTAGAATAGCTCACAAAGAATTGCATGGCTTTTGGAACCTTACGCAAGTATGTATCAGATGACCTCATTTTTCACATTGAGAAGTGTAAAACAATCAAAGAGGCTTGGGATATGTTTCAGAAATTGTATGGACAAGTTGATGAAATCAGAAGCTATTAGATTGACAATGAGCTCACCAACTTGGATCCCAAGAGTTTTGATACAATCCAAGATTATGTCACCAAAGCAAATGAGCTAAGAGCAAAGCTTAAGGATTGTGGAATTGACAAAAAGGATGCTCAATTGATATTCAACTTGTTGGATAAGCTTGCACTAGAATATGCAGCATTTGTGTGTAGCTTCCAAACTCATCGTTTGACAGTGGGGAGTTCTTATGTTATGCCTTCATTTGATGCTTTCACATAAATGTTGATATTGGAATAATCTAAGTTGTTGAACATGGGGTTTCTCAAGTCTTCAAAGTCCAAGGCTTTGGTGGCTAATCAAGGGCATCAAGGAAGTCAAGGCAAAGATTCCAACAAGAAGAAGAAGCAATCTAAGTCTAAGCCACACCAAGAAAAAGGGCAATCATCCTCTTTATCACAAGGCTTTTTTTCATTCTCTTCCAAAAAGGGGACACCACCTAAGAAGGATAAACCAACTTGTGCATATTGCAAGAAGTATGGTCATGATGATCATCGATGCCACGCAAAGCAAGTTGATGAGTTAACCAATCTGCTTAAGAAAAACAACATCAACTTGCCATACGCCTACACAAAGAAGGATTCATCTCCTTCCTCTTCCTCACAGTCTAAGGGAAAAGGGCAAGCATTTGTGGCTACAACAGGTTCTTCACAACAATGGATACTTGACTTGGGTGCCTCATATCACATGGGTTCTACAAGGGAGCAATTTTCTTCATTGGAGCCATCTAAGGTACCTCACATTTACATAGGTGATGACACACAAGTAGAGGTTGAAGGGAAAGGTTCAGTTGACATAGATGATGGAACATTTGAGAATGTTCTCTATGTTCCTAACTTGTCTACCAATCTTCTCTCCATCTACCAAATCACTCAGTATGGGAATGGGAAAAAGGTTCAGTTTACACCAGATTGAGTTGTGGTAAAGGAACTTGATGATGATGCCTTGGTAGCAGTGGGACAAGTCAATGACAACTCAAGGCTTTATTCATTCTCCCACTTTGTGCCAAGTTCACCTTCTAGGGCCTTGCTTACTCATTCAAATTCAGAAAGTAAGCTATGGCATGAGCGGTTTGGTCACCTCAACTACCACTATCTTCAGCAGCTCAGCACTAAAGACATGGTCACAGGTCTACCTAGAATCAATTTTTCAGAGGGTGTATGTTCAGGTTGTTCCATGGGCAAGCATCCCAAAGAGAAGTTTGATAAAGGGAAAACTTGGAGAGCTTTGGAAGTTCTTCAACTTGTTCACAGCGATGTAGCAGGTCCATTTCCAACACCTTCATTTAGTAAGGCCCGCTATGTTCTCACCTTCATTGATGACTACTCCCGCTTCACTTGGGTCTACTTTCTCATTCATACGAGTGAAGTATTTGATAGATTTCAGGACTTCAAGACTCGTGTGGAGAAGCAATCAGGGAAAGTGGTCAAGATTCTTTGCATAGATAATGGAAGGGAATATGTGAACAAAACACTTGACGATTTTTGTACATTTGAGGGAATTGATCTTCAGCATTTTGTAGCATACACTCCATAGCAGAATGGGGTTGTAGAATGCAAGAATAGAACTCTCAAAGAAATGGCTAGCTATATGATACATGCACATTCTCTTGATCCCGCCTTTTGGGCAGAGGCTATCAGTTGTGCCACACACATCCAGAATCGGGTTCCTTACAAAGCTTTGCAAGGTATTACTCCTTTTGAAGCTTGGGTTGGTAGGAAATTGATTGTGAGATATTTCAGAGTCTTTGGGTGTCCAGCATGGGCTCGCATACCTCCGCAGAAACACAAGGCATTGGAACCATAGAGTCGACCTTGCATATTTGTTGGATATCCTGAGGGTGTTAAGGCATACAGATTAATGGATCCAGAGACACATGAGGTGTTCATTGAGAGGAGTGTTCATTTTGAGGAAAGCTCTCCTAGCTTAGCCTCTCTACCTCCTCCACCTTCCTCCATTGTGGATAGTGATGCTAGTGATTCAGATGATGAGACTCCTTCAACTCCGACTCATAGGGTTACACCTCCGCAGGGTCCACTTGCAGTTGAGGAGCCTCGTTCTCCACCTCGACCTAGACCTCGTTGGGCTCGACAGACTCTTGAGTCTGCGGGTTCTCTTGTTGGGGATCCTTTAGATACATGGATAACTTGATCACAACATCAGGATCTTCCACATGCATTCATTGCTACCGCTGCCGATCCACAGGCATTTAGGGAAGCATCAGGGGTTCCTGAGTGGGACCAAGCTATGGAGGAAGAGTATAGTTCCTTGATGAGGAGCAACACATGGGATTTAGTCCATCTCCCTAAGGGGAGAAACATGGTTTGATGTAAGTGGATCTATCAGACCAAGTTTGTAGCGGATGGTAGTGTGGATAAGTATAAGGCTTGGCTTGTTGCAAAAGGTTTCTCTCATGTTGCAGGTGTTGACTATACTGAGACCTTTGCACCCATAGCCAAGATGAACTCCATTCGCTTGACACTTGCTATTCCTGTAGCTCATGGTTGGGTTGTACATCAGATGGATGTGAAGAGTGCTTTTCTTCATGGTGATCTTGATGAGGAGATTTATATGGAGCAGCCATAGGGTTTCATCTAGGATACTTCCTTGGTTTGCAGACTAAGGAAATCTCTCTATGGCCTTAAGTAGGCCCCCAGGGCTTGGTACGCCAAGATGGATTCCTTTCTTCTCTCCGCAGGTTTCACTAGGTGTCATTCCGATCCGAATGTCTACATTTTGCGACAGGATGACTCTCACTTGATACTTGTGCTCTATGTTGATTACTTGATCATTACATGGAGTACTTCATCCATCATTAGCAAGGTCAAATCTCCTTTGCATGACAAATTTTCTATGACTGACTTGGGTCTTTTGCACTACTTTCTCAGGATAGAGATTTCAAAGTCACCTTCCGGGATTACACTATCGCAGCCCAAGTATGCTCTTGATCTACTTGCACACTTTCATATGGCTGATTGTAAGCCTGCCCTGACTCCCTTTCTTTCAAGAGTCAAGCTTGAGGCTCAGTGTTCTTCTCCACCAGTTGATGCCACTTTGTATCGTTAGCTTGTGGGTAGTCTCATCTACTTGACTCATACACACCTTGATATTTCATTTACAGTTGGCATGGTTTCCTGCTTCATGCAGGAACCACATGAGCTTCATTGGAAAGCCACCAAACGCATCCTTCATTACATCCAGGGTACACATCACTATGGGATTCACTATGCAGCAGGCACAGGACTTCGCTTGGTTGGTTACATAGACTCCGATTGGGCTGGCGATCTAGTTGATTGTAAGTCTACTTTTGGTTACAGTTTTCACCTTGGTTCGGGCCCCATTTGTTGGTAGAGAAAGAAGCAACATGCTATTTCTCTCTCTTCGACTGAGGCTGAGTATTGAGGTGCTGTTAACGCAGTGACTGAGACCATTTGGCTCTAGCAGATTCTCACAGAGTTTGGTTTCACCACTCCACGGCCGATAGTTCTACATTGTGACAATCAGAGTGCTATTGCAATCTTGCAGAACCCGGTCTAGCACCAATAGACCAAACATATCAAGATTCATATGCACTATATTCGAGAGCTCATCCAGGAGCAGGTCATTGATTTGCAGTATTGTCCTACAGCAGAGCAGGTTGCTGACATATTCACCAAACCTTTCATCGAGAGTAAGTTCCAGCAGTTGTGAGCTCTCTTGGGGGTGCGGGATGTGTCATTAAGGGGGGTCAGCTGACTTCTCCTTCCTCTCTTATGGGGGGGACTTTTTCCTCTTTGAGGTTTTGTCCTTCTTCTTTGAGAGTCTTTTGTACCTTCATCTCTCTTTTGGGGGGGAGTTTTTTCCCACTAGGTTTTCTCCCTTTCTCCGTTTGTGAGAGATTGCATTGCATGGTTTTGCTTGCATTTGCATATTGTACATGGGTACCTATCATGGCCTAGTAGCCGGGACCCATCTTGCATTGTTGACTTGAGTCTTCAGTCCCCTAAGTTGCACTTAAGGGGGGGTGTTGGTGTAATAAATATTCATTTTGGATATTATTACACTTTACTTAAGTTAACTTAGGATAATGCATCTCTTCGTAGTTTGGATTTGAGACACTTAGGGAAGTGTGCACATAGGGATATAGCTTGTAGGAGAAATTCCACCTTTTGTGGTCTTATTTTGCTGTTACACTCCACATTCGGTGGGTCATCCACCTCTTGTGGAATATTATATTATTTCTCCTACCTACCCCTAGTATTTCTTACCTACCCTTTTTTCTCATTGAGCCACATGTCATATTTGTGTTCTCATACATCCATATGGCCTTGCCTATATAAGCAAGCCTATATTCATTGTATTGGTTAATCCAGTTGATCATTTTGCATATTGATGAGAATACAGTTTGTTCTTGTCATTCTATTGTCTCTTTTATGCTTTTCATTGTGCCCTTGATCTTGGCAAAATCTTACAATCATCAAGGCCATGCTATAGTGTTGAAGCCTAAAGATGAAGCTAAGGCAGATTTAAAGAGTGAAGTGCCTCAAGAGGTGCAAGGTCTACTAAAGCAATATGCATAATTTATAGGAGATGACATGCCTGATTCTTTGCCTCCAATGAGAGATGTAAACCATCAAATAGACTTAATACCAAGGGCAAATCTGCCTAACAAAGCTGCTTATAAAATGACACCTAGTCAAAACCAAGAGATCGCCAAACAAGTGCAAGAACTCTTGGACAAGGGGTTCATTAAAAAGAGTTTGAGTCCATGTGTTGTCCCTATCGTAGTAGTGCCTTAAAAAGGAGGAAAATGGAGGATGTGCACTGACTCAAGAGCAATTAATGAGAACACTATAAAGTACCGGTTTCCCATGCCAAGGATCGAGGACCTATTGCACAATCTAGGTGGAGCAAGCTACTTCACAAAGGTAGATTTAAAGTTTGGTTATCATCAGATCAGAATCAGACCTGGTGATGAATGGAAGACAACCTTTAGAACCAATGCAAGCCTATATGAGTGTTTGGTGATGCCATTTGGTCTCACCAATGCACCTAGTACCTTCCAAAGGTTCATGAATGAAGTCTTAGTTGAGTTTACTGGTAGATTTTTTATTGTGTATCTTGATGACATTTTGATCTTCAGCAGGTCCAAGGAGGAACACCTTAAGCATGTGGGATGGTCTTGAAGAAGTTGAAGGAGGCTCAACTCAAAATCAACCTTGAAAAATGTGAGTTCTTGAAAATAGAGCTAGTTTATCTTGGTTTTGTTATTTCTCAAGGATGTTTAAAGATGGATCCAAGTAAGGTAGAAGCAATACTTAATTGGCCTATACCTAGGGACATAAGTGATGTTATAATTTTTCATGGAATGGCATCTTTTTATAGGAAGTTTGTGAGAAAATTTAGCCATGTTTGTGCTCCTATACTCAACACCATTAAAGGAGGGATTAAGTGTCACTTTAAGTGGACAGAGGAAGCGAATAAGGGGTTTGAAATGTTGAAATCTAAGATAGCAGAGATTGCAACCCTTAGATTGCCTGATTTCAATCAGTTGTTTATAGTAGAATGTGATGCTAGCCAAAGGGAAATAAGGCAGTTTTAAGCCAAGAGGGTCACCCTACAACCTTCTTCTCAGAGAAGTTAAATGAAGCTAAGAAAAGGTACTCCACATATGACTTGGAGTTGTATGAAATGGTACAAGCATTGAAGAAGTGGTGTCATTACTTCCTACCCCAAGAGTTTGTATTTTTCACTGGCAACCATGCCCTTAGTTTCCTCAATGGGCAAGAGAAGTTGAACCAGAGACACCTAAAGTAGGTTGAATACCTATAATCATATACCTTCACTATTAAGCATAAAAAAGGGCACATCAAATAAGGTAGCTGATGCATTAAGAAGGAGATTCATGACTATGCAGGAGATACAATTGTAAAGTGTAGGTTTGAGTGAGTTAAAAGACCTCTAAAAGGATGATAAGGATTTTGAAAAGATATATAGTGTTTGTTCTGATTTTTCTAACACCTCTCATGTCTCTTATTTAGAATATATGGTACAAGAGGGTTTTATATTCAAATGAAATCTTCTTTGCATACCCCAATGCTCTATGAGACAAAATATTATCTAAGAAAAACATCAAGGAGGTCTCGGAGGTCATTTTGGCATAGATAAAACTTTGGAGCAGGTTGGTAGGTTTTACTATTGGCCCAAGTTGCAATCAAAAGTGAGAAGGTATGTAGAGAAATGCACAATTTTCCAAAGAGAAAAAGGATCATCAAGTAATGCAGGTCTATATCAACCCTTGGTCATACCTCAGAGGCCTTGGGAATGTTTGAGCATGGATTTTGTGTTAGGCTTGCGAAGAACTCCAAGGGGATTTGATAGTGTGTATGTGGTGGTAGATAGATTTAGTAAAATGACACATTTTATACCTTGCAAGAGCACCAATGATGCTACCTACATTGCATGCCTCTTCTTCAAGGAGATAGTCAGAATTCATGGTCTTCCAATCAACATTGTTAGTGATAGAGATGTGAAGTTCCTAAGCCACTTTTGGAGGACACTTTGGCGAAAGTTGGGCACCAAGTTATCCTTTTCATCTTCCTATCATCCTCAATCAGATGATCAGACAGAGGTAGTCAATAGATCATTTAGTAACTTGCTAAGATGTCTTATAAACCAACATGAGAAAACTTGGGATTTAGTACTCGGACAGGTAGAATATGCATACAATGACTCAGTGAATCGTAGCATAGGTAAAAGTCCCTTTGATATAGTGTATGTATTTCAGCCTAGGGGCATATTAGAGCTTAGAGATCTCAGTTCTATGGCACCCACGAGTGCACAAGGTGAGAAATTTGTAGAAGGTGTCAAATAAGTGCATGATAAGGTAAGGCAGACCTTACAACAAAAATACGAGCATTATAAGGTGAATGCTGATAAAACAAGAAGGAATGTGTAATTTAAATTTGGAGAGTTAGTGTTAGCATATCTACGGAAGGAGGGACTTCCAAAAGGGTAGCATACCAAGCTAATGATGAAGAAGATTGGACCTCTCAAGGTGGTGCACAAATATGGACAAAATGTATATGAAGTTGAGCTCCCTCCCACCTTGGGTATTTCTCCTATCTTGAATGTATGTGATCTCTATCCATACAAGGGAGAGTCACAAGCAAATCAGTTGGACTTATCATCATAGGTTAATGAAGATTGGGTGAGGGATTTGCCACCTAGCCAACCAATCAAGTTGGAGAGTATCTTGGACACTAAGGTAGTAAAGAAGACAAGGAAGGGAGTCTACAAGCATTATCTTGTCAAGTGGGAAGGGCTATCTGATTTAGATGCTATGTGGATGTCAAAATCAGATATACTTCAGCATGGAGTGGAGATTGCAGACCTCTTAACTCAAGGGACTTGAGTTCTTTGTCCTAGGGGACTATGCTGCAGGGCACCTAACACTCCAAGCATGCAATTTTATTTTCTTCTAAGTTTTGTGTTTTGTATTTTATGATGTAATAATGGACCAACCATTTGGGACTCATTAGAGACATGGTTGATTTGTCCAAGTTTTTGATTGTGTCATTTGTGTTCAAGATGCTATCAACCTAGAAGGTTGTCATGCTAAGGTTGATTATAGGAGTAGTACTCTAGATCATTGTCAACATGTGATAGGGGTCTATTTTTTGTGTTTAGGATTTATAGGATGATTGAGGGTCTTCAGGAGCCTTGAAATGCACTTGAATACAAAGTTGCATCTCAGGTGTTAAAAAGATGTAAAAGTTCTTGAGTAACATTTTGCAAATTTTTGCAAAAGTTGCATTTTTTATGATTGGCATTGAAAATTTGGTCGAACCAACTAAACCAATAGAATATAAGACAAAATATACTTCATTGTACAGGTTGGAGAATGTGGATTGCAAGAAAAGGTTTTGTGTTTTCAAGTAATCTTGTCTTTTCATCATTTTTGACAGTTTTCCTTATTTTTCATTGCATTGTATGGTCCAATATAGACTTGTCAAAGAAATATCATTGAAAAGCATGAGTTTTTGTTGAATGTACTTTCCATAAAGGTAGATTAGTAAGTTTCTTTGTGTTTGGCTGTAGAGATCTCATTCATTCTTTGTAACTAGGTGTAAAACCCTTGCAAGGTAGGGTTTAAGAGAAAAATGGCTCTAACCTGAGCATCCATTGGTGAAACCTATTGAAATCAGGTGGAATTCTAGGTTAGGGTTTGTACATATGATTAGAGTAGGTTTTGTTGTCTTGCAAGCCTTTGTGAAGGAGCTACAATGAAGCCCTAGGCTCACCTCTAGGAGTTGGTGAGTTAGGACAATAGGAGAAGTGTGTTTTAAGAGCACATATGGATTGGTGGAGCCACAAATGAGGCATGATTGGAAATACCTATTAATTCCCTTAAATAATCCTCAATTTATTTGAGAAGATGATTAGATTGGTGAAGATTTTAAAGAGTATCTTTCCAAGTCACCGGGTAGGCCTAGAACCCTTAAAAATAGTGTAGTATTGGAAACTCCATGTGTGTGGATAACCCAGATGAAATTTTCCAATATTGTTTGTAACTCTAAAAAGGGTACCCTAATATACAATGTATTTGTGGCCTTGTGTGGTAATTTTTTAAACTAATCCCTCAAAACTGGTATAGGAGGGCTAATAGAATTAGGCCTATTTTTAACCTGTAGAGTCAAAGATAGGTTGGAAAAGCTTGGCGATGGGACCAAAGGTGCTAAAACCCCTAAAATACTTAAAAGATGCTGTAGATGTCTAAAAATGGTCGATGCTTGTGGAGTCATACTTTAACATTTGCGCATTGCCTTATTTTAGGGTTCTTGCGTCGCATTAACATTTCTTCTATGTTGCACACTTGGTCTTTATCATTTGCAAGCATTGAGTCCTTCTTCTGCATTCCTCATTTTTATCACTTTCAAATTAGGTCTTGTCGATAGCAATCTTCAGTCATGATTTTGGTCAATCTTATCCTATCGCAGCATGGTGCGTGCTCATTTATCATCATTTTGGACATCGTCAATCCTAATCGATGATAGAATTAGGGTTTTGTCCTATTGTCAGTCTTTCAATCATCTTTAGCTTGTTAGTAATCATTTATGATTATTAACTTGTCAATCTTGTCATTTTGCAATCGATTCGTCATCGATCCTTGTCCTTGTCAGCCTTGTCATTTTGCGATCAATTCGTCATCAATCCTTGTCCTTGTCAATCTTGTCATTTTGCGATCGATTCATCATCGGTCCTTGTCCTTTTCAATCATGTCAATTTGGATCGATTAGTCATTGTTCCTCATCAATTGGTGCCTATCGATTTGATCTCCTTGTCAATCTTGGTCAATTTGTGATTGATTTTTGTCAACCAATCTCAATCATTTATCAACATTGGTCCTTTGTCAATTGGAATCATGATCGAACCTACATTAATTTCTTATTGTCTTGACCTAATTCCTTGTCTTCTTATTTCTAGGGTTTTATGATTTGTTCATTTAATCCTTTTCTTCTTCTTTGTGGGTTAAATAAATCTATTTATTTAGTCCTAGGTCTCTTTCATGAATTAATTAATGGATGAAAACCTATTAATTAATTCACCTAATTTCTATTTCATCTTTTTCCTCAATTTCCTAATTTCTATTTCTCCTATTTTCTTTAATTTTTCTAATATTTCCCCTAATTTCATTACCTCATTTTCTCCTATGTTTATGCTTCCATTTGTTGCAATCATGGAGGCTATTTTCTCTCTTCCCTTTTGTCATGGGAATGGCATTTCAATCTTGTCATAATTTGTCATACATCCTGCATAGCAACTTGTCATAATTTGTGCATAATTTGTCATACACCTTGCATAGAAAGTGTCACACATTTGTCATAATTTTGCCATTCTTGATTTGAATTTCCTTTCAAATCTCTTCATGCTAATCTTGTCCTCTCTCCAATTTGTCTATAAATTGGATGATTTTCTTCAATGAAAGGGGAATCAATCACATTTTCGAGTAACCTTATGCTGCGAATTTCATCTTTCAAAAACTTGCTTTCCACTTGCATTTTGCACTTGCAGGTGAGATCCACATCAAATTTGAAGGTGAAAGAAGAACAATGGAGCCACATGAAGGAGATATCTACATTGGTTTGCTTTGATTTAATTTGATTTGAATATCTTGTCTTTATGTCTTCATTGATTGGATTAGGATTGCTTTCATAGCAGCTTTAGGTTTTGTGGTTGTCCTAATTGCTATTGTTTTGATGATTTTCAATTTCCTGATCTACATTTTCTGGTGAACCTGATGTGAACTAACCCCTTAATCATGTTTTGAGTGCTTTTGAGCTGTTTGCAGGTGAAAAACACAAGAAATAGGGTGACTCGGAGCTCTCTGGACACTTCTGTGCCTGTGTTTGAGTTTTCTACATTGGTGTTGAAGTTTTTTGCGCATGTGTTAATAAATATGCACCTATGTTGATTGGTTCTGCGCCTGTGTTGAGGCATTCTACACCTGTGCAAGGCCAGAAACAGAGGTGAAATCAGTTGTTTTTACTTGCAAATTTGTTTGTTTTCATTCTGTTTCTTGCATTCTGGTTTTTCTTTGGTACTATTTCTCTGTGCAACATCTTGGTGTTACATGTGACGAAGACTAAAAATGTAACTACTAACAAATCTTATGCAGGACGCGGTCAAAGGCTCTCATTAAAACATCTTGCTTGCAATTTTTGAAGTAGTTGCACATTTCATTTCTTAAAGGTTAATGAACACCATGCATGCTTTGTATGTTTTTAATTTGATTGCATGTTTTAACCCGTAGAACTAGGTCTACCTCCCAATTTGCCTGGCACTTTGCACAATCATTGGTGAGAGGGAATGACCTAAAGTGGTGACAAGCTAAAGCCAAGCTCTTCCGAACCACTCTAAATAACTGTGGATGCAATGAAAGTTGTAGACAATGGGTGCTGGAATGGTATTGTGATGATTTATTCGCCGGATCAATACCCACTTGAACGGATGCCCTTACTATAATCTCTTGTTTTTAGATGCCAAAATCCTTCTATCTGTTGGCTCAGGCGTTGTGATACGTGCATGCCGAAGACACCTCTCATGTACTCCTCAGTTAGAGATAGAAAGTTCTTGGGAAGTGATGCCCCTTGAACTCGAAGCTTGGTATGCCCGAGAAGTGAGTGCATTGTAAGGGGGAGCTAGTGCTACCAAGCATCTAGCTATCTATTTGAGTGTTGTATTTTATGGTTAGAGGATTCAACAGATATTGCCCTTGGCAGCCATAGGATTTGTTGTGAATGTGCTTGATTGTCTTGAGTTAAAGTCAAACAAACATTTTGTCTTCCGTGATTGTCAAAGGTTAAATCAAAAACAAACTTTCAAAAGTGCTCATAATCAACTTGGGTTTTCAAAATCAACAACCTTCAATTCAAAACAAAATCCAAACAAAAGTCCAAATTTGTCCAAGTATTCATCCAACATTTGAACATGGCTTGTCAAAACATTGAATATCTTTGTTTCAAAATTAATGTCACTTTAGGCTAGGTTTTGCATAGTCCAACTTAGGTCTTAGGGCATATTGTCATCTCCCTTCATTTTTGTCCTTTTCATTGCAAGCATCCTTATTTTTCACTTAGGTTCAAAATCATTTCCCTAAGTTTGCATTTCATTGTCATATCCAAGCTAGATTTCCATTTAGGTGACATTCATGCATTATCCTTGTCATGCTAAAATTAGGTCTTGCCTAGGTTGCATTTTGCATATTCCAAGTCATTGGTCTTCGCATATCCTTATCATTGTATTGTCATCTTGTCTTGGCTTCATCTTGTCATATCATATCCTTAGATCATTTTCATGTCATATCCTAAGTCATTGTCATAATCATTGCCTTCTTGCATTTAGTCTCAAAAATTTGGTTTGTCAAACTTGAAAAATCAAAACTTTGGATGATACCCTAAGTTGTTGTTAGGGAGTCTTGACCTTGTCTAAAATTTGTCCTTTCATTAATATCATTTTTGTCAAACCTAGCTTAGTATCCAAGCATATAGGTGAGACATTGTCAATTTTTCCTATTGTCATTTGGTCCTTTGTCCTTTAAGGTCTTGGCTTCATTTCAACTTCCCAAGGTTGAGTCTTTAGGTTTGCATTCCAAAAAGTTTGTCCAAATCTTGAAAAACAACAAAAACATAGCTTGCATTCTTGCCATAGATTGCATTTTCATCTATTTATGTTGTATTTAGTTGCATATCATACATCATCATTTTAAAATAAAAAAAATCCCAAAAATATTGCATTTGCATAGTGACATGCCTGTTGAAACAAGGTCAAAATCTAAGAAGATGGGCGAACCAACATATCAACCCATTGACAACGTATCAAACTCATAGTTTCAACCTAGTCAAACATTACAAATTGAAGGTTCGTCAAACACATCATTACCACAATATGGAATGGTTCAACTTGGACCACCTCCATTATATGAGCCAGTGTTTGTACCCATGAAACCGGGATATGGGAGTGTTCCACCAATGCCAAGGGAAATTGCACCTTTTGACTGGAATCAACTAAACCTGCAACATAAAATTCAAACTCAAACATTACATGAGAAACAAACTCTTTCACAAGGATTTGGTTTAGATCAAGGCATTCAACAAGAAATAAATCCAAATGTTTTACCAGATTCTTCATCAGATTCTGATGCTTCCGATGATGTTGATATGCTCCTTAAAGATCCGAAGGTGACAAAAAGGATGGATAAATTCTTGAACAAGGTCTTTAAGATGTTTCCACAAAAATATCTTGATATGATGAGTAATGTGACCTCCTCAAATGAGCAAACTAATGTGCAAAAACAACAAGGTGGTGATCTGTTAAGTTTCTCTCCACATCCAAATGAAGAAAATGTGCAACAAGAACCTCAACACACATTGTTGAGTAAGCATGATTCAAAAACTTTGACAGTGACTATTCCACAAAAGTCAACATTCGAAACAATAAACAATCCATTGTTTAATGCAACACCTTTAACACAAGATCAAATGATGGCCACACAAATGTTGACAGGTGCCCCTCAACAAGAAGTGATTCCTCGAATAGCTAAAAGTGGATCCAAATCTAAGATGCAAGAAAGATTTGTGACTGGAATGCCTAATCCTACGAATGTTCAAAACATTTCTACAATGCAACAAAGTTCATATGTCCCATCAAGTTCAATATGTTTGGCAAATACTCAAGTACCTGTTATGCAAAATATTGTGACAGATCCTTCAATAGTGGCAACACAAAGAGCCACAAATAGTGGTGTGCACCAACAAAAAGTGTTGCAACAATTGAGGAATGCACAAAAGGCACAATCAAATGCGCAAACAAGCAATGCACAAAAACAACAATATCACATTCAACAACAAGTTGCAGTGTCTTCTGCACCATTACAAGTCAGTTCAAACTTGCAACCACCACAATGGATTGGAAAAACAACACAGTAAGTCAATGCAAGTGCCATACCCCATCTAAAGGAGAAACAATAGAAACCTCCCAAACAATTTTTTTTGCAAATGATGGGATTTACATCAGGACAACAACAATTGGCACAAAGTCAGCAAATTTTGATTTGTCAGCATCAACAGCAATATGTGCCTCAATATGTGCCAGGAAAAACAAGTTATCATACATCACAACGACAACTGATGTCCATGCAATATCAACAACACCCTCAATTGCAATATCAACCAAGGCTACAAATGATGATCCCATCACAAGAAGCACAACAAAAGGGTCAATGTCAAGGCATGGCACAACCATAGCAACAAGAGCTGTTTCAAGAACTTTATATGTGAGAGACACCAAAGACAACAATTTTAGAGCATCAATAGCCAATGGAGAGCACGATGTATCAACAAAGAGTACACCCAAGAATGAATGATGAACTTCCAAAATCTTTGCTATCTGACACAATTGCACAACAGCTTGAGAAGTTGCAATGACAAATCAACACATTGCAAACCAAAGGGAAAAAGAAATTATACACAGATCAAAATTTATGTCCTAATCCATTTGACAAGAGCTTGTACATGCCTCCCTTTCCTAAGCATTTTGAGGCACCTAATTTTGAGAAATATAAAGGGCAAGGCAATCCAAAAGACCATATTCGAGCATTTTTCGTAGCATGTACTGAAGTGAGCTATGAGGAAACATATTTGATGCACTTATTCGCACGAAGTCTCACAGGACAAGCCATGGATTGGTATTCACATTTGCCAGGGAAAATAAAGACATGGCCGAAATTGGCTCAAAAGTTTATATCCCACTTCGCATTCAACATTGACAATGAAGTGACCATGTTAGATTTATGCAACACAAAGCAAAAACAAGGTGAACCATTAGTGACTTTCTTACAAAGATGGCAAAGCTTGTACAGTCGTTCTTCCCTAGATATACCTGAAGAACAACAAGTGAACTTATTTATTAAAAATTTGGTCCCAGAAATGATGTATGAGCTCAAACTGAAAAGTCCTAGTACCATTGAGAAGCTCATTAAGAAAGGGATGAACATTGAAAATTCTCTTGTAGCTAAGGGACTCATTAAGCTCAACAAAGACAGTGACAACACAAACAATTCAGGGGACAAAAATAGATTTTGGTACAAAAACAAGAATGTCACTAATGATGGAGTTGTCGTCGCAAGAGCAGTGAATGCAAATCAACCCAAGTTCATGATAAAGAAATTGAGTGCTCCTAATATGTTAGCTATGCAACAAAATCAAACACAAGCAAGCAATGTTATTCAACAGCTACAATACCAATAGTATAATCAACAACAAGGTCAGCAACAAAACCAACAACGAAAAACCTTTCAGATCAAGGGATGGGCCTCCTCGATAGTTTACGCTATTGAGAGAGCCTATTGAATCAACAATGAAACAATTGATACAAGCAAATTTTATCAAGTTACCAGATGTCAAGGACATAAAACCGCATTGGTGGAATGAAAATGCATATTGTGAATACCATCGGTCAAAAGGACATAAAACCGCATCTTGTTTTCAATTGAAACATATGATTCAAGACTTGTTAGATCAAGGAGTAATTGAGGTAGACCCATCCAACGCGACCTCTAACACTGATCATACAATTTTCAAAACTCCTTTGCTTGATCATGACAAGGGCAAAGCATCTTCTTCAAACTCTACCCAAACAACAAATCTTAATTATGCAAATACTGGTTATAAAAATGTCATCAATTGTTTTCGAGCGTCAAATGAGTATGTTTCCACCATAAGAATAAAGGGTCAAGGTCCTTCTTGTGCAGTCACCACTTGTCGATCCAAAATAGTCCTGAAAGGAGCTTCTGCAATTCCTCCCAAATCAACTCCTATGAGTCAGTATAATCTCCTAGATCATCTAGGAAAGACACTTGCACAAATATCAATTCTTGAGTTGTTGAAAATGTTTCCTATGCATCGCGCAGTCCTAGATAAAGCTTTAACTGAGTCCACCATCCTGACAGACATTGATGTTGACTAGTTTCAAGCCCAAATTGGACATCTCGCTGTTTCCCAACACGTTGCCTTTTCTGATAATGATATTTCCCCTGATAAGCTCCCTCATAATGATCCTTTACATCTTGAAGTCTTTGTCCATAATTGCAAGATCTGACGAGTCTTGATAGATGGCGAAGCAAGTCTTAACATCTGTACCTTGAGAGTAGTCGTTGGTCTTGGTTATATAGAAAATGACATTGATTCTTCCAGAAGAATAACAATCAAAGCATATGATGATGCTGAGCACCCATCTAAAGGGGTAATTTCATTGCCTATCAGAGTAGGTCCAGTGACAAAAAACACTTTCCTGTAGGTCCTAGACCTCGATCTCCCTTACAATATGATTCTTGGCTGTCCATGGATCCACGCAATGAAAGCAGTTCCATCTACTTATCATCAATGTTTAAAATATCCTTACAATGCGACTGAGATAACAATTCTAGGAGATTGTAATCCATTTCAATTTTGTGCTAATCTAAAGAATTCCCCGCAGCAACAAGTCCCAGTCAATAGAGAGGCCCACTCACATAATTATGTGGATCCTAATAAGTTGTTAGATGCTGTCAAAGGAAAATTGAAGATATAGGACCAAGGATGCAGAGAGTATTCAATGGCTAAAACATTCCTCATTGGGAATTTACCAATATCTCCAAAATCACATGGCAAACCACATTTGTTGCAAAAGGAACCTAAGACAGTCATTCAATATCAGCCCCCCACTACATTTACAAAATGGGGTGAACTTAACAAGGAAACTTTGGATGATGATGTAACAGATTGGCTTTATAAGGATCAAACTGATACACCACCTATCAAATTGCCAGTGGAGTGGTATGGAAAAGGGTTTACTATAATGCCGAAAAAGGGATATGATGGCTACAGTGGTTTGGGCCTTGACAAGAAAGGAAGATTAGAACCTATTATACTTAAGATGCGACATCCAACTTTAGGGTTAAGTTTTGTACCATTGTAAATTGGAACCTCGTCTACCAAAGTGACCACATGTGGAAAGGGGCGTGACTCTGATGATGAAACAACACCTGAGGATATCCAACCTGAAACTGATTCCAATGAATGGGAGTGGAGTTCCTTTTCTTCTAGCTCCTATGCCCTTGAAAATATTTTCCTTGACTCTGATGATTTGCCCATGGAAGACAAACATGAAATAACTCTCCCTCCCAAAATGTGTCCTAATGATTGGATAGAGTCATTTTGGGACCCAAGCTCCAAATCAGATACAAGTAGTTCAGACAGTGATACCACAAACATTTTTATCCTTACCATCTCGGCCCTAACTCTCCTTGAAACTGATGATGACATGCTCCTTGTCTATCCACAACTTATCCAACATGACCAATAAGAACCACTCAAATTGGATTGTTTTCAAAATGACGAAGCAATTGCAGAATTCCTTGGACTACGGGAAGGCATACCACAAGGTGATCATAAGGCAGGGTTTGCTATTGATTTAGATTCCACAGCATATTTTGGGGAGTCAACTCCATCTTTTAGTCATAAAAATGAAAAAGAAAAAGAAAAAGTAAAAAATCAAAAGAATGGGTCTTTGAGTGAAAACCGTAAGGCACTCTCTGATCATGGAAAAGTAAAAATAAAAGATGTACCTATGGGTGAAAACCTCTCTGAGGCGCCCAAAGGTGGAAGATTGGACATACCCTCGTCAAGTCAGGATAAATCAACATTGCTTGTGGAAATGACCGAAGAGATAAATTTGGGTACACCTGACAACCCTAAGGTCATTCTTTTCGCTACTTCTCTATCAAAACAAGAAAAGATAGATTTTGTCAATTTCTTTCTCAAGAAGAAGATCAGTTTTGCATGGTCTTATGCAAATATGCTCGACCTTGATCCAGAATTAGTCCTTCATCAATTTCCATTAAAACTAGATGCCAAGCCCGTCAAACAAAAACTCAGAAAGATGCATCCCCAGGTGGCTCTCTTAGTCAAAGTAGAACTCAAAAAATTATTAGATGTGGGCTTTATCAGACCAATTGATTATGCAGATTGGATTTCAAATTTGGTACCAGTTAGCAAAGTAACTGGGGGCATCAGAATCTATATGGATTTTAGGGATCTTAATAAAGCATGCCCTAAAGATGACTTTCCATTACCGAATATAGACATCATAGTTGATATGACTGCCGGATATGAGATGCTATCATTGATGGATGGTTTTTCCGGATATAATCAAATTCGCATTGCTCCTGAAGATCAACATAAGATTGCATTCACATGTGCTTGGGGTACCTACTGCTGGAATGTGATGCCCTTTGGCCTTAAAAATGCTGGAGCAACATATCAAAGAGCTATGACAACAATTTTCCATGATTTTATGCATACTTTGATGGAACACTATGTTGATGACCTATTATGCAAATCTGTCACAAGAGATAGTCATCTAGCCATCCTTGGCCCAATCTTTGGTCGAATGGAAACCTACAAGCTCAGACTCAACCCAAAGAAATGTGTCTTTGGTGTCACAACCGACAAATTATTAAGGTACATTGTTTCTCACAGAGGCATAGAAGTAGACCCAGAAAAAGTTAAAGCAACAATGGATATGCCTCCTCCTTCCAATCTCTATCAACTAAGAAGTCTACAAGGGAAGTTACAGTTAATCCGCCGGTTTATAGCTCACTTGGCAAACAAATGCCATCCCTTCCAACATTTATTGCATAAAGGTGTCACTTTTAAATGGACTGAGTAATGTCAATCAGCATTTCAAACTCTCAAGGATTATTTGGTGTCACCACCTATTCTAATGCCTCCTATAGTAGGGAAGCCATTCATATTGTATATCTCTGTAACTGAAATGGCACTGGGAGCTCTCTTAGCCCAACAAGATGAGAAACGCAAAGAACGGGCTATTTATTATATCAGTCAGACACTAGTGGGCTATGAACTGAATTATTCAACTATTGAACGGGCATGTTTAGCAATGGTATTTGCAACACAGAAGCTTCAACACTATATGTTAAATCATCAGACATTGCTAGTTGCAAAAATTGATCCCTTGAAATACTTGCTTAGCTGGGCAACTTTGACAAGTCGCCTGGCAAAGTGGGTTATGATCCTAAGTGAGTTTGATATTGAGTACATTCAATAAAAGGACAAATCATAGCAGATCAACTTGCAGAGGCACCTATTCATGATGATCATCCAATGTTGATAGATTTCCCTGATGAATCAGTATTTGCTCTTACTTCTTCTAAGGAATGGCAATTATACTTTGATGGATCTCACACAAAGTATGGCTCAGGAGTAGGTATATTGTTTGTCACCCCTCAAGGAGATGCTAACCCAAAGTCATATAGGATCACTTTCCATTGCACCAATAATATTGCAGAATACGAAGCTTTGGTCACAGGACTCAGAATAGCAATCCAATGGAACATTACACATTTGCAAGTCTATGGAGATTCCCAGTTAGTCATCCGTCAAGTGAATGATGACTATGAAACAAGAGATGAAAAGCTTCTTCCCTACAAGCATATGGTGGATTTCTTCAAGACAAAGTTTACTGATATCCATTTCAGTCAAGTTCCAAGAATTCAAAACAAGTTAGCAGATGCTATGGCAACTATTGCTTTCATGTTAAATATGCCCCACAATATGGACAGATGTGAATTTTTGGTCGAACAGTTGCTGGTGCCTTCTTTTGAAATTTTGACAACATATGTGATGTGTGTTCTTGTTGGTCCTAATTCCCTATGGTACAATGACATCTATCGGTATTTGAAATCCCAAACCTTACCACCTAATCTTTCCTCTAACCAATGCCAAGCCTTCATACACCAAACTACCAAATATGTCATCATCGCAGACACCCTTTACTGTCGTTCCTTTGACCACACCCTCCTCAGGTGTTTGGATTCTGATGAGGCACAAATGACTTTACGCGAGGTTCATGATGGTATATGTGGGGGCCATTTCAATGGTTTGAGTCTAGCTAAAAATTTGGTTCGTGCTGGATATTATTGGCCCACCATGGAAAAGGATGCTCATGATTTTGTCAAGAAATGCTACAAATGTCAAATACATGGAAATTACATTCATGCGCTAGCTCAAGAACTTCACTCTTTCATATCTTCGTGGCCCTTTTCTTAATGGGGATTGGATCTTATTGGCAAGATTCACCCGACATCTGCAAATAGACACAAATTCATCATCACAACCACATAATACTTTACAAAATGGATCGAGGCTATCCCTATGACCTATATCACTGGTGTTCAAATTTCAAAGTTTCTACTGAATTATATCATATGCAGATATGGGGTTCCCCTTGTAATAGTCACAGATAATGGCCGTCCATTCAAAAATAAAGATGTCAAGGAACTTTGTGAAAAGTTTCGCATCCAACACCGTTTCTCCAGTCCTTACTATCCACAAAGTAATGGTCAAGCTGAAGCATCAAATAAAACCATCATTAAGATCTTGAAAAAGGTTGTTAATGACGCTGGTCAAGATTGGCATGTACAGTTGCATCCAGCACTATGGGCTTATCGCACTTCCATCTGCACACCTACTGGTGCAACACCTTATTCCTTGGTGTATGGTGCGGATGCCATTTTACCCTTGGAAGTGGAAATTCCCTCTTTGGGTGTTTTCCTGCAACATTTGATTGATGATGAGATGCACAGAGTCTCTAGGTTGTATCACCTTGAGATGTTAGATGAGAAACATCTGACAACCTTGACACATTTGCAAGCATATCAAAACCGTCTCTGTCACTCTTATAATAAGAAGGTAAAAGGGTGACACTTCGAAGTGGGAGATTTGGTCCTAAAGGCAAACCTGAAGAATACACAATCTACTGACATCATCAAAGGAAAATTTGAGCCTAATTGGGTTGGGCCTTTCATAGTTACTGCAGCTTATGGTTCAGGGGCATATCAGCTTGCAACCCTAGATGGTGAACCTCTGTCAGATCCTGTAAATATCACGCACCTTCGAAAGTACTGCGCATAGTTTTTCTGTTAGCAGTTCTTCAATATGATCCTAAAAAAAACAAAAAAAAATCAAAAGCTCAAAAATACAAAAAAATCAAAAGCTCAAAAATACAAAAAAATCAAAAGCTCAAAAATACAAAAAAATAAAAAAAGTGAAAAATTGAAAAGAAGAAAAAAAAAAGTAAGTAAAGAAAAATAATTCGCCCTCTAGTGAAAACCTGCAAACAGGTGCTTTAGGCAAGTACCATGGTGAAAATCGGGCAAACAGGTGCCATGTGTAAAAGACTATTGCTCCGTTATCTATCATGACTCCTAGCTGTACTTTCCCCCCCGCAGGTTTATCATGATTATCCTTGCCTTGACCCAATGTTATGTTCTAGGCCTGTGATTGGTCAACATCATTGTCTTGCATACTCAGGTTTCTAGTCCTTGTGCATATGTTTTGGTCCTGGTCGCTATATATGTCTTTCAAATTTTCATTGGGTGCGTGCCCCTTGTCATGATCAATTACTGGAGTTATTGCTGCGTGCAGACTGGAGGTTTCTTATCATATAATGTCCTGAAAAAATCCCTAAAAATCAAATAATGTCCTAAAAAAATCCCTAAAAAGTCAAATAAAGTCCCGAAAAATGAACAAAAAAATTGTAAAAAACTCGAAATTCCTACAAAGTGAAAAACATCAAAATCCAAAAACAATTTCTTTGGCATTTTGCATTTTGTCAATAAATGGTCCCCTTTGTGCATAGAAAGATCGCTGAGCATACATCCAATGATAATCAATCAAACATTGTGCTTTAATGAAATCATGCATTAACAGATAAATTGTTCGACCAAGCAAGCATTCAACCTGATCATAGTTGTCACATCAATCAAAATAGCATCAACATTACCATTGGTCCTTGTCAACATTATCATGGGTCTTATACAGGGTGTGGTATACTTGAAACCAGACTGTGTCCTATCTTTGATGGGGTACTGCATTCCCTGAAACCAGACATCATGATCATTCTTGTTTTCCACTTTTGACAGTGATGATCGGACTGTTTGTTTGACTTGGTTGAATTTGTGCGTCTTATCTTTTTATTGATTTATCTTTGGCTTCAATCATGTTCCTATGTTGCTCGATGATGTCACTAAGTGATTTAGAGTGACCGGGATCGTTCATGGTCCCTTTCCTTTTTTTGTTGTGTTTGCTGTTTGTTGAATGTTTGTCACAAACTGGGGCAACTATATCATTGGGTGTCTGTGATAAGTACATTCGCTTTGTGAATGTCGCACATACCTTGACCCTTGATGTATGCACCCTAGGATGCTTCACTCATTCCTTGGGTGTGATGTGTCTATCTTTTGCAAAAGGGGTTGCATTCCAGCTCTGGCCTTCAATGCCATGATGCTCTGCATCTGCTTTGCTACAATAAATAAAGGTTCTCACCCGCTTATGTGCATTTGTGAAAGCAAGTTTTCCTTCATCTCTAACTATCCTCTGTCTAATTTCTTCTTACTAACATTTCTTCCATCAGTCTTGCACTTGTGCATCATCAAGATGCACCTGTGTACCTTACACAGGTGCAGAACATCTCTACATAGGCACAGATCTGCATTTTTCCATCCCCTGTGGGCCCCGCAATGTCCCGCAATCAAGCAAAATTCATGAAATTGAACATATGGGTTTTTGAGCTACATACCGCTGCTCCCGTGTTGTCTGGTCATCTATAGATGCGTACATGTTCCCCAAGGTGATCTTCCATTGGAATGTGCGCCATCTCTCTGCAAGGGTCCTTTTTCTCGAGCAACAACTCCTCCACTTTGGCTAGTGCAAATGAACTCTTTTCCTTCTCCTTGTCTCCCATATAGATCTTTGTCAATACCTAGATGGACGTACATTCTCTCCATCTTATGATGGTCACGGTCTTTTGTGCCTTCCACTGCTTGTCCTTTGTGCATCCAACCTTCGATTTTTGATCCGTTCGAACCTATCGTCTTCTATCATTCTTATCAATCACTTGGCCTCTTTTTTGGATTTTTCCAGCCAATTCCTCGAGGGGGCATGCATATGTCATTGTTATTGTTTGGGGCATTTTCATTATTGTTCTTTGAAACAATGCTTAGAATCACATTGTCTCAAAGAGGGGCAAAATGTAGACGTCTAAAAATGGTCAACGCTTGTGGAGTCATACTTTAATATTTGCACATTGCCTTATTTTAGGGTTCTTGTGTCACATTAACATTTCTTCTATGTTGCGCACTTGGTCTTTATCATTTGTGAGCATCAAGTCCTTCTTCTGTATTCCTCATTTTTATCACTTTCAAATTAGGTCTTGTCGATAGCAATCTTCAGTCATGATTTTGGTCGATCTTATCCTATCGCATCATGGTGCGTGCTCATTTATCATCATTTTGGACATCGTCAATCCTAATCGATGATAGAATTAGGGTTTTTTCCTCTTGTCAATCTTTCAATCATCTTTAGCTTGTTAGTAATCATTTGTGATTATCAACTTGTCAATCTCGTCATTTTGCGATCGATTCGTCATCGATCCTTGTCCTTGTCAGCCTTTTCATTTTGCGATCGATTCGTCATCGATCCTTGTCCTTGTCAATCTTGTCATTTTGTGATCGATTCATCATCGATCCTTGTCCTTTTCAATCATGTCAATTTGGATCGATTAGTCATTGTTCCTCATCAATTGGTGCCTATCAATTTGATCTCCTTGTCAATCTTGGTCAATTTGTGATTGATTTTTGTCAACCAATCTCATTCATTTATCAACATTGGTCCTTTGTCAATTATAATCATGATCGAACCTACATTAATTTCTTTTTATCTTGACCTAATTCCTTGTCTTCTTATTTCTAGGGTTTTATGATTTGTTCATTTAATCCTTTTCTTCTTCTTTGTGGGTTTTATGATTTGTTCATTTAATCCTTTTCTTCTTCTTTGTGGGTTAAATAAATCTATTTATTTAGTCCTAGGTCTCTTTCATGAATTAATTAATGGATGAAAACCTATTAATTAATTCACCTAATTTCTATTTCATCTTTTCCCTCAATTTCCTAATTTCTATTTCTCCTATTTTCTTTAATTTTTCTAATATTTCCCCTAATTTCATTCCCTCATTTTCTCCTATGTTTATGCTTCCGTTTGTTGCAATCATGAAGGCTATTTTCTCTCTTCCCTTTTTTCATGGGAATGACATTTCAATCTTGTCATAATTTGTCATACATCCTGCATAGCAACTTGTCATAATTTGTGCATAATTTGTCATACACCTTGCATAGAAAGTGTCACACATTTGTCATAATTTTGCCATTCTTGATTTGAAATTCCTTTCAAATCTGTTCATGCTAATCTTGTCCTCTCTCCAATTTGTCTATAAATTGGATGATTTTCTTCAATGAAAGGGGAATCAATCACATTTTCAAGTAACCTTATGCTACGAATTTCATCTCTCAACAACTTGCTTTCCACTTGCATTTTGCACTTGCAGGTGAGATCCACATCAAATTTGAAGGTGAAAGAAGAACAATGGAGTCACATGAAGGAGATATCTATGTCAGTTTGCTTCGATTTCATTTGATTTGAATATCTTGTCTTTATGTCTTCATTGATTGGATTAGGATTGCTTTCATAGCAGCTTTAGGTTTTGTGGTTGTCCTAATTGCTATTGTTTTGATGATTTTCAATTTCCTCATCTACAGGCGCTATCTAAATTTATATTGAACCCATTGTAGGAGTTGGTGTGTTGTGATCCTTGTAGGAGTTGTTGGAGCCCTAGGAGTGGTGTGTAGAGATTGAGGTGGCAACCTCAATAGGAGGAGTTGATTGTCTACGATCAGTGGCTATACCTTGGAGGCAAGCCAAAATGGATCAGACCTTGGAGGGCTAGATAGAAAAACCCCAATCAAGTGCCATTGGATGGGCTTGAGAAGTTAGAGGGTTGAGTAAGCCAAGAAACCAAGAAGGTGAATAGGATTATCTCCAAGACTCTCTACATCAACCATCTTCTCTATTGTATGAAAAATTAGTTACTGAGGTTTCTTTGTCTTCTCAATTAGATGCTATTCATGATTTTTGGATTGCCTTTAAACATTTCTATATTCTAAAAAACAAATTCGTTGTTTCCATGTAGGAACATGCAACCTTTGCATTGTATTCCCTTGTTCACTTTATGGCCAATTGAAGTCAATAATAACAACCGACAACTGGTTATCATGGGGTAAAACCATTATGCCAAAAAGAACTCATGATGGCATGCATTACTTGATCAACTTCTAAGGGTGGTGCATTTAATTCCACCTACAAAAAGGTGATGATATCAAATGTTACAATTCATGGTGCCATCATTATGTTCCTTTAGCCGTTTAAATTTGCCATTAATAATGGTACTTGCAAATCCCTACTTTATTTATTTCTTGGGAATTTTGCACTATATGGCCATTAGCTAACTTGGAAATCGACATAAAGAAAATTGGAAACCTCTGATACTCTAAAATTTCCCTATAGAGAGCATTGGGTATTAGAATGAAATAGGAAACAAAAACTATGTGGTCCTTTGGCTATCACTAGATAAATATCAACTTTTCCTTTGGCATCACGACATCGAATGGAAATAGAACCTAACAACTCTGAGGCATAGTTATGATATGCTAGGGTTTCACTAATAAGGCATGAGTGATAGAGGGAAAATTTGCTTAATTAATAGGGGTTGGTAATTTTGAAAAATAAAATGGGGGGTAACACTCATCAATGATGCGACAAGAGAAATTATAGTGTACATGAACCTAATTATAAAGGCAAGACCATGAGAGAACACAATCATGTGGCATGTGGCCCAATGAGAAACAAGGGTAGATAGGAGTAGGTAGGAAAAATAATTAAATATTTCACAAGAGGTGGATCACCCACCAAAGGTGCAATGTGACAAGATATCACCACAAAAGGTGCAATGTGACAAGATATCACCACAAAAGGTGAAATTTCTCCTACAACCATCTTCCCTAGATAAACACTTCCTTAAGTGTCTCATATGCAAACAACGATGAATGCATTATCCTAAGTTGACTTAAGTAAATTGTAATTATGAGATATAATTTAGACCAACATATGTGAATGAATTCCTTCATGGTGAGGAGAGTGTCAATGTCTATGCCTTTCTAGGTTGGTCAACAACCATAAAGAAAATTAGAACAAATATAATGACAAAAAAAATATTTTGTAAGATTTAAGACCAATGAAGGCCCTAATTAACCATTTCACACACAAGGAAATGTCTTGTTTATGAATAGAGAGATAAACCAAACTACTAGATTCTCATGGAAAACAAAAATATTTCCAAGCCACTCAATGAAAGTAATGATACCATCAATAGAAGCCCAAGGGAAATCTCTAAGTTGGAGCATTTCAACTTTAACCATAAGAGAATTTGGAAGGAATCTAGCATGAGGAATAGTAAACATATGTGATCCCTGTTCGATATTAGAGTTGTTGGAATGTGTTGTTATCATTGATGTCAACACATTCTTGTGTTGTAGAGAACTAGTTGTTGTAGTTAGTTGGTTTGAGTGATCTATTGCAGATATGCTAATGCAGTTTATTGGGTTTTGAGATTCTTATCTCTAGTTGATTTAGTATGAGTTTCATGATGCTATGAGGTGATTTGATTGAGTTGTGTGGTCTGGTATATGGACTGGTTTTTAGTGTTCTGGGTTGCAGAGTTGTGGTATTTGATTCATATTGCTTCGAAATGATTATGTCTTGAGTTGTGGATTTTGGAGAGTGTTTGGGACGTTCATGTGTGACCTCAAATCGAATGGTTCATGAGTTGGAACTTTGCAAGCGTATCTTTCAATTTTTCAGTTGTTGTTCTTGAGCTCTGGTGATGATCTTAATGATGATTCTTATTATCTGGTGATTGTGGTGGAATTCATATTGCTACAATTTGATGTTCTCTGATCATGTTCTATGTGTTTTGGTGGTCTGTGTTGATTGTAGTGCACATTATTGAAGATTTTATTGGTCTGGTGATATTCTTCGTGTAATGCGATATATTCGATGGTGTAGCATATTGTGGATGATCTTGGAAAATTATTTGGTGGTGTTGCGTGTTCGAGGATTTAATTTGGGTCCATTCTATGTCCTTTCTGACAATGTATTGGTCCGGTTATGGATTTATGTTGTAATTAGGTCTTATGTGTTGAGCTGATCTTGAGGTTAAGTTTGATGAATTGTATAAATAGGTGTTGTATTCATGTAAGTTGTTTGTTTGTAGTTGTGTTTATCATCTGAGAGTATATTGTATGTGCAAATAAGAGAATCTATCTTTGGAAGTGTGGAAGAGTAGAGAAGAATTGTTGTGCCGATAGTGTGCTTAACTAGAACTATAATCAGACATTTGGCGATGTTATTCTTTCAGTTCATATAATCCGAATTGTTGTCCAATATTTGTAAGGTAGTGACCCTTCTCAGGGTTGTATCCCTTTGTTGTTTTGAGCAATGAGCTCTAGATAGTGTTCTTGAATGCATGTTCATTCCCCATTGTAATATTTTCACATACTACTACAGAGTACCATCTTATTGTGGTTAGGTTCCCATCCTAGTTTTTCCCTTAACTGAGTTTTCCATGTCAAAAAATTGTGTGTTATGTATGTTATTGATGTGGTGATTATTTATGTTATTGTTGTTCATAATCAATTCTAAAGTTAAGGTTAATTTGGTTGAGTTTGGTGAAAACTGATTCTCCCAGTTTTCATGTTGCTTTGCTGCAAACAATTGGTATCATAGCTAGATCCTCTAGAAGGAGCTTGGCCACTTTAGGAGATCCAGGATGGTAGCTATTTTTTCAAGAAGAATATTCTAAGGTTTGATGGAAGTAATTACTCTATATGGAAGCGTTGGATGGAAGTTCACTTGAATTGTTTTGGAGAAGATTATTGGAAGATCACAAAGAATGCATACATTGTTCCTCTGAAGGGTCCTATTACTGCATCTAAGATCAAGGATGTTGAAAGTAATATTAGAGCTAAAGAAGTATTGTTGAGTTCCCTGCTAGATGTAGAGATGAGTAATATTATGGGAATGTAGATTGCACATGAGATTTGGCTGAACCTTGAAACCATGTATGAAAAAATTAAACATGTGAAAGTTGCTAAATTCCAAATCTTGAAAGGAAAGTATGAGTTGTTGAGAATGGGAGAAGATAAAAATATTTCATCCTTTGTGGCTAAAGTGAATGACCTTGTGCTGAAAATCAGATGTGCGGGTGGAGTTCTTGAAGAAAATAAGATTATGGCTAAAGTATTGGGATCCTTGCCTCCTGCTTATAAACATAAAGTTGTTGCTATTGATGAGATCCTGAGTGTGACAAGAGATATGTTGGTTGGAAATCTTGTTGCTTTTGATTTAAGCGAACCTTGTGAATCATATGGTAAATCTGAGACTGCATTTAAAGCTACTATATCAAGGAAGTGGAAGTATGATCTGGGAGAAAGTTCAACTAGGGTGTCTAGATATGAAAGAGAAATGAGAGAGATGGAAGAACAAGAAAGAGAGATAGAAGAGCTTGAAGCACTTATTTCCAGAAGATTTCCTAAGGGAGCTAGTAATTAAAAAGGGAAGTTACCTTTGAAATGGTTTTCTTGCAGTAAGATTGGTCATTTTTCTTCTAGGTGTCCTAAAAGAGAAGAAAAAGTGTCAAAGTATGATAAGCCTTACAAGCCTAACTGCAAGTATAGATATCAGATGAAGTTTTATTATATTGTTGATAAAGGTGTGACAGATGAGGAGTCTGAGAAAGGGAATCCTGAAGATGAATTTGTGTTCATTAATATCAAGGAAGATTGGGTGATTGATAGTGGTTGTTCACATCATATGACAGGAGATAAAAGTAAATTTGTGAATATGGAGAAGTATGATGGTAGTTTGGTGAGATTTAGAGATAATAAAGCTTGTGTAATCTATGGTAGAGCTTTTATTTCTCTTGATGGTAAGCATAACACTAATGATATTTTATATGTTGAAGGTTTGAAGCATAATCTTTTGAGTGTTGGATAGATGGTTGATAAGGGATATGATTTGCAATTCAAGAATAGGAAATGTAAGATCTTGAAGAGCTCCAATATAGAGATTGCATTAGGTACTAAAACTAAAGGTAATATTTTTCATTTGAATGCTGGTGAGAAAAGTTGCTTGATTTCTTAGATTGATGAGAGTTGGTTGTGGCATAGGAAAATTTGTCAAGTTAACTTTGACTGCATGATTAAGACTAGTTATACTCAAGCTTTTAGAGATCTGTCTAAGATAGTGAAGCCTACTAATCTGGTATGTAAAGAATGTCAATTGGAAAACCAAACAAGAATTACCTTCAAGAGAAAATTGTATACATATAATGGATTGTTAGATATTGTGCATTACTAATTTATATGGACCTTCTAGAGTAAGAAGCTTGGAGGGAGACATATACTTTATGTTGCTGATTGATGACTATTCTAGGATGATGTGGGTCACTTTTCTAAGGAATAAATCTAAAGCATTGTTGAAATTTAAAATATTTAAAGCGAAAGTGGAGATAGAGACAGGATTGAAGATGAAGTGTCTAGGTTCTGACAAAGGAGGAGAATTCATTTCCGGTTCTTTTTGTGAAGAGCATGGAATCTAGAGATAGTTATCTACTCCAAGAACCCCTCAAGAGAATGGAGTTGTTGAAAAGAAGAACTAAAATATTTTGGATTCTGCTAGAACTATGATGATTGAAGGAAATGTTCTACATATCTAGTTGATAAAATTTGTTAGCACTGTTGTACACACATTAAACCAGGTGCATATAAAAGGTGATTCTGGTATGACCCATTATGAGCTATGATTTGGTCATGTTCCTATAGTTAGATATTTTTGAATCTTTGGAATCAAATTTTATATCAAAAGAGATGAGGATATAGGAAAATTTGACGTAGAATGTGATGAAGGAATCTTTTTCGGATATTCTACTAAGAGTAAGGCCTACCAATGTTACAACAAGAGATTGACAAAGATACTAGAAAATATAAATGTGTAGGTAGATGAGAATCATGGGAAGCAAAGAAAAGCAAGTGGATATGAGTCTGATAATCATGATTTTAATTCAAAGAAAGTGCGAAGTCTGAGCATGAAGCAGACTGATATGGTAGAGGTAGAGATAGTGAATACTGATGTTGTTGTTGTTGAAAGAAGTTTAAGAGCCTAAAAATCAGAATAATCAGAAGACCCTGAGGTATGTAAGACTAAATCATTCAGAGAATTAGATTATTGGTGATAAAAATAAAGGTGTGATGACTAGGAGAAGAATTGATACTGAAGAGACATGTTTGATTGCTAAAATTGACCCTAGAGATGTTGTTGAAGCCTGTAAGGATTAAAATTGGTTAAACGATATGGAAGAAGAGTTAGATTAGATTGAAAACAATAAAACATAGGAACTTGATATGAGACCTAAGGAAAAGAATGTAATTGGTACTAAATGGGTGTTCTAGAATAAGCTGAATGAATCTTGAGAAGTTGTCAGAAACAAAGCAAGACTGGTATGTAAGGGATATTCACAAATGGAAGGTATTGATTTTGAGGAGAATTTTGCTCTAGTAGCTAGAATTGAAGTTGTTAGACTATTTCTTAGATATGTTGCTCATAATAAATTTAAGGTATATCAGATGAATGTGAAGTCAGCCTTTTTGAATGGTGAGTTGAAAGAGGATGTCTACATTGAGCAACTAGATGGAATTCCATTGATAAATGAAGAAGAGATGGTATGCAATTGAAGAAAGCATTACAATATGAACTTAAACAAGCCCCTAGAGCTTGGTATGCTAGATTGGACAGGTATTTACTGAATTTGGGATTCTGTAAAGATACTACTATTGATAGTAATTTGTACTTCAAGATTGATAATGATAATATTTTGATTGTTGAAGCCTTTGTTGATGACATTATTTTTAGAGGAGATGATTATTTGAGTAAAAAGTTTGCTAATGATATGAAAAAAGAGTTTGAGATGTCTATGATAGGTGAGATGAAGTTATTTCTCGGATTGCAAATTTCATAGACTGATAGAGATATTTTCATATTTTAATCTAAGTATGTAAAGCAATTCCTAAAGAAATTTGGGTTAGATGATTCCAAACCTGTTGGAACCCCTATGGTGACAGGATGTAAGATGACAAAAGATGATGAATGTCTGAAGGCTAACTAGACCTTATATAGATCTATGATTGGTGGACTACTTTATTTGAATCAGACTAGACCTGACATTATGAATGTTGTATACCTTGTTGCAAGATTTCAGGTTGATCCTAAGGAAAGTCATGTTACTGCTATCAAGAGGATATTCAGATACTTGAAGGGAACAATTGATTATGGTCTATGGTATTTGAAGGAAGATTATTTCAGTTTAAATGCTTATACTGATGCTGATTGGGCAAGTGATGTTGATGACCGAAAGAGCGCTATTGATGGAGAATTATTTTTGATAAATAAGTTGGTTTCCTGGACAAGTAAGAAGGAAGATTCTATTTCTTTATCTACTGTAGAAGATTAATACATTGTTGTCGCTAGCAATTGTACTCAAGTACTTTGGATGGAGTAGACGTTGAAGGATATTAGAGTTGTTTATAATGAGTCTACTGTTATATATTGTGACAATTCTATTTTTATCAATATTTCTAAGAATCCAGTTTTGCATTCTAAGACAAAGAATATATCTATCAATTTTCATTTCTTGAGAGAGAAGTTGAATGAGAAAGAGGTCAAACTAGAGTATGTAGCTACTAAGGAACAAATTACAGATATATTTACTAAGCCCTTACCTGCTAATGGGTCAGTGCAAGAAGATGAGTCCACTTTTTGGCCAAAAAGTGGAAGTGTTTTCCCTGATTTTCAGATTTTGTCTCATTTGAGCTTAAATTTTGAAACACTTAGAGATTGAATCTTGGAAAAAGTCAGTAATATAAAAGATAGCCCTCTGAGTGTAGTTTCCAAATATATAATTTATTTTAATACCCACATAATAAAAAATAACTTTTTAAATGGAGTTCTGAAAACTATGTTTTAAAAATGCCTGTTTTAGGACCATACCATGCATGTGTACGACCCACACTTTTTGACACAATTAAAATTATTTTCTCAAACCGTTTTGGGAAATGGTTTGTAACACACTGAAGATTGATGAGCATATTTTTTTGTATTTTTTTTTCTAATATTTTTTTTTTAATTAATTTTTTAATGGCCGTAATTATCTTTTTAAAAGTTTGACATGTACGACCCACATAATTTGATGTAAACTTAACATTTTTTGATTTTTTTTTTTTTTAAATACAAAAGAATTTTGTGTAGATTGATGACATATAATTTTTTTTCCAAAATTCTTTAAAATAAAAAAGTTATTAAATTAACAAAATTAGTTAATATTTCAAATTTATGGACCCGATTTAGTATAAATTAAATGAAAAATAGTTAAAATAATCAATTTTTAAATAAATTTACATATTTAGAATCTAGACAGTATAATCTGAAATGGGTTTTAATTTTGTATAAAAATTCTCTAATTAGAGGCACGTAAACTATTTCTGAAGTTCATATTTGTGCTTTCATTCATGGAGATTTGAATTTGCAGGTCCATGTCTCAGGTGTGGCCATCCCAGGCCTATCCCGGGCCTAATCCCGAGCCAAGTGGCGGGTTGTGGAATCAACTTCCACAAAACGGGCCCCCGTTTTCAAACAAGGGCGGATTGTGGAAAAAAAGGAAAAATGCCATTTAGAAACGGGGGCCCGCTTTTAAACAAAACGGGGGCCCGTTTTTAGAAACGAGCCCCCGTTTTTTAAAACGGGCCCCCGTTTCTAAAAAACGGGCCCCCGTTTTGTTTGAAAGTGGGCCCCCGTTTTATAACAAAACGGGGGCCCGTTTTTAAACAAAACGGGCCCCCGTTACCTTTCGGCTCGGGAGCCCGAAGCACAAACGGGCCCCCGTTTATAAGAGCGCATTTTCCAATGCGCGAACTTCCGCGAATTTGTGACTCATTACCTTGCACTTGCCCTAATACACTTGTATATTTGAGAGATAAGCTAGGGGTGATTGCCCCTCTTACTGTGAACTAGATGCATTGAGTTGCATCGATCCAGTGGACTTCATTGTCTTGTCCTGTTATCCAAATTGATGAGTGGGTGTTGTTGCTCCAGGGGAGTAGTCAGTGTATTGCAGATGAGATATGCATGTATGGTCTCAGGGGGAGATTGTTGGAGTTGTTTTCTTTCTTTTCATTGATTTTTTTTCACATTCATATGTTTCCATCAATGCCAAAGGGGAATATTGTTGGATATTAGAGTTGTTAGAATGTGTTGTTGTCATTGATGTCAACATATTCCTGTGTTGCAGAGAATTGGTTGTTGTATTTAGTTGGTTTGAGTGATCTGTTGCAGATGTGCTCATGCAGTTTATTGGGTTTTGAGATTCTTATCTTGAGTTGATTTAGTATGAGTTTCATGATACTATGAGGTGATTTGATCGAGTTGTGTGGTCTGATATGTTGACTGGTTTTTTAGTGTCCTGTGTTGCAAAGTTGTGGTATTTGATTGATATTGCTCCAGAATGATTATATCTTGAGTTACAGATTTTGGGGAGTGTTTGGGATATTCATGTGTATCCTTAGATTAGATGCTTCATGAGTTGGAACTTCGCAAGCATATCTTTCAGTTTTCCAGTTGGCGTTCTTATGCTCCAGTGATGATGTTAATGGTGATTGTGGTGGAATTCACATTGCTTGTTGATGTTCTCTGATCATGTTCTATGTTTTTTGGTGGTTTGCATAGATTGTGGTGTGTGTTATTGAATATTTTATTGGTCCGGTGATATTCTTCATGTTATGCAACATATTGGGTGTAGCGTGTTGCAGATGATCTTGGTGAATTATTTGGTGGTGTTACATGTTTGAGGGTTTGATTTGGGTACATGTTATGTCCTTTCCAATATTGTATGAGTCCGGTTATGGATTTATGTATCATATGATGTAATTTTATAAATAGGTCTTATGTGTTGAGCCAACCTTGAGGTTAAGGTTGATGAATTGTAAAAATAGGTATTGTAATAATGTAAGTTATGTGTCTGCGGTTGTGTTTATGATCTAAGAGTATATTGTATGTACAAACAAGCAAATCTATCATTCGGAAGGGTGGAAGAGAAGAGAATAATTGTTGTGCAGATAGTGTGCTTAATCGGAACTGTAATTAGGCATTTGGAGATGCTATTATTTTAGTTCATGTAATCTGGATTGTTGTCCGATCTTTGTAAGGCAGTGAGCCTTCCCAAGGTTGTAGCCCTTTGCTATTTTGAGTAGTGATCTATAAACAACGTGCTTGAATGCATGTGCTTTCCCCATTATAATATTTTCATATACTACTATAGAGTACCATCTTATTGTGGGTAGGTTCCCACCATGGTTTTCCCCTTAACCGGGTTTTCCACGTCAAAAATATGTGTGTTATGTGTGTTGTTGATGTGGTGATTATTTATGTTATTGTTGTTCATAATTAGATTTGAAGTTAACATTAATTTAGTTGAGTTTGGTAAAAACTGATTCACCCCACCCCCTCTCAATTTTCCTATTGCTTTGTTGCCAACAGTCACAAAAAAATTAGAGCAAATTTAAAGCTTACTAAGAAGTAAAAGAAGCTCGGTAATCCAATATTGAAGCTTCTTGTCAACCCTAGAAAAATCTGCAAGCCAAAGATCCAAAATGTTGGCTTGAAAGGAAAGGGAATGCCTAGAATTTGAAAAGAGGCTAGCTAGGAAAAAATAGGAAAAAAGGAATATCTATAGAACAAGGTTTTATGCCCTTACATGTTGGAGTAGAAAAAAATGACAAAAAATGCCAACACACTTGATAACCCAATTAATATTGAAAAGAGGCTAGAAAGCCTCTTTTCAATATCAATCATGATCAACATGATCAATCCATTTCCATTGAAAAGAGGCTAGCTAGGGAGGCTTAGATAGAAACAAATTTTTATAGCAAGGTTTTAAAGACTCCAACTATAGATAACCTGGGCAACGAGGGTCTTTAATGTTCAATGAAATTAACTATAATCCCACTAGTAAGCCTTGGACAAAAATAGACCAAGAAAAGTGGACTTATTTAGGCTCTAAAATAGTTGACCAAACATTGAGAAATTTGTGTTGCCAAACTAAGACCACTAATTGCAAATGCCATCTCTAGTTTAAACTAGATGCCATGGGTAAATGCAGAGATAGCCAACAGTATCCAAGGCATGTCTTGTAATTGTGGAAGATGGTGTTTGGTCCCCACTTCCAATCTTTCCACCATAACATTAAATGTGACAAAAAAAATTCTATAACTCTGAGTTGTTTGAACTATTCGGAGCTCTTATTAGTTTTTTTTTTTTTTGGACTGTAGAAATTGGGTATAGCACCCCCCTATAAACTGTAGTTCGTTGGGCTCTGCTACCCTCACTACTAGATCTCGACGCAGTTTATAGGGGGTGCTATACCCAATTTCTACAGTTATAAAAAACAAAACTAATAAGAGCTCTAAATAAATTTTCAATCTTGATATTATGATTTAATATGATGTGCTATAATGAAGTAATAGTTTCTTTGCATATCTAAAATACATGTAATAATGCATTTATTTCTTAATCCATGTCAACCCTATTAATTTGGATGGATGATGCATATGATCTTTGTATTATGAGTCTATGACACCAATCCTTTATGACATATGAAGTTTCTTCAAAGTGAATAATATTTTTTATTTATTATTGAATTTTTTTAAAAACTAAATAGAGATGAAAAACCAACAAAAATTATATTGTCTACAAAGAACAATTGAATAACATGATCACTCACATTCAAAACCCCTCTAACAATAATATCTAACTAATGTGGAGCATATACGAATGACGCATGTCTATAAAAATGTAGTCCAAGTTTATACCATCGATGACAAAGAGCAGAATTTTGATTTAGGACTGAATATTAAATTGCTGTCAAATCATGAATACTAAATTATTAGTCCCGCCTATCTATAGGCAGAGACTAATGTTTTCACCTCTTTCAATTAGTTTTGCTTTGGAAACTGGGCTAAATATTTATCTTATAGGTTATTCTATAGTTTGCTCTGATTTATTTATTAATATCAATTTCTCTCTCCATTTTTCCATTTTTCTATTGGCTGGTATATTTTTTACTGGGGTTTTTTTGTTTTTCTTTTAATTAAAAAGAGATGACCAATCAAATGTGACAAGGCAAAAAATTAGATGAATTCCTAATCTCTTATAGAAAATTTTAACCATACACCATAAATTGACAACATTGGACATACGCATTTATGAGTCTTTCATTTTAAGTTTTCTCACCGCCTTTGCTTCCAGTAATATTGTTAGTCCCACCTACCTATAGGCAGAGACTAATGTTTTCGCCTCTCACTTTTTTTCAATTAGCTATGATTTGGAAAGTGTGCTAAATATTTATCTTATAGGTTATTCTATAGTTTGCTCTGATTTATTTATTAATATCAATTTCTCTCTCCATTTTTACATTTTTCTATTGGCTAGTATACTTTTTACTGGGGTTTTTTTATTTTTTCTTTTAAATAAAATGAGATGACCAATCAAATGTGACAGGGCAAAAATTTAGATGAATTTCTAATCTTTTACTGTACATCGTGAATTAAATCAAATATCTTTTCCTCATTATGTCGTACATGGAAGCCATCTATGTCTCTACATTTCTCTTGAAGCTACCGGCAGCTTTGAATAGCCAATCTAGTTGAAGATAGTTGTCTCTCCACAACTCTCTGGAAGCTACTGGTACTTCTGAGTACCCGGTCCAATTGAAGAAGACGTGAAAAGCCTGAAGCATTTCAAATTTGTAACAATGAACCTGAAATTAAGGCACAAAGAAACTATTAAAAATTCTTGACAAAATATGATAGCAGCCATGGAGTCACTAGCATATCACCGTGAGAAACCTTAGGTCAGTATATACACTATGTGTATATCAATAATTTTGCTTGCATGAAAAATTGAGTCTGAAATTTTATTTTACTAAAAATTTCAGTCCAAATTCTCATTTTCTTAACCTTTGTGGCAGTAAATTCATTTTTTTTTCGCTCAAAACAGAAAATTTCAAGACTATTTTTTTATCAAACCCTAATTTTGCTATCCATTTTACAAGAAAATGTATTTGTTTTAATATTTCTATAATGTGACACTGCCAAAAAGTAGAGAAAATACATGATTTAGCAAAAATGGAAAACTGAGAGTTCTACAGCATTGTAGGAAAGAGACAGATGACCTTTAGGTGAGCTAGTAAAATCAAATCATCTAATTACAAATAATGAAGGAAAGGTCCAGCTAGTTTTTCAAACTGTGCTTGCACCCATTCTCAAAGAGTCCATACAAAGATGCGATGTGGAACAAGAATTCTAAGGTGTGATCATTACTCACCTTTGAGAGCACCCTCAATCATGAACATGATAAAGATTAGCGAGGAAAAAAGCAGACTAAGGAAGCTATCTACAAAATCCATTTCTTTTTCTTCTAGCAAGTTTAACATAATTTGAATGAATATTATGTTGAAGAGTTTGTAGAAAACAAACCTGATAATTGAGTCTTTCAAAACGTAGGTGGTAGTTAGTATGTTATTGAGGTGGCAACCAAAGATGTTGGTGAGGGCATCTAGCTTCATTTTTTTAAAATTTCAAAAGGATGTCAGACAAGAAAACTTTTCTAGCTATTTATTATTTCCCTATATTTGCAAAAAGAGGAATAGTATGCACAGGATACAATGACATTGAACATTAATAAATATGTTCTCATGAAATATTCATTTCACATTGAGCAATACTTTTTTTTATTATATAATTTAAAATAGTTAGACCCTAGAAGTTTGTCTTAAAAAATATTATTATCAAAATTTATATTGTTATAATTTGTAAAAATTATAAATAATAAAATCAAGAATTTAATATAAGTATAGATGAAGTCCAAAACATGTTAGTTTATATTGTGTCAAAATAAAATACAATTATGTAGAGCATATAATTGACTATAGTATATCATGTGGTGCACATGCACTTGTCAGTGCATAAAAAAATAGGACAATAAGAAATAGTTATTTTTACATTTGATTTTATATGCACAATTTTAAATTCTATGCTTCAATAATTTCAAGTTTGCTAAACAATAGAACAAATAATTGACAACATTTTTTGTGCATTAACAATATGTGCACTAAAATAAAAAATATGATATGACATACTTTCAAATCATTTTATTTTTCAAATTTACTTTTTTCTCTTTTTTCTTTTTTTGTATTGATAGCTTGTATTTTTTTTGGTAGTTTTTTAAATTTTCCATTTGAAAATAAAGAAAAAAAAAATTGAACAATCAATTTGCAATCATAGGATAATTATTTTTATTTCTTCTAATATTTAATGGGCAAGACCATAACACTTACTTAGCCCAACATTAACCTAGGCTCAAATTGAGCCTTTACCTTGTTTAACCCCTACTATTTTCATACATGACTAAATTTTTTTAAATAAATCTTTCTTTTCTTTTCTTTTTTTCAAAATTTCTTGTTTTTGCATAAGGCAGGGACTCTAGCTGTAGCACAGCTCTTGTTGTAAGAAGCTTCCTTCTGATTCGTAAACTTTTTTAATAAAAACTACTCCAGCATTTACCTATCTTCTTCAGGTCTTCATCATAATGAATCTTAAGTAGCATCTATTTGATGGCAAATGAAAGAAATAGGAATCAATAAAAACAGAGATGAAAGGAAATAGTGTTATATAAAGGCGCAAGAGTGTCCATAGTGAATAAAGTTAAGAAGTTTGAAATTTTTTGAAAATCCAACTTCTTTTCTAGAAATCTTGTGTCGTGGTTTTCGTTGTTATTCTTTCTTCTCCCTTAAGAAAAGCATGTTTTCATCTGTAAGACTGCTCTTTAAATAAAAGTGCACAGAGAAAAATTATGCGTCCAAATAGAATATAGGAATGGGAGACAAAAAGAAAGATTGATGTGTAGGATAGACAATAAAAAATGGAAGAAATTGTGCGTGAATAATGGAAATCCTGTGAAAGGAAAAGAAGAAAAAGAAAAAAGGAAAAGATTTTGCGTGGGAATAAAGAAATCCATTGGCATTAATGATCAAGGATAGGATTATCACTCTGCGCGAATGTTGTAATCACAGGCCAGAAAGAGAAAAAAGAGAGTTAGTAGAGCGATTTGGTCTCGTGAAAGGAAGTATGGGAGACACAGAGTCAATACTTATTAAGGTATTACTTTCATTTCAGTTGTGCCTCGGTTTTTGGCAGATTGTGAAGCTCACGGGGTTCGCGGCCATTATAAAAGCTATTATGAGCTGGTGCATGAGCATGCTACCTTGGGGGCTGGGGACTCTCTCTTCATCTTATTATCAACTGAAAAAATTCGACGACGGCCCGTGCTTTGGCAAGTATGGCCAATGCCTTGTGACCAGTGAAGGAGATCAACCTATGGTGATAAGCGAGGCATCCCATGAGAAGGAAATTAGAATAGAATACTTAGGCAAGGAGATCCTTTTAGAGCGAAAGGAAGGAAACAAGTTGTTCGTTGATAGAGAAATGGCATATTATATTACAGATCCAATATGGCACTCTCTTCTCTGCCTCAAAATAGTTTGTCGTAAAACTGTGTTTCTCAAAGGTCATAAAGTATTGTTTACAGGTCTAATTGCAGGCGGTGTGATGGATAAGTCTGAAGTATTGGACTGTTTAATACTTAGAAACCGCATTATCAAGTCATTATCATATGGTGGCCTTTCTCTCTTCCTCCCTATTAATTTGTCAATCTCGGAGGAGAAATTATTGAAAGGTCTAAATTTAGTGGGCTTGTTCCTCCAAGCAAAGAAACGAGTCTATTCGCTTATTCCAACATTGTTGAGCTTTACATCAGCAGTGCTAGAGTTCAGCACACCTTTGAGAGTGTGGATTTATTCCATTGTGAATCACATCTTCTGCTGGGCAATCCATGCCTTAACTGATTTCTTTCCCTTGAAGACGAGGATCTGGATATACTCTTTGTTAGAGTGGATAGAGAACACGAAGCCATCTAACGATATAGAGTGGCGAGTAGTGAGAGGCGTTGAGCCTGCAATTATCGGTGGAGGAGCAAAAGCCTGTGTACAAAATGCTTCCCTGGTCCAGCCCAGGAGCGGTTTGGAGACTTCTTATGAAAAGGTGTTTGATCTATGGAAGGTAAGTGTAACATTTGATGAAGATAGAAAGAAAGGCTGCACAAACCGCTTTCTCTCCGACCGCCAAAGGGAATATTTCGAAGTGGATTGTAGCAGGGATGAGTATAAAAATCTTATGATATTCATTGATTGTCTAGTGACGAATCGAATTGGGTCATTGGAATCTTATGATCCCAAGTACAGAGTATGTAGGGTTCGTAGTTTTAAGGAGTCAGTCATCTGCTATGCTAAAAATGGGTTTCCACAAGTGTACAAACTTGAACTGGAGAATGTAGTTGTCAAGTAAAGTCAATACTCAAAGTTCTTGGATACACAAGAACTTCATTTCGTTTTCTTTCATATGTAAGATAATTGAAGTATTAAGAAAAAGCTGCTTCTACTCAGGTGTGTTCCCATCATCAAAGGGTTTCTAAAGTTCTATGTACACAAGAATTGACTTGTATTATATTTAAGTTGTATCACAATTATGTTATAGATTAAATTTCAAACTTTTGAAAGTATGTTGATATTTACAAGAAAATATATGGTATGGGTCGATTTTACATCTAAGAAATTCATTTGGTAAAAAAATAATCTTTTTTATGCATTTTCTATGTAACAATAGATAAATCCATAGATCCTTAATAATTGCATGTATAAAGAGATGTGTCTCTTCAATTAGACATGCCCATTGATAAAATATAGTATAGATTTTTAATACTCGGGCCCTCACCACGCCACTACACCCCACGCACCCCCTCAAAAAAAAAAAAAAAAAAAATTATTTTATCTAACAACTTAACTAGATGATGGGTGCCACCTATAAAAGAGAAGTTTGTTAGTAATCCATGTACAAATGAAGAATATTTAATGTTATTACTTTGAAAATGGTTTATGTTTAATTGAGGCCATGATAATTATTATTTGTTGTGATATGGAAGAGTTCTAATATACCTTGTTCATGTAAGCCTAAGCCTTTTCCTTGATAATTCATTATTTGACAAATTTTTAAATACGAATGGGATATTGATGTTCTTTCAAATGAGACGTGAATCCATTTTTAAGGGGATATGGTATAGAAGAAACAATAAGATGATGAAGTAGACCAAATAGAACAAAAGTGGAGGAACCTATATGATACATAGGGTGTTCATTAACAACTTAGGTAGAAGCAACGTGATCTTATGGAAGATTAGGACCAAGAGAGGGATAAGTAGGGATGATGGGATATTTAGGTGGATATGAAGGAGTATAACATGGAGGTGAATGGAAATTTTGATCTTGACTTGGAATAGGATCATTAGTATTTGCATTTTGCTCTTAATTTTTAATGGGATTATTTGATGGAGTGGAAGGGATATCATGATCTTTCTTAGGAGGTGGATTATGAATGAGACTTCAAAGGATTTTTTTCTCTTGAGATGGAAGGGGATTATCGTGGATATAGTACAAAAAGATAAGGGGATCCTCAGATGAATCTTGACAAGTGGGATCTTGATCAAAAATTGGATGAGATTGGAGAGTCATGGTATCTTGGTCTTAATTTATGTTAGGACTTATTTCTTTTAGCTTTGGATTATCCTCTTGACATTGGGTATATGTATGGGATATTCTTGGAAGGAGTTCATACTTTGGAAAGATAGGGATGGATTTTGAATGGGACTCTTTAGAGTTGGTTTGTCTGGGAATGGAGCATATAGTGGCATTGGATCAAGGATTTATGAATTGTATAAGGAAATTGTATAAAATAATAGATTAACTTGGATTTTTACTATGGATAGCTATTGGGGGTGATCTTTAATGATGTCATTATTGGATTCTTTGTTTGGTGTGGACTCACATGAGGTAAATATGTCATTGATATAATCACTTTGGAATGAATCATTGCTAGACATAGGTGGATGAGTTAGAGGCATATTGAAATATTTGATTTCTCTTACTCTATGATCATGTATATGACATGAAAGACTCCTAGGTAAACACTATGTTTTTGGAATTTTTTGGAATTTTGGATGATAATGCAACTAAAAGATGCGAATAGTATTCCATGTTTTTGGTTGTTTTTAATATTTTTTAATGACAATGCAACTAAAATATGAGAATACTATTCAACATATTTGGTTGTTTTTTGAGATTTGTGGATATCAATGCAACTAAAATGCACCTATTTTTTGGATTTGTTGAGATTTTTGGATGATGATTTGATGATTAATTTAGTAACAAAATATGTAATTTTATAGGCTAAATTTATAGGAAACTTCTGAGTACAAACCTATCAATGTTCACCTAAGAAATTGAAAGTGACACCTTGGTCTGAAAGTAGGATGATGGTTGAATTATTATTTGACAAAATTTATGACCCTATGGTAGATTGATGAGTGTAAGGGCTGAAATTAATGATTGGTTAATAATGAGAATTTTGACAAGGAATAAATCCTTAATTAGAATAAAGTATGTTGAAATGAACAACTATGAATGATAAGAATTATTGTAATTATATAAAGTGGGAGAGGGTCTGAAACCTTACATAGTAGCTAAATGGCAAAAAAGAGGGGTCTCATGAGTTGTGAGAAAACTCAATGTTAATAACTAGCACCCACAACACATAACAAAACACAATAGAATGAACCAAAAACCAAAAGCCATAAAAACACACACCCTAAGAGACACAAACAAATGGTCTACAAATTGGAGGATTTAACCCACTATCAATTGAGACTAAGATCTTTCATCTTCTCATGAAAGGATATCATTTTTATTTTCTCTATGGAAAGAGTAACAGTGAGGGAATCAACATTAACAATCACTTTTTTACTAGGCAACTCCACATTATCAATAATAACAACTACCTCTACAAACCTTTTCCTCTTGGCATGTCTTTTTTCAAACTCCTCTTAGTGGACAAGCATAGAAGTCGATGTATTACTCGTCATATCCCTATTGAAGGAAACAATATCTTCAAAATTCCTCTTCTGATACATCATGATTACCCTATAGGGATAATAGAGTTGGACCTTTTCTAATTCTTCCTTTCTTCCTTCATGGCCACATTGGCTCATAAGTTCTTAACCTCGGCTTCTAGAGCATCTCATCTATTGAGTCTCCATGTCAATTCATTAGCTTCAGCCCACACTCTATCATCCTTATCCTTGGAGGACCAATCCCCAGTCCTAGAATCTGCTTCATCCAAAGCTTCAAATCTATTTATTCTCCTTTTGGCAGTGTCTAATTGAGCCAGATGTCATATAATAATCTCATTTATCTTGTTATAGGCTATACATAGTTCATTAATCTTATCAACCACCTCCACCAAGCCAAGTTATCTAGGAGAAGAAACAAGGGAAGGAAAATGGGAACCCATGGTGAATAAAGTGGTATTAAGGAAGACCTAGTTACATTAAGGGGAGAATATTCAAGGGTTCATTCAAAGTCAATAGCCCAAGAGGAAGAGGACTCATCAAATATGATGTCCTAGTTCACAAAACCAATCAAATCATTCTCTTTCTAGGGCTAAGAAAGAGCTTCAAATTAATTTATTTTGGTTATATGCTAAGGATTGACATGAGTAGCCAAGATTTTAGAAGGGGGAGTGACCATAGCTAAGTTGGAGGCACCTTTACAATTAGCCTCAAGGGAATTAGATAACTCCACAAACAAGGAAGGGTTCAAATATGAGCCTAGAGTAGGAGACATACCCAAATTATAGTAATACAATATAAGGGTTAACCCTTGGCAAAGGGGTAACACATCCTTTGACTTAGACACCTCAATAGGCTAATACAAAGATGAAAAATCCAAAAGGGAAATTTTATCTCAACCCCATGCCTAAAATGATTAATAATAGGAAAAATTTGAGAATTGAACCTTTTATAATTGTCATCTAGATTCACATACTTCATTAGGATCATAGCAATATCCTTCCATTCACCCCAAAAAAATCTCTTTTAAACCCATTTTGTAGCCTAGAGATTTTTTCTCCACCCACAAAAAATCTCTTAAATTCCTCCTTATAGTTACCTTTAGGATTCTTAGGGAACACAAGATCATCTGTTGAGAGCCTACCAGTAGCCTAAATAAGCTCTATCAACATAGTGAAAAACACACCCCAATACAAACTCTACCATCTTTCTAAGAATGGACAAACTAAGTAGAAAGAGAGTGGTGCAGGAGCACCTAGTTTTTAATGCATTTTCTAGATTTTGGTGTGATAGTATTTATCTTGGATTAGGTTTGTGAATAATGGAATACTCATAGGTCCACATGTGTGTTGGATATTCATTTGAAGGATGAATGTCAACTAGATCATGTATTTACTCAAATTTGGCTTATGAGCCCTTGTAAGCCTAAAATGACACAAACTTGCATTTTGGTGTAAAATGCCTTGTAACACCTCATTTGGAATTTAGACATGTCATTTTAGTGTTTGTAAGTATTTATAGGAGGTTTAGGATGAGTGAAAATGCATGAGATCTAAAAATGCACATTTTGGCAAAAGTTGTCATTGTTGCTCGACAACATTTTGCAACTTTTGAGTAATTTTTTGCATCTTTGAGCTCATCGGTGGTTAGGAAACCGATGAAGATTTGGTTAGGATTCATATGGAATATAAAATTCTTTGAGAATGAATGTAAATGGTTTGTAAAAGGCCTTGATAAAGTTTGAATAAGTTGTGAAGACTTTTTCTAGATTTTACCTTGCATTTTCTCAATTTTTGAGCAGCAGTCCGTACTTAATGGATTGATTCTACTATTGTTCTTTCTTGATTGCTTTGTACATAGTAATATAGTTCTCAAGAGGTGTTTGGGATTGTTTGTAGTGTAGGTTTGAAGTGTGTATTTGATTTTACATTGCTCTCAGCCTGAGCAAGGGCTTAAGAGCCCAATTATGGTTCCAGCTTGAAATCCCTTGAGTTCTACTCAATAACCCTTGCAAATCGATCCATGGACCCCTTGTACAGTGTAAATAAGTTTTTTTTTAGCCTAGAAGTCGGTGAAAGGCTATTTGGCATTATTTCCTGGGCGAGCTCAGGCATAGCCTGGTTAGGAAAATGAGTGAAATGTTGCATGTGCTTGCCGGGATGATCAGTTATGAAGATGCCAAGTGTTTGGCATGAGTAAGTAATGGGTGGTAGAGCCTATGTGGAAGGTTGGAGGTGTGACAGACAAGAGAAGACAATTAACCCTTTGAAGAAGACAAAAAAGTCCCAAAACCCTTCATAAATGCCATTTTTTGGTTCCGTACTTGTACGAACAGAACTGACTATCTCACCTGATGGATTCAAAAGTTCATCCAAAAGGGTATCCAGATCACAAAATATTTTTCCAAGTTATTTGAGTAGTTTTTGAACAATTCCCCAAAAACCGGTTAGGTAGGGCTAATTGGGTCTCTAGGGCTACTACGCCTAGAAAATAGGAGAAAAAGGGAGTGATGAAGAAATGAAGGAAAGCCAATTGAAAAACTAGTTGATTGGAATGGAAACACCTTAATAAAACCTTCTACAACCCCTGCAAGTATATGCTAGAGGATTGCATATCTTTGAGGTTGGATTTACCCTTGTGAATCTCAACCATGCCCGAGCAACTATTGAGCACAATTTGATAGGGATCACTCCTAGAGAGTTAGAGTATTTTGGTTTGGTAAATGACCAGAGTAGAGTGAAAGGAGCCCACTAAAATATCACTCAACTTCCTATTGAGTAAGGTGAGACTCTCTTTGAGAACCCCTCCCCATCAAAGTGGTATCAAAGCATTTAAAATCTAGGAAGAAGCTAGTTCATGTCAGAGACTGAGTCAGTAGGAAAAAATAGTTGAAGGATGGTGACCAATGCAGAGTTAGCCAAGAAGGTAGAAGATCAAAAGGAAGAGAATAGACTCCTTAAGGTAAGATTACAACAGTTGGAGAGAAAACTAGACGCAGTTGAAGACAAGATTAAGAAAGTGACAATCAAAGTCAATGAAGGGAAGGGTAAGGAAGTAGTAGAAGAGGATAGGACACCTAAACTAGATCCTATTCTACCTGAAGAACCTTTCCTTAGAGCCATTAAATCCTTAGGGGGAAAATCCTTATATAAGGAATGTCACTTTTTTGAAGAAAAATTTAACCATAAGTAGTCATGGAATGGATTGAAGGATTGGAAAATCACTTTGAATGTGATGGGATTAGTGAGGCACAAAAGGTAATGGTAGCCAAATCCAAATTGAGAGGAGAAGCCTTGACTTGGTGGAAGTTCATCCAAGAGGAGAGGTAAAAGGAGGGTAAGAACCCAATAGCCACTTGGAAAGGAATGCTAGCCAAGGTGAAAGAAGCATATGTCCCTGAAGACTATGAAATCCAATTGCACAAGAGGAGACAAAACTTGAGACAAAGAGAACTAGATGTGAGTAGCTACATTGAGGAATTTCAGAAGTTGTGTCTGAGATCCAAGGTGGCAGAAGTTGAAAGCATCAAAGTAGCCAGATACTTGAATAGCTTGAAATGGAATATTCAAGAAGAGTTGAGTTTGTTATGTCCTAGTACCGTTCATAAGTTCTATCAATTGGCACTCAAGGTGGAAGAGAAGAGAAAAAAGAAACAAGAGCAAAGCAACCAAGGTAGGGGTAGGGGAAGAGATGGCAGATGTTAGAGAGGTAGCTTTGGTGGAATAAGTGTAGACCAAATATCCTAAGGGGAATCCAAGTTGGTAGAGCAAAGTGGGGATTCCAATAGCAAGAGAAAATATAAAGGAAGGGGCTCTAGCAACTCTAGTAGAGGAAGGTCTAGTGGATTAGGAAGAGGGTCCTATTTTGCCATAATGAAGTGCTATAATTGTCATCAACTTGGACACCCGGCCTATAGATGTCTTGAAAAGTCTTCTTCATCCCAAGGAGGTGAGAGGAGAGTAAATTATGCTCAAGAAGATGCACTAAACATGAAGGCATCAGAAGTGATTTTAGATTCAGAGTTTGGAGAGAATCTTATGATAAGGAGAGTCTTCATTAAAGAACCAGTTAAGGAGAAACCTAGCCAAAGGAGATCCTTGTTTAGGATAAAATACAAGATTATGGGAAAGGTATGTAGAGTGGTGGTGGATTCAGGGTTCACAAATAACATAGTGTCAGAGGAAATAGTGAGTAAGCTCAACCTACAAAGGATACCACATAGTGATCCTTATAGAGTTACTTGGCTCAACAAGGGGCAACATGTTCTTGTGAATGAACGAACTTGGGTGGATTTCACTATAGGAGGCTACAAGGACAAAATCTTGTGTGATATATTGCCAATGGATGCTTGCCACCTACTCCTAGGTAGGCCATGGCAGTTTGATAGAAAAGCAATACACCATGGAGAGAAGAATGCCTATACTTTTCAAAAGGATGGAATCACCTATAAAATTTAGTCCATAGGAGACCAAGAAGAGGGCAGATCAAAGGGTCCTAATGTGCTGCTAGTTGGTGAGAAGGAGTTCATTAACACACTCAAGGAAGGAGAAGGAGTAAGGTTTGCAATTGTCGTAAAACCAAAAGAAGAAAGCAAGGAGAAGAAAGTATGCATTCCCAATGAAGTGCAGCAGGTCCTAAATCAGTTTAAGGACATTATCAGTGATGGAACACCAGTAACCTTGCCTCGTCAATGTGCCATAAGTCACCAAATTGACTTCATACCCGGAGTTTCATTGCCCAATAAGGCAGCCTATAAAATGATACCGGATCAGAACTCTTAGACAATGGACTGATAAGGAAGAGAATTAGCCCATGTGCAGTACCCACCATTTTGGCCCCAAAGGAGGGAGGTACTTGGAGACTTTGCATTGAATCTAGAGCCATAAACTAGATTACAATCAGGTATAGATTTCCCGTTCCAAGGATTGAAGATTTAATAGATTGTTTAGGAGGTGCTGAATACTTCACCAAGATAGACCTCAAGAGTGGTTACCACCAAATCAGAATCAAGGGGGCAGATGAATGGAAGACAGCCTTCAAGACCACAGTAGGACTTGTTATGCCATTTGGACTCACAAATGCTCCTAGCACATTTATAAGACTCATGAATGAAGTACTCAAAGACTATATTGGTAAATTTGTTGATGTTTATTTAGATGAAATCTTGATTTTTAGCAAGTTTAAAGATGAACATCTTAAGCATATAGAGATTGTATTGAGGAAACTATGTGATGAGCAACTAACTATCAATTTGGAGAAATGTGAGTTTATGAAATAGGAATTGATATATCTTGGGTTTGTAATCTCAAGAGGTGATTTGAAGATGGATACCTCTAAAGTGGAAGCCATAATTGGTTGGCCTACACCTAAGTCGGGAAGTGAAGTAGGGAGTTTTCATGGCTTAGCACAATTCTATAGGAAGTTCATCAGAGGATTCAGTGAGATATGTACACCCATGCTTGACACAATCAAAGGAGGTGTGAAAACCAAGTTCCAATGGACAAAAGAAGCACAAAGAGGATTTGATCTCTTGAAGACAAAGGTGGCTACTCAATCGATACTAATTCTTCCAAGCTTTGACAAGCTCTTCACCATTGAATATGATGCAAGCAACATAGAGGTTGGAGCAGTTTTAAGCCAAGACAATAGACTGGTTGCATTTTTCAGTGAAAAGATCAATAATGCCAAGAAGCCCAATTAGAATATAGGAATCGGAGACATAAAGAAAGATTGTTGTGTAAGATGAAAATAAAAAATGGAGGAAATAGTGCGTGAAATTGAAATCCCGTCAAAAGAAAAGAAGAAGAAGAAAAAGGAAAAGATTTTGCGTTGGAATAAAGGAAATCCATTGGCATTAATGATGAAGGATAGGATTATCACTCTGCGTTAATGTTGCGAATCACAAGCAAGAAAGAGAAAAGGAGAATTAGTAGAGCGATTTTGTCTTGTGAAAGAAAGTCCTTACTTATAAAGGTGTTACTTTCATTTCAGTTGTGCCTAGGTTTTTGGCAGATTGTGAAGCTCACACGGTTCGCGGCCATTATAAAAGCTTTTATGAGCTGGTGCATAAGCATGCTACCTTGGGGGCTGGGGGTTCTCCTCTCTTCACCTTATTACCGACTGAAATAACTCAAGCACGGCACGTACTTTGGCAAGTATGGCCAATGCCTTGTGACCAGGGAAGGAGATCAACCTATGGTGACAAGCCAGGCATCCAATGAGAAGGAAATTACAATAACATACTTAGGCGAGACGATCCATTTAGGGAGAAATGGCATATTATATTACATATCCAATATGGTACACTCTTCTCAGCCTGAAAATAGTTCGTCCTCAAACTGTGTTTCTAAAAGGTCATAAAGTATCGTTTACCGGTCTGACTACAGGTGGTGTGATGGATAAATCTGAAATATTAGACTGTTTAATACTTAGAAATCGCATTATCAAGTCATTATCATATGGTGGTCTTTCTCTCTTCCTTCCTATAAATTTGTCAGTCTTCGAAGAGAAATTATTGAAAGGTCTAAATTTAGTGGGTTTGTTCCTCCAAGCAAAGAAACGGGTCTACTCGCTTATTCCAACATTGTTGAGTTTTACATCAGAAGTGCTGGAGTTTAACACACCTTTGAGAGTGTGGATTTATTCCATTGTGAATCGCATCTTCTGCTGTGCAATCCATGCCTTAATAGATTTCCTTCCCTTGAAGACGAGGATCTGGATATACTCTTTGTTAGAGTGGATAGAGAACACGAAGCCATCTAACGATATAGAGTGGCGAGTAGTGAGAGGCGTTGAGCCTGCAATTATCGGTGGAGGAGCAAAAGCCTGTTTACAAAATGCATCTTTGGTCCAGTCCAGCAATGTTATGGAGACTCCTAATGAAGTGCTGTTTCCTTGTGATCCATGGAAGGTGATAGTAACATTTGATGAAGATAGAAAGAAAGGCTGCACAAAACGCCTTGATTTCTCTGAGAGACAAAGGGAATATTTTGAAGTGGAAAAGGGAATATTTTGAAGTGGATTGTAGCAAGGATGAATATAAAAATCTTATGATATTCATTGATTGTCTAGTGACAAATTGAATTGGGTCATTGGAATCTTATGACCCCAAGGGAAGAGTGTGTAGCGTTCGACGTAGTTTCAAAGTGTCAATCATCTGCTATGCTAAAAATGGGTTTCCACAGGTGTACAAACTTCAACTAGAGAAAGCAATTATCAAGTAAAGTCAATCCGCAACTGCTACTCAATGTTATTGGATACACAAGAACTTCATCTTCTTTTCTTTCATTTTTAAAAAAATTGAAGTATTAAGAAAAAGCTTCCTTCCTACTATGGCATGTTCAAATCGTTGGAAGGGTTTCTAAAGTTCTACGCGCATAAGGATTGACATGTATCAAATTTTAAGTTTTGAAAGTATGTTGTGATTTACAAGAAAATAAATGGTATGGGTCAATTTTATATTTAAGAATTGATTTTGTAAACAATTATAGGAGTAAAAGTTCCTTAAACTTGAATTAATATGGGTTTATTTATTAGATTTATACAATCAAATACTACACTAAACTAGATGAAAGAGAGGATTGATATAAAAATATTGTTGGCATTTTGATGATGGTGTGATTGGCATTGATGGACACGCTTGTTTTATGATCACTTCCTTATGTATGAGTTATGCTCAACTGGTAATTGTTCCAACCGGTATTATGTATTATAGTCTTTTAGAATATCGGTGTTTTGAAGAAGGTGTTTACCGGTCACAAACTGACAGAAGACCCAAAGCGGTATGAAGACCTCAAGCCGTTCGAGGATCCCAAAGCGGTACGAAGGAACAAAGCGGTAGTTAACATTTTCCAGTCTTCATTGTGACAACCGGTAATCGGTAATGAACTGGTATTACTTTGTGATGAGTTATCATCCACTGACACTTTGATAGTGATTTTATGTTGTGTTACCAATGTGTCTAGATGCACTGAACCTAGGAACTTGTAATGTAATCCTATTGGACCGACATGAAATCAAACTCCTTATAAGGACATCATGTCTAGGGTTTTAGATGGAGATGAGGGTTTTGTTTGTGAGATAATAGAAGAGAAGATTAGGTCTGTGTGAAGAAACAGAGTGTGGAGATATTGAAGACTGAAGTAATGCTAAATGTGCATTAACAATGAGCTATCAAGGATCTAACCAAGCATACTGTGCTAGTATCTAGATCATCTACTTGTTGATTACTCATATCTTCGACAAGTCTGAAACCCTTAACTGGGTAGGCCCAGCAAAGCCTTTGTAAATCCTCTAACAAGGTGGTTCACAACTATGAATCTGAAATCCTCTCACAAGGTAGTCTTTAACAGGACTTATCTCCTAACAGAGATCTAGATTCCTAATAGGAACTGTTATGGTGAAGAACATTGTATGACCTTAACCGGTCTGGTTTCTATTTTGCAGATAGTTACTTGTGAGTTTCTACTCACTGTGGTTTTTCCCATTTGGGTTTCCACGTCAAAACCTCTTGTGTTATGGTGATTGTGCTCTTGTGGGTGAATGCTTTATTTGCTGTTTGGTTTGCATTTGTCTTAACTAGTTTGTTAGTAAATCTGTTATACCGGTTAACTACTAAATTGTTTAAGAGTTTAAGTTTAGTACTTTTTGGTATACTAATTCACCCCCCCTCTTAGTATTCATCAATTGGTATCAGAGCCAACCTTTCTATAAGTTTAACCACTTGGAAGGAGATATGGGGGAATACACTATGAGGGAGCTTACTCATCATCTCACTCAAATTGAGAAAGCCTTTGATGAACTCAAAGTCAAATATAAAGCCTCTCTAGCAAAAAGAAGAGAGCATGTTGAGAAACTGATGGAGCTTACTGAAAATAGTTCTTCTGATGAAGTAGACATGGAAGCCCTAGTTGAAGAAGTTGAAAACCTTAATGAATCTAATGCCAACCTACGCATGGAACTGGAAGGACTGACTATCAGAATGTGTCAAGAGCTTGAGAACCAAAGGAAAGCTGAAGACCTGGTAAAAGACAAAGATCATGAGATCTCCAAGTTGAAGCAAGAAATCAATGCCCTTACCGCTCATCTCCATGAGAGTAAAGTGGAAAAAGCAGACAAGGAGAAACAGGACAAAGAAAAAGCAGACAAGCAGAAGCTGGAAAAGGAAAAGGCAAACAAAGAGAAAGTGAAGAAAGAGGAAGAGAAAAGGAAAGCGGAGGAGAAAAAGAAACAAGAGGAAGAGAAGAGGAAACAAGAAGAAGAAAAGAGAAAAGAAGAGGAGAAGAGGAGAAGAGGAAAGAAGAGGAGAAGAGGAAAGAAAAGGAGGAAAAGAAAGAAGAGGAGAAGTGGAAAGATGAGGAGAAGAAGAAACAAGAAGAGGAGAAGCGAAAAGAAGAAGAAAGAAAGAAGGAGGAAGAGAAGAAAAAGCATGAAGCAGAACAAAGGGAGAAAGAAGAGGAAAAGAAAAGAGTGGAAGAGAAGAAGGAAACAGAAAAAAACAAACAACCGGAGACTCCATAGGCAACCGGTGGTCAAGACAAACCAGCCAACATCACCAGTCCTCTTGACCTCCAATCTGCAGATGAATCGGAGCTACTGCAAAGCATAAAGCTAGTGCAATAAATATTGGAAGCATTAAGGAGAAAAAAGGAGTAGGATTTCAATCACACTGCAATTGACACCCTTACCAATTTGATCCCAGGTACCAACCTCCCTGGTATCGATTCCTCTCTGGCCAAATTGAAACTTCTATGTACAGTGGTAGAGGACCAGGTACAATGCCTGGAGGAAGTTGTTGAAGCTAATGCATAGAAGAAGAATCAAAAGGCACTTAACACTGCCTTAGTAAACAAACTGAATGAGCTCCGGTCTCAACTCTAGAAAGAACCTAAGGATATAAGAGATGCTATGGATGAGGGAACACTACTGCTGAGCAAAATAAGCCAACCCCATCTATTTTGTGATGATGTGCTTGCACAAAAGGATAAATTGCAATCTGATTTGCAGGCATACATAAACAACTTTAAGACCTGGTATGAATCTTTCACTACATATGGGCAAACTATTCACCGGTATCAGCTTCAGTCTGCCAGGATAGAGTTGGAGATTAGCAACCAAACAAGACATCTGCAGGAACTTCAACTAGTTTTATTACCCAGACTGCAAATTTTTTAGAAGTGCTTTCTCAATCTAGAAGCTTTAATGGTAACTCAAGAGATGAGTACAATTGATGCCATGGAAGAATAGGTATCACAGATGCAGACGGAAAGTGAGGTGGCTACCTCCTTACTTGAGTCATGGTCATTATCCATGAAGACTTTTATGCGGGATTTTAAATCAGTTTTTGATAAGTTTCATTCATTACTGTCATAAACACTTATTTATTTTAATGATAATGAGAAACAGGGGTTATTCTGTCATACTTTGTCATTGTTAGCAAAGGGGGAGTAGTATCTAAAATTTTGGTGAATGTTATGTGTACTTTCATGTTATTTCTTTAAGGGAGTAGTATACAATGTATTTTCTGCAAAAAGGGATAGTGTATATGCTTAGGGGGAGTAATTTTGATTATGGCATATTTTTGTTGTTAAACACTTAGATGTCAAAATTTTCTTAAGTGTTGCCATCAATGCCAAAGGGGGAGATTTTTGGCATTTTGATGATGGTGTGATTGTCATTGATGGACACACACTTGTTTTATGATCACTTCCTTATGTATGAGTTATGCTCAGCCGGTAATTGTTCCAACCGGTATTATGTATTATAGTCTTTTAGACTATCAGTGTTTTGCAGAAGTGGTTTACTAGTCACAAACTGACTGAAGACCCAAAGCGGTATGAAGACCTCAAGCGGTTCGAGGATCCCAAAGTGGTACGAAAGAACAAAGTGGTAGTTAACATTTTTCCAGCCTTCATTGTGACAACCGATAATTGGTAAAATGTATGAACCGGTAATTTGTAATGAACCAATATTACTTTGTGATGAGTTACCAACCAGTATTTCTGTGATGAATTATCATCCACCGACACTTTGGCAGTGATTTTGTGTCATGTTACCAAATGTGTCTAGATGCACTTAACCTAGGAACTTGTAATGTAATCCTATTGGGCTGACATGAAATCAGACTCCTTATAAGGACATCATGTCTAGGGTTTTAGATGGAGATGAGGGTTTTGTTTGTGAGATAATAGAAGAGAAGATTAGGTCTGTGTGAAGAAATAGAGTGTGGAGATATTGAAGACTGAAGTAATGCTAAATGTGCATTAACAATGAGCTATCAAGGATCTAACCAAGCATACTGTGCTAGTATCTAGATCATCTACTTGTTGATTACTCATATCTTCGACAAGTCTGAAACCCTTAACTGGGTAGGCCCAGCAAAGCCTTTGTAAATCCTCTAACAAGGTGGTTCACAACTATGAATCTGAAATCCTCTCACAACGTAGTCTTTAATAGGACTTATCTCCTAACAGAGATCTAGATTCCTAACAGGATCTATTCTAGTGAAGAACATTGTATGACCTTAACTGGTCTAGTTTCTATTCTGTAAATAGTTACTTGTGAGTTTCTGCTCACCGTGGTTTTTCCCATTTGGGTTTCCACGTCAAAACCTCTTGTGTTATGGTGATTGTGCTCTTGTGGGTGAATGCTTTATTTGTTATTTGGTTTGCATTTGTCTTAACCGGTTTGTTAGTAAATCTATTATACCGGTTAACTGCTAAACTATTTAAGAGTTTAAGTTCAGTATTTTTTGGTATACTAATTTACCCCCCCCCCCCCCCCCCCCCGCTTCTTAGTATTCATCAAATATAACATAAAATAATTAAAGGTGAAGATAGAGAATCTTAACTCTAAAATTGATGATGTCGAATGGATTTGGATGACATACAAAATTAAAAGTTCACCTCTAGAAATTAAGTGACCTCACTATACTTAGGAAGATAAAATAATTCCACCTCAATTTAGGAGGAAGGTAAATTTAATCTTTATAATATGCATTAGTTGAATTGATAACTTTAATTTTATTTCTTTAATAAAATAATAGGAACTTGATGAACTTAAAATTTATTTAACTAGACGCTAAAGTAATGGTTTTATAAAAGAAAAAAAGAAAAAAGTACTAGGCTAAATAATAAAAATAGTAAAGAAAATAAGAAACATAAAACTTGTTCCTAGGATTACAATGTTAATGTTGAGTCTTTGGTATGTGACATGAGAGGAAAATATAAAGAGCATATTCTAGTATAAGTATTGGATGGATGATAACTAGGATCACTTGGACAATTTCATTATCATAGAGGAGTCCATCTAGATGTTGATAATTCCTTCATGTAAAACATTAAGCATATTTGTTACAACAATGAGAAGATCTTCAAGGTAAATGTGCAACAAAAAAATAGAATAAAGGATAAACTAGAATAAAGTAATTTGAAATGAACTGCTAAAAATGATAATAATTGTTCTAATTAGATAAAGTAGAAGATGGCCTAAAACCTTACATAATAGTCGAATGATAGAAGAGAGGGATCTCATGAGCTCTAAGAAAACCTAGTATTAATATAAACTAGTTAGACAAAAATGAAAAATAAAAACAAAAGTAAAAAAATACACACCCTAGGAGACACAATCAAATGGTTTATAAACTTGAGAATATAACCGCCTGCCAATCAAGACTACGATCTTTCAGCTTCTCATGAAAGGAGAGTCTTTTAATTTTCTCTATGGAAACAGTAACAATAGATAAATCAACATTAACATTCACTATTTTACTAGCAATAAATACAAATTCTATAAACGTTTTCCTCTTGGCATGTCTTCTTTCAAGCTCCTCCTACTAGACAAGCATCAGAGTCTATGTATTACGAGCATCATTTCCCTATTTAAGGTAATAATTTCTTCTAAATTCCTCTTCAACATGTAATGATTATCTTGTATAATACAGTTGGACATTTCTAGATTCTTCCTCTCTCTATAACCATATTGTCTCATAGGTCCTCAATCACAACTTCCAGAGCATCCCATCTATTGAGTCTCTCTATGAGGCCATTAGCCTTATCCCACTCCCTATCATCCTTATCCTTAGAGGACTAATCCCCAGTCCTAGCGTCCACCTCATCTAGAGCCTCTAATATATTGATTCTCCTCTTGGTAGTGTTAAAGTGTGTCAAACACCATCTAATAATCTCATTCTACTTGTTATGTAAAATGCATAAATCATTAACCTTATCAACCACCTCTACGAAACCAAGTTGCCAAGAGAAGAAATAAGAGAAGGAGGGGAACCTAGGGTTAGCGAAGATGGTATTAGGGGTAGACCTAGTCACATTAGGGTTGAAATATTCAAGGGTCCATTCAAAGGTATTAGACCAAGAGGAAGAGGAGACATCAAATATTACCTCTAGGTTCACATAATCAACCATATTCTTCTCTTTATAAGGCATACCAGGTTCTTCAAAAACTTTCATTTTGGTTGTATGCTAAGGACTAACATGGGTAGCCAATATTTAAGAAGGGGATTGACCAAAGCTAAGCTTGAGGTATCTTTACTATTAAACTCAGGGGAATTAGATAATTCCACAAGCATGGAAGGGTTCAAATGTAGGCCTTGAGTAATGGACATACCCAAATGATAGTTATACAATCTAAGGATTAACTCTTAGAAAAGGGGCAACACATCCTTCAACTTAGCCATCACAATGAACTGAGACAAAGATGAAAAAATACAAAAGATAAAACTTATCTTAACCCATGCCTAAAATGATTAAGTGTAGGAAAAAGTTGAGCATGGAACCTTTTATAAGTATCATCTCCATATTGAACACTAGGATCATAGGAAAATGGTTCCATTCACCCAACAGATCCTCTCTTCCGAACCCATTTTGTAGTTGAGAGATTTTTTCTCTGCCAACAAAAAATCTCTTAAATTCCTCCTTATAGTTGTCTTTAGGCTTCTTAGGGAATGCAAGACCATCCAAGAGCCTAGCAGTAGTCGAAATGAGCTCTATCAAAATAGTGAAATATAACCCTCGATAAAAAAACCCTACAATCTTTCCAATAATGGACAAACTAAGAAAAAAGAGAGGGGTCATGACATTTCATAGGTTCAATGTAGGAGGTAAATTTCCCCTCTCAAAAATAGGCCAATAGGCCTCATCCTTTTTAAGAGTATCACAATTATTAGGATCAATCTAAATTAAATCGCATCCCATGGTAGGTTAGGACATAGATAAACCCAAAGACTTGAAAGTGACCAAAATAGTAAATCTTGAGATGAAAGGCTAATGAGGACAAACATTAAAGTAGTTCATAATGATAGTCATTTTCCATAAATTAATAGTCCTATCCTTCTTCATGTAATGATGACAACCAATTGTTGAAAAGGCCATAAATAAAATAGAAACACTCAAATATTTAACCCACACATGTGTTGAGATCATCTCGTATCACAAGACAAACATCATCTTAGAGATTGTGTATAAAAGTCCACATTTGTAAAATAATAGTTAAGGGATCTAGGTTAGCCAACCTATTAGTTGAATTTATCCCTTCCTTAAGGGTGTGGGACAATCTGACCTATCCGAGGGTAGAAATAATGTAGTGGGATCCAATTATTATATCTTTCACAGACCAACCTGGGGAGGCATCACTACAAAGCATCATGATTACATTTTTAGAATCCCCTTCAATAATTCTATTTTGAAGGCCTCTATCCTTTGCCAGAGATAACCCATGGAAATCAATTGCAACCATGATAAATTTGGAAGATTGAATTATCAAATTGACCATGTAAGTGGGCGGAAGATTACCATTTTCATCTCTAATGACTCCACCCCCACGTGCCCAACTTGGGTTACCTTTAAGAAGAGCCAACAAAACTTAACTTAATGTAGCTAGTATCAACAAGGAACCATTTAATATTATCTGTTGAACCAAGAGACGGGGAGACAAAAAAAAAGGGACTTACATATCCTCCAATTTTTGGCAATAAACAACTCAAGAATAGAACATGGTGTATACGGTGAAAATGGGCAATGATAACAATATTGAAAGACTAACAAAGATCCAACCATAAAATCCTAGTCTTACAATGAAAAGCATCCACCATACACCAATGAAGATACCTACTTGATCATGCAAATCAACAACAATAAAACAAGATATACCATTCACATGTCAAGTAGGGTTTCAATCTCCATTGTCTCCTATCTCCATTGATCGTGTTTGATATATTTTATCTCAGATTTTATATGGGCATAAGAGCTCAACAAAGAATGGATTGTGGTTGATAGCTTGATCACAAGAAGGCTTGATTGCATAAGAGATTGATTGTGTCATTAGGTGATTAGCTAGCTGGATTGATTAGGTGCATTTATTAGGGTTGAAAAGGAAGAGAGAATCTTCTTATATACTAGAAGACATTGTAAGAAAATGGAAGGATAAGATTAAGAGGTGTAAAGGTAAAGGGTAGGTAGAGGAAATAATTAAATGATAAAGGGGATAGGTAAGAGAAGAATTAAGAGATGAATGATATGTGTCATGGTTAGAAAAGGCTAATGAATTAATTAAATAAATAAAGATATATTTAATTAATAGAAGTGGGATCTAATAATATGATGAAACAATAAGGATCCGGTCAACTACTGAGCGGGGGGGGGGGGGGGGGGGGGGTGAATCAGTAGATAGAAAATATACTAAACTTTCACCAAACTTAATTCCAACTCAGAAACAACTTGCTAAACTAACTGGTTTAGACACTATATCAAAAACTGCAATTGCACTGTCAAAATTTACCGATTGACCAAAACATCAATGATACAATGTAACAGATCTGAAACTCACATACCATTTAACCAAAACATTAAACCGCTTTACAAATATTAGAAATAGCTCATTTCATATCACTTCCGGTCATCTAAATATATCTAAGTAGCTTTACCAGTTAATCATATCAACCATATCAAAACACATCCACAAAATCATTCACCACTTGACACAATGATTTTTCACGTGGAAACCCAAATGGGAAAAACCACGATGGGGATGAATACCCACAATTATTTTGAACTCTTATGAAGTTCTCCTTGTTAGGATCCAAACCTTGTTAGAAGCTTATACAATAATGTCCTGTTAAGAACATATCCAGTTAGGGACCACTCGATTAAGGGATTGACTACAATACCTTGTTAAAGGCAATACCCTGTTAAAGGAAATACCCTATTAGAGGTAACCTCGGTAGAGGATTTCAAATCCAAGCTAATAGATCTCCTGGTTAGAGGATTTAAACAACACCAAGCCTATTAAAGCTTACCTGGTTAAGCGGTTTAACTATTGTAATGGTTAGAGAAGAACAGGTTCTTTGTTGATATGGTAATAGCACTATCTTGCTTAATCAGAACCATTTATGCTCCTATCTGCCTTCAAAACATCTATAGACACTCCTTCTGGTTCATAAAAAATTGCACTACCACACTTAACCAAATTGCCAACACAATTACAAACAACTCATCGACCTTAAAAGAAAATACAATAGGTCGGTAACACAACACAACACCTACAAATCTTATAGAGATTACAAACATATCAATTTAATCATAACTGTTGGATTACATAGAAATAAACTACACATTATTCTAGACAACTTTAGTTGCTCTTGGATCACCGCACATTGGATGTTGTAGCTCATCACGTGTTTTTCACTTCATGCTATGCATTTGATCATTCCCAAGATAAACAATTACCTTCACGTACCAAAACCACATTGAACCTCATTGCGTGCATCATACTTACATGGAATCTCCATCTCCGATCATCATTTGGTCATAGATCATCACAATTGATTCACCAAGTTCCATCGGTTTGGGTTTTGTATATCAACTGGTTAGGGTTACCGGTTGATCGCTTTGCTTCAATAACAATACCAATACCGATTTCCTTCACTGCTTTACTACTGGTTGCATTATTGTATCACTGTGGGTTGCAATACAACTCCATTACCGGTTTCTATTGACATCAACGACAACACTATACTTCATCAATGCAATCTTCATGCAATGCCAACGGGATCAATTAAATAAATAAAATATTTATTTAATTAGGAAGGGATAATTTAAATAAACAATAATATTTATTTAAATGAGAAAAGGATAGATAGGGAGATAAAGTGAATTAATTAAATACATAAATATTTATTTAATTAATAGAAGAATTAGGATCAAATAATTAAATAAATAAAATATTTATTTAATTAGACAGGACAATTCTAGGCGTCTATACATGGATACTTATTTTTAAAGATCTAGAAAGGCATTTCATCTTTTCTTTTATATATTGTTGATGATAAAGAAAATCAAGGCTTCACATTGAACCTTCTTGTCCCTAAATATTATATTTTTTTTATTTCCATATACTCCACCCATGGATATGAAGGAATTCCTACCACCATAATTCAATAGTTAAAGGGTGAGTGCACATGGGGACCAACAAATTAAGGCCAACCTGGGATCCTTATGCCAAGTCTAAGATTGAGATAAAACATTCATAATTTTCTATCTTTATTTCATAAATAAGGAAAACAGAACATGAGGTGGTTAATACTTTCTTCACATTTTTCACATAAAATGCAACTATTCATCAATTGAATACATCTATCTTTGATGCAGGAGCATCCCTGGTTCACAACAATCTTGCATCAACCAAAAATATTTTCCTTTATGTTTAGCTTTCTGTTTGTAGTTTCAATTTTCCTTTCTCTGTGTCCCGATTTTGGCACACTAGATCTTGTTGAGTTAGATTCTACTTGAAGGCGTGATCATCTTTCTTGATTTCAGACCGCATCACATTTGGATCACTTTCCAGCAAGATATCGATGATGGTTTCCATGACAGTTTCTTGTTACCGGCTGCCTGAGACCTATTCTAGTGATCTACTAGAAACCATTATGAAGCTCACGGAGCCTTGGACGTTGATTTTGATGTTCCTTGGCATGTGGTCGACCTTTTCTGTTTCATCCTTTGGATTTTCTAGAGGAATATATTGGCAGAGGCCAACCTTTGTTATTTTCACGTTAGGTCTTGTTCTTCAGGTTTTGATCCCTTTCGGGTAGACTGGATCCTTTGGATCGATATATATATATTTGTAATTATGCTTTCGAATGGAATCAATCAGAGAATTAGATAGCTAGACTATACATAGAAGATAGATCTTTCGATTCAAGGTCCCGGTTGTGACCTATTCTACTAGGCTTGAGTATTGGTATATTGTAACCTGGTTGTAATCAGTTGGATTTAATCAAGTTTCATACAATTAATCAATCTTTTCTACATTTCATCCACCATATCTTTGTGTTTCTATTGTTTTTACTCATGTTAGCCGGTCTGGATTGATCTCTTTGAGGTCCCTCCTCACTAGTGACTACATCAAGTGGTATCAGAGCAAAGTTTCATTTCGTAGTTTGTGTGTCCTGAATTTCTTGTTGTAGGGTGGCGGATTGCAGATCTGACCTACAATTGTAGAGGACTAGCATGAATCGATGGCACAAAGAGGAACTCAGAATGGTGAAGCGTGTAGGAATGCAAACCCTGTTGTGATGGAGATGTTGCAAGGAATAGCAACCTAGTTAGAAGCCATGAAGACAGCCCAGAGAAGAGGCTGACATATTGAATATGTAAGAAAGAGAAGAAGCCCTAGCAGAACAAGTAAACCTACCAATGATTGATCCAGATGAAGAAAGGATTTTAAGGGTTTTGAGTAGGGAAAACACTAAACCTCATTTTCTCCACCAGAATATGATGGGAAGTTAGATTCAGATGAGTTGATGGATTGGATCTCAGAGATGGACAAATATTTTGATTTTGAAAACACTATAGAAGAGAGGAAGGTGAAATATGCCTATACCTAGTTGAAAGGTCATGCATCTCTTTGGTGGGAGCATTTATAAGTTGACAGATAGAGAAGAGGAAAAGGAAAGATTAAGACGTGGGATAGGATGATTGCTAATTTGAAATCAAAGTTTGTTCCAATAAATTATCAAGTGGATTTGTTCCAAAATTTGCAGAATATGAGATAGAAGGAATCTAATGTGAGGGAGTACAATGAAGGATTTTACAAGTTGAACATCAGATCCAGACATGTTGATGATGAAGTTGAACAAATTGCAAGATATTTGAATGGGTTGCAGATGTCTATACAAGATGAACTCAGTATGATCAAATTGGAGAGTGTTGAAGAGGCTTACTAGGATGCCCTAAAGTCTAAAGAGAAATTGAACAAAAGACATGAAAAGAGATAGAGAGGTAGAGGTGGAAGGTTTACCAGAGGAATATTTCAAGGAGGAAGAGGATATACTAGAGGAAGAGAAACAAGTATAGATCAGAACAAGGACAAGGAAGTGAGAAAACAACATAATTCATACCAGAAGGATGATAGAAATTTTTATCGGAGGAGAGAACTAGATGGTTATCGAAATGAGAACTTTGGAAGATAAGACAAGAGGACATTTAGAGGAACCTTCTTTAAGTGTGGAGGAGAAGAACATAGTGCATTCAAATGTAAGAAGACAGAGGCTACTGAAAGAGTAGTAGTGGTGGAAGAAAACCCCACCAAATCAGACAATAAAATGGAAGATGGATAACTATTGGTGATGAGGATATCTTTGTGTCATACTGGAGGAGATGAAGAGCCCTTGCAAAGGAAGAATTTGTTCAAGACTAGATGTAAGGTATCCGGTAAGTGTTGTAAAGTTGCTATTGATAGTGGTAGTTCAAACACTCTTGTTTCGGAGGAGATGGTGATTAAGTTGAAATCGGAGAGATTGAAACTCCCTGAGCCTTACCAGATAGAATGGATTTAGGATGAACATAAGTTTTTAGTAAGTGAACAATATTTGGTGAAATTAAAAATTGGAAATTATCATGATGAAGTTTTGTGTGATGTTATGCCTATCGATATTTGTCATCTTTTGTTGGGTAGACCTTGGCAGTTTGATAGACAGGCAAGACATGATGGAAGGAAGAATACATACACTATTGTGGCCAATGAGATGAAGCAAACCTTGTTACCTTTGGAGGACACTTTGAAGAATTAAGTTTGTACGAATGCCAGAATCTGTTTAGTAGATGGAAGGAAATTCATGCATCGACTGAGACATGAGAATGTGTGTTTTTCCTTGATTCCTAAGAAGAATAAGAGACCGTAACCAGAAGGAGAACACTTGGAAGAGATAAGAGATTTGCTAAGAGAATATGAGGACATAATTTTAGATAATGCACCTAATCGATTACCACCTGTTAGAAGTACTATTCATTGCATGGACTTAGTTCTTAGAGCTAGTTTGCATAACAAACTTGCACACCAGTTGATAGCGGCAGAGAATGAAGATCTGAATAGATAAGTGTAGGAGTTGTTGAAGACACATTTGATCAGGAAGAGTCTGAACCCTTGTACAGTACCAATAGTATTAGCACCTAAGAAGAATGGAGAACAAAGGATGTGTACCGATTCAAGAGAAATAAACAAGATCACAGTGAAATATCGGTTTCCTTTGCCTAGGATGGATGGCATAATGGACTATTTGAGTGGAACAAAATACTTTACAAAGATAGATTTGAAGAGTGGATATCATTGGATCAGGATCAGAGAAGGTGATGAGTGGAAGACATCATTTAAGACAAATGAAGGAATATTTGAATGGTTGGTGATGCCTTTTGGACTAACTAATGCACTGGGTACTTTCATGAGGTTGATGAATGAGGTATTAAAGAAATTATTGGGTAAATTTTTTATTATGTATTTGGATGACATTCTGATTTTTTAGTAAGACAAAAGAGGAGCATTTCTTGTAGTTAAGACAAGTTTTGTAGAGGTTGAGAGAAGAAAATATGTTGATCAATATCAAGAAGTGTACTTTCATGAGGGATGAGTTAGCCTATTTGGGCTTTTTGATGTCTGAGGATGGTTTGAAGATGGACCCTGAGAAATTGAAAGACATTGTTGAGTGGCCTACACCAGAAAGCATTGGGGAGGTAAGATCATTTCATGGGTTGGCTAGTTTTTACCAAACGTTTATCAAAAATTATAGCTTAGTTTGTAACCCTATGACTGAGACCGTGAGAGGAGATCAGAAGGAATTCAAGTGGACCACAAGAGAAAAAAAAAATTGAACTATTAAAGCAAAAAGTGACTGAGCAACTTGTGTTATCTTTACCGGATTTCAATAAAGTATTTCAAGTGGAACAACAATAGGAGCAATCTTGAGTCAAGAAGGGAGAGTAGTAGCCAATTTCAGTTAGAAATTGAATGATGCCCAGAGGAGATATTCAGTATATGACCAGGAATTTTATGACATAGTTCAAGCCTTGAAGAAATGGAGACGCTACTTGTTGCCTAAAGAGTTTGTTTTGTATATAGATCATCAAGCTTTGCGGTATTTGAACACTTAGAGTAAGTTGAATCAAAGGCATATGAGATGGGTAGAATTCTTGTAGAGTTACACCTTTGTGTTGAAGCATAGAAGTGGAAAATCTAACAAAGTTGTTGATGCATTGAATAGGAGAAGGAATTTTTTGACAGAGTTGAGAGTGATAGTATTAGGTTTTAATGATTTGAAGACCTTGTATGATGAAGACCTAGATTTTGCAAAACTTTGGAAAGTATGCAGAGAACCGGTTATGGTAGATAGAAGAAAATGGTTGGATTACTTCATTCATGATGGAATGTTATTTAGGGGAGTTTAGTTGTGCATACCTAAGAGTTCCATGAGAGAGAACCTTATAAAGGAGAAACATAGTGGAGGACTAGCTGGACATTTTGGCATTGACAAAACAATTGCATTGGTGAGTGAGTAGTACTTTTGGCCCCAAATTCATAAGGATGTTAAGAGATATGTGCACATTTGTCAAGTTGAAAAAGGTAGTAGTAAGAATGTGAGATTGTATAAACCTTTCATGTTACCGGTAAGACCTTGGTAGGATATAATCTTGGATTTTGTACTTGGATTGCCTAAGACACTGAGAGGGAATGATCCTATATTTGTGGTAGTGGATGTATTTTTGAAGATGGCTCATTCCATATCTTGTAAGAAGAAATCAGATGTATTACATGTAACAGACCTATTTTTCAAGGAGGTGGTGAGATTGCATGGATTACCTAAGAGCATAGTTTCAGATCAAGACACTAAGTTTGTTGACTATTTTTGGAGAACACTTTGGAAGGAGATGAAGACAAATTTGAAGTTTAGTTCTACTTTTCATCCACAGATCGATGGAGAGACAGAAGTTAACCAGAGTTTGGGAAACTTGTTGAGATGTTTAATGGGAGATAAAACTGGAAGTTGGGATTTAATCCTTGCAAAAGCAAAGTTTGCCTATAATAATTCAGTGAATAGAAGTACCAAAAAAACTCCTTTTGAGATTATTACTAGAGTGCACCCTAGAGGTATAGCTGAAGTGAGAGACATTAGCAATGAAGACAAAAAGAGTTCATAAGCATAAGATTTTGAAGATCACATGGCAATATTGCATATTTAGGTTAAACAACATTTAGAAGACATGAACAATAAATATAAGGAGAAGGCAGATGAGAAGATGAGACATAAGGAATTTGAAGTTGGCAATGACGTGATGGTATAACTAAGAAAAGAGAGATTCCTAGTTGGAACTTATAATAAGTTGCAGATGAAGAAGTTTGGACCCTCTAAGATTTTGAGGAAGTTTAGTTCTAGAAATGCATATGAAGTGGAGCTACCAAATAGTCAAGGTATTTTACCTATATTAAATATTGCAGATCTTCATGAGTACCATGAACCAGAATTCAGTAAGGACAGTGTTGCAGACCTAGAGAAACAATTGCCCCAGAAGGAACTGGATCATATTAAAGAGATTTTGGGTGTAGTGGAAGGACAAATTAAGGAATATCTTGTGAAGTTGAAGGACAGACTAGTTGAAGATTCATCTTGGATTTATCAAGTAGAGGCAGACCGCCTTGGTTATCCTCTGACCCTAGCAAAGTGAGAGGCTCACTTTTTCAATAACCTTGAATGTCTGATGTAGGAGCATCCTCGATTCACAGCAATCTTGCATCAACCAAAAACATTTTCCTTTATGTTTTTCTTTCTATTTGCAATTTTAGTTTTCCTTTATGTGTGTCCCAGTTTTGGCTCACCGGATCTTGTGGAGTTGTATTCTACTTGAATACTTGATAATCTTTATTTCTTTCAGACCTCATCGCATTTGGATCACTTTTTGACAAGATATCGCTACCGGTTTCCATGACAATTTCTTGTTACCAGTTTTTTCCTTTGTTACCAGTTGCCTGAGACCTATTCTGGTGATCTATCAGAACCCATGTTCCAAATCTTGTGGAGCCTTGGATATTGATTTCGATGCTCCTTAGCATGTGGTCGACCTTCTATGTTTCATCCTTTGGATCTTCTAGAGGAATCTCTTGGTGGAGGTTGACCTTTGTTATTTTCATGTTAGGTCTTGTTCTTCGGGTTTTGATCCCTTTTGGGCTAACTGGATCATTTGGATCGATATATATTTGTAATTATGCTTTAGAATGCAATCAATCAAATAATCAAATAGATAGATTATATATAGAAGATAGATCTTTCGATTCAAGGTCCCGGTTGTGACCTATTCTACCAGGTCTAAGAGCGGGTATGTTGTAACTCGATTGTAATTGGTTGGATGTAATCAAATTTCATACAATTAATTAATCTGTTATGTATTGCCTCCATCATATCTTTATGTTCCTGTTGTGTTTACTCTTGCTGGACAATCTGGATTGATCTCTTTGAGGTCCCTCCTCACCAGTGAATGCATCAATCTTCAAGGTTATCAATAGTTAAAAAAAAATTGTGACAAGCAACCCACCAAAAGAAACAAACCCTAGTGATAGTTTTAGATCTCCAAATCCACATTTTGTAACATCCTCCATAACTAAATAATTAAGTAACTAACATAATTACACATAATATCATTAAATAATGGCACATGTTGAATTTTCATTAATTAAAAATATATTACATTAAATGCAATGAGTCATCACAAAGTAGTGTATAAAGATTAATAATCCTTTACATTTGACCATAAGGTCAATTACATAAGCATAGAACTTGAAATTCTCCAAATGAACCTTCTATAACCTAACACATATTGTGGTCAATAATACTAATGAAGTGTATCTCCATCCTGCCACAAAGTTGTTGTACTTCCCTGGAATCTTTCATGAGATGAAGCATCCTTGGCTTGACACGAGGAAGACTAGCCAAACAACACTAGAAAATGAAATGGAAATGTGGTGTGCTCTAGTAATATCTCTTATTTGAATTCTATGCAAAGATTCAACATCCATTTCATACACAAGGAAATAAAATAGCCTCTTAATTATGATTCCAAATCATTTTGAGAATTCTTCATCAATATACAAGAGCTTATAGTTGCACGCATGAACATATAAAGAACCATAAGTTCATAAGAATATTCCAGAGATTATTACTTCCATGCAATAATTAAATAAATATACAACTGTATAAGCATATAATTATTACAAGAATAGAAGAGAATTCATATTTAAAAGAATAAGAATTATTGATTATAAAGAAGGTATATCACATGTATGTATATTCAGAAAATAATGAATTTATATACATATACATTCTTTCAAAATAGAAACAATTCAATCATGATAATAGTATTTTAATCACACACTCATCTAATGCATATAGTATAAGAAGACTTCTTTTAAAAAGTTCAATGCATAAAGAGCCTATATCCATTCTTTTGCAAGAATATATAGTAGAACTATAGTAAAACAACTACTTATTGTCAAAAGGACTCTAGAAATTCAACAAAAAGTTCTTAGGACAAATTGTATGTTCAATACATGATTCATAAATGATGATACTAAATAGAGTGTGAATGCTTTCTGACTATAAATTCAAATGACAGATATACCCTAGAGATATTTTAATTTTCTCTTTGTCTAAATATGCATAATTATCTTCTAATATTAACATTAACTAAAAGATTATTTAACAATAATATAGATTTTTTCTTACCATACTTTCAATCAATAACTATTACTATAGATAATTTATTGTTAAATCCTAACTCTTATTGTCTTAATTTGTTAAAGGTTTACATTCTCTTACACAAACATCTTACTTCATTCCCTCAATGTAATTATCTATCTGGCTTATCCTTATAAATATATTCCTATAAGAGGGTAATAAAGTTTACTACATTGACACAGGGAATAATTTTAAATATATATAGAGAGAGAGGTCAGTTGCAGAAGTACTCTAGATTCAAAGCATGACACAAAGGGCTTGCTTGGATAGATCTCTCATGGGTACCTGATCCTCACCATGCATCACACAGGTATGAGCACATGTGCATGGAATGAGATAGGTGACACATTTTATATAAGGACAGAGATTCAAATTCAACTTAACTAGCTTAGATATTCTAAGAGATTCTCAAAAATTATATGAACAATGACATACAAAGCATAGAAAAATTAGTTTAAGAGTACGATGTCTAATAGAGTGGACCATGGCCCATGTTGGCCAACCTTAAAGCACACACACTAATTAACATATTAATCCTAGAGAATGTTAGTCAACTCTGAGTGTTTAACAGTTTTAAGTCTTGAAGTGTATTCTTAGTGTGACCACACACCTTAAGCATCATATTAAGCCTATAAAATGATAATCAACTCTGAGTGTTTAACACTTTTAAGCCTACAAGTGTTAGCTTAGTGTGTGTGATCTAAGTCATTCTTCCTACATCTATGCAGATAATTTAGGTGGCTTAAATCACACACTAAGATTTGACTTTTAAGTTTAAAATTTTTTAACACTCAGAGTTAACTTACATTCTCTAGACTTAATATGTTGATGTGTGTGAAATTTAAGGTTGGCTGCAATCTTTTGGTATTTGACCCTAAAAAATCATCATGAAGATAGACTCATGTCCATTAGTCATATTGATATGATAAAGATCGATACATTATTATTGGCCTTAGTGGTCAATCTATAGTTATCGGCCATATAGAGATAACAATGGAAATCATTTGAACATAGCTGACTATACATTGTTCAAGGAGCTAATGGCAGATCATTATATAAAAAATAAAAAGAACTATTTAAATCTTGGATATACTACTAATTTCAATGTGAAAGAAAGAGTAAAGGAAAAGCCATTGACTTTACTAATTAGAAACTTATTTCTCCTTAATATTGTTGTTGCAACCTTTTTTTTCACCATTATGCTATAGCGTTGCTTATTCACATCCATACTCATTCCTCCCTCCCTTATTGCTATCATTTTACTTATGGAGAAGGTCAATGGACTATCCTTCAATCATCGATCCTCCTTAGTACCATTCCCTCACAAAATTAATCATTTTCCTATCTTTGCACTTTCTAATTGTATCATTTATCCCATGCATGTGGAACCATTCTTAGAGTCTCAGTGACTGGATGACTTAAATAAAACACATTAAGCTTTGACTTCTAGACTTAAAAGTGTTAAACACTTAGAGTTGACATTCATTGGGCTTAATATGTTTCTTAGTGTGTGTGGTTTAAGGCTGGCCACAACCGGATGTCTATATAAAGTTCTCCTCAATAGGCATTACTTCTTCTATTAAAATTAGCTTCTTTCATTTATATTTCCTTTCAGTGAAATTAAGACATAAAATGATTGGGGTGGCATTAATTTCTATCATGATTGTATTTGAGAGTGAATACTATTGGCATTTTGGCATTTGGCATTAAGTTATCATTGATGTCAACCGATTTGGTAAAGTAAGTAAGAAGGGGTGATCGATATGATGACAATACACATGAGAGTGAGAAGACAGAAGAAATGCTATCGGTACACATGACTTGGGTCATCTACTAGTAAAGAAAGCTTACCGGTAAGGCATAAACCATGATGAAGGTCGTTTGTGTGTTATGAAGGCACAACAACTAGTCAATAGAATAGAAAGGATTGTTGATGGTCATACCGGTAACATAGACTAAACCAGTAGTCAACCTAGGTCGACAAAGTATATCAAACTGACATAGGAATCCAAGCAAAGGTTGATGTTGACAAGAATGACAGTTGGATGCCAGGTGGAGTTATTGCACAGGTCAGTAGTGTGTGCATTGAGGTAACAAATTTGTAGGTAGGTCGTCTTTAATGAGAAACCCACAAGTCACGGAGGATGCCAGAAGATTGTCGCTCGAGGAAGGCAAGCTGAAAAAGAAATCGCACTAATCTTGCAAGAAGTTTTGATCTTTGTACATGTTAGGTGAAGGAAAAAGAAATGCCATTAATAGTGAGTGACAGAGAAATGCTGAAAATCTTGGTGCACACCTGTAGATTTAAAAAATGCACATTAGAATGTGAAGTTCGACTGGTGAATGATCGTTGTCATAAATATCATATCACTGAAAAGAAGATCGAATCAAAGGGGATTCGAATTGAGATGGAAAAGGAAAACCTAACACGACAGTGTTTGAATGTATTCTTGGCGGGAATTCACGATTATAAATATAAAAGCTTGAAAGAAAAAACATTGGTGCTTGTCGAGAAGTAGAAGAGTGAAGAGAGCCTGAGTTCAAAGAAGAATCATCTCCCTTAGAGTTTATTCTAAGTAAGTTGCAAAGTGAGTCAATAAGCATATCGGTGAGAGGGTTTAGCCAGTAGTGATGGAGTACCGGTATAATTGTAACAAGTTCAACAATTAAGCAAACCGGTAAGGTTTAATTTGTTAGGTCTTGGAGGCAACTGAGAGGGGGGGGTGAATCAGTTGTCTAGAAATTCAAACCAAAAACAACTTAACCAACTTAATGCTTAATACCGGTAAACCAGTCTAATATGCTGGTAGATAGTTTTAACAGTTAATTGCGATACCAGTAAGGATTAAAGCATGAAACAAAAAGACAAAGTCATCCACAGCACATAACACAAATATTTGTACGTGGAAACCTTGTAAGGGGAAAAACCACGGTGGGAAACCTTACCCACAATCAGATGATACTACTATAGATAGCAAGTGTATACAAATGGGGTCTGCACATGCAAAAAGGCCAAGCGCCTAGAGCTCACTGCTTAATCACAAAATAGGAGCCACACTAACTACAATTGGATGGTTAAATCCAATAAGAATGTAGTGCTTAAAATAGCATCTTCATATGCTGGATTTAGTATCGGTGTAGTTCTGATTGTCTTCACAAAAACCCTCCTTCACCTTCAAATGATGTCTGCATGTATAGCTTTGCTTATTCTTGCATATATCTTCACACAATCCTTTTTCGCATTCCACATTCGATCTTACAAATAAGATCTTACTTTTATACCATACCCTAAGACCAATTTTAGTAGGTCGTCTCTAAAGGATAATACAATAAAATTAATTTACAAATCAATTAATACCCGATGCAATAACCAATTCACCATGTCGGCTTAATGCATTTACAACAATAATAAGTCATCTTCATAGTGTGCCATGCTGATTTGGAAAAGATAAACCTGTTGGTGTAACCTGGACCTATTTGCCGGTAACAGAAAATATGCAAATATGAATATACCAATAAAAAAAACTCCAAGACAAGGTGTCCACATGATGTCTTCGACATAACCAAGTGTTTTCCATGCCCTTCCAAGTGTCGATGATCATTATATCCTGCTGGTGTACTAGATACCGGTGACTGTGCATAAGTCACTTGCTTGCCGGTAAATGTTGCCAATTCTCCAAAGTGCCAGAGTTGATAAGTGTTTAGTAGGTGTTGACATCAATGACAAAACCATACCAAAATACCAAAAATCTCCCCATTTGGCATTGATGGCAACACAAGATGGAAAAACCATCAAAGTGCCAAAACAGAAATGCCAAATACCAAAAACCAACAATCTCCCAAAAAGAGATCATAACTAGAAATCAAAATACAGATACAGAGAATAATAATCTCTCCCAAATAACAATCTCTCCCCCTGGGAGCAACATGTGTTTTCCTTGTGTTTTTCCATACCAATCTCTCCCCCTTTGACATCAAATGCCAAAGTAAAAATAATAATAATAATAATAATAAAATACCAACCAATTCAGTATACCAACTACTCCCCCTGAGAAGTAGCTTCCTCATCATAGCCGAAATAAGAGATTTCTCTGTTTAATTCTGCCGGTTGATGACAATCATCAACTTCCTAATTCTCTACTGGTGGGGGTATGACCCCAAGCTGGTCTCTGAGATATTCAAAAGTCTCCTTAGGCAAAGGTTTAGTGAAGATATCTGCAATCTACTCTTTAGTATTCACATAAACCAGTTTTATCTCTTTTGCTTCAACATTTTCCCTTTATAAATTCAGTTTGATAGAAACATGTTTGGTTTTAGAATGTAATACCGGATTCTTAGATATATCAATTGTTGCAGTGTTATCATAATAGATAGTAATAGGTTCCTTGCATTTTACCTTTATGTCTTTCAATATTTGCTTAAGCCATAGTACCTGTGTATAGTTAGTTGTTATTGCAACATATTCTGATTCTATTGTTGATAAAGATGTACAACTTTGTTTCTTACTCAACCAAGAAACTAGTCTGCTTCCAAGAAAGAATGCACCACCGATGGTGCTTTTTCTATCATCCACATCTCCTGCCCAATTTGCATATATGTATGCACATAATTCAAAGTTTTCATCTCTAGGATACCATAATCCAAGATTTATAGTGCCTTGTAAGTACCAAAAAATCCTTTTTATTGTTGATTCATGATTTTCTCTAGGATTACTCTGAAATCTTGAAACAATACATACTGCATTCATAATATCAGGTCTGGTTTGTGTCAAATACAGTAAACCTCCTATCATAGATTTGTATCTAGTTGGATTAATAGGTGTAGATTCATCCCTTAGTGATAGTTTGTCATTTGTAGTCATAGGTGTGCTTACCGGTTTAGAGTTCTCCATCCCAAATTTATTTAGTAATTCTTTTAAGTACTTGGATTGACCAAGGAATATACCTTTATCAGTCTGTGAAATCTGTAATCCTAAAAAGAATTTTATTTCTCCAATCATAGACATTTCAAATTCTTGCTGCATTTTAATAGAAAATTCTTTACATAATCCATCTTCTCCTCAAAAGATTATATCATCAACAAAGACTTCTATAACCAAGATGTCATCATTAGTCACTTTATAATATAAGTTGTTGTCAGCATTACCTTTAGAAAAACCAATCTTCAAAAGATACTTATCCAATCTTGCATACCAAGCTCTTGGAGCTTGTTTCAATCCATACAAAGCTTTTCTTAACCTACAAACCATATCTTTGTTATCTGTCAAAGAAAATCCATCAGGTTGTTCAATGTAAACTTCTTCAAGATCTCCATTCAAAAATGCACATTTAATATCCATTTGATATAGTTTATAGTTCTTATGTGCTGCAAAAGCCAAAAATAATCTAACTGCCTCAATTATAGCTACCGGTGCAAAGGTTTCATTGTAATCAATTCCTTCTTTCTGAGAATATCCCTTACACACTAGTCTTGCTTTATTTCTGATAACCTTACCATCTTCATTAAGTTTGTTTCTGAATACCCATTTGGTTCCAATTACATTTTTATCTTTAGGCCAGGGAACTAATGTCCAAGTGTTATTCTTCTCAATTTATTCTAATTCTTCTTCCATAGCTTTAATCCAGTATTTATCTTCACATGCCTCATTAACTGATGATGGTTCAATTTGAGAAATAAGACATACCTCTTCATTTGCCAATCTTCCTCTTGTCATAACTCCTTTATACTTGTTTCCAATTATCTGATCTTCAGAATGATTCAGTCTTACATACCGGGGTGTCTTTGTTTGTTGTTGTTCCTCAGTTGATACCAGTGTAACTGGATCTTCATTTTGTACCAGTGGATTCTGTGTAGGTTCATTTGTCAAAATTTCTGTTGCTGGTTCAGAGTCTATATACCTTGAAGTTCCTCTGAATTGTTCATCAATCTTTACATTTGTACTCTCAACAATTTTCTGCAGTCTTTTGTTAAAAAATCTATATGCCTTGCTCTTAGATGAATAACCAAGAAATATTCCTTCATCACTTCTAGGATCAAATTTGCCAAAATACTCATCTCTTTTGATATAGCATTTACTTCCAAAAATTTTGAAATATTTTAGAGTGGGAGTAATACCAAACCATAGTTCATGAGGGGTCTTACCGGTTTCACCTTTGATGTGAACTTTGTTGAATGTATAGACCATTGTACTTACTACCTCTCTCCAATATACATGTGGTAGGTTTGCTTTTGATAACATACTTCTTGCTACATCCAAGATAGTTATGTTTTTCCTTTCAACAACTCCATTTTGTTGTGGTGTCTGAGGTGTTGATAGTTGTCTTCTGATTCCATTTACTTCACAGAATGCATTAAATTCCTTAGATGTAAATTTTCCTCCTTGATCTGATCTTAGACATTTGATTTTCTTACCAGTTTCATTTTCTACCATAGCTTTGAACAGTTTGAACTTTCCAAGTGCTTCTGATTTTTCTTTGAGAAAAGTAACCCAACACATTCTAGAATAGTCATCAGTGATTAGCATGAAATATCTATCACCTTGTAAGCTTTTAGTTCTAGCCAGACCACATAAATCAGTATGAATTAAATCAAGAGCATTATTGGATTTTTCTGAAATACTTTTGAAACTAGCTCTAACTTGTTTTCCAAATTGACATTCCTTACGTACTGTATTGTGAGGTTTGACAATTTTAGGTAAATCTCTAACTGACTTCGTAGTATTGATTTTCACCATGCAATCAAAGTTTACATGACAGAGTCTCTTATTCCATATCCAACTTTCATCAATATGTGCAATTAAGCATGTCTTTTCACTATTATTTAAATGAAAGATATTACCTCTGGTCTGATTACCGGTTGCAATTTCCAAACCAGTTCTATTCATGATTTTGCATTTTCCATTTTTGAATTGTAACTGAAATCCTTTCTCAACTAATTGACCAACACTCAAAAGATTATGTTTTAAACCTTCAACATAGTAGACATTGTCAGTATTATTCTTTCCATCAAGAGATATTGTACCCTTACCTTTGATCAAACAAGCTTTATCATCTCCAAATCCTACTAAGCCTCCATTGTATTCTTGAAAGTTCAAGAATTTACCTTTATCTCATGTCATATGATATGAGCATCCTGAATCAATGATCCACTCATCTTTTACTTCAACTTTAGCTACCAAGGCCTATTCTACCGGTTTAGTAGTAGGTGTCAGTTGATCTTCTGTTATAGCAACAAAAACCCATCCATTGTCTATCGGATCCTCATCAAAATCATCAGTCACTCCTTCATCAGCAAAGTAACAAGATTTGTCTTTATTCTTCTTAAATTTGTATCTTTGATATTCAAGGTTAGGCTTGTATGTTCTTCTAGCTTCTTCTCTTAGTCTAGCATGTCTATCAGGGCATCTTGAAGCCATATGACCAATCTTATTGCAGTTAAAACATTTAAAGGGTGATTTACCTTCATACTAACTTCTAACTGGACCTTTAGGCATTTTCCTTGCAAATAGTGCTTCAAGTTCTTCATTTTCTTTCCCATTTTCTTCAAGTTCTCTTTCATAAAAGGCTTTCCAATCTGATTTTTCAAATGATAGTGCAGATGATGTAGATGCTTTAAAGTCTAAATATGTCTTTATAGTAGCAACAGGACCAAATTCTTCAATTTCAAAAGCTGAAATTTCTCCAATCAATGTATGGTAGAGTGAGTTGTGAGACTGTGAGGGAGGGCAAGAAGAGAGTCTAAGAACCAGAGAGATTAATCTCATAATTGACAGAGATATATTTGACCAAAGAGTTGCAGAATTCATTTGCAACAAGAAGCCATAACTATATCTAAATTGTATTTCAATATGCATCACCAAGTTGGAGCTTGGTGCAAGAGTTGATGCTCTTTGGTTTGGTGCCCTAAATCAATAGGGGTTGGTGCTCCTTGGGTTGGTTCCCTAAATCTTTGTAATTTTGTGTTTCACTTGTGAGGCTTGATTGGAGTAGTAGTCTCTAGCAGCATTTCTCATCAAGGTTTTTCCCATATTGGGTTTTCCTCATACATCTGGTGTTGTGGACTGCATTTGTGTGATTTTCCTTTTTGGTCTCCTCATTTACTTTACTGATTTGATTGGTTAGTACTTACGATAACAATAGGTATTCTAAAGTTTCCTTAAAAGAGAAATAGTTTAGGAACCACTAATTCACCCCCCTCTCAATGGTACTTTGTGTTCAACAAATACATGTTTAATATATTCATCGGTTATGACAAGACCCAACAACTTCATTTATCATGCAATACGTGTTTTTCTAAATAAAATCTCTGAGATTGATCCATGCCTAATGTTGAGTAACAACATTATTCTCTTATTTGATAACTAGCACACATTTATGTGTATATTTTATCATACATATACATGTATAGTTGATCATTCATGTTGCAGTTGCTTGTTTCTAATATGCATAAAATAAATATTTATATTTCATAATTTTGTACGTTTATGAGTATATGTGTGTCCACATCATCAAATTATGTAATCACATAATCCATACATTACTATCTCAAGTCAAATCTTCATAAATAATTTAAATTAATTAAAGAAAATATTTATCATCACATTATATTAATAATTCAAAAAAATGGGATGTTACACATCTACTTAAACTAGGAAGGCCAAGGTGAAGTCAAGTGGTTTAACCCCAACTTGATCAAGTAGTTACCACCCTTACAAGAATGCAAAACCAAAATATCTTGAGAATGGATTCTATAAAATCTTAGATTTATTAAAATCTTAAGGAGTTCCACTATCGTAATCTGAATAGAAGGATTAAACCATAAAGGGTTAATTCTCTAAGAGGGAGAAGAAAATATATCCCAATAATCCTTAACAAAGATGTCAAGTCTCCCGATTAAATCCTTCTAAATAGCCTAGTAGATAGGATTAAATTTCAACAAAAGAGAAGAGGCACAAGGATCTTTCTAGAAGTGAACATGTTCACCATTAGCAAGTTTCCATAAAGAATTGTTACTCAAAAGGGATTTATTTTTAATGAGATTATTCCAAATATGAGATCAATAGGGAAAGTGATCATCCAATAGGAAAGTCTTACCATCTCTACCCTATAGATATTTAGTTTTCATCACAATAGATTGGTCAAATGACTCTTACATAAACCTCCAACTGACTTTGGACAGAAGAGCCAAATTCAATGAACAAGAGTCCCTAATATTGAGTGGGTGCCTCTTTACTAGTATGTAAACCTTCTCCAAATCCATGATGAAAATACATTTCTTCTATTCTAATCCAAACCAAAGGAATCTCCTTTGAATCTGATTGAGTTACTTAGTCTGAGAAGTAGTCATATGAAAAATAAAAGAATATAAAAGGAGGTTCTTTGAAGAGAATCTTTAGTAATTGCAATTTCCTAGTATTACTCAAGAGGGCTCATTTCCAAAGTATGAGATTTTTTTGAATTATTTAAAGAAGAGAAGGCCACATTGAATTATTGAGTTTTCTAGTCATTAGGGGAAGGCATAAATAAGAGATGGAGAGATTAGAGATCTAACAATTTAAAATTTGGTAAATTTGAGTCTGAAGAGAGGGAATAACATTCATGAAATAAAGTTCACCTCTTCAAATAAAGGTGAAGAAAAGAAGACATTCATTGTACGCAAGGATACTGGTAAAAAGACATATGCAGATGTTGTTGGAATCACCACACAAACCGGTATACACAAGCAATGAACCGAAGGGCACGCTCTTCATACCGACATGAAGATTCAAGGAGAAATGCAAGAGTTGATCGTAAAGGATTCATGAGAGTCAAAAACATGAAGAGAAGACCCTCAGCGAGGAAATCCTTTATAGGACCCAGGAAACCTAACAGGTATGTTTCAAACTTTCATAATTACTGTTATTGGTGTAACAAACTTGGGAATATAATAGCTGATTGTAGATTAACCAATAAGCCCTCTATGAGTTAAGAAAGTAGAAATATGTTTAATGCACTATGAGATATAAATTTTGTTTGTTATCAGTGCAATGGATATGGTCATAGGAGTTTTGAATGCAAGAAGAATAAACTAGTGCCCAACAATAATTTGAAGGACTTGTCCTTAAATGAAAATGTGAAATGCTATAACTGTCAAGAGTTTGGACACATAGAAAGGTTGTGTAAAAATGAGAAGATCAAGCAGAAGAAGACAAATTCAGTTCAAGAACCGGTAGTTGAACCTGAGCACAAAATAGCAGCTGGCAAGAAGAAGGAACACAAAATAGAAGTTGACAAGAAGAAGGAAACCAAACCATTATGGGTTGAGAAAGAAAAATAAAAGGCAGAATCAAGTCTGATAGTGCAGACTATCTTACATGCTGAAAGGAAAAATCTATGGGTTGTAGATAGTGGTTGCCCCAACCACATGACTGGTGACAAAAAGAAATTCATCAAAATTGAAGACTTGAATGGTGATTCAGTAAGATTTGGAGATAACTCATCCATCAAAATAAAGGGGAAAGGTACTCTAAGTATTGATGGAAAATTGAAGGCACGTGATGTATATTATGTGGAAGTCCTAAAGAACAATCTATTGAGTGTGAGTCACATGTGTGACAAAGGTTATAAATTCACCTTTGACTCAACCGGTTGCCAGATAAAGAAAGACTACCAGTCAGGTTGTGGCAGAAGGAAAGAGAACAGATGGTAATATTTATAATCTAAAGGAATGTTATGAGTCCCAATGCATGTTAGGACAAGTTGATGAAAGTTGGTTGTGGCACCGAAGATTAGGCCACATAAACTATGATAACTTAGTTGCAATGAGAAGAAAGGGGTATGTTAGGAATATTCCACCCATCATCAAATGGGTAAGAACATTTTTTGATGAATGTGTGAAAGTAAATCAAACTAAGGTGAGCTTCACAACAAAAGAGCACAACACCTCAAGACCACTTGAGATTGTCCATACAGATTTGTGTGGTCCAACTAGGACAAGAGTACTTGTCGGTGAAAGATATTTTATGTTTTTTATTGATGAGTACTCAAGAATGACATGGGTCACCTTCCTGCAAGATACGTCACAAGCATTTGATAGATTCAAGATCTTTAGGAAGATGGTGGAGAAAGAAAGTGGGTGCAAGCTAAAATGTCTAAGATCAAACCGGGGTGGAGAGTTCACATCAAATGAATTTGAAGAATATTGTGAAAAACATGGAATTAGAAGACAATACTCAGCCCCTAGGACATCACAGAAAAATGGTGTGGTAGAAAGAAAGAACAGGATAGTTAAGGAGATGGCCAGAACCATGTTAAATGAGGCTAGTCTGTCAGACATGTATTGGAGGGAAGTTGGTCATATTGTTGCATATACCTTGAACCGGGTTCAATTAAGAACAAACAATAGAATGACACCTTATAAGTTGTGATATGACCGAAAGCCATCAGTCAAATACTTCAAAGTATTTGGAAGTAAGTGTTTTATCAAAACAGATATGGATGGTCTAGGTAGTTTTGACTCCAGGAGTGATGAAGGAATCTTCCTTGGTTACTCATCAAATAGAAAGACCTACAAATGCTACAACAAAAGGCTAAGAAGAATCATTGAGAGTGTGCATGTAAAAGTTGATGAGGATATGCACAAAGGAAGTCAACCACAGGTAAACCAGTATGATGATTATGGTGATGAAGGTAAGGAAGCTCAATCAGACAATGAACCACAAGAAGGATCCAAGAAGGCTCCTAACTGGTATGTACAATTGAATCATCCAAAAGAGAAAATTATGGGAAATAAGAATGATGGTGTGCAGACTAGAAGAACACTTGCTTGAAAGGATGAACAAGTCAACTTTTGCCTCATGACTGAAGTAGAACCTTAAACATTCAATGAGGCTAGAAAAAGACAAGAATGGATGGATGCCAAGGAAGAAGAACTACAATAGATTGAGAAGAACAAAACTTGGGAATTAGTCCCTAGACTAGAGGACAAGAACATCATTGGCACTGAATGGGTCTACCAGAATAAGATGAATGAAGAAGGTAAAACTATTAGGCATAAAGCTAGACTTATGTGCAAAGGATACTCTCAGGTAGAGGGAATTTATTTTGAAGAAACATTTGAACCAGTATCTAGAATAGAAGCAATTAGGATGTTTTTAGCCTTTTCTACCTACAAGGGTTATAAAGTACATATCAAATGGATGTAAAGTTTGCCTTCCTAAATGGAAATTTGGAAGAAGAAGTGTACATGGAGCAACTAGAAAGGTTTCTTCTACATGATAATGAAACCTATGTGTCGATTGAAGAAGGCCCTATATGGCTTAAAGAAAGCTCCCAGAGCATGATATTCAAGATTGGATCAATACCTGAAGGAGAAAGGATTTAAAAATGGGAGTGTTGACTATTAGGATCTGGAAGGACAACTGAGAGGGGGGGTGAATCAGTTGTCAATAAATTATAACCCAAATACAAATTATTCCAACTTAAAATTAGTGTTGTTAAAATAGATTAGCAGTTATATCAGTACCGGTGTAACTTAATGCATGAAATAGAAAGGAAAACAACATTCATAACACATGACACATATATTTTGATGTGGAAACCCTATAAGGAGAAAAACCACGGTGGGAAACCTTACCCATAATTAGATAATACTACTGCAAATAGTAAGTGTATACAAATGGGGTCTACACATGCAGAAAGGCCAACCGCCTAGAGATCACTACTCAATCACAACATGGGAGTCACACTGACTACAGTAGGATGGTTAAATCCTATAAAAATGTACTACTTCAAAATAGTATTTGCAATGTTAGATTCAATACCGGTTTAGGCTCTGACAAACACCTTCATAACCTTCCTTCTACCTTTATATAATGTCTGCATGATTCACACTATGATCTTCTCATATGATCTTCAATATTCGCACATACACTTATACCATTACTATGTTACATATATCTCATTACATCTCTCAAATGAGATCTTACATTTACACAATATCCAAATAATAAACCATTTCCAAGACATATCTCATTACATCTCATTACATTTACACAATTACAAGATAAGTCAATGTGATAAAATATGGCAGCCTCAATGTATTTACACAATATCCAAATAATAAACCATTTCCAAGACATGTCATGCTAATCTGGAATAGATATCATGTACTGGTCCATAACCTAGTCTTATTTGCTGGTAAAAGAAAATATGTCAACCCGATTAGACCAATAAGAAAAACACCAAATCCAAACATCCAATCCATGTCTTCGACATAACCACATGATCTCCAAATGATAACAAGTCATCATTACTCTTGGTAAACCATATAACCTATCGATGAACATATATCAGTGACTGTGCTTAAGCCACTAACCTTGCTGGTGAACACAATGTGTCAGTTCAACGATAAACCAATATAGCTAGAGTACCAACTCAATAATGTAGACCTCCAGAAGGGTAAGTGTTGATATCAATGACAAAACCAATGCAACACATGACAAAGTCATCCATTATACTAGCAATCTCCCCCTTTGGCATTGATGGCAACACTAGATGGAAAAACATCTATGTGCCAAAACAGAATGCCAAAACCAATAAACCAACAATCTCCCAAGATAGATCAATACCAGAAATCAAAACCAAAATTCATCTCTCCAAGAATATATCTCTCCCAAATCTTCAAAATAAAACAAATGTACAAATGTTTTTCCATATATATCTCTCCCCCTTTGACATCAAATGCCAAAGCAGTTAAGAATCAGTACATAACATAATATACAGCTAACCACTCCCCCTGAGAAGTATCTCTCCTCCATCAAAGCTGAAAAAAGATTTCTCTGTTAGTCCCTGTCGATTTGATGCCAAACTTTAATAACTAAGTCTTTGTCGGTGGGGAAATTACCCCAAGCTTCTCTCTGAGATATTCACATGTTTCTTTAGGATAAGGCTTTGTAAAGATATCTACAATTTTCTCTTTAGTATTTACATAAACCAATCTCACTTCATTTGCTTCAACATTCTCTTTCAGAAAACTGTACTTAATAGAAATATGTTTTGTCTTAGAGTGAAATATCGGATTCTTTAAAATATCAATTCCTGCTGAATTGTCACAGTAAATAATTACTGGTTCTTTGCATTTTACCTTTATATCCCTCAACATTTTCTTAATCCATAATACTTGAGTATAATTAGTTGCAACAGCAACATATTCTGCTTCAGTTGTAGATAATGATGTACAACTCTGCTTCTTGCGGATCCATGAAATCAATCTTCTGCCAAGAAAGAATGCACCACCAGTGGTACTCTTTTTTTCATCTACATCTCCTACCCAACTTGAATCTGTATATGCACATAACTCAAAATTATCATTATCAGGATACCATAAACCAAGATTTGTTGTGCCTTGTAGGTACCGAAAAATCCTTTTTACTGCCGATTCATGATTTTCTTTAGGATTGCTTTGAAATCTTGAAACAATACATACTGCATTCATTATATCAGGTCTGGTTTGTGTTAAATACAACAAACCTCCAATCATATATTTTTATCTTGTCATATTAATAGGAGTTGAATCATCCTTCAATGTCAATTTATCAGTTTTAGTCATAGGAGTACTTACCAGTTTAGAGTTTTCCATACCAAATTTCTTGAAAAGTTCCTTCAAGTATTTTGTTTGACATATGAATATACCTTTATCTATATGTGAAATTTTAAAACCTAGAAAAAAATGTATCTCTCCAATCATAAACATTTCAAATTCTTCCTGCATCTTGTTAGCAAAGTCTTTACACAATCCATCTTCACCTCCAGAAATGATATCATCCACAAAAACTTCAATAACCAAAATTTCATCATTAGTAATTTTGTAATACAAGTTACTATTAGCATTACCTTTAGTGTATCCAAGCTTCAAAAGATATTTATCCAATCTAGCATACCAAGCTCTAGGAGCTTGCTTCAATCCATATAAATCTTTCCTTAATCTGCAAACCATATCCTTATCATTTGTCAATGAGAATCCATTAGGTTGTTCAATGTAAACTTCCTCTTCAAGATCACCATTCAAAATTGCACATTTTACATCCATCTGATATACTTTATAGTTCTAATGAGCTGCAAATGCAAGAAATAGTCTAATTGCCTCAATTCTGGCTATTGGTGCAAAGGTTTCATTATAATCAATTCCTTCCTTTTGAGAATAACCTTTACCATCTAATCTTGCTTTGTGCCTGATTACTTCACCATCTTCATTAAGTTTATTCCTAAATACCCATTTAGTTCCAATTACATTTTTGTCTTTAGGCTGGGGAGCTAATGCCCATGTATTGTTCTTTTCAATTTGTTCTAATTCATCTTCCATTGCTTTTATCCAATGTTCATCTTGACATGCTTCAATAACAGATGTTGGTTCAACTTGAGAAATTAAACATACCTCTTCATTTGATAATCTTCCTCTTGTCATAACACCTTGATTCTTGTTTCCAATTATCTAATTTCTGAATGATTCAATCTTACATACCTGGGTTTATTCACATGTTGTTGTTCCTTAGTCACGATTGAGTTTTCTGATGATGTCGATGTGACTGGATCTATATTTTGTACCAGTGTAATCCGTGTTGGTTTATTTATGATCATTTCAACTATCAGTTCAGAATCTACAGACCTTGAATCTCCTCTAAAATGTTCATCTATCTTCACATTAGTACTTTCAATAATTTTCTGCAATCCTTTATTATAACATCTTTATGCCTTGCTTCTAGATGGATAACCAAGAAATATTCCTTCATCACTTCTAGGATCAAATTTTCCAATAGACACGGTTAAAAATGGAGTACCCTTACCTTGGGGAGAACCTTGGAGAAATAGTGGGGCTTCTTGCCTGTAGTTCTTACATCCTTGGTTCAAACATTATTTACCTCAAATTTTTAGACCCTAGAATTTTATGGGATGGCGTGTGTGTGTGGGCTCTCGCGGGCGGCCGAGCTAGGGCTTCGATGCCCTAGCTCATGGGAGGCAGAGCTGCAAGTGGGTTGTTAGGGGGAGGGAAGTGCAAGTGCGGCGGGGGTGTGAAGTTGTAGGCGAGGTTGGGCAGGGTTCAACAGAGGAAGTGGAGGGTGAAACGAGAGGCTGCGAGTGGAGTGTTGGCTACAAGCGGCTGGGCTTAGCGGTTGTTGTGGGTCGTTTCTCTTAGAGGGACAGGGGTTTCGGCCATCTCTCTCTCTTGGTGGTGCCTGGGGGGGGTGGGGTCACGGGTGTCATGCCTTCCTGAGTGGCCCTTTGGGGTGTGGGCTTTTTTTATTTTTTATCTTGTATAACTTTTCAGAGCTCCGATGATGAGTATTGGTGGTGAGGACTTGCAAGTACCTCCAGCCATGGATTTTCATCCTGCGGTGGGCTCAAAACCCCCATTCCAGAGTATGAAGACTTTTAACAATAACCTTTTCTCATATGAATCGAGATCGGGGACTGCTGGTAGTTCTCGCATTATGAAGATTAATGGTTGCCTAGAGAGATGCAGTGAGACCGAAGCTAGTTATTCCTCCTAAGTTGATAGCTGAAGATATTGAGTACTTTTCAAAACACTTGATTTATTCAATTTTTTGGGGGAATGAGGGTTTCTTTGCAGTTTTTGGAAAACTGGGCGCAGAGGACTTGGGCTCCGGAAGGGGAAATGGAGATTATGATGTTGGAAAACAACTACTTCATGGTTACCTTCAACTAGATGGAGGATCACATTAGGATCTTTGAAGGAGGCTCATATTTTTACAACCAGGTGGGGTTGTTCATCAAACCTTGGCATGCAGGGTTTAACCCTTTAGAGGAGCTCCCAAATAGGGTTCCTGTGTGGGTTCGTTTGCCACGTTTTCCTATAGAATGTTGTTGGGAAGATGTGCTACAGTTGTTGGCCGCACTGCTTGGGAAGCCAGTGGGATCTTCAATGCAAACCCTAGGGAGAAAGGTAATGACCTTTGTGCATATTTGTGTTGAAATTGATCTTAGTAAACCTTTGTTAGATGCTATAGATATGTGTGCGGGCTCTTATTCATGGGTTCAGTAGAGTACGAGACTTTACCTTTTTTCTATCGTCTATGTCATGAGTATGGTCATTTACAGCATAAGTGCCCTAGATATAAACTGGTGCTACACCAACCTCAATAGCCAGCCCAAAGTCAAGATAGGGCTAATAAAGGAAAAGCTACTATATCGGCCAAGGTAGAGGTTGTTGATGGTTTTGTCTTAGTTAAGACAAGGAACAGGAACTGAGGACAAAAGAGGTCCTTATAGGAGAGACAGGAGGAGGATACCTTTAACATATTTGAGGCCTTGGATGATCTTAGCCATCAAGAAGTGAATCCAGGGTTAACTTCTTTGGACCAAAGTGCTTCAGGGGGGGTCTGGAAAGAGGTATTGAGGATTTTACCCAGGCCCTGCAAGTGATTGGAAGCCAGCAAATGGAGATAGATCAGATAGTAGGGGTCTAGTTGGGAATCATTCCTGGTTCGGAGGTAAATTTGGTTTGGGGGGAGGGCTCTCCGATAGCCCTAAAATCAGAACTGGCTGGGGCTAAAAGTAACAAGTCTTCCGTTCACCTGGGTCTGCATCAGAAAGATATTAAGAAAAGTGCTACGAAGAAGAACTCAAAGGTTGGTAGAAAGAAGGATTTGGATAAAATCAAGTTGATGGGAGAAAATTTGGTTGAGTCAGGGTCAGTAAAGACTTTGGATTCTCACTTTTCCAATCCTCCTAAATGATTATTCTCTCATGGAATGTAAGGGGCTTGAATAGCGGCCCTAGACAAAGAGTTGTTTGAGATTTGATTAGGAATCATTCACCTGATGTCCTGTTCTTGCAAGAAACTAAACTCTCGGTGGAGAGTATGATGGGTCTAGTGTCGAAGCTCTAGTGGAAAGGTGAATATTAGTGTATTGGCCGAGCAATTGGTTCCTTTGGAGGGGTGGCCTATCTTTGGAACCCTTCAAGGATTCACCTATCTAGTGGGTGGCTTCCAGATCTTTGCTATCTGGGGTTGCCTCCAGTCTTGAGACTGGAGATCTTATTTTGTTTGCTAATATATATTCCCCCACCAATTTTCAGGGCAAAGATACCTTATGGTCTCATATTTCTTGTATGCGAAGGCTGGTCTCTTTCCATCCTTGGATTATGGTGGGAGATTTCAATGTTATCCTTGAGTTGAGTGAGAAGAAGGGGGGTGTCATGCGGTTGGAGCCCTCTTCTTTCCTTTCTTGGAATAGTATTTCATCACTGCACCTTGTTGACATTAAGCCTGGTAATGGTTTGTTCACTTGGAACAATAGGAGAGTGGGGGGGTGTTGGATTGCAGAGAGGTTGGGCCGATTTCTAGTTTCCAATTTTTGGGTTGGTGGGGGGTGGTCCACAAGTTCTGAGATTCTTAACTAGAGAGGGTCAGACCACTGGCCTATCAAGTTGGTTTATTCTTATGCCCAGGTTTCTTTCTCTCCTTCATTCAAATTCCAACTTATGTGGCTTCGGGATCCTGCTTTGTCGACTCTTGTTGAGCAATGGTGGAGGAAGGGGAGGCCAGCCTTTTACACTGCTATGTACACTTTTGCCAAGAAGCTACAGTTTGTTAAGTTTTAACTTAAACAGTGGAATCAACAGGGTTTTGAGAACATTTTTCACGCTAAGAAAGCTTCCCAAACAGTGTTAAATGGCATCACCAGTGAAATCAGAGAGTATGGTTTGTCTGAATCTTTTCTTAGGGAGGAGGAGAGGGTTGTCAAGGCTTTAGAGGAATGGGAGCTCAGGGAAGAAATTTACTGGAAATAGAGATCCTGTATCGATTGGATTCAAGAGGGAGATAAGAACATGACTTTCTTTTTCAACTCTGTGAAAGCAAGACGTCATGGAAACTACATTCCTACTCTGGTCAATGATAAAAGTGAGGTGTTATTTTCCTTGTAAGATATATCTAGGGAGACTTTACGGTATTTCTAATCCCTCTTCAGTGAGGATTCTCAGTAGGAATTGGTGGAGGAGAACCAGGTTCTTGCTTGCATTCCTCCTCTTGTTATTGGGGAGATGAATGAGCAACTTATGGGCCCTATTTTCCTGGAAGAACTCAAGAGGATTGTTTTTCACATGAGGAAAGGAAAAGCCCCTGGACTGGATGGGTTCCCAGTTGAATTCTTTCAAGAGTTCTAGGATATCATCAAACTAGACTTACTGGAAGTAGTCCAAGAGTCCCAGATGAATAAACAAATTCTTCGGGCCTTGAATGAGTCTTTCATTGCACTTATCCCTAAGTGTGAGGGGGCTGACAGGTTAGGCCAGTTCTGCCCTATATCTCTCTGCAATGTGATTTATAAGATCATCTCTAAGCTGATTGCAGAGAGGATGAAGAAGTTTCTAGGGGGTGTTATCTCTAAGGAACAGAGCGGGTTTGTGGAAGGGCATCAACTTATGGATGGTGTGGTCATTTCTATGGAGACCATTCATTCTATGGAAACCTCCAAGGAAAAAGATATGTTTATCAAGTTGGACATGGCTAAGGTGTATGATAGAGTTCGTTGGTCATTCCTCTAGAAGATCCTTAGGACTTTTGGCTTTGCCGAGGAATGGATTCAATGGGTTATGAGTGGAGTTACATCCACCTCTTTCTTAGTGCTAATCAATGGGGATCATACTGAGCTATTTGGTGCATCTATGGGCCTCCATCAGGGGTACCCCTTCTCCCCTTACTTATTCATTCTCCTGGATGAGGGACTGGGGAGGCTGATCAAGCATAATGTGGGTCTGAATAGTATTCAGGGTTGGAGCTAGGGTAATGACTTGCAGCCGTAGTCTCATTTGCAGTTTGTTGATGACACAACCTTGATGGGACTTGCTCAAATCAGAGAAGCTATGAATCTGCATAAGGTTTTGGATGTTTATCTGGCGGCCTCGGGCCAGTTGATCAATGAAGATAAATCTTCTATCATTTTCTTCAACACCCCTAGAACTATTCAAAGGAGGATTGATCTTATCTTGATATTCCAAGTTGGCTCTTTGCCCTTGACTTATTTAGGTATTCCTATTTCTCTTGGTAACCCTCCTCAAGAGTCATGGCAGGGTATCTTGGATAAATTTCTCTTGAAGGTTGAACATTGGACTCATTGATGGTTGTCATTTGCTAGGAGGGTTCAATTGATTCAGTCGGTGGTTCAGGCTGTTCCGATGTATTGATGTATGCTTCAAGTGGCTCCTAAGTGGTTCTTGAAGGGCTTGGACTCTTTGGCAAGGCAATTCTTATGGGCAAACAATCTATCCTCTTCCATATTGAGTCTTGTCAATTGGGACCTGGTGTGTAGCCCGAAGCAATCAGGGGGGCTTGGTTTAAGGCAGGCTATTTTATTCGGGGAGGCTCTAACGGCTAAATTGTACTGGAGGTGGTGTGTCGAGTAGGATCATGGCTGGGCTAAGATTTTGGCCTACAAATATATGCAGAGGATCCCTCTACAGGAGGTTCTAAGGTATCCACTTGAGGGTAAAGGCTCCACGATTTGGTTTACTCTCAAGAAGGGGGGCTCTCTCATCAAGGAATGACTCTTTTGGATCTGCAGGAGGGGGGAAGAGGTCCTTTTTTGGAACAACTCTTGGGATGGGTACCCCCCCATCCTTGATTAGTTTCCTAATCTTGGGAACCTTAGCTAGAGGTTTTTGGAGGCAGGGTGGTCAAGGATGAGTGACTTCAAGACTGTTTACAAGTGTGGGCGGGTGGAGATGGAGCGGTGGAAGGATCCTAATGAGTGGCCGGTTGCTGGGATGGAGGAGGACTATGTTGAGTTACATGGCATTCTGGTGAGTGGACACTATAGTGGCATCAAGGGTAGGGATGGACTTGCCTGGTCCTCGAATCCTAAAGGTGTTTTTACTGTAGCTAATGGATACAAGGAACTGTTGAACCAAAGATTGGAGTGAAGAGAGGTGCACTGGTGGAAACAAGTTTGGAACAATTCTTCTTGGCTGAAGTGCAACTGCTTTGCTTGGACTCTAGCCTTGAATAAATGCCTAACTTGGGATAACATTCACAAGTGGGGATTCTTGGGGCCTTCAATTTGTTCTTTGTGTGGTAATGGGGAGGAAGACTCCTCACATCTATTCTTTAGATGCCCCTTCTCTATGCTTATTTGGCATTACTGGTGGGGGGTGTGGAAGTGTCCTTGTGTTCATGTAGATTCTCTAGGGGAGTTTTGGAGCAGTTTGGGTAGACCTCCTATCTTGTCCCCCTTCCTCCAGATGATCTGGTATATTGGGCCCATTTTCATTCTCTGGCAGATCTGGCTTGAGAGGAATAGAAGGATCTTTCATGAGGCCAGACTATTAGTGCAACAAGTGTGGAATAGAATCATGGTTATGAATTGGGAGACGGTGGAAGCTAAATGCAAGGTGAATTTTCCTTTGGATAGAGATGAGGTGGATATCATGAGTAGGTTTGGTTGGCAGGAGTTGTCTCCCGCCTTTGCTTGTGTCAGAAGAGGTAGGAGTGCTATGAAGAATGTCCAAAGGGTGGGAAGGTGGAGACCCCCCTAGAATGAGTTTATCAAGATTAACACTGATAGATCCTATAGGGGTAACCCAAGCCCTACAGGGGTTGGTGGTGTTGGTAGGAATTTTTTGGGGGAGGTGGTTTTCTTCTTTTTGGTGCATAAAGGGAGGTAAACTAATAATTTTATGGAGGGACTTGCTATTCTCTATGCCTTGGAGCGGACTTGGGAGCTGGGTAGAAAGAAGGTTATCTCTTAATCGAATTCACAAATTATTGTTAATCTGTTGACTGAGAAGAAGGTGAGTGGGATTCATTGGCAGCTGGTAGGGATTGTTCATCAGATTCTTCAAATTAGTTCTTTAATGGAGTAGGTGTCTTTCATCCACATTCCTCGTGAATAGAATAGAGTAGGTGATTGTTTGGCTAAGTGGGCTTCGGAACATGATAGTGATTGGAAAATAGAAGGTTGGGAGCATCTTTCCCCGGATTATTGTGAGGTCTTGTAGAAGATTTTTGCTGAGGACATGGATAGTAATGATGTTGGTTGATCTTGGTTTGAGCCTAAGGCTCTTTTTTGGGGCCTCAGGGCTTTGTCCCTCCTTGTAATTTTTGTGTTTGTGTTTCAATAAATTTTTTACCCCTTTTATTCAAAAATACAATTTCCAATAGACTCATCTCTCCTAATATAGCATTTGCTTCCAAATATTCTAAAGTATTTAAGAGTAGGAGTATGACCAAACCATAGTTCCTAAGGGGTCTTACTGGTTTCACCTTTGATGTGAACTCTATTGAAAGTGTAAACCATTGTATTCACTACTTCTCTCCACTACACATGAGGTAGATTTACTTCCATTATCATGGTTCTTGCTGCATCCAGAATAGTTATATTCTTCCTTTCTACAACTCCATTTTTTTGAGGTATATGGGGTGCTAATAGTTGTCTTTTGATTCTATCCACTTCACAGAATGTTTTAAATTCCTTAGATGTAAATTCTCCTCCTTGATCAGATCTCAAACATTTGATTTTCTTGTCAGTTTCATTCTCTACCATTGCTTTGTATAACTTGAATCTCGCAAAAGCTTTTGATTTCTCCTTGAGAAAAGTAACCCAACACATTCTAGAATAATCATCAGTTATTAGCAAAAAATATCTATCTCCCCAAAGAATTCTTGTTCTTGTCCGACCACACAAATCAGTATGAATTAAATCAAGAATATTATTGGATTTCTCATAAATGCTTTTAAATGTTGTTCTAACTTGCTTTCCCATTTAACATTCCTTACATACCAGATTATGAGGTTTCACAATCTTAGGTAAATCCCTTACTGCCTTAGTTGAACTGATCTTTACAATAAAATCAAAATTCACATGACAAAGTCTCTTATGCCATAACCAACTTTCATCAATGTGTGCAATCAAACATGTCTTATCACTAGTATTCCAATGAAAGATATTACCTTTAGTTTGATTACTGGTTGCAATCTCCAATCCAGCTATGTTTATGATTTTGCATTTTTCATTCTTGAATTGTAACTGAAATCCTTTCTCAACCAACTGACCAACACTCAAAAGATTATGCTTTAAACCTTCTACATAATAAACATTGTCAATATTGTGCTTACCATCCAAAGAAATAGTGCCTCTTCCTTTGATTAAACAAGCTTTATCATCTCCAAATCTTACTAGACCTCCATTACATTCCCAGAATGACAAGAATTTTCTTTTATCACCAGTCATATGATGCGAGCATCCACTATCAATGATCCATTCATCCTTTTATTCTTTTTTTGTTGCTAGTGCCTTCTCTACTAGTTTGACAATAGGTGTCGATTGATCTTCTTTTATTGAAACAAATGCCCATCCATTATCTGTCGAATCTTCATCTAAATCATCTGTAACTCCATCTGCATAGTAGCATGATTTATCTTTGCTTTTCTTAAATTTGTATCTCTGATATTCAGGGTTAGGCTTATATGTTCTCTTTTCTTCCTCTCTCAATCTTGCATGTCTATCGAGACATCTAGATGATATATGACCAATTTTATTGCAATTAAAACATTTGAAAGGTGTTTTACCTTCATACTTACTTCCTACTGGACCTCTAGGCATCTTCCTTGCAAATAGTGCTTCAAGTTCTTCAAGTTCTTCATTTTCCCTCCTGATATCTTCAAGTTATTTTGCATAAAGTGCTTTCCAATCAGATTTGTCAAATGATGATGATGATGCTATAGATGATGATGCTTTGAATGCTAAATTAGTCTTGGTTGTAGCAACAGGACCAAATTCCTCAAGCTCAAATGCTGAAAGTTTTCCAACCAAGGTATCTCTAGATACAGATGTATTAGGCATCAGATGTATTAGGCATTGTTCTCAACTCATTAATAGAAGCTATTTTCATTTTGTAAGCCGATGGCAAATCTCTTAAAATTTTAGAAAAAATTTCATCTTCACTTAAAGATCCTCCACAACATTGTATTCCTAAAAAAAATTCATTAACTCTTTCCATAAATGCAGAAATTCTTTCATCTTCTTCCATTTTCAAATTTTCATACCTGACCCGATAACATTCTAGTTTTGCAATCTTGACAGTGGTATCTCCTTCACTCAATGTTTCTAGTTTATCCCAAATAGATTTAGCAGTAGATCGGTCTGATAATCTCATGATTTGTTGATCTGATAATGCGCTTAGAAGTGCTTCTCTTGCTTTGCAATCATTCTTCAAGTGCTTAGCCAATGTCGGTGGATGAGGTTGATTCAGAGTAGGACCAACATAGCCATTCTTTGTAACATCTCATATATCTCTTCCAATGCAGTTCGAATGTGTCTCCATTCTGATCTTCCATATACCATAATTAGTTCCATCAAGTTTAGGATTGTCCTTCCTAAAAATATTTGTTTCCATAGGATCTCCTCAAGTTGTTCGGCTTCTGCAAAAAGAGGATTAGGCTCTAATACCAATTGTTAGGATCTGGAAGGACTATTGAGAGAGGGGGGTGAATTAGTTGTCAATAAATTACAACCCAAATACAAATTACTCCAACTTAAAATTAGTGTTGGTAAAATAGATTAGCAGTTATATCAGTACTGGTGTAACTTAATGCATGAAATAGAAAGGAAAACAACATTCGCAACACATGACACATAGATTTTGACATGGAAACCTTGTAAGGGGAAAAAACCATGGTGGGAAACCTTACCCACAATCAGATGATACTAATGCAGATAGTAAGTGTATACAAATGGGGTCTGCACATCCAGAAAGGCCAACTGCCTAGAGCTCACTGCTCAATCACAACATGGGAGTCACACTAACTATAGTAGGATGGTTAAATCCTATAACAATGTACTGCTTCAAAGTAACATCTGCAATGCTAGATTCAGTACTATTTTAGGCTCTGATAAACACCTTCATAACCTTCCTTCTACCTTTAGATAATGTCTGCATGATTCGCACTATGATCTGCTCATATGATCTTCAATATGCACACATACACTCATACCATTACCATGTTACATATATCTCATTACATCTCTCAAATGAGATCTTACATTTATACAAAACCTAAGACCAAATGTTAAGGTCAGCTCACTAAAGATATTATGTTTAAATCAATTACAAGATAATTCTTGATGAGATACAATATGTCAGCCTCAATGTATTTACACAATATCCAAAATAAAAACCATTTCCAAGGTGTGTCATGTTGATCTGGAATAGATATCATGTACCGGTCCATAACCTAGACTTATTTTTTTGTAAAAGCAAATATGTCAACCCAATTAGACCAATAAGAAAAAAACCAAATCCAAACATACAATCCATGTCTTTGACATAACCATATGATCTCCAAATGATAACAAGTCATTATTACTGTCAGTGAACCATATAACCTGCCAGTGAACATATACCGGTGACTGTGCTTAAGCCACTAACCTTGCTGGGGAACACAATGTGTCGGTTCAAATATAAACCAATATAGCCAGAGTGTGAACTCAACAATGTAGACCTCCAGAAGGATAAGTGTTGACATCAATGACAAAACCAATGCAACACATGATGAAGTCATCCATAATACCAACACTGACATCAATTTATACATAAATAAAGATGGAAACCACATGATCATTGTGCTTGTGTATGTAGATGATATTATTTTTGGAGGCAATAAGGACACCCTATGAAAAGAATTTGCTAATCAGATGCAGTTAGAATTTGAGATGTCAATGTTTGGTGAATTGACATACTTCCTTGGTTTACAAATATTACAACAAGATAAGGGAATATTTATCGCACAAACCAAGTATACAAAGGATATGTTGAAGAAATTTCAACTAGAGGATTGTAAACGGGTAAGTACCCCCATGGTGACCAAAAGCAATTTAAGAAAGAATGATGAACCACCAGTGGTGGATCAGACATTGTATAGATCCATGATAGGCAGTCTATTGTATCTAACTGCCTCTAGACCGGATATAGTGTAGGCAGTATGTATGGTGGCCAGATTCCAAGCTGCACCAAAGCAGTCCCATATGAATGTTGTTAGCATAATTTTTAGGTACCTCCAAGGAACACTTACTTATGGATTGTGGTACCCTAAACAAGGGGAGTTCATCTTATAAGCATACACTGATGCTGATTGGACAGGTTGCATTGATGACCAAAAGAGCACAAGTGGTGGTGCATTCTTACTAGGTGACCAGTTGGTCTCATGGCATAGCAAAAAAAGGAATCATTCTCTCTATCAACTACTAAAGAAGAATATATTGTTGTTACTACATGCTTCTCTCAGGTTCTTTATATGAAGAAAACCCTCAAAGACATAAAGGTGGACATCACTGATCCTATTCTCATTCGGTGTGATAATTCGAGTGCAATCAACATAGCAAAGAATCCAGTGATGCATTCCAGAACAGATCACATTGCTATCAAGTATCATTTTCTCAAAGAGAAGGTTGAAGGATAGGAGGTAAGGATGGATTATGTCCCTACTGGAGAAAAAGTAGCAAACATCTTCACCAAACCATTACCAGTAAGCACCTTTGAGTACCTTTGACATAAGTTGGGATTTGTGTCATGTGCCTTATGTACTTAAGCACAGAAGGATTTATATGGTTCAAGGGGAGTTCATAACATTCTATAGAGGGATATCTGTATGGATCAAAGGGGTAGTGTACAATACCCTTTTTCATTATGTCAAAGGGGGAGAAATGTATCGGTATGAAGTGTCTTGCGGTAAGTTGACATCAATGCCAAAGGGGGAGATTGTTGGCATTTTGGCATTTGGCATTAAGTTGTCATTGATGTCAACCAATTTAGTAAATTAAGTAAGAAGGGGTTATCAATATGATGGAAATACACATGAGAGTGATCAGATAGAAGGAATGCTACCAGTACACATGACTTGGGTCATCTACCGGTAAATAAGGCTTACCGATAAGGCATAAACCATGATGAAGGTTGTTTTTGTGTTATGAAACAACAACAACCTGTGAAAAGAACAAAAAGTATGGTTGATGGTCATACCAATAACATAGACTAAATTGATAGTCAATCTGGGTTGACAAAGTATGTCAATCCGACATAGGAATCCAAGAAAAGGTGGATGTCGACAAGCATGATAGCTGGATGGCAGGTGGAGGTATTTCACAAGTTGGTGGAGTGTGCATAGAGGTAATAAATCTACAGGCAGGTCGACTTTAATGAGGAATCCACAAGTCACAGAGGATGCTAGAAGATTGTGTCTCAAGGAAGGCAAGATGGAAAAGAAATCACACTGATCTTGCAAGAATATTTGATCTTCATACCTACTAGGTGAAGGAAACAACAAAGCCATTAATAGCGAGTGATAGAGAAATGCAGAAAAGCTTGGTGCAGACCCACGGATTTAAACAATGCACATTAGAATGCGAAGTTTGGATGGTGATTGATCATGGTCATTAAGATCATATCCCTGAAAATCATATAGAATCAAAGGGAATTCGGATTGAGCTGGAAAATGAAAACCTAACATGGCAGTGTTTGAATGCATTCTTGGCAGGAATCCATGATTATAAATATACAAGCTCGAAACAGAAAAGATTGATACTTGTGGAGAAGTAGAAGAGTGAAGAGAGCTTGAGTGCAGAGAAGAATCATCTCCCTTAGATTTTATTCTAAGTAAGTTGCAGAGTGAGTCAACAAGCATACCGGTGAGAGGGTTTAGCCAACAATGATGGAGTACCGCTATAACTGTAGAAGGATCAATAGTTGAGCAAACTGGTAAGGTGTGATTGAGCAAGGTGACATCCAAGTATAACATAGTGAGTTGTGACACTGTGAGAGAGGGTGAGAAGAGAGGCCAAGAACCAAAGAGAGTAATCTCATAACTGATAGAGATCTATTTGACCAAAGCATTGCAGAATTCATTTACAACAAGAGGCCATAATTGTATCTAAATTGTATTTCAATATACATCACCAAGTTGGAGCTTGGTGCAGGAGTTGATGCTTCTTGGTTTGGTTCCCTAAATCAATAAGGGTTGGTGCTCCTTGGGTTGGTGCCCTAAATATTTGTAATTCAATGTTTCACTTGTGAGGCTGGATTAGACAAGTAGTCTCCGGCAATATTTATCACCGAGGTTTTTCCCATATTGGGTTTTCCTCGTACATTTGGTGTTGTGGAAAGAAGTAGTGTGATTTTCCTTTTTGGTCTCCTCATTTACTTTACTCATTTGATTGGTTAGTCCTTAAGATAACAACTGGTATTCTGAAGTTTCCTTAAAAGATAAATAGTTTAGGAACCACTGATTCACCCCCCTCTTAGTGGTACTCTATGTTCAACAAATACATGTTTAATGCATTCATTCGTTATGACAAGACAAAGAAACTTCATTTATCATGGAATACATGTTTTTCTAAATCACATCTTTGAGATTGATCCATGCATGATGTTGAGTAACAACATTATTCTCTTATTTGATAACTAGTACACATTTATGTGTATATGTTATCATACATATACATGTATAGTTGATCATTCATGGTGCAGTTACTTGTTTCTAATATGCATAAAATAAAAATTTATATTTTATAATTTTGTACGTTTATGAGTATATGTGTGTCCACATCATCAAATTATGTAAGATCACATAATCCATACATTACTATCTCAAGTCAAATCTTCATAAATAATTTAAATTAATTAAAGAAAATATTTATCATCATATTATATTAATAATTTAAAACTAATGAGATGTTACACATCTACTTAAACTAGGAAGGGTGAGGTGAAGGCAAGAGGTTGAACCCCAACTTGATCAAGTAGTTACCATCCTTACAAGAATGCAAAACCAAAATATCTTGAGAATGGATTCTATAAAATCTTAGATTGTTTAAAATCTTAACGAGTTCCACTATCGTAATCTAAATAGAAGGATTAAATCATAAAGGGTTAATTCTCTAAGAGGGAGAAGAAAACATATACCAATAATCCTTAACAAAGATGTCAAGTCTCCTGATTAAATCCTTCTCAATAGCCTAGTAGATAGGATTAAATACCAACAAAAGAGAAGAGGCACAATGATCTTTCTATAATTGAACATGTTCACCATTACCAAGTTTCTATAAAGAATTGTTACTAAAAAGGGAATTATTTTTAATGAGATTGTTCCAAATATGAGATCAATAGGGCAAGTGATCATCCAATAGGAAAGCCTTGTCATCTCTACCCTACAAATATTTAGTTTTCATCACAATAGACTGGTCAAATTACTCTAACATAAACCTCCAACTAACTTTGGAAAGAAGAACCAAATTCAATGAACAAGAGTCTCTACTATTGAGTGAGTGCCTCTTTACTAGTACAAACCTTCTCCAAATCCATGACAGAAATACAACTCTTCTATTCTAATCCAAACCAAAGGAATCTCCTTTGAATCTGATTGAGTTACTTAGTCTAAGAAGCAAGGATATGAAAAATAAAAAGAAGATAAAAGGAGGTTCTTTGAAGAGAATCTTTAGTAATTGCAATTTCCTAGTATTACTCAAGAGGGCTCCTTTCCAAACTATGAGATTTTTTTGAATTATTTAAAGAAGAGAAGGCCACATTAAATTATTGAGTTTTATAGTCATTGGGGGAAGACCCAAATAAGAGATGGAGAGATTAGAGATCTAACAAATTTCACATTTGGTAAATTTGAGTCTGAAGAGAGGGAAGAACATTCCTGAAATAAAGAACACTTTTCTCCAAATTGATCTTCTAACTTGAAGAAAAAGCATAATAAAAAAGAATAGATACCCAACCTTTTGCCTCTAGATAAGGAAGAATTACCAAGAATAAGCGTTTCATCAACAAATTGTTGGTGGGAGACAACCTAGAGGATGAGGAAGGCCTTATACCCCTCAAGAAGCCCCGATTAACATTTTGAGAAATATTCATACCAAGAAAATCTTGCATTAGAATAAAGAGGTAAGGGGAAAGGGGATCCCCTTGTCTAATCCCTCTATAAATTGTGAAATGTCCTTGGGGATATCCATTCACTACGACCGAGAACATAGGGGAGAAAAAGAACACCTCAATTATTTTCAAAAATGACGCAGAGGCTTAGGGTCATGACTCAACAACTTGAAACATTCCAATGCCCTTCACCAAACTCAACACAAGGCTTGTATCACAGATCTTCTAGAATTCCAACATCTCAAATATATAAGGACTCATCAATAATTAGATTCTAAGTAATAAACATATCATACTTCACAAACTCAAAACTCCCATGATTCATAATGACTCCTTTCCTTATGGCTACAAATGACAATTATGGTTTCTACTATTCACTAGATCCTAGTAACTTCAAATACTTCCTGTAGCAATACAATAAAAAACAATTGCACACTTGATAACCTTAAATAATCAGAGATCTATCAACCATCATATCTTATATAGAATCAAATACTAACACACCCTTAGCAACACACAATATGACTTCAATAATACAAGGAAGTAGATGATCATTTATTGCAAAAACACATTCATAATGATTGTGGCAAATAAGTTTTCGTAAACAATGACATGGACTAACTCCAAGGCTTCATCAATTGATCAAATGGTATTTACAACTTATTCTACACCTACTCTATATCACCACACCATATGCAAATGGTAGATCCAAGAATAAGGAAATAAACAACTACCCTTCATGCCTTTACCAGTCTGATTTTCACTATCAACTCTAACAAATGGTCTTTAATAACTTTTGTAAAATTAATTATGAAGCCAATTGCTCTATTCATATTGTATATTACCTAGTTACAAAATTTTTCCCTAATTTATAGCCAGATACAACGGATAAAACAAAATTTATGAGATTTTTCCTAAAAGTGGTAACCCTCATTCCTAAATAGAACAGTTTGCAAAAAAAAAGCTCTAAATTACTCCAATGTTCATAAAAATGAATGAAAACAAGTTACAAAAATAGAGGATTTACTATCATATCAAATCCAATTGGTAGCATATGAATATCAGGTTGTATAGCCACCCAAATCTACAGAAATCAGTCACAAAAGTATAAAAAAATACATAATTATTCCTTATTTTTATTAACTTCTTCATACTTTCATACAAACCTTCATCCATACCCGATATCTCTCATAAAAATGACTCATACAAAGAGCTATTTAATCTCTTCCAACCTTTTCAATCGACCATAACCAACTTGTAACTTATTTGAACATTGTATTGCAATTTTGCACTAAAAGTTGCAAAAGTTGCTAGGCAACCTTTTTTGCAAAATTTGACAACTTTTGTAAGACTTATCCAATCAACCCAAAACCTATCTAAAACCTATAAAACATTTCAATAATGAATTCAAGGCTCAAATTATGTCATTTACACCCATATTAAGCATTTTTACATTCTTTAGCAATGTTTGACCCTATGAGGACCGTGTAGGTCACTACAAGCTTAATAGCTTTAAAAGCCTTACAAAATAATTTGGATTGATTTTAAATGGTCCTTAGGACCTTACGTAACCTTAATAAAACATAAAATTATGTAAAATTATTTCCTGAGACATTCAAATGAATAGGTGCTCCTGCACCATACAACCCTTCTGAAAAAAATTCCAAGACCCTTGGAATGGAGGTCCCATAGATCTTCCTTCTACACATCACTTATTAGGTCTTGAAATATTTCCTTACCTGATTGTCTCTTCCATTCATTAAAGTACTTGAAACATTCATCCTCCTTTGAACTTGTATCACCATTAGGCTTCATCTTTACCCTCCCTCTTCCTATCCTTTTTCTTGGATATATGAACGTGTTAAGAAAATTTTGCTGATTTTTCCAACTTGTTCTTCTTGATTCCTACATTCAAATGAACATGATAGAAAATTCATGGACAAAATCAGATTGATTAGTATCGAAATCAAACACAAAATCTACATATTGTTCCTCAAGTCTTCTCGGTAACTCCTTCCATTTACCATGAACCTCATGATCCAAATGATCATTCTCTACCCTTTGTCCATCAGCTTGTCTTGTGTTTCATATTTCTTCCTTGGAATAGCATATGCCTAATCTAGTTTACTGAAATTTTTAAAATTATTGAAAGGCTGATTTCTTTTGCTATTGTCAGCTTCTTTCTATGTAGGTTATAGGAAATTAAGGCATTTTTATGCATTCAAATTCCATTTGTGAAGCACTAAAATGGAAATTCATTTATCTTTCACTAGCCAAGTTTCAATGAAAATGCAATGTAAAATGGATTCATTTTTGGTTTTGCAAAGCGGTGCAACAGTTTTTTTTTCAGCGTCAACTTCGACCTTGCTAATCTTGGATTTTGGCTTTTCCTTTCTCCTTGCAAGTATCGAATATATTAAAGTTGATTTTTTCTTTGCAAGTGTAATGGTTAAGTTGTGGTGTTATTCTTGTTATAAGATTCAAATTCTATTAAGATGCTATTATTGAATGAATAAATTAGACGAAGTCCCTCACAAATTAAATGAATAATTTTTATTAAGATGCTATTATTTTAGCTTTATGGAGTATGTCATGATTACCTCTTCCTATTGAAGGTAACAATTTCTATTAAGATTCTTGGTGGGAGAAAACCTAGAGGATGAGGAAGGCCTTATACCCCTCAAGAGGCCCCAATTAAAAAAAAATTCAATACTCTTACCAAGAAAATCTTTCATTAAAATAAGGAGGTAAGGGGAAAGGGGATCCCATTGTCTAATCTCTCTATAAATTATGAAAAATCATTGGGGACATCCATTCACTATGACTGAGAATGTAGGGGAACAAAAGCACACCTCAATTATTTTCAAAAATGATGAAGAGGCTTGGGTTCATGACTCAACAACTAGGAAACATTTCAATGCCCTTCACCAAACTCAACACAAGGCTTGTATCACAGATCTTCTGGCATCCCAACCTCTGAAATACATAAGGACTCATCAAGAATTAGGTTCTAAAAAAAAACCATATCATACTTCAGAAACTCAAAACTCCATTCATAATGACTCCTTGCCTTATGGCTACAAATGACAATTATGGTTTCTACTATTCACTAGACCCTAGTAACTTCAATGACTTCATGTAGCAATACGATACAAAATCACTGCACCATTGATAACCTTCAAGAATCAGAGATCTATCAACCATAATATCTTATACAAATTCAAATACTAACACACCTTTAGTAACACTCAATATGACTTCAATAACACAAGGAAGTAGATGATCATTTATTGCAAAAACACATTCACAATGACTATGGAAAATAATTTTTCATAAACAATGACCGGGGTTGACTCCAAGGATTTATAACTTGATCCAAGGGTATTTACAACTTCTACACCTATTCTATATCACCACACCATATGCAAATGTTAGATCAAAGAATAAGGAAATAAACAACTAACCTTCCTACCTTTACCAGTTTGATTTTCACTATGAACTTTAAAAAATAGTCTTTAATAAATTTTGCAAAATTAACAATGAAGACAATCGCTCTAGTAAGATTGTATATTACCTAGTTACATAATGTTTCTCCAATTTATAGCCAGATCCAAGGGATAAAACAAAAGCTATGGTATTTTTCCTAAAAGTGGTAACCCCCATTCCTAAACAGAACAATTTACACAAAATATGCTCTAACTTAAACCAACGTTCATGAAAATGAATGAAAACAAGTGAAAACAATAGAGGATTAACTATTATATCAAATAAAATTTGTGGAATATCAATATCAAGTTGTACAACCACCCAAACCTACATAAATTAGTCACAGAAGTATAAAAAATAAATAAGTTTGCCTCATTTTTATTAACTTCTTCATACTTCTATACAACCCTTCATCCATAGACCATATCTCTTATAAAAATGACTCATGCCAAGATTTATTTAACCTCTTCACCCCTTTTCAATCAACCATAACTAACTTGTAACTTATTTGAATATTGTATTGCAATTTTGCACTAAAAATTACAAAAGTTGCTATGCAAGTTTTTTTGCAAAATTTGACAACTTTTGTAAGACTTCTCCAATTGACCCAAAACCTACCTAAAATATATAAAACATTCTAATAATTACTTCAAGACTTACATTACATCATTTACACCCATATTAGGGATTTTTACATTCTTTGATCATGTTTGACCCTATCAGGACCTTGTAGGTCCCTACAAGCTTAATGGCTTTAATAGCCTTACAAAATGATTTGGATTGATTTTAAATGGTCCTTATGACCTTACATAAACTTAATAAAACATTAAAACATAAATTAATTCAAAATTATTTCTTGAGACATTCAAATTAATAGGTGCTCCTACACCATACAACCCTCTTGAAAAAAATTCCAAGACCCTTGGAATGGAGTTGCCATAGATCTTCCTTCTTCACATCACTTCTTAGGTCTTCAAATGCTTCTTCACCTAGTTGTCCCTTCCATTCATTCAAGTACTTGAAACATGCATCCTCCTTTGAACTTGTATCACCATTAGGCTTCGTCTTTACCCTTGGTCTTCCTATCCTTTTCCTTGGATATATGAATGTGTTAAGAAATGTTTTCTGATTTTTCCAACTTGTTCTTCTGGATTCCTACATTGAAATGAAAATGATAGAAAATTCATTGACAAAATCAGATTTATTAATATCCAAATCAACACAAAATCTACATATTGTCCCTCAAGCCTTCTTGGTAACTCCTTCCATTTACCATGGACCTCATCATCAAACTGATCATTCTCTGCCATCATTTAGTCTTGTGTTGCAGATTTCTTCCTTGGACAAGTGTATGCCTAATCTGGTTTATTGAAATGTTTTAAACTATTGAAAGGCTGATTTCTTTTGCTATTGTCAGCTTCTTTCTATGTAGGTTCTAGGAATTTAAGGCATTTTTATGCATTAAAATTCTATTTGTGAAGCACTAAAATGGAAATTCTTTTATCTTTCACTAGCCAAGTTTCAATGAAAATGCAATGGTTAAATGGATTCATTTTTGGTTTTGTAGAGTAGTGCAATACTTTTTTTATCAGCGTCAACTTGGACCTTGCTAATCTTGTATTTTGGATTTTCCTTTGTCCTTGCAAGTATTTAATATATTAAATCCGATCTGTTGTTTTTAAGTTTAATGGTTAAGTTGTGATGTTGTTCTTGTTATAAGATTCAAATTCTATTATGATGTTATTATTGAATGAATAACTTAGATGAAGTTCCTCGCAAGTTAAATGAACAAATTCTATTAAGATGCTATTATTTATGTGTTATGCTCAAATTCATCATTGTTGAATAGGAAATAAGGAAATCGTGAATCCCTTAACTATCTAAGCAATTCAAACATAAACCAATGAAATAATGTAATTAAGAAAGAGGAATGTAAAATATTAACCAAAACTCCCTATTCCATAATCGCATATGAATTTCATTGTTCTTCTCCCCTTTGTGGTATGGTGGCTCTCTAATATCGCGTTGTCAACCTGCAAATGACACAAAGATTCGAAGTTCGTGATTGTTGAGAATGGAGAATGAATGCTCAATTTACAGATTTTTCAAGAGAATTGATCGAAAGGTGGAACAAATTGATCAAGAGGTGGAACTCAGGTGAGCTCACATGCTGATTGATAGTTGAACTGCTGATTTGGAGGTGAAACTCAATAGATTGAATAGATTAATTGAGTCAACTGATTGAGAGAAAGCTAATTGAGAGAAGAAAAAGAATGATTGGAGGAAAAGAGGAGGAAATAGTTAACTAAAGAGATAATTGAATTAATTAATTAATTGATCAAATTATTTAATTTAGAATGTGCTTGCACTTTGACTTAGATTTCAATTTAATCTTTGCATGAGATTTTAATTCAAAATAATTGAATTTATTTTAAATTCAATTTAGTATTTGAATATATTTAGAACTTGACTTTGATTTTCAATTTGATTTTCGAAATCATGCACATGTGATTGAATTTGGATGAAATTAGAAGAATTAGAATTTGAATTAAATTAGAAGAAATATGAAATTAAATGAAATTAGAATTTGGTGATTTGGAATTAGAATTAAAAGAATTAATTAGTTAATTTAATAGTTTAAAGAAACTATTTAATTATTTAGAAATGGACTTTAATTAAATAATAAAGATTATTTAAATTAAAGGATTAAAATCATAATTAATTAAATAATAAATATTGAAATAATATTTAGAAGATTGTTTATGATGAATTGATTAAAAATAGAAATTGAAATTGAATTTATTTAAATAATAAAGATTATTTAAATTGGGGAATTAATCAGAATTAATTAAAAAATAAATATTTAAATAATATTAGAAAATGGTTAAAATGATTAAATGATGAAAGAATAAGAAATAGAATAATTAGTAAGATGATGAGGAAATATGAAATAAAATTTGAATAAGATTAATTAACTTAATTAAATAATTAAAGAATTATTTAATCAATTCATGATCAATGATACATTTTTAGGTATCTACATTTGCCCCTCTTTGAGACAATGTCAGAATGAAATTGTTTCAAAGAAAATGAAACATTTTACCCCAATGATACTTAGGGTGTAATGTCCCCTCAAGAGATTATTTGTGCATTAAGGACATGAATGATCTCTCGAAAAAAAGAAGAATGTGAGATGAAAGATAGAAGAATGGTTAGTTGATTAGAGATAGAGATAGGTTATGTGAAGATGATATTGAGATAGAATATGAGAGAATGAACCTTAAAATGAAGTAGAATAATGTTAGATGATAGAAAATGATTTTGAAAGAGATGATGAGAAAAGAATCAACAAACTAGCAATAAGTAAATGAGATGAAATGAGAATGATTGATTCACGAACCTATGTCATTATTTATTTCACAATATATATTCATCACTGGGCCTTATTATGTAACAATGGAGCTTAGCACATCGAGGTATAAGGAACCGAGATGTAAAGATATCTCATTGAAGAAACAAATACATAGCAAAAAAAGAGTGAACCCCTCCATTCTAGGAAATACACCAGGGGTCAAGGTATGTGTGGCATTCACAACCTAAATGCTCATATCACAGACACCCACTAGAGAAATTTCCCTAGAACTTCATCGGTTCACACCACAAACAAAAAAAAAAGAAAAATATAATGCCCATCATGGCTCCTCTAGTCACTTGTGGACATCCTTGAGTAGCATAGGAACACAATTTGTTGCCAAATGATAAAAGATAAAGACTGACCCAGACAAAATTCAATAGCTATACTGACCTTGTGCCTTCATTCTTAGTTGCTTGATGTGATGGTTGATAATGTCTGATCTCAGAAAGTTGCAGACCACATTTAAGACTGACCTGTCTGATTTTGAGTGTATCCTCTTCTGTTTAAGACAAGCTAATGATCACTTGATATGGATATGATACGATTGATAAGACGGTTCGACCAGTTGATTGTAGATGTTTGACTGGATAGTCATATCCTTTGTTAACTTCGTGCGAAGCGTTTGCTAGATATCTGCTAGGGTATATGTTTCTTGCAAGACATTTTATTGCAAGTTTTTTGATTGATTGATTTTTTATTTTTAGTTCTTTTCCAAGAGCTTTTTTGATGTTTTTGGATTATGTGGATTGATATTTGAATGTTTTTGATTGATTTTTTCAGGACATTTTCCAAATGTTTTTTATTTTTTTAGGACTTTTTCTGAATGTTTTTGGATTTTTGAGGGATTTTCCAATGTTTTTGGATTTTTAAGTTTTTCATTGTTTTTTGCTTTTAAGTTTTTCACTGTTTTTTGGATTTTTTGAAGGACGTTATATGATTTTTAGGATTTCTCAGGACCTTTTCTGAATGTTTTTGGTTGATTTTTTTAGGACTTTAAATGATTTTTAGGATTTTTTCAGTTATGCCCCCAATGTGTAGACTTGTATGACATGATCTACAGAATGTGTGTGGAGACAATGAATTTTTGACATGACCTATGTTAATGCAATATGCATGATGAAGATGCATTTCCTGTTTGAACAAGGATGTCTGTATTTGTTTAGCATTTGTAATACACAAATTGAATTGGAGGTACAAAACATTTAGTAGATAAGAAGTCAATCGATCCTTAAGGTCCCTTGGTGTTGTCATTGTGTTGTCATTGATGTCAATCGTTATTGGATGTCTATCAATATGATAGATGTATGTGCAACATTGTCAAGGAGGAGTATAGAGCAGCAAGAGATATCCTTGATATCTCGATATGTTGCAGAACACCAGTAAGGTAAAACACCAGTAAGGTAATACAAAGATTACTGGAACACAAGTTAGCATCTAGCTTGTGTGAATGAGGAGAGAAGGTTACTAGTGCAGTGTATCATTGGTAAGGAAAGGATGTCAACCGGTTATCAACCAAGTAAGTGGTTGACTACCGACAAGATGATGATCAATTTAAAAGATGGATAGCTAAGGTGTTTGAGTTACTGTTTGTGATGAAGAGGCAGAATGTTACCGGAATCACATCAACACCAGAAGAGAAGAATGAATATCATCAGTATGTTGTGAGGTTGTAGAAAAGAAGGACTCTCACCTGATGAAGATGCAGTCATCATGAGATGTCACATAAGTGCACTACAGGATGTAGATTACAAGAACTCTCTCTCACTGGTAAGTGGAACTTACCTCCTATTATGCAAAATGTTCATCATAGTCATGTGAGATAAGGAAGAAGAGGTAAAGGCTCACACTGGATTTACCGGTAAAACAAAGGAATGCCTCAAGAGCGTGAGATCAGGAATATGCACTGGACTATCTGAGAAGGCATAGTGAGGTGTCGGTAAAGGTTGAAGAGTGATTGGTTTATCACATTGTTAAGTCAGGAGAACTATGGTATGAGCAGATCAGGGATAAGGCAAGCCAAAGTAGATGCAAATAGAGGTGAATAGATGAATTGAAGATGGAGTTAGTTAAAGGTTGATGACATGATGTCATCAAGAGGGTTTTACCGATATGAATGTTCACTGATAACATGGACAAGGTACAAATGCATATAACTCCTCATGTGATGATGTTGTATATAAGATAGGTTGGCAAGTGTGCTAACTATTTGAGTTGACCATTAGAAGGGAAGCTGAGTGCAAGGTGGATGATAGACCAACTTGAGGGTTTAACTAGCAAGGTTATTAAACCGGCAAGGAAAGAGGAACCAGTAAAGTGTCTAGTCGGTGATCCAAACCGAAATGATGATTCAAGATGGAAGTTGGTCAACATGGATGCCACATGGAGTCAATGTGGTGAGTCTGTATGCAGTGATAGGAGGAATGTACACCGATAGGGTGGCTGCTGAGTTGGTTGACTTTAATGATAGATCCCAAAAGTCATGGGATATGTTGCAGTGTTATTGTAGGGGTTTGAGGCTCAAGGTCTAGAGGACAACCATGAGCCACCTAGGAGTGATTGAGGAGATCGAGGTAGATGGAGGAAACACCAAAACCAAATCTTGGTGTTTGACCAAGAGACCAGCTGATAGGGTAAAAAGCAAATCGTTAGAGATGGAAGGTGTGATCCAGAAGGCGTGTTAATGGCAGAGTTATGCAGTTGGTAGTCTGGAAGATCAAATCAGACAGGATTTGATTGGATTTGGTTTTCCTCGAAGATGGTGAGAAAACCCTAACCGCTTGGAATTTGAATTGTCTTTTAGCGGGAATCCTAGGCTATAAATATGCGAGCAAAAGGCATTGTTGTTGTTGCTTCTTAAGAGACATTTATTGTGCTATTGTGAAGTGTATTGCTTTTGCATGTGAGAGAAAATTGGTGAAGTGCTCAACAAGCATCTGAGAAGAGAGTTATAGTGAGGGTGAACTAGATTGAAGTGTTCAACCAGTAGCAGAGCAGAACCAGTAGTGGTTATACCGACAAAAAAGAAGTGAAGAGAGTTGCAGAGAAGGCAGACAAAGAACCTGCAGAGTATAGTACCAGTAAAGTGCAGAGAGTGAGGAGGAGATTCAGGAGAGAAGAAGAAGAGGAGAAGTAGACTGGTAGAGCTTACCGACAACAAGGTTGCAGTTGAGAGTAGCAGAGGAGTGATTCAGTGTAACAGAGGAGGTATTTCACCGGCAGAGTAAGATATTTGAAATGGTTTCAAGATTCACTTATAACAAGACAACCACTTTTGTAATTGATATTTTCATTAAGAACACTAAGTTGTAGCTCGGTGGAGGGGTTGTAGCTCCTTTGGGTTGTAGCCCATAAAGTCAAGGGTTGGTGCTCCTTGGGTTGGTGCCCTAAACTTTGTAAAGTTTTCATTGTGAGTCTGGATTGGAGCAGTAGACTTCAGCAGCATTTCTCACCGAGTTTTTTCCCATCTTGGGTTTTTCTTGTCTATGCTGGTGTTATGTGATGTTCCTTGTGTGATTGTTCTTGTGTAGATTTCCCCACTACCTGGCAAGTTTGCATTGTGTTAGATCTCTTAACTGGTATGCTTCCATAGGACATCTAGATAGAAAATTTTGAGAACCACTAATTCACCCCCCTCTCAGTGGTACATTATGTCTAACACTTGGAACATCCAAATTAACACACTTAGTGACTAGGATTTACAAATGGATATGCGAAAAACTTCCTCATTGGTTTTTGAAACCTTGATCTTCTTTTTCCCATGTGTGTGCAAATGAATTAATTCCCTCTCTTGTGTTCACTAAATATCCTTAGCATCCTATATGACTAGCTACGTGCATTATCCTAACTTCAAAAGCATCCAGAATAGAGCCTCGCTGCCAGCAAGCTTTTAGAGCTCCGACGAGGTTATAGACTGTAATTTTTCAAATATTGTTCCATTGCTAGCAGGCATTCACAACCCTGATGGAGTTAGTTGCATGTACCCATAGTCAATCTTTTTGTCACACTTTGTATGCGTGATATTTATGTAATATAGCATTTCTCTTTTGCCTTGAGATGAGTATTTGGCATAGCTCTTATTCTTTCTTTTATTTTTAATTTTCTTGCCTTGACTTGTAAGTAATGAAACCTACTTGGGTGTGACAATTACAGCGGTGCTAAAGTGGAATTTTAGATTTTTTACTAGTCATATGATCAACTAGGTGTCTAGAATGAATTAGAGATTTTCTTAATATGTTTGAGATATAAAAATTGATAGATTCTAGGTCAAAAAGTCTCAAATAGTGAAATCCCTACCAAACCATAAGTAGAGCGTCGTCACAGGGTAATGTTGAAAATGAATGACCTTAGGACCTCAAAAAATTCATGTCCAAATATCTAAGAAAGGAGATGACCCTTATTTATCTTGAATGCAAACAAATGACAAACTTGGACAATTGCCTTGTTTTATTGATGCTGCTATATGCAAATGCATAAACTTTATGAATGTGATGCATTTGAAAAAGAAAGTATATGCAATGCAGTACTTTTAAAAAATGATATGCAATGCAGAAAGTAAAACCTTAACTAACCCATCCCTTAGGTATAATGTTGTTTAAGGCGAACATGTTGTTCATAGGGTCAAAGAGTTTTGTGTAGGTAGTTCATTGGTCTTTGTTTGAAGAGTTGGATAAAGATGTCTTTTCCAATAGGATATAAGGACTCATCTAACTGTACATGTTCAGCATCTCCAATGTTGTTTTCTTTCGTTTTTGGATTTTGTGAATCATCAGAGGGAAATCTAGCTCTAGAACCCATGAATTCAGCTATAGCCTTATCATTTTTACATAAATCCAATTATGGTAGGTTCTCTTGCCCCCAGTCTTTCAAGTGTGGGTGTATGAGATAGATAGATTCTACTTCTGAAGTTGTGACATGAGCAAGTGTTATGGTTGTTTCTATTGATTCACTTGAACAAGATGATGAAGTCAACTAGGTCTTGATCTCATTAGTTGATGTTATTCTTGTTTTTGTCACTACATTGGCATTTGATGATGACTCACATACAATTGTTGACAAGTTGCTATGTGTAGTATGATATGGATTGGTGATTGCATAGATAAAGGGTTCATGAACAACTTGTGTAGAGGGATTGGGATCACTAGGAGAAATGGTAAAGTAATTTGAGAGGGAATCATGTGAGAGAAATAGAGGATTATGACATGGAAATGAAGGGATGGAGGGATCTTGATCAGGATTTGGATAAATAATGGGATCTTTTTTAGGACATGAAGGTAAAGGTATGCTTTGATCTTGGCTTGTAAAGGGATTATTAGGAAGGATGGAAGGGATGTCTTGATCTTTCTTAGTAGGTGGATGTTGGATGGGACATGAAAGGGCCCTTTGTTCTTGTGACAGAAGGATATCATTATGAAGGGAATAGAAAAATGTGAGGGGATCATCATAAGATTCTTGGTCGGTGGGATCTTGATAAAAAATTGGGTAGGATGGAAGTGCTTGTTCTTGATCTTTATTTGTTTCAGGACTCATTTCTTCTGATTTTGGATCATCCTCTTGACACAGGGAAGGAATTTGGAAATTCATGGGAGATTGTTGGAATATATCAACATTTTGGCCTGATGAAGAAGGATTTTGAATGAGATCCTCTGAATCATGACTTGAAGTAGCTTGAATTTGTACGATGGATAGCCCTTTGGAGGTTGTCTTATTAGATAGGGATGGCATGGATTGGTCTTGTGTGACTTTAGGGGATGATGAAATGGTGGATAAATATAGTTGATTTGCGATTTGTTTAAAAGGGATTTGATTTTGGTTGAAAGGAGTATGATTTTGGGTGAAAGATGTTTGATTTTGGTTGAATGAATTTTAATTTGGCTTGAAAGAGGTACTTTGATTTTGGTTGAAAAAGGTTTGAATGTTGGGTTGGTGTGAATTTTGATTTGGACTTTGGTTGAAAGGGGCTTTAATTTGGTTGAAAGAGGTTTGAATGCTGGGTTGGTGTGAATTTTGATTTGGGCTTTGGTTCAATGGGGTTTGATTTTGGTTGAAAGGGGTTTGATTGTTGGGTTGATATGATTGGTATGATTAATATAGTGGGTTGAAAGAAAAAGAAGGTTTACATGACTCTAATGTTGGTTGAAATGAGGTAGGAACAATTTTGTTGAAGAATGAAGGTTGGCCTGATACTGATTCCCTCGTGGTCATCACTTATCTCATCATTTTTTCTAACCAACCCCTATGGTTGTTAGGAATAGTCATGTCTATTATTTATTGTTGAAAAGTCTTAATCTATTGAGCTAAGGTTCCTATGGATGGTGATGGAATGGGAATGGAAGAGATGAATTCTCCACCTTCCCTATGAAATGTATAATGCCAATCCATGATGTTTTTTTGATTGGTTTGGACCTAGGATCACAACATGTAAGATTCTTTCAACATTTCTTTGAGTGTGACAATGTTTAATTTGTTGAACTTGAAAAACTTGTTTGAGTTGAGGTTGAGTTCGATTGATCCTCTGATTGTGATTTGGACGTTTGGGGTATGACTTTCTAGGATGATTATGCAACTAATGATGAACTAAGACAGATGTATATGAGGTATCGACAAGGACGTATATGAGGATGATAATGACAACTATGCAAGGACTAAGGATGATAATAAGGACGTAAGTGAGGACTATGCAAAGACTAATGATAATAATAAGGATGTAAATGAGGACTATGCAAGGTCTAAGGATGATAATAAGGATGTAAATGAGGACTATGTTGATGAATACTAAGAGGGGGGGTGAATTAGTATGCCAAAAACATCTGTACTAAAACACTTAATCAATCTGAAGATAAACCGATAAAACAGTTTAACAGACAAACCAGTTATCACACATGCAAACCAAAATGCAAATAAAGAATTCACCCACAAAAGCAATACAACCATAACACAAGATATTTGACTTGGAAACCCAAATGGGAAAAACCATGGTGAGATGGAACTCACAAGTCACTATCTGCAAAATAGAAACCAAACCGGTTAAGGTCAGATCGGTTAAGATCTTACAATGTTCTTCACCAGAACAAATCTTGTTAGGAATCTCAATCTATGTTAGGAGATAAGTCTGGTTAAAGACTACCTTGCTAGAGGATTTTAGATTCACAGAGGTGAACCACCTTGTTAGAGGATTTTACAAAAGGCTTTTGGGCTTACCCGGTTAAGGGCTACAGACTTGTCAAAGATGTGAGTAATCAACAAGTATTTGATCTATTTGATAGCACAAACTGCTTGGTTAGATCCAGTATAGCTCACTGCTAATGCATTCCAACATTACTTCAGTCTTCTCTATCTTTCACTTAGTTACAACTTGATCTTCTCAGATAAGATCGCTCTTACAACAACTCATCAACCTCCTTAAACCCTAGTCACAACATAAACCCTTTTCTGCAACAACTTAAAACCCTAGACATGATGTCCTTTTAAAGGAATCTGATTTCATGTCGGTCCAACAGGATTACATTACAATTTCCTAGGTTCAATGAATCTAGACATACTTAGTAACATGACACAAGAAGCACCATCAGTGTGTCGGCACTGTCAAACAATCGGTGGATTGGTAACTCATCACAAAATGTCGGTTGGTAACTCATCATAGAGTATTACCGGTTCATACAAAATACTGGTTGCCGGTTTGACCAAAATGAAGACTGGTAAGAATGTGCTATGCTGCTTTGCTCCCTCGTACCGCTTGAGATCTACGAACCACTTGGGGTCAACATGCCGCTTCAGACCGGGAAACACATTCTACAAAACCACCAATAGTCTAAAGACTAGAATACAACATACCAGTTGGAACAGATACCGGTTGAGCTCTAGCTCATACATATAAAGGGGATCTCAATGCAAGTGTGTGTCCATCAATGACAATCACAACATAAACATCAAAAATGCCAACAATCTCCTCCTTTGGCATTGATGGAAACACTTAGGAAAATAAAATTTTGACATCTAAGTGTTTTACAACAAAAACATGCCATTAACAAAATTGCTCCCCCTAAACATATACATTATCCCTTAATCAATACAATGTATAGAAATTTTGCATACAGAGCATAAACATTGAGATATCAGAGCATATAGCATATATCAAAGCATATAGAAAAATTTTAAAACCAGATACTTCTCCCTATACTTCTCCAAAATAGATAGCTCCCTATACTTCTCCAAAATAGATAGAGTACTTCTCCCCCTTTGCCAACAATGACAAAGTACCGTTGAACAACCCTGTTTCCATTTGATATTAAAATAATAAAAGTTTATGACAACAAGGAATAATACTTGTCAAAAACAAATTTATAGTCCTACAAAAATTGTTTCATTGATAGAGATCAGGACTCAAGTAGAGAGGTGGCCACTTCTTTCTTTGTTTGTATCTAGGATACATGTTCCTCCATGGCATCAACTGTGCTCATCTCCTCCATAACTGTCAAGGCATCTAGGTTCAGATAACACTTCTGAAGAATTTGCAGACGTGGAAGTAAAACCAGTTGTAGCTCCTGCAAATCTCTAGACCATGTACTGATCTCTTACTCCATTTTGGCTAACTGGATCTGGAACCGGTGAACGGTTTCCCCATAAGTTGCAAAGGAATCATAAGGTGGCTTAAATGTGCTTAAGTAAGACTATAAGTCCATTTGAAGTTTTTGCTTCTGAGCTAGCACATCATCGTAGAATAGATGGGGTTGACAGATTTTGCTTAGCAGCAGATTTCTCTCATCCAAAGCACCCCTTATAACCTTTTGGTCTTTTAGCAGTTCAGACTGGAGTTCATTCAACTTCTTCACCAGAGCAATGTTAAGAGCCTTTTGATGCTCTTTCTTGACATTTGCCTCAGCTTCTTCTTCTAGGCTCTGCACCTGATCATCCACTATAGTACATAGTAGTTTAAGCTATGCTAGTGATGATTCAGTGTTAGGAATATTGGTACTGGGGATCAAACCGGTAAGGGTGTCTACAACCGCTTGAATTATGTCTTGCTCCTTTTCCTTCGAATGATTTCAAGGTGCTCTTGAGAAACCTTGATGCTCTGCATTAGCTCTGATTCACTTGCAGACTGGAGATCGATAGGACTAGAGATATCAGCTGGTTTGGCTTGACTCCCAGTTGCCTTCAGAGTCTCCATCTGTGTGCTCTTCACTACTTCTGTTTCCTTGTCCGCTTCTTCCTTTTTCTTTTTCTTTGCTTCCTTCTTCTTTTCTTGTTCCTTGTCTTCTTCTTCTTTCTCTTTCTTCTTTGCTTCCTTCCTCTTCTCCTCTTCTTTCTCTTCCTCTTCCTTCTTCTTCTTTTCTTCTTTCTTCTGCTTTTCCTTTTCTTTATCCTCCTCTTCCTTCTTCTTCTTTTCCTCTTCCTTCTTTTTCTTTTCTTCTTCCTTCTTCTTCTTTTCTTCCTTATCCTCTTCTTCTTTCTTTTTCCTCTCATCTTCTTGCTTCCTTTTCTCTTCATCTTTTCATTTCTCCTCTTCCTCTTTTCTCTTCTCTTCCTCTTTTCTCTTTTTCTCATCTTCATCCCTCTTCTTTTTCTCTTCCTATTCCTTAGCCGCTTCCTTTCTATCCTCGACTTGCTCACTACCCAATTTGGCTTGTTGCACCTCTTCTGTTCCCTCAGAAGGTATGTCCTAAGTGACATCTTCTATGTCTAGTGCATCGACATCAATAGTGTCGATTGGTTCTTAAACCGGGTTTCCTTCTTCATCAAAAACTTCATCCGGTTTGGATATAACCGGTTCTTTTTTCGCTTGTAGGTTGGCCATACATGCTTTGTGAGCTTGAATAGCATGATTCATATGCTGATGAGTGTCTTTTTCAACATCATCAATTCTTCCCTCCAACAGCCAGAGTCATCTTCTCCTTGTGAAGAAGAGTCCTTTTATTTGGTCCAAAACATCAAATAATTCTGAGTTTAAGAGGTCAGGAAAGTACTGTGCAAAGACTTTCTCCCTAATCTCCTATTCTTTTTCTATGGCAATGCACCATTTATTATCTAATGCCTTATATAATGAATCTGGTGTCTAAGATTTAATCTCTGATGGCGACCGGTCATTTTTACACAAATAAATAATAATCTCCTGTAGTACTTCATCTTTCTCCTCACCATTAAAATCATCATAATAATCTACTAAATCATGTAGTAATTTTCTCCTAATATTCTTTGACAATGTGTCAAAGGTTTATATGAGGAGATATAGATATTTACCAGTGCAGATGCTACCGGTTCAATCTTCTTCATCTTCTTTGTCTGTCTGGCCTTCTTTGGCATTTCATCAGACTCAGTCTCTTCAGAGTCTGGTTCATTTGACTTAGTCTTTCTTTTTCTTTCAAAGACTTTTGCCGGTGCCACTTCCGATTTCTTATTTGCAGGTGACCACTTGGTCACTCTTGGAGTTGTAGTGGTACTAGGTGTCGATGCTGCAGGCACTACCTTTGCTTTCTTTGCTGTCAGTTCTTTTCCTTTCTTAACAGAGGGTTCCTCAATCGATGCAATCCTTTCTAGATAGGTTCTGGTCCTCTTAGCCTTAGGATCAAGAGGCAAGGCAATAAGGGTTGAGGCATACCCTTCCAGCATATCATACATCACCTCATAGCCCATTGGCTCCACTTCTTCCATTCTAGGCTCAACAGCCTCCATTAAGCATTTGTCCACCTGGATGGTGAAACAGATGTCATATTCATATTTCTTAACAATATCGCTTGAGACCCTCATCCTTTGGCTCATATTCCATGCGAACTCATCAAAATATTTGTTTAGCACATCAGGGTAACCGGTTCTGATAGCTTGAATACTTTCCTTGATCTACTTGGTTACCCATTGGTCAAGAGACCACTGGACATCTCCTACTCCAGGAAAGTAGCCTTGGAAATAGAAGAACAACCCAACCAATAGTTGTCAGAACTTGAATCTCAGTGCATTATCCTGTTTAATCAACTTCAGATTAGATAGGAGTTTCCTTTGCATACCGGTGCACAAGTCAAATGATGCATCCTCTTTAATCATCCGGTAAGCGGCATTTACCGCTGTAGCAGAAACAGAATTAATCCTGCTGGTAGAGAATGTTCTGTAACCTATCACCATGCAGGCGTACTTCACCAGATCATCCTTGAAAGGATTAATTGTCATACCTCGTGAGTCACTTGTTGAACTGGTGATCTTGGCCATTTCCATTTTGCTTACCGTTCTTAGGGCTGGCACTTCCCCTGTGTTGCAAAAACTGGTGACTGCATGAATTACCTATGGCATGATATCATGCATCCTTTCCAGGTACATCTTGTCACCATGGACTCTACTCAAAATGATCCTAATATGATCCTTTGTAAAGTCTTCCAAAAAGTATACAACATTGTGGAGTTTCTTCTTCTCTAAGATATTGTATTCTGGTTTGATTTTCTTGTCCTTGCCATAAAATAAACCTAACTGGGTGTGAATAACTAAAGACCCTAGGTCTTCTATTTTTCAATCAATATAGTCAGAAATTCCCTCTTCTACTATTACTCCAGTCAGAACTTTTGATAAGGAATTATACTTTGACTTCCTTTGAATGAAACTTTCCAACTCAATGGATGTACTAGAACTGGTATGAGATGCGGAAGCCATTGTAGAGGATTCCAAGAACACAAAAAATACCTTTAAAATATGAATTTAGGGCTTCCTGATTCTCCTTCACTCCACACTTTGTCAGTTGCTGAATCACCTCTTTGTGTTCTCCTCTTGACCGTTTGCAATTTCAATTTGAATCTCCTTCGTGATTAGTCAATTTCTTGAAATCTTAGCTCAAATCGCCTTTTCTACGCTCTGCACTTTGAAAAACTTTTCTTTGCTCGAAAACAGATAGTGAGAAATGATTTGAAATATGCTTTTATACATGTCTCTCACCTACCTCCATTAATGCTCCTCTATTAGGGCATAAACCCTAATTTTCCTTTTTACCATTTTCGGTCTTTTGCCAAGTGACAGGTATCACATACCGGTTAAGCTCTTTTACTGGTGTAAACTGGGTGTAAACCGGGGGTTCAAAAACATTTCACCGTTTGCTCCCCCTAAGCCTTTTTGGAGCTTAGTTTGTCGGTTCCAATATTTCCACACTAGGTGCAGAAACCAGTTCCTCTTCCAACATTGTTGGTTTCTTCCTCCAAGTTTTGTTCATGTCCACTTGAACTATTTCAACATAAATTTATCCTTCCTGAGTGACCGGTATATCATCAGATATACTCTTTCTACTTCTACAGAATCTTACAATGTGACCTGGTTTGTTGCGGTGATAGCAAACCAATCTAGGTGCTCTCCAAGGTCCATTGTTCATGTTTCCATTCTTCATTTTGCATGTTGCAGTAGTGTGACCATGACCATGATAGATCATACAATTTTCTCTCCATCTGGTTGTTGCTTGATGGCCACTACTTCTTGGCTGATGATTGTAGACATTAAACCGGTTGTGGTTCCGGTTCACAAAAGTTTCAAGACCAATTCCTTGGGTCCTTTGAGGATATCTTCCAGTGTTGTTCATGATAGACCTGCATTCAGATGCTCTATGCCCAAACTTTTTGTATGCATAACAATGACCATTGAACGTATTGGATCTAGGTACACTATTAATAAAGTAAGGAAAATTATTGTAGGCTTTGCTCCTACATACATTGGCAGTGTGTCCTTCTTTAAGACAGTTAAAGCAAATAGGTTTGAATTTTTGCTTACCTTTTCCTTTGAGTGCTGGTTGCTTCTTTGATGCTTCAGCATTTATTCCTGAGGATTCTCCTTCCTCATGTCCAGAGAAACCAAGTCCACTAGTATTCTTTACTGGTCTAGATGACTCAAGCTTTTGCTCTAGCTTGACAGTACTTTTGTCGAACTTAGCTAGTATTTTCTTTGACTCAGAGAGTTCTTTGGAAATAGCAATATTTGTCTCCATTAGGCTTGCATTTTCAGAGATGGCTATGTTCAATTCATCTTGTCCTCCTTCTTTCTCCATTCTGCTCTCATGAAGGCGAGCAGTCAGTGCACTAATCTCTTGTTTCAACTTGGAGATCTCATGATCTTTGTCCTTTACCAGATCTTCAGCTTTCCTCCGGTTCTCAAGCTCTTGACTAAACCGGATAGTCAGTCCTTCCAACTCCTTTCTCAGATTGGACTTTGAATCATTCAACTTATTTACTTCTGCAATCACGGCTTCCATATTTGCTTCATCTTCAGAACTATTTTTAGATAGCTCCATCAGCTTCTCTGCATGTTCTCTCCTTTTTGCTTCAGATGCCTTGTATTTGACCATAAGATCATCATAGGCTTGCTCAGACTGAGTGAGCCATTGAGCAAGTTCCCTCAAGGTGTATTCCCCCATATCTCTTTCCAAGTGGTTAAACTTATAGAAAGGTAGGCTCTGATACCAATTGATGAATACTACGAGGGGGGGTGAATTAGTATGCCAAAAATCTTTGTACTAAAACACTTAAACAGTCTGAAGATAAACCGGTAAAATAGTTTAACAGACAAACCGGTTATCACACATGCAAGCCAAAATGCAAATAAAGCATTCACCCACAAAAGCAATACAACCATAACACAAGATATTTGATGTGGAAACCCAAATGGGAAAAACCACGGTGAGATGGAACTCACAAGTCACTATCTGTAGAATAGAAACTAGACCGGTTAAGATCTTACAATGTTCTTCACCAGAACAGATCTTGTTAGGAATATCAATCTCTATTAGGAGATAAGTCTAATTAAAGACTACCTTGCTAGAGGATTTTAGATTCATAGAGGTGAACCACCTTGTTAAAGGATTTTACAAAAGGCTTTTGGGCCTACCTGGTTAAGGGCTATAGACTTGTCAAAGATGTGAGTAATCAACAAGTATTTGATCTATCTAATAGCACAAACTGCTTGGTTAGATCCAGCATAGCTCACTGCTAATGCATTCCAACATTACTTCAATCTTCTCTATCTTTCACTCAATTACAACTTGATCTTCTCAGATAAGATCGCTCTTACAACAACTCATCAACCTCCTTAAACCCTAGTCACAACATAAACCCTTTTCCGCAACAACTTAAAACCCTAGACATGATATCCTTTTAAAGGAATCTGATTTCATGTCAGTCCAATAGGATTACATTACAATTTCCTAGGTTCAATGAATCTAGACATACTCAGTAACACGACACAAGAAGGACCGTCAGTGTGTCGGCACCGTCAAACAATCGGTGGATTGGTAACTCATCACAAAATGCCGGTTGGTAACTCATCACAGAGTATTACCGGTTCATACAAAATACCAGCACCGGTTTGACAAAAATGAAGACTGGTAAGAATGTGCTATGCCACTTTTCTCCCTCATACCACTTGATATCTACGAACTGCTTGGGGTCAACATGCTACTTCAAACTAGGAAACACATTCTACAAAACCACCAATAGTCTAAAGACTAGAATACAACATACCGGTTGGAACAGATATCGGTTGAGCTCTAGCTCATACATATAAAGGGGATCTCAATGCAAGTGTGTTTCCATCAATGGCAATCACAACATAAACATCAAAAATGCCAACATATGCAAGGACTTCCTATGGTCACAAGTATGTAGAACCTTGAGTTTGCAGGACTGTCTGATGTTTCAAAATGGACTTTGTTTTCAGTAATTTTATGTGTAGCATATGTTTGTTGTTTTCCAAGTCTGAGAACAATTGTTTGGAGGTAGATATAGTTGATTGAACTGGTTTTCAAACAATCTCAAAGAATTCAGAGATACGCAGGATAGGGCTTGAAATAGCCCAAATAACTGACTCAATATTGGTCTAAGACAACGATACATATAAAATCATAGAAGACAATCTTAGGCTAGAAATTGGAAACCATTCAAATGAGGCCCTTACAATAAAATACCGAATCAAAATGAACAGATAGAGAGTATGGCAGCACTAGCTCAACTCCACGGCACATACTTCTCAGGCATTCCAGTCTCTCTTACCCCGAAGATCTAAATACCTTATCACTAAGGGATTTTTATATCATAATGCAAGGTATATGAAGGGTATCTATGGGGTACAATCTGCACTCCTGGAATCACTGAATATAGGATTTGGGCTACTAAGTTGGTTCTTATTGTAAAATTTTGAGGGATCCTGATCCAACGATGAATTCTCAAAGCAAGCCACTTAAGACTTTAGTTGAGCTTATCGATGTAGGAAAGGCCCCCACATACATCAAATTAACTCAACACTCTAGCTTCCTGACCAGTATATTTATTTAGCGGCTCGAAAAACCCACTCGAGAGTACGCTGGGAGAGATGATATCCCCAACACATCCCAATTCGAAGTACCTATGTGGGGTGATGAAATCCCCAACCAAAGATACCCCTCACTACTTGAAATAAAATAAAATTGACCGTTGTTGTCACCTTCTCCCTTTCTCCCAAGACCCTGAAGGCAGGTGGAAAGGTAGTTAATGCAACAGTAGGTCCATCCCAAACACAATAAAAGATTCTTTCCCTTACAGAAATGAAAAAAGAGTTAATCTATGAGTAGTCTGATTCATGTCCATTTTAAAAGCCCAAATTGAGGTGTTAAATACGCATGTGCATGTGCATGTCAATTTTAAACACCAAATTGAAATATGAAGGCATGCATGTCAATTTTAACCATTGCTAATTTTAAGCCCAAACTGAAGTGTTATATATGCATGTCCATTTTAACCATTGTTAATTTTAAGTTGAAAACTGAAGTGTTATACATGCATGTCCATTTTAAACCATTGTTAATTTTAAGCCCAAAAAATGAAGTGTGAGAGAATGAGTGTTTATGATCTAATACTATTTTTAACCTCTGTGTAAATTCACCACAGGCTGCAAATAGATAATTAGTAACCAAATAAAATCCACACAAAATAGATAAATCAAATATGACAGAAACGAATGCATGATAATACCTGTGCGATTATGTGACCCTCTATAGGAAATTATGTAATCATGTTAGAGCGATTATGTGATTTTGACAGAGCGATTGTGTGATCTTAACAAATCGATTGCGTGATGCTAATCGAATGCTTGCGTGATCCACAAGAAGACAACACAAAAAAGTTAAAAATAAAGCTAATTTTGATCTGAAACCTGTAAAACAGATTGTGATGCTCTAGCAAGGTCTCTCACCATCCATTCGATATTAATCAAATCATATTTCACCTGATATGAGAGAACTAAGCTATTGTATATGTTGATGGCTGGTTGGCCTTCTAGATCTTAGATTTTCTTTTCTTCTTTGAGGATTTGTTGATAGACCCTTGGAATGGAATTGCCATAGATCTTCCTTCTTCACATCACTTCTTAGGTCTTCAAATGCTTCTTCACCTGGTTGTCCCTTCCATACAGTCAAGTACTTGAAACATGCATCCTTCTTTGAACTTGTATCATCATTAGGCTTCATATTTACCCTCCCTCTTCCTATCCTTTTTCTTGGATATATGAACATGTTAAGAAAATTTTGCTGATTTTTCCAAATTTTTTGTCTACATTCCTACATTGAAATTAACATGATAGAAATTTCATGGACAAAATCAGATTTATTAATATCAAAATCAACAAAAAATCTGCATATTGTCCCTCAAGTCTTCTTAGTAACTCCTTCCATTACCATGAACCTCATCATCAAACTGATCATTCTCTGCCATCATCTTGTCTTGTGTTGCAGATTTCTTTCTTGGACAAGCGTATACCTAATCTGGTTTATTGAAATATTTTAAACTATTGAAAGGTTGATTTCTTTTTCTATTGTCGAAATCTTTCTATGTAGGTTCTAGGAATTTAAGGAATTTTTATGCATTCAAATTCCATTTGTCAAGCACTAAAATTGAAATTCATTTATCTTTTGCTAGCCAAGTTTCAATGAAAATGCAATGGTAAAATGGATTCATTTTTGGTTTTGTGGAGCAGCACAATATGTTTTTTTCAGCGTCAACTTGGACCTTGCTAATCTTATATTTTGGCTTTTTCTTTCTCCTTGCAAGTATCTAATAAATTAAAGTTGATCTGTTGTTTGTAAGTTTAATGGTTAGGTTGTGTTGTTGTTTTTGTTATAAGATTCAAATTCTATTAAGATGTTATTATTGAATGAATAAATTAGATGAAATTCTTCACAAATTATATGAATAAATTATATTAAGATGCTATTATTTACCCTGTTTGGAGCTTGTCATGATTACCTCCTCTTATTGAAGGTAACAATTTCTATTAAGGTTGTTGGTGGGAATCAATGTGGAGGATGAGGAAGGCTTTATACCCCTCAAGAGGCCCCAATTAACATTTTGTTCAATATTCCTACCAAAAAAATCTTCCATTAGAATAAAGAGGTAAGGGTAAAGTGGATCCCCTCGTTTAATCCCTCTATAAATTGTGAAATATCCTTGGGGAGATCCATTCACTGAGAACATAGCGGAGCAAAATAACACCTCAATTATTTTGTAGAGGCTCGGGTTCATGACTCAACAACTTGGAAACATTTCAATGCCCTTCACCAAACTCAACGCAAGGCTTGTATCATAGATCTTCTGGCTTCCCAACATCTCAAATGCATAAGAAATCATCAAGAATTAGGTTCTAAATAACAACCATATCGTACTTCACAAACTCAAAACTCCCCTTTATAATAACTCCTTGCCTTATGGCTACAAATGAAAATTATGGTTTCTGTAGACACCCAAAATTGTCCAGTCTAAATAAATAAATAGTATTTATTTAATTATCTAAGCTTAATTCTTCTATTAATTAAATAAATCTTTATTTATTTAATTAATTCATTTATCCTCTTCTAGCCTTATTTCTCATTTAAATAAATACATTTATTTATTTAAATTATCCTTTTCCTAAATTAAATAAATATCTTATTTATTTAATTATCCCACTTCTTCTATTAATTAAATAAATCTTTATTTATTTAATTAATTCATTAACCTTTTCTACCTATGACACATGTCATTCATCTCTTAATTCATACACTACCTACCCCTTTCATTATTTTATTATTTCTTTTACCTACCCTCTAATCATAGCCGACCTCTTTTTACACCTCTCAATCTTATCCCTCCATTTTATATTGTGTCTTCTATTTAAGGAGATGATTTCTTCATTATCAAACCTTAATCATTTTTATGCACTTGACTGCACTACGCTTTTGAGCATATGCGATCCTACTTGCAACCACATTTCCATTCTTTGTTGAGCTCTTGTGCACATAAAATCTGAGAGCAAATATATCAAACAAGATCAATGGAGATAGGAAGAATGGAGATCCAAACCCTATTGGACATGTGATGGTATAATCTTTGTGATTTCATTTGATTTGCATTGTCTTAGGTAATCTTCATATGTTATGGTGGATCTTTGTTGTTGTTAGGCTAGGGTTTTGTGGTTGAATTCATTTAGCCTTTCAATATCATTATTATTGTTATCCATTTTCACCATATACATTTTGGCACACCCGGTGGGACTCTTGTCCCTTTTGCATTTAACATTTTGTTGCAGATTTTGTGTTTGAAGTTGCAGATCTGGCATTTTCGACATTTTCACGTCTACGCACTTTTGGGTCGCGTTTTTTATTTTCTTTCGCGTCTGTGACATCTGGAACCGCATCTGCGTCTTTGACATTATTTCACTTTTTTTTGCAAATTGCAGGATCACGTTTGTGTTCCCGAATCGCGTTTGTGAACCTCTGAACCGCGTCTGTGTTTCTGGCAGTATTTTCATTTTCCAGATTGCAGGTTTTCATTATAGGCGCGTCTGTGGGCACTTTAATCACGTCTGTGAGATCTAATCACGTTTGTGATCATTTTAATAGCGTCTGTGTCTTGTAGGATTTTTTGTTTTGCATTTTTTTTGCAGAAATGCGTCTATGTTGTGGAATCACGTATGTGGGCAATTTAATCACGTCTGTGAGATCTAGTCATGTCTGTGATCATTTTAATAGCGTCTGTGCTCTGCAAGATTTTTTGTTTTGCATTTTTTTGTAGAAACACATCTGTGAGGTGTTAAAATGTGTCTGTGTTGTGGAATCGCGTCTGTGTAGGATAGAATCACATCTATGTAAGGTAAAATCGCGTCTGTGTTTTCAAAAAAAAAAAAAAATTTAGGTTTTCATTTTTCACCATTTTGTCTTACATTTAATGTTTCAGATCTAGTTTATTTGAGCTAACATTTTCAGATCTAGCTAATGAAATTGGTGCAGCTTGTCTTGAAAGAAAAATCGTTTGGTTGAAGGCCCCTATTTTCACAAAGTCTTTTGGATCTAAAATTTACCTAACTTGTGTGCTTGCAGGAAGGGGTGATTATTTCAAACAATCCAAACTACTAATAAATCTTTGTTGCAGGTCCTTGGCAAGAGTTTTTGGATTTTTATTGTGTGTCTTGTTTTCATAGACTAGCAAACACTTCAATTGGTGCACTAAAATTGAATCATTGTCTTTTGTGTCTTGAGCAATAGGCTCTTTTTGTATAATCTTTAGAGGGCCTGTCTTCCCGTGTGGTCATTAGGACTACTAGTGAGAAGAGAACAACCCAAGTGGTAGCGAGGAAAACCCACCTCTTCCGAACCACTATAAACAACTGTATTCATGGTGAAAACTATGGATAACGTGTGCTGATTAGTTCATACTGACACTATGTCTCCCCATAAACCCGTTTGATCAAATTTATTTGATCATTTGTAGGGCGTAACCCCTACCGGCTGGGAGCCTTCTGTATTTACAGAGCTGAAAGTGCCGCATGTATGGCCACATGAGCGGATGCCCTTACTAGCACCTTTTTGTTTTAGAAGCCCAAATCCTTCTAGTTGTTGGGGCAGGAGGTCGAACCTCTGGTAGCGGCCCACACACATACGGTTCTTAGTAGAGATACAAAGTTTGCCACGGGGAGTTTTCATGGGGACTGATGCTTGGCTGACCCAAGAAGTGAGTGCCGAGGGTGGAGCCAGTGAGGTCAAGCATCTAAGTATCTACTCTGAATAGCGTAGCCTCGGGGGTAAAACCCCATGTGGGATCAACAACTATTGTCTTGACCAGCCATAAGAATTGTGCTTGACTTATTTTAAACATTCAAAACATTCAAGACCAAACAGAAAAACATAGTGTCTTTTGTGTCTTCAGGTGTATGCAAAACATTTTTACATCAAACAACACACTTTTATTGGAGTCATTTTGAAATCTCGACACTTACAAACATTGGGTCTTCATCAACATTGTGTCCTCTTGTCATGAAAAATAGTCAAATAGTCAGATTTGGTCACAACAAAACAACTTCACAGATTGGAAAAATTTGCACAAATTTTGCAGAAACGCATCTGTGTCTGACATAATAGTGTCTGTGTTGTATAACCACGTCTGTGAAGGGCAGCAACGCGTCTGTGTTTCCAGAATCAATATTGCAATTTGCACAAAAATCTCATAAACGCGTCTATGTTGTATAACCGTGTCCATGAAGGGCAAAAACGCGTCTGTGTTTCCAGAATCAACATTGCAATTTCCACAAAAATATCAGAAGCATGTCTGTGTTAAATAGAACCGTGTCTATGTCAAGAAATCGCGTCTGTGAAGTATACAGGCACGTCTGTGTTCAGAATTGAAAAACTGTTACAATCCAGCAAACAAACATAGTCAGTTTCAGAATTCTTGAGCTTCCTAGGTCATTTCTCTAGGTTTCATTTAGCATTCAACCTATCTTTGGGTCTCACACAATCCACCATTGCTTTACATCTTACATTACATTCACATTTGTCTAAACTTGAGTCAAAAGGTCACGTGCTTGTCCTCATCATACTTTGTCAACACACTACATACAACAACATTTTGCTAAGTGGTCCCTCATCAAGGTCTATCACCTTTGGGTCTCATTTGGTTTTACTTAGAGTCAAGGTCAACTTACCTCATCAAGAGAAACTATCCTCTCTTTGGAAGTCACACTTACTCTACTACATACATACTTGGTCTTACACTTCGAACGTTGCAAGTACACCTCAGATTCATTTACATTCCATCCAACTCTTGGTCTTCCATACTTTTTCCATTTTCATCTCGTCTCACACATCTCGGTCAATACCTAGTTCATAATTGAAACCCGTCTTCAAAAATCTAGGAGAGAAACTAAAGAGGCTCAAGGGTCCGCAAACATGAGTATCTATGAGTATGACAATGATGTCTTTTTCAATTCTGATCATAACACATTACCTGACATGGATGCTTATAGAAACATTCCAAATGTTGAGAACATGGACACTACAAACAACAATGATACACATAATGACAATATGGACAACTTTTCTATACATTCGGCAGATGTGGAAGAATCCATTATGAATCCCCATTTCAATCGATTGATTGAGGAAATAATGAGGAGGGATAGACAATACTTCTTACAGATGATGGCACAAAGTGGAGCCAAGATACCTCATGATTTTGACATGTCTCAAATAATGGAAAATTGACCTTTGCAACAAACTCACTCCAACATGGATCAAAGGAGGCCTAATAGTGGAGGCAATAGAGGACCACATATGGTGCCTAAATCACCATCATCTTTGTTTCAAAAACCAGAGGTCCCACATACACATGGTCAAGCATATGATACTCACCTTCGCAGGCCATTATGGAAGTCTTATGCAGAAAGATATGCTCAATCACATATCAATGCTAAGGATCAACCACCAAAGCAATTGGATATTCAAAGGCATGCTCAAAATTTGGACACAAGGAAACCTCGTGTCAAATTTGGGGGCAACACATTAGAACATGACATGCCTATAGAGTATGGTATACAGGGACAAAATAGATATGGCATTCCTCAACATGAATCTATACCAAGTGGTCCATATACGCAGCATCACTATAGACCTCCTCCATATGAACATGTGTATGATCAATATCATCCATATATGCAACATGCTCCTCCTCTAATTGGTGCCTCAAGCATGGGGTATGGTCCAAGAAGTCGGTCTCCACCTAAGAGCAATTTGGAGCAACAAATCAGGGACTTACAAAAGAAAATGGAGGACATAAATACACCAAAGCCAACATACACAATGAGAGACATATGTCCCTATCCATTTGACAAAAGCATTCCAATGCCTCCATTTCCTACACACTTTGTGACGCCTAAGTTTGATAAGTATAGAGGAAAAGGGGATCCTAAGGCACACATAAGATAGTTTTTCACAACTTGCATTGAGGTAGCAGCTGAAGAGACATATTTGATGAGATTATTCCCACAAAGCCTAGGTGATCAAGCTATGGAATGGTTCTCCCAACTCCCACCTGGTATTAAGTCATGGGGTGATCTAGTAGAGGCTTTTATTCAACATTTCTCCTACAACATAGAGACAGACATATCAGTCACTACTTTGTGCAACACTAAGCAAAGGGATGGAGAATCTTTTGCATCATTTTTACAAAGATGGAGAAATCTAGCTAGCAGATGCTCTTGTGAAATTCCACAAAAAAAAATGGTAGAGACGTTCACACAAAATGTTAACAAAGACATTGGCTATGACTTAAGGAAAGCTTGTTTGTCTACCTTCAAGGACATCATTGAAAAAGGCTTAGCAACAGAGAAGGTCCTAATTGAACAAGGAGTCATTAAGATATTCAAGGAAAACAAAGATGACTTTAAAGGAAAAGACAAGCCAAGATTTTGGAATAAAAACAAGAACACAATCAATGATGGTGTTGTTGACGCCAACACAATGCGACCCAAATTCATTTTTTCTGGATCAAGTTCTACAAACAACCAAGTGAATACTCAAACAACTTCCAGATCACGAAGGAAGTACACCCCATTGGGAGAACCACTTGAGTCAGTCTTCAAAAAGCTTGTGGCAAACAAAGTAATCACAATTCCAGATTTTCCTCCATATGAACCAAAGGTTAAACCAAATTGGTGGAATGATGATGAATATTGTGAATTTAATAAGAGCAAGGGACATAAAACAGGAAATTGTCATCGACTGAAGAACATCATACAAGATCTCATTGATAAGGTGACATTGAGATTGAGGGACACTCATCCAATCAAGAACATGAGATGTTTAAGGAACCATTCCCAAAGCATGACAAGGGAAAAGCTAAAGCCACAGATGACCAAACCAACTATACCAGAGCATCTTATAACTATGATTCAACCATGAATCACATCTCGATGGACAACTATGTCTCTACCATTATCATCAAGGACAAAACGTCTGAGAATTCTACCCGGAGACCCAAGATTGTCCTAAAAGGTGTTGGATCTTCTTCCGAACCTACCTCTGAATGTCATGTTACAACCCGTTGAGGTAAAATCACTTTGCAAGGTGCTCCAGCCAAGAACACCGCTTCTTCATCAACTAAGCCTGAGTACAACCTTGTAGAACAGTTAGGGAAGACACCTGCGTTCATCTCCATCCTTGAGCTCTTATGCATATCTCCCACACATAAAGCCATTCTTGACAAAATCTTGAAAGACACTTCTATTCCTACTGATCTGAATGTGGACCAGTTTCAAGCCATGGTGGGATACCTTTCTGTTCCACACTCCCTTACATTCATAGAAGCTGGTGAGGCCTCCGTAAGTCAGCCACATAATGCACCTTTACACATTGAAGCCTTCATACACAAACATCTAATAAAACGAGTCCTGATAGATGGAGGAGCAGGTCTAAAAATTTGTACATTGAGCACAATTAAACAATTGGGATATTCAGATAAAGCTGTGAATTCTACAAACAAAATCACCATAAAAGAATATGATGACGAAGAGCGTTCATCCAAAGGCACAGTCACCTTACCTCTCAGAGTTGGGCCAGTTATGAAGGATGTGATTTGTCAAGTCCTAGACCTCGATCTAACATACAACATACTCTTGGGATGCCCATGGATTCATGAAATGAGCGCAGTCCCATCTACATATCATCGATGTATCAAGTTTCCACACAATGGAGTTCAAGTGACCATCAAAGCTGACCCAAATCCATTCATATATTGCAACAATTTGCGACCTAGATCAGAAATAACAATTCCAGTCAATCAAGAAGCTATTCCTTCATCAGCATATGTGGATCCAGAATCCTTGAAACCTTCTACATCAAAACAAGCAAAGCTCAAAGAAAAATTCAAGATTAAAGATCTGGGATGTGGTGAGTATATCTTTCATGTTGATCAACTCCTACTATCTCCTAAGGTATTCAGTCAACAGGAATAGTCTACAAGCAACTTCCAATACCAAGGAGTTGGGTGTGAACCACTTAGTGTTGTGGCTACTAAGTCTGAATGCAAATCTCCTCTAGTGGTGCAACCAACTCTTCATATCAATAGTCCTAAGAGTGGTTCCAATGAAGAATCTATTGAGCATATCGCCAGCCCTCTTGAGAACTCACATAGCCTTACCATTTCATCCACTCATTCCATTTCCACTCCACTTCCAGACTTGGATCAACAAGAATTACAAAAGCCCTTACTAATTGGGGATCAAAAATCAAGCTTTGAAAAGAAAAATCTAAAAGTCAAAACTAAAGAAAAGTCCTTTAGTCCAAATCAAAATCAAAAGCTATTGGACTCTGCAAAAATCAAATTCAAGGATAAAAATCCTATGAAAGAAAAAGAACAAGAGATGATCTCCCCTAATATCAAAATAACTGGGGGAAAAAGTTCTAAAATTTCAAGTCAAAAAGCATACTTGTTGATCCTAAGTCTCCATCATGCTATCCTACTTTCACTTCTTTTCGCAATCATAGGCCTTCATCACTCATCCACTTGTTTCACACATTCATCCCCTTTTAGTGATACATCATGGACCTTTAATGGAGCTTCCTTGAAGGACTTTGTTATCAGGGATGCCCAAACTTCTTTAGGTGACATGCATATGGGCCTACGTAGTCCACACACTAGTAATTCTATCTCAGTTCCTTTATCAAGGAAGACAGTCACTCGAACTACACATCATTCAGTCAAGAAACAATACAACTACAATCATAAAGTCAAGCCTCACACATTTGAGGTAGGTGACTTAGTTCTTAGAGAAAACCCCAAAAATCAGCAAGACGGAGAGAAGAAGGGCAAGTTCAAACCAAATTGGCTTGGTCCTTACATCATTACAGCAACATATGGATCTGGGGCATATCAGCTCTCAACTACAGAAGGTGAACCTTTGGAGGATCCTATCAACAGCATGCACCTTCGCAGGTTCTACACATAGCTCTTTGGAATATCCTAATTCAAAAATACAAAAAAATCAAAAAAATTCAAAAATACAAAAAAAATCAAAAAATACAAAAAAAATTATAAAGCAAAAAAAATCGTTACTTGGTGAAAACCTGGCAAACAGGTGCCTTGTGACACAAAAAAAAAAAAAAAAATTGAAAAATTGAAAAAAGTAAAGAGAAATAATTTCATCCAATGGTGAAAACCACTTTGATGGCGCCCTAGGCAAGTACCAAGGTGAAAACTGGGTCACTAGCACCATGCGTAGAGACATTGCTCCTCCCTCCAGGATTCACTTTCATCCTTTCACTTTGCACACACTCACAACCTATTTGTTCATAATAAACTTACCCATTCCCATCATGGCTTGTCATTGATCTACCTAAGATTGGTTAGCCATTCATAATAAACCTCCCTTTTCACTCCTTTCCATCCATAATAAATCAGATCCTATCTGTGGCTAAGGCAAATCCTACATCTAGTAATGGGTGTGGAACTGAGAACATCACATGTTTCGAGGAGTACAGTTTCTTCCAGCTTCCTTCAATCTATCCGCGCACAATCCGCAATAAAGTTTCATCTTCTCCATAATAAAGTATCAGTTTCATGGATTCAGTCAGTTTCAGATGACACGGCAGCAACAATGGGCTTCAACAAAATCAAATATTTCAACAGACTCAGACAACATTATGGTTCAGTGCTATCTATCCTTTTTGTGAAAGTAAACATTATGACCAAAATCAAATAAGACTTATACAAGTGACAAGAGACACTAAACTTGAGGACTACAGTGGATGTTGGTGTCAAGTCTTGGTTTTCTTTTGATTGAGTATAATGACACGCCAAAAACATTTGCATTTCATGTAATTGCACCTACATTACCACATATAAGCATTTCATACATACATATAGATATCATAACTGCATCACATCCTGCACACAACATTATCATATTCATTTGCATTTCATACATTCACATTTGCATCATGCATACGCATATAAAACATAAAAGAACAAAAAAAAAAAATATTGCATTGCATCATATACATATTTGCATCCATATCATAAGCATCACATAAGAACATCTCATCACATAGGTACACATGCATAAAGCTACCGCAAAGATGAATCATCTCACATATATATATAAAGTGTCATGATACAATAATGTCAAAATCATATGGCTACAATCACTCGAAGGTGTCTACATCATCATACAAAAATGATACAATACTGATACATAGGGAGCCCTATACGGCTATGATGAACTCCCTCCCTCGGAGCCGCCTGGCCTCGACAGAATCTGAGCCCCCGAAGGACCTACCACAGGATCATCCCTCCTGTCCCCTCTATCTGGTGGTGGTGGAGGACCCATAACCCAACCACTAGATGCTTGTCTCCTTCGGCTCCCTCCCGTAGCTGTCATTGTCTGTGATGGTCTATGGAAGCTCCTCATCCACTGATCCACTGGCACCACACCATAATAGAGATCCCGCCAGTAGGCAATCTCCTCCCCTGCCCGCAGGACGTAGGCATATCCAGCCCCTGTGTCCTCTACCACCTGCCTCCCAGCCCTCAGTGCTGCCTCAGCCTCTGTGTAGCGCTGAATGGCCTGATCCTACTCTGGCTCAGTATCTCTGAGCTGCCTCTTGAGCCTATCCCTCTCCCTCTCCAGGTCATGGATCTCATCTGCCTATCCCTGGCAGATCTCCCTCAGCTCCGTCAGCTCATCCTCCTCTGCCTCAGCCCCCTATAGCTCCCCCTGTACGGGTGCCTACCCCTATGCCTGTACCTGTACTAGTTCCTATACTAGTACCTATCCCTGTACCTGTACTAGTTCCTATACTAGTACCTATCCCTGTACCTGTCCCTGTACCTGCACCTGTCTGGGACCCTATGGTACTGGCACCTGTAGCGGTAATCCACCGCGACCCCTCACCATCCGAGCCTGCCTGTCCTCTCCACCCTCACTCCACGGTGCCACCCTCCTCTCTCTAACTGCCCCCCTCCTCCTTCGTCGGCCTCTACCTCCATCATCTCCATCATCATCACCATCCCCACCACCATCTCCATCTAGTAGCTCTCCTGGATCCGTCAGGCATGGGAATGGATGCTCATGATGTGTACTCGGCATCCATGCCGGCATCCTCAATCTCTGGCCACATGTCCCAGGGTAGGGGCATCATCTCTACAAGCTGTGTAACAGCCTGATCATATGATAATAGGGGCCCAAACTGTGCCTGATCCCTAATAGTCCGTGCATAAATGCCTGAACCCCGTGGCATCCGCTAGATCCTGCCAAACTGCTCGCCCACCCTGTCCACTAGCTGCCTCTCCAGCACATAGGGCATCCGCCCAATCAGGTACCTACTCCAGAAGGTGTAGGGAAGCTCTACCGCATCATCCTCCCACTGCTCACATCCCAGATATGGCCTCCATATAACCATATCAATGTCATCAATCACCCGCCGCCAGTGCTCTAACCTGCCAATCCATGGTTGTGAAGTGACCATGTCATATAAGTGTACAAAATTGCGTTTGTGACCTCTGCCCCTGAAATGTATCAGTCTCATCACTGGTAGATGCTCATAGGCCCACACCTATAATAATGTGACCCCGCAACCCAATCCCACTGACCCGTGGTACACAAACTGATGCAGCTCGTAATACAGGTGTGCTAGCACACATGGTCCCTAGGCATATATGGTGTGCTGTGTCACCAGTGTCTCCAATGCACCTCCCCAGCCCATAGCCAACCCTCATGTCGCTCTATCAGGACACAAGAACCCACTGATCACTCCTCCTATCACTGCTGGCAGCGCTAATCCTATAGTTGTCATGGTGTCCCAAGCCACATGTCCTGCCCTCATCTCCAGTCCTGGGTCCCAGAACACTCATCTCAGGGCCTCCTTGTCTCCATCTTGATCGTATGGAATTAGCTCTCCATCAATCGGTATCCTCAGGATCCTGTATTCATCCTCTAGGGTGACTATCATCTCACCCATCGGCAAATGAAATGTACAAGTCTCGGAGTGCCATCTCTCCGCCAGTGTAGTCAGCAGTCCCATGTTCACCAGAATCTCAGGCACATACAGAATATGTCTCAGACCCATAGCCTCAATCGCAGCTCGGTCCTCAAATGTCAGCTCAGGTCACAACCTCTGAGTCGATGGGAATCTCTCCCGTGACTCCAACATAGGCAAATACTTCTGCAGTCAAGCAAATCAATCATGTTAGTCATCTTGGCATTCAATGTTCATCATAAAATGCTACTTTTTATCTAAATGCATATGGCATTCTATCCTAGTGACACTCACTGTTCATCACAAAGTGTTGCTATCTATCCAAGTGACACTCACTGTTCATCACAAAGTGTTGCTATTTATCCTAGTGGTACTCCCTATTCATCAGAAAGTACTACGTGTTTGGCACTCGCTGTTCATCACAAAGTGCTGCTCACATTTGCATTCACTGTTCATCACAAAGTGCTGCTCATATTTTAGTACTCCCTGTTCATCACAAAGTACTATATCTTGGTACTCACTATTCATCACAAAGTGCCTTGATCTATTCTAGTCTTCCCTAGAGGACCTGCTTGAGTGTATCCTCTCAGCAGCTTATCCAATCGACAGCGTATGTTCATCACAGAATTGTCGATTTGACCTAGAAGACACAAATTCACATTTTTTGGACACAAATGCACTTTCCTGACATAAACACGCTTGAAGATTGCATAAACGTGCCTATTTTACAAAGACGTGCCTGAAAGACATAGACGTGCCTATGCTTTGCACAGACACGCCTGGGCGACACAGACGTGCCTTCTTGGCATAGACGCGCCTACATAGCACAGACATGGCCACATTCAGCACAGGCGCAGTTTCCATCATAGATGCGCCTGCAACAAACACAGACGCGCCTGGCACCAACGCAGATGCGCCTGGGCATTTTTGACATTTTTTGGACCCTAACCTAAAGTGCATTTATTGCCCTATCTAGCATGTATTAATGACAACAATAAATGCAACAAAGTACAAGGAGGTTTTGTGGTACTTACCGGCTCTCCTGCCTCTGTTGGCCTCCAGAATCGACGAACGCAGTCGAATCTGTGAACAAAGGCCATCGTTGCTGACTATTGCTGCTCTTTGTACTCTGCTCTTGTGGATGTGTGGATGACAATGAGGATGTATTTTCCCTCGTGGTCCATCTTATAGACTACCCTAGCCCTAGCCCTCATTTCCTGAGTCAGTCTTCATTATCCCGTGACTCTGTCACTTTATCCGGTCAGTCCATTCTAGCCTCTCTTTCTTATCGAGAAATTGTCTGCAATCTTTCTAGACATTTTCATCCAATCTCTCGAGGGGGCATATCATTCCCATCTTGGGGAAACTCTGTATCAGTTCATATTATCTTCTTTGAAACAATGCGACAAGCTGCATTGTCTCAAAGAGGGGCAAAATGTAGACACCCAAAATTGTCCAGTCTAATTAAATAAATATTTTATTTATTTAATTATCTAAGCTTAATTCTTCTATTAATTAAATAAATCTTTATTTATTTAATTAGTTCATTTATCCTCTTCTAGCCTTATTTCTCATTTAAATAAATACATTTATTTATTTAAATTATCCTTTTCCTAAATTAAATAAATATCTTATTTATTTAATTATCCCACTTCTTCTATTAATTAAATAAATATTTATTTATTTAATTAATTCATTAACCTTTTCTACCTATGACACATGTCATTCATCTCTTAATTCATACACTACCTACCCCTTTCATTATTTTATTATTTCTTTTACCTACCCTCTAATCATAGCCGACCTTCTTTTACACCTCTCAATCTTATCCCTCCATTTCATATTGTGTCTTCTATTTAAGGAGATGCTTTCTTCATTATCAAACCCTAATCATTTTTATGCACTTGACTACACTACGCTTTTGAGCATATGCGATCCTACTTGCAACCACATTTCCGTTCTTTGTTGAGCTCTTGTGCACATAAAATCTGAGAGCAAATATATCAAACAAGATCAATGGAGATAGGAAGAATGGAGATCCAAACCCTATTGGACATGTGATGGTATAATCTTTGTGATTTCATTTGATTTGCATTGTCTTAGGTAATCTTCATATGTTATGGTGGATCTTTGTTGTTGTTAGGCTAGGGTTTTGTGGTTGAATTCATTTAGCCTTTCAATATCGTTATTATTGTTATCCATTTTCACCATATACAGTTTCTACTATTCACTAAACCCTAGTAACTTCAAAGACTTCCTATAGCAATACAATACAAAATAATTGCACCCTTCATAACCTTTAAGAATCAGATCTCTATCAACCATCATATCTTATATAGAACCAAATACTAACAAACCCTTAGCAACACTCAATATGACTTCAATAACACAAGGAAGTAGATGATCATTAATTGAAAAAACACATTCACAATGATCGTGCTAAATAAGTATTCATAAATAATGACGTGGACTGACTCCAAGGCTTCATCACTTGATCCAAGGGTATTTATAACTTCTTTGACACCTGTTATGTATCACGACACCATATGCAAATGTTAGATCCAGGAATAAAAAAATAAACAACTACCCTTCTTGTCTTTACGAGTATGATTTTCACTATGAACTGTAACAAATAGTCTTTTTAATAACTTTTTCAAAATTATTTATGAAGCCAATCTCTCTAGTCAAGATGTATATTACCTAGTTATAGAAATTTTCTCCAATTTATAGCCTAATACAATGGATAAAACAAAAGTTATGAGAGTTTTCTTAAAAGTGGTAATCCTCATTCCTAAATAGAACAATTTGCACAAAAAATGCTCTAACTTACTCCAATGTTTATGAAAATGAACCAAACCAAATTAAAACAATACAAGATTCACTATTATATCAAATCCAATTGGTGTCATATCAATATCAGGCTGTACAACCACCCAAATATACAAAATTCAGTCACAGAAGTATAAAAAATACATAATTTTTCCTCATTTTTATTAACTTCTTCATACTTATGTAAAACCCTTCATCCATAGACCATCTCTCTCATCAAAATGACTCATTCCAATAGTTATTTAACCTCTTCCAACATTTTCAATCCACATTAACTAGCTTCTAACTTATTTGAACATTGTATTGCAATTTTGCACTAAAACTTGTAAACATTGCTATTCAACTTTTTTTGCAAAATTTGACAAATTTTGTAAGACTTGTCCAATTGACCTAAAACCCATTAAATATGCCAATAATTATTTCAAGAATAAACTTACATCACTTACACCCATATTGGGCATTTTTACATTCTTTGACCATGTTTGACCCTATCAAGACCTTGTAGGTCACTACACGCTTAATGGCTTTAGCAGCCTTACGAAATGATTTGGATTGATTTTAAATGGTCCTTAGGACCTTACATAAGCTTAAAACAACATTAAAACATAAAATAATGCAAAATTGTTTCCTGAGACATTCAAATGAATAGGTGCTCCTGCACCATACAACCCTCCTGGAAAAAATCCCAAGACCCTTGGAATGGAGTTGTCATAGATCTTCCTTCCTCAAATCACTTCTTAGGTCTTCAAATGATTCTTCACTTGGTTCTCCCTTCCATTCAATAAATTACTTGAAACATGCATCCTCCTTTGAACTTGTATCACCATTAGGCTTCATCTTTACCCTCATTCTTCCTATCCTTTTGCTTGGATATATGAACGTGTTACAAAAATTTTGCTAATTTTTCCAACTTGTTCTTCTTGATTCCTACATTGAAATGAACTTGTCTTCTTGGTAACCCCTTCCATTTACAATGAACCTCATCATCCAACGGATCATTCTCTGCCCTTTGTCCATCAACTTGTGTTGTGTTGCAGATTTCTTCCATGGACTAGCGTATGCCTAATCTGGTTTATTGAATTTTGTAAACTATTGAAAGGTTGGTTTCTTTTGCTATTGCCAACTTCTTTCTATGTAGGTTCTAGGAATTTAAGGCATTTTTATGCATTAAAATTCTATTTGTGAAGCACTAAAATGGAAATTCTTTTATCTTTCACTAGCCAAGTTTCAATTAAAATGCAATGGTAAAATGGATTCATTTTTGGTTTTGGAGAGTAGCGTAATACTTTTTTTATCAGCGTCAACTTGGACCTTGCTAATCATGTATTTTGGCTTTCTCTTTCTCCTTGCAAGTATTTAATATATTAAATTTGATCTATTGTTTTTATGTTTAATGGTTAAGTTGTGATGTTGTTCTTGTTATAAGATGGAAATTCTATTAAGATTCTATTATTGAATGAATAAATTAGATGAAGTTCCTCGCAAATTAAGCGAATAAATTATATTAAGATTCTTTTATTTATGTGCTATGCTCAATTCATCATTGCTGAATAGGAAATAAGGAAAATCACGAATCCCTTAACTATCTAAGCAATTCAAACATAAACAAATGAAATAATAGAATTAAGAAATAGGAATGTAAAATATTAATCAAAACTCCCTATTCGATAATCGCATATGACTTCCATTGTTCTTCTCCTCTTTGTGGTATGGTGGCTCTCAGATATTGCGCTGGCAACCTACAAATGACATAAAGATTCAAAGTTCGTGATTGTTGAGAATGGAGATTGAATGCTCAATTTATAGATTTTTGGAGAGAATTGATTGAAAGGTGGAACAGATTGATCAAGAGGTGGAACTTAGGTGAGCTCACATGTTGATTGATAGTTGAACTGTTGATTTGGAGGTGAAACTCAATAGATCAAATAGATTAATTGAGTCAACTGATTGAGAAAAAGCTAACTGGGGGAAGAAAAAGAATGATTGGAGGAAAAGAGGAGGAAATAGTTAACTGAAGAGATAATTGAATTAATTAATTAATTGATTGAATTAATTAATTTAGCATGTGCTTGGACTTTGACTTAGATTTTCAATTTAATCTTTGCATGAGATTTTAAATTCAATTTAGTATTTGAATATATTTAGAACTTGACTTTGATTTTCAAAATCATGCACATGTGATTGAATTTGGATGAAATTAGAAGAATTAGAATTTGAATTAAATTAGAAGAAATATGAAACTAAATGAGATTAGAATATGGGTATTTGGAATTAGAATTAGAAGAATTAATTAGTTAATTTAATAATTTAAAAGAAACTATTTAATTATTTAGAAATGGACTTTAATTAAATAATCTTTAAATCAAATGAGATTGGAATATGGGGATTTGGAATTAGAAGTAGAAGAATTAATTAGTTAATTTAATAATTTAAAAGAAACTATTTAATTATTTAGAAATGGACTTTAATTAAATAATAAAGATTATTTACATTAAAGGATTAAAAAATAATTAATTAAATAATTAATATTTAATTAATATTTAGAAGATAGTTAATGATTAATTGATTAAAGATAGAAATTGAAATTGAATTTATTTAAATAATAAATATTTAATTAATATTAGAAAATGGTTAAAATGATTAAATGATGAAAGAATAAGCAATAGAATAATTAGTAAGTTGATGAGGAAATATGAAATAGAAGAATAAGATTAATTAACTTAATTAAAGAATTAAAGAATTATTTAATCAATTAGAGGAATAATTATTACATGCTCAATGAGACGTTTTTAGGTGTCTACATTTGCCCCTCTTTGAGACAGTGTCAGAATGAAAATGTTTCAAAGAAAATAAAAAATTCTGCCCCAGTATGCCCCGGTGATACTTAGGGTGTAATGTCCCCTTGAGAAATTGTTTGTGCATTAAAGACATGAATGATCTCTCGAAAAAAGAAGAATGTGAGATGAAAGATAGAAGAATGGTTAGTTGATTAGAGATAAAGATAGGTGATGTGAAGATGATATTGAGATAGAATATGAGAGAATGAACCTTAGAACGAAGTAGAATAATTTTAGATGATAGAAAATGATTTAGAAAGAGATGACGAGAAAAGAATCAGCAAACTAGCAATAAGCAAATGAGATGAAATGAGAGTGATTGATTCATGAACCTGTGTCATTATTTATTGTGCAATATATATTCATCACTGGGCCTTATTATGTAACAATGGACCTTAGCACATCAAGGTATAAGGAACCAAGATGTAAAGATATCTCATTGAAGAAACAAACACGTAGGAGACAAGGAGTGAACCCCTCAATTATGGGAAATACACTAGGGGTCAAGGAATGTGTAGCATTCACAAGCTAAATGCTCCTATCACAGACACCCACTAGAGAAATTTCCCTAGAACTTCATCGGTTCACACCACAAATAGAAAACAAAGAAAAAGATAATTCCCATCATGGCTCCTCTAGTCACTTGTGGACATCCTTGAGTAGCATAGGAACATAATCTATCACCAAATGATAAAAGATAAAGACTGACCCAGACAAAATTTAGCAGCTATATTGACCTTGTGCCTTTGTTCTTAGTTGTTTGATGTGATGGTTGATAATGTTTGATTTCATAAAGTTGTGGACCCCATTTAAGACTAATGCGGAGCCCTCCTTGTAACCTGCCAAACACCTCAAAATGTATGACACTGAACCCCCAAAACAAGAATGGGATCCTATCAATGAAAGGCTCTACAACTTTAGTTCAATCTTCTCACCATCTCCAAGACTCATGCCTACTCAATTAGGGGTATCTTGCTACAACACACTCCATGATACCTCCAAGGGTTACAAATCATTTTCATACTAGTATTGGGTCATACAAGACTCCCCAAGGTTAGACCAAGCACCGGTGGTAAGGTTTCATGCCCATTCCTTAAGAAACTCACCCAATTAGGCCTAGTTGCTTGTAGCCCTATTTAGCGGGTAAAGGGACCTTAAGTTCAGATTTTCCCAAACACCTTGGAAAAAAAATTATGGATTCAGACACCCTTTTGGAAGTTACACAAACCCCCAAAAGGAAGGGTTAGGCTCTGAAAAATAAAGGTCTAGTCTGGTAGAATGTTGATTGTCCTAGAGGGCTAATTAGGCCTCTTTTGTGAAGCAACTATACTCAGATGAATGAACTGGTCAATTAAAATCCCATGGGAATATGGGGAACCATAAACCATAAGGGATTCCAAGGTTATATTCCTGGAATCATCGCCATTTGCACACAAAGGTAGTTTAGTTGTTCAAGGTCTAGGTAGCCACATAGAGATGTCTACCTAGGGTCAATCCAAACACACTTATCCCTTGCTCCTCCTGAAAAATACTCTTGGAATCCTATAATAAATTGACCATAATTTCCTTTCACCAAATCACATGAGTCTCGGATTGGTAAAGTGCAAGATATGGCCATGGAGGAGGAAAAACCCAAGGTAAACCTTGGTTTTCCGGGTACCTACAGTAAAACTTGAATATTAGGAGCAACACACGCAATAAAGACTTGAAATCAAAGAAAAAAAAATTTTAAATCTCCCCTCCAACCAATTCACATCATTGGAATGGGTACCAATCCGTATAGAACCGTACCACATACCAAAACTCTAGAATTGCAGGAAAAACTCATAATTTTATTAGTTTGTTGGCATCAAAACTCTTCTCCGTACAACCACTCCTTGGGAATTAGATCCATAAGGTGTATATACTACTCCAAAAATTCTCTCAACCAAAAATCAAGAGTTTATATCCATTGGAGGAGTTTCAAATAACAAAATGCAAAAGATGCATAAAAGTTGCTCATGACAACTTTTGACAACTTTTGCAAAAGTTGTCAAAATGTCATCTTTTGCCTCCTAAACCCTTGGGTTGAGTTTAACCCCTCCTAAAAAATATTAAAACACTTAAAATCAACACATTTGATCCCCTATTGTCCAAAATTCCTAATTGGCTCATAGAAATGCCAAAATAGGAGTTTGGCTCACAAGATGGGGTTCATTATTACATACACACAATGCATGATTGAAAACCTATACAAAACATTCTAAAGACATATTTAATGCCTTATCCTCCCTTCTTAGAGTTTGACTTATCATCTTGAAGGGTTTGGTGTGGTGCTCCTGCACCATACTCCCCGGAAGGAGAAATCTCAAGTCTGCTTGAGATGAGAGTCTGCAGATCTGCACCATGATCTTTGATCTGTTGTTCTGTCATCCATACTATTTCAGAATCAGGTTGTCCTTTCCAAGCTACTAAATACTCCATGTAAACTTTTCTCCTGGTTTTCTTTGCAACCTTAGTGTCTAGAACCTTATGCAACTTTGGTGGTTCATGTTTGGGAATGTCATCATCAACAATAACCTGAATTGTGTCTTCTCCTGCACCAACACCACATTTATAAAGAGTTAAGTCACAAACATTAAAAATAGGTGACAAACCAAGATCAGATGGTAGTTGAAGTTCATAGGCATTTGGACCACATTTCTTCAAGATTTGGTAGGGGTCGATCTTTCTTTGCATCAGCTTTGTATATTTGCCTTTTGGAAGTCTTTCCTTCTTTAAGTGAACCCACACCAAGTCTCCTACATCAAACTAAATATCTTTCTTCTTTTTGTCAGCATGAGCTTTATATTTCTCTGCAGATTGTTGAAGATGAGTCTTAACTTAGTCATGGATTTCTTTTATGGTAGTAGCAAAGGTTTCTCCATCTGCACTAATGGCTTCTCCATGAGGTAGCTCTCTCAACTCCATCACACCCCTTGGGTGGATGCCATATACAATCTAGAAAGGTGACTTTCTAGTAATCCTATTCACTATATCATTGTAGGATAATTTTGCCTGAGACAATATACTATCCCACCTTTCTCCATGTTGTCTAGTCAAACACCTTAGCAGATTCCCTAGTGACTTGTTTACAACTTTAGTTTGGCCATCCGTTTGGGGTTGGTAGGCTGAGGAGAAGGATAAGTTTGTACCAAGATTCTTCCAAAGGGTCCTCCAGAAGTGACCAATAAATTTCACATCCCTATCAAAGACTATAGTCAAAGGCAAACCATGTATCCGGACAATATCCTTAAAGAACAAGTCTACTACATAAGAAGCATCACAAGTGGTTTTGCATGGCAAGAAATGTGCCATCTTACTAAACCTATCCACCACCACAAAAACACTATCATATCCTTTCCTTGTACTAGGCAATCCTAAAACAAAATCCATACTTATGCTTTCCCATGGTCTTGAAGGTATGGGTAAAGGCTGGTATAGGCCTACATTGGTGGACTTTCCTTTTGCCTTTTGGAAAATCACACATGTATCCACAAATCTCCTGACATATGCCTATAGTTTGGGCCAAAAATAGTGTGTCTTCACCAAATCTAATGTCTTGTCAAGACCAAAATGGCCTACCATTGCTCCATAATGTTTTTCCTCAATTATATTTAATCTCATAGAGCATTTGGGTATGCATAGGTGTGCACCTTTAAACAATAATCCATTTTGAATCAAAAATTCAGAATACTCAACATGAAACCATTCATCAAATGAAGCACATACCTTATAGCCCTCTCCAAAATCTTCATCGCCCTCATACATGGCTTTCAAAGAGTCTATTCCAACACTCTCCAATTGAATTTGATTTGCAGTTAAGGCTCTTCTGCTCAAAGCATCTGCCACCTTATTCTTGACTCCTTTCTTGTGTTTAAGAATGAAAGTGAAAGCTTGTAGGGTCTCTACCCACTTCATGTGTCAATGATTCAACTTTTCTTGACTATTTATAAAGCTAAGGGCCTGATTGTTTGTGAAAACTATGAATTCTTTTGGTAGCAAGTAGTGTCTCCACATTTTTCAAAATAGTTATCTGCTTCTTCTATCCAACTAAGCCTGCACTTTTGTCCTCCTTTTATGGTATCAATCATAGGGGCACAAGTATGGCTAAATCCTCTTATAAACTTCCTATAGAAGGTATCTAAGCCATGGAAACTTCTAACATCATTCATTGTCCTAGGTGTAGGCCAAGACAATATGGCACTCACCTTTTCTTGATCCATTTTCAATTCACCATATGAGATTACAAACCCCAAGTAAATGATCTCTTCCTACATAAAGAAACACTTTTCCAAGTTGATCATTAATTGTTCTTCATACAATCTTCTTAGGACCAGGTCTACATGTTTTAGATGTTCTCTTTTGGTTTGACTAAAAACTAGAATGTCATCTAGGTAGACTATAATAGATTTCCCTATGAAATCCCTCAAGACTTCATTCATTAACCTCATAAAGGTACTAGGTGCATTGAATAAGCCAAAGGGCATGACTTTCCACTCATACAACCCCTCATTTTTTTTAAATAAAGTCTTCCACTCATCTCCTGGCCTAATCCTAATCTGATCATAGCCACTCTTTAAATCAACATTTGTAAAATATCTAGCACCCCCCAAACAATCTAACAAATATTCAATCCTAGGCATTGGAAACCTATACCTGATATTAATCTTGTTGATAGCTCTTGAGTCAGTGCACAGCCTCAAAGCGCCTTCCTTTTCAGGTGCCAAGACTGCAGGGATTGCACATGGGCTCAAACTTTTGCCAATCAATCTAGACTCCAATAATTCTTCAACTTGTTTTGCCATCTCAACATTCTTATCTAGTGTGAACTTGTATGATACTTTATTGGGCAAGGTGGATCCAGGTATAAGGTCTATACAATGGTTTATGTACCTCATGGGAGGTAGTGGCCTTAGCATGCCATTAGAGATGACACCCTTGTATTTGTCAAGTAGTTGTTGCACTACAGGGTCAATCAACCTCAATCTTTCCTCTTGCTTGTCTTAAGACCTCTCCACCTTTGTTAAATTTGGAATAGGGATCAAGGCATAACAGACCATGCCTTCATTTTCCATGTTTTTCATGAACTGCTTCCCTCCTAATACCAACACCTTGGCCTCCTTTTGTTTGGTCTCCTCCTCATCCTCCATTAAAGGTAGCAACTCAATCACCTTAACATATTTGGTGATGGAATATGTATTCCTAGCACCATCATGTTGTGCCTTCAAATCAAACTATCATGGTCTCCCAAATAGGAGATGGCAAGCATCCATCTTTGCAATGTCAAACATCAACCTATCTCTATAGGTTCCAATCTAGAATTCTACCCAAGCCTCTTCTTCCACAACAGCTTGCTTCCCTTGTGTGATCCATGAGACCTTGTAGGGGAAAGGGTGAGGTAGTCTTCTCAACTTTAGTTTCTCCACCATCTCTAGAGACACAAAGTTCTCAATTGAACCAAAGTCTATTAGGACCTTCCATACTTTTCCACCCGCTTTGCAAGTGGTCTTGAATAGAGACTTCCTCTATGGGGGTTCTCTATCAGACATCTTCATAGTAGTTACTGTTCTTCTGATCATCAAAGCTTCACCTCTTTCAGGGTAGCTATAGCTATCGTGGGTATTGACACTTTGGTATGTGTTTTCCCTTGCCACACTTTGGCAGTCAGCCTCTAAGATCAAGTTACTTCTCCTTTCCCCCATGGAACTAGTAGGTTTATCCAAGCATCTATTGGCCATGTGTCCTTCTTGATTGCAGTTATAACATCTAATTGGACCTCTACCTTTATATCTCCCTCTAAGTGGTGGTCTTCTTCCTCTGAAGTTACCTCTCTGATTGTATCCTCCATTGTTATTGGAACTGCTCTCTCCTTTAGTGCCTTCTTGACTTGTTTCACTTTGATTTCCAAAACCATTTCCTTTACTTCTAAAAAAATTTCTTCCACCCCTCTATTGTCTTCCTCTTCCTTTACTATTTTTCTCATCTCCTTTTGATATTTTCTTCCACCTTGATAGCAAGTTGATGGCATCTACCAACAGTATCCGGGCTTAAAAGGTTCAATTCTTCTTGAATTTTGTACCTTAATCCATTCAAGTACTGGGAGACTTTCTCACTCTCTTCCTCTCTTTTTTCAGACTTCATACATAGCCTTTGGAACTCCTTAGTGTATGAGTTCACATCCATCTCCTTCTGCTTGAGATTTTGTCTTCTCTTATGGAGTTGTATTTCATAGTCTTTGGGTACATAGGCCTCTTCGATCAAGGCAAACATCCTCTTCCAAGAAACAATCTTGGGCTTGTTGTCGTTCTCTTTTTCTTCTTGGACAAAGTTCCACCAATTTAGGGTTGCTCCCTTCAACTTGGACTTAGCAATCTTCACCTTCTGGTGTCCTAGAATGTCTTCAAACTCAAAGAAACTAGATAGGGAGTCTATCCAATCCATCACAACATCTAGTTCCATCTTCCCAGTGAAAGTTGGAAAATCAAGCTTATGCTCCATGGTTCTCCTCTCCATGGATTTGAGGGTATTAAGGAAGTGCATCTGGTCAGAGGAATCGCCTCTTCCTCCGGCATAGGGATCTCATCCTCATCCCCTTCATCACCACTACCAGTGCCTCCATCTTCCTTCCCATCTACTCAGCCTCTCAACCTCTCAAGATCCCTCTGCATTTCCTTGCAAGCAGTGGCCTGCTCTCTCATAATCTTTGCCAATTCCATGTTGGTGATTGGTCCTCTAGGGACCTCTTCTTCTTGTCCCTATGAAATCTCTTAATTCTCTATCTCTTTACCAAAGTCGTTACTAGCTCTGATACCACTTGATGCAAAGCCCTCCTTGTAACCTACCAAACACCTCAAAATGTATGACACTGAACCCCCAAAACAAGAATGGGATCCTATCAAGGCAAGGATCTACAACTTTAGTTCAATCTTCTCACCATCTCCAAGACTCATGCCTACTCAATTAGCGGTATCTTTCCACAACACACTCCATGATACCTCTAAGAGTTAAAAATAATTTGCATACCAATATTGGGTCATACAAGACTCCCCAAGGTCAGACCAAGCACCGGTGGTAAGGTTTCATGCCCATTCCTTACGAAACTCACCCAATTAGGCCTAGTTGCTTGTAGCCCTATTTAGCGGGTAAAGGGACCTTAAGTTTTGATTTTCCCAAAACAACTTGGAAAAACAATTATGGATTCAGACACCCTTTTGGAAGTTACACAAATCCCCAAAAGGAAGGGCCAGGGTTTGGAAAATAAAGGTCTTTGTCGATAGAATGTTGACTATTCTAAAGGGCTAATTAGGCCTCTTTTGTGAAGCAACTATACTCAGATGAATGAACCAGTATATTAAACCCCCATTGGAATGTGGGGAACCATAAACCATAAGGGATTCCAGTGTTATACGCTTGGAATCATCATCATTTGCACACAAAGGTAGTTTAGTTGTTCAAGGTCTAGGTAGCCACATAGAGATGTCTACAGGGTCGCTACAAACACACTTCTCCCTTGCTCCTCCTACAAAACACTCTTGGAATCCTAGAATGCATTGACCATACTTTCCTTTCAACAAATCCCATGAGTCTCAGATTGGTAAAGTGCAAGATACAGCCATGGAGGAGGAAAAACCCTGGGTAAACCCTGGTTTTCTGGGTACCTACAGTAAAACTTGAATATTAGGAGCAACACACGGAATCAAGACTCCAAATAAAAGCCCAAAAAAATTTAAATCTCCTCTCCAACCAATTCACATCATTGGGAATGGGTCCCAATCCGTACATAACCATACCATAGACCAAAACTCCAAAATTGCAGGAAAAATTCAGAATTTAATTAATTTGTTGGCATCAAAACTCTTCTCCTTAAAACCACTCCTTGGGAACTGGATCCACGATGTGTATATACTACTCCACAACTTCTCTCAAACAAAAATAAAGAGGTTATTTCCTTTGGAAGAGTTTCAAATAACAAAATGCAAAAAATGCATAAAAGGTGCTCATGACAACTTTTGACAACTTTTGCAAAAGTTGTCAAAATGTCATCTTTTGCCTCCTAAAGCCTTGGTTCAAGTTTAACCCCTCCTAAAACATCTTAAAACACTTAAAATAAACACATTTGATGCCCTATTGTCCAAAAGTCTTAATTGGCTCATAGAAATGTCAAAATAGGAGTTTGGCTCACAAGATGGGGTTCATTATTACAAACACACAATGCATGATTACAAAACATTCTAAAGACATATTTAATGCCTTATCTTCCCTTCTCAGAGTCTGACTTATCATCTTGAAGGGTTTGATGGGGTGCTCCTACACTAGACTGACTATCTGATTTTGAGTGTATCCTCTTCTATTTAAGACAAGATAATGATCACTTGATATGAATATGATACGATTGATAAGACAGTTCGATCAGTTGATTGCAAATGTTTGACTAGATAGTTGTATCATTTATTAACTTCATGCGAAGCGTTTGCTGCATATCTGCTAGGGTATTTGTTTCTCGCAAGACATTTTATTGCAAGTTTTTTGATTAATTGATTTTTTATTTTTAGTTCTTTTCCAAGAGCTTTATCAATGTTTTTGGATTATGTGGAGTGATATCTGAATGTTTTTTATTTTTTCAAGACTTTTTCTAAATATTTTTTGATTTTTGAGGGATTTTCCAATGTTTTTGGATTTTTTGAGTTTTTCACTGTTTTTAGATTTTAAGTTTTTGACTGTTTTTTGGATTTTTTGAAAGATGTTATATGATTTTTAGGATTTTCTCAGGACTTTTTCTGAATTTTTTTGGTTGATGTTTTCAGGACTTTAAATGATTTTAAGGATTTTTTTGGTTATGCCCCTAGTGTGCAAACCTGTATGACATGCTGATCTACAGAATTCATGTGGAGACAATGAATTTTTTACATGACCTATGTTAATGCAATATGCATGATGAAAATTCATTTCCTATTGGAACAAGGGTGATTGTGTTTGTTTAGCATTTTTAATACACCAATTGAACTGGAGGTACAAAACATTTAGTAGATAAGATGTCAATTGATTCTTAAGGTCCCTTGGAACATCAAAATTAACACACTTAGTGACTAGGATTTACAAATGGAGACGCAAAAAACTTCCCCATTGGCTCTTGAAACTTTGATCTTCTTTTGCCCATGTGTGTGCAATGAGTTAATTCACACTCTTGTATTCACTAATTATCCTTAGCATCCTATATGACTAGCTACGTGGATTATCCTAACTTCAAAAGCATCCTGAATAGACCTTCACTGCTAGTAAGCTTTTAGAGCTCCGACAAGGTTATAGACTATAATTTCTCAAATATTATTGCATTTCCAGTAGGCGTTCATAGCCCTGATGGATTTACTTGCATGTTCCCATAGTCAATCTTTTTGTCACACTTTGTGTGTGTGAAATCTCAGTAATATATCATTGCTCTTTGCCCTTGAGATGAGTATTTGGCATAGCTCTTTTTCTCTCTTTTATTTTTTAATTTTATTGCCTTGACTTGTAAGTAATGAAACCTACTTGGGTGTGACAATTACAGTGGTGCTGAAGTGGAATTTTAGATTTTTTACTAGTCATATGATGAACTAGGTGTCTAGAATGAATTAGAGATTTTCTTAATATGTTTGAGATATAAAAATTGATAGATTATGGGTCAAAAAGTCTCAAATAGTGAAATACCTACCAAACCATAAGTAGAGCATGATCATAGGGTAATGTTGAAAATGAGTGACCTTAGGACCTCAAAAAATTCATGTCCAAATATCTAAGAAAGGAGATGACCCTTATTTCTCTTGAATGCAAACAAATGACAAACTTGGATAGTTGACTTGTTTTATTGATGCTGCTATATGCAAATGCAGAAACTTTGCGAATGTGATGCATTTGAAAAAGAAACTATATGCGATGTAGTGCTTTTAAAAAATGATATGCAATGTGGAAAGTAAAACCTAAACTAACCCAGCCCTTAGGTATAATATCGTTTAAGGTGCATGTTGTTCATAGCATCAGAGAGTTTTGTGTAGGTAGTTCATTGGTCTATCTTTAAAGAGATGGATAAAGATGTTGTTTCCAATAGGATATAAGGACTCAGCTAACTATACATGTTCAGCATCTCCAATGTTTATTTCTTTAGTTTTTGGATTTTGTGGATCATCATAGGGAAATCTAGCTCTAGAACCCATGAACTCAACTACAGCCTTATCATTTTTAAATCAATCCAATTGTGGTAGTTTCTCTTGCCCCTAGTCTTTCAAGTGTGGTTGTATGTGGCAGATAGATTCTAGTTCTGAAGTTGTGACATGAGCGGGTGTTATGTTTGTTTCTATTGATGCAATTGAAGAGGATGATGAAGTCAACCACGTTTTGATCTCATTAGATGGTGTTATTCTTGTTTTTGTCACTACATTGGCATTTGATGATGACTCACATACAATTGTTGACAAGTTGCTCTGTGTAGTATGCTCTGGATTGGTGATTTCATTGATAAGGGGTTCATGAAAAACTTGAGTAGAGGGATTGGGATCACTAGGAGAAATGGTAAATTAATTTGAGAGGGAATCTTGTGAGAGAAATGGAGGATTATGACATGGAAATGAAGGGATAGAGGGATTTTGATCAGGATTTGGATAAATAATGGGATATTTTTTAGGACATGAAGGTAAAGGTATTCTTTGATCTTGGCTTGTAAAAGGATTATTAGGATGGATGGAAGAGATGTCTTGATCTTTCGTAGGAGTTGGATGTTGGATGGGACTTCAAAGGACACTTTGTTCTTGAGACAAAAGGGTATCATTATGAAGGGAATAGAAAAAAGTGAGGGGATCATCATAAGATTCTTGATCAGTGGGATCTTGATCAAATAGAAGTGGTTGTTCCTGATCTTTATTTTTTTCGGGACTCATTTTTTCTTATTTTGGATCATCCTCTTGATACGGGGAAGGAGTTTGGGAACGCATGGGAGATTGTTGGAATTTTTCAACATTCTAGCCTGATGAAGAGGGATTTTGAATGAGATCTTCTAAATCATGACTTGAATTAGATTGGATCTATACAATGGATAGCCCTTGGGAGGTTGTGTTAATAGACAGAGATAGCATGGATTGGTCTTGTATGACTTTAGGGGATGATGAAATGGTGGATAGATATGGTTGATTTGGGATTTGGTTGAAAGCAATTTGATTTTGGTTGAACGGAGTATGATTTTGGGTGAAAGATGTTTGATTTTGGTTGAATGAATTTTAATGTTGGTTGAAAGAGGTACTTTGATTTTGGTTGAAAGAGGTTTGAATGTTGGGTTGGTATGATTTTTGATTTGGACTTTGGTTCAATGGGGTTTGACTTTGGTTGAAAGGGGTTTGATTGTTGGGTTGGTATGATTGGTATGATTGATATAGTGGATTGAAAGAAAAATAAGGTTTACATGACTCTAATGTTGGTTGAACTGAGGTAGGAACAATTTTGTTGAAGAATGAAGGTTTTCCTAATACCGATTCCCTCGTGGTCATCACTTCTCTCATCATTTTTTCTAACCAACCCCTATGGTTGTTAGGACTAGTCATGTCTATAATTTATTGTTGAAAAGTCTTCATCTATTGAGCTAAGGTTTCTATGGATGGCAATGGAATAGGAATGGAAGAGATGAATTACTCACCTTGCCTATGAAAAGTATAATGCCAATCCATGATGTTTTCTTGATTGGTTTGGACCTAGGATCACAACATGTAAGATGTTTTCTCCATTTCTCTTAATGTGACAATGTTTGATTTGTTGAACATGACAAACTTGTTTGACTTGAGGTTGAGTTTGATTGATCTTCTGATTGTGATTTGGACATTTGGGGTATGACTTTCTAGGATGATTATGCAACTGATGATGAGCTAAGACAGATGTATATGAGGTCTAGATAAGGATGTATATGAGGATGATAATGAGGATTATGCAAGGACTAAGGATGATAATAAGGACATAAGTAAGGACTATTGAAGGACTAAGGACAATAATAAGGACGTAAATGAGTATTATGCAAGGACTTCCTATGGTCACAAGTATGTAAAACCTTGAGTTTGCAGAACTATCTGACGTTTCAAAATGGACTCTATTTTTAGTAATTATGTGTGTAGCATATGTTTTTAGTTTTCCAAGTCTGAGGATAATTGTTTGGAGGTAGACATAGCTGATTGAAATGGTTTTCAAACAATCTGAAAGAATTTAGAGATGCGTGGGATAGGGCCTGAAATATCCCAAATAACTGACTCAATACTAGTCTGAGACAACGATACATGTAAAAGCACAGAAGACAATCTTACGCTAGAAATTGGAAACCATTCAAATGAGGCCCTTACAATAAAATACCGAAACAAAATGAATAGATAGAGAGTCTAGTAGCATTGGCTCCACTCCATGGCACACACTTCTTAGGTATGCCAGTCTCTCTTACCCCGAAGATCCGAAGACCTTATCACCAAGGGATTTTTGTATCATAATGCAAGGTACATGAAGGGTATCTATGGGGTACAATCTGCACTCCTAGAATCACTGAATGTGCGATTTTGGGCTACTAAATTGGTTCTTATTGTAAAATTTTGAGGGGTCCTGATCCAATGATGGAGTCTCAGAGAAAGCCACTTAATACTTTAGTTGAGCTTATCGGTGCAGGGAAGGCCCCCACATACGTCGAATTTACTCAACACTCTAGCCACCTGACCAGTATATTTATATAGTGGCTCGAAAAACCCACTCAAGAGTAAGCTGGGAGAGATGATATCCCCAATGCATCCCAATTCGAAGTACCTTTGTGGGGTGATGAAATTCCTAATCAAAGATACCCCTCACTACTTCAAACAAAATAAAATTGAGCGTTGTTGTCACCTTCTCCCTTTCTCCCAAGACCCCGAAGGCGGGTGGAAAGGTAGTTAATGCAACAGTAGGTCCACCCCAAACACGATAAAAGATTTTTTCCCTTAAAAAAATGGAAAATGAGTTAATCTATGAGCACTAATTCACATCCATTTTAAAAGCCCAAATTGAGGTGTTAAATACGCATATGCATGTCAATTTTAAACACCAAACTGAAATGTGAAGGCATGCATGTCAATTTTAACCATTGTTAATTTTACGCCCAAGTTGAAGTGTTATAAATGCATGTCCATTTTAACCATTGTTAATTTTAAGCCCAAAACTGAAGTGTTATACATGCATGTCCATTTTAAACCATTGTTAATTTTAAGCTAATTTAACCCTCTCTGTAAATTTTCCACAGGGTGCAAATAGATTATTATTAACCAAATAAAATCCATAGAAAACAAAGAAATCAAATATGACATAAACGAACGTGTGACGATACCTGCACGATTGCATGACCCTTTATAGGCGATTGCGTAATCCTGTAAGAGCGATTGCATGATTCTGACAGAGTGATTGTGTGATCTTAACAAATCGATTGCGTGATGCTAACTGAGCGATTGCATTATCCATAGGCAGACAACACAAAAAAATAAACACTAAAACTAATTTTGATCTGAAACCTGCAAAACAGATTGTGATACTCTAGCAAGGTCTCTCATCATCCATTTGATATTAATCAAATCATATTTCACCTGATATGAGAGCACTAAGCTATTGTATCTGTTGATAGTTGGTTGGCCTTCTAGATCTCGGATCTTCTTTTCTGCTTTGAGGATTTGATGATAGACCCTTGGAATGCAGTTGCCATAGATCTTCCTTCTTCACGTCACTTCGTAGGTCTTAAAATGATTCTTCACCTAGTTGTCCCTTCCATTCAGTCAAGTACTTGAAACAAGCATCCTCCTTTGAACTTGTATCACCATTAGGCTTCATCTTTACCATCGCTCTTCCTATCCTTTTGCTTGGATATATGAACGTGTTAAGAAAATTATACTGATTTTTCCAACTTGTTCTTCTTGATTCCTACATTAAAATGAACATGATGGAAATTCATGGACAAAATCAGATTTATTAGTATCAAAATCAAACACAAAATATACATATTGTTCCTCAAGTTTTCCTGGTAACTCCTTCCATTTACCATGAACCTCATCATCCAACTGATCATTCTCTGCCCTTTGTCCATCAGCTTGTCTTATGTTGTAAATTTCTTCCTTGGACTAGCGTATGCCTAATCTAGTTTATTTAAATTTTTGAAACTATTGAAAGGCTAATTTCTTTTGCTTTCGTCAACTTCTTTGTATGTAGGTTCTAGGAATTTAAGGCATTTTTATGCATTAAAATTCCTTTTTTGAAGCACTAAAATGGAAATTCTTTTATCTTTAGCTAGCCAAGTTTCATTGAAAATGCAATGGTAAAATGGATCCATTTTTGGTTTTGTAGAGCAGCGCAATACTTTTTTTTAGCGTCAACTTGGACCTTGCTAATCTTGTATTTTAGCTTTTTATTTCTCCTTGCAAGTATCTAATATATTAAAGTCGATATGTTGTTTATAAGTGTAATGGTTAAGTTATTGTGTTGTTCTTGTTATAAGATTCAAATTCTATTAAGATGTTATTATTGAATGAATAAAATTAGATGTATTTCCTCGTAAATTAAATGAATAAATTCTATTAAGATGCTATTATTTACACTTTCTGGAGCATGTCATGATTAGCTCTCCCTATTGAAGGTAACAAATTCTATTAAGGTTGTTGGTTGGAGACAACCTGGAGGATGAGGAAGGCCTTATACTCCTCAAGAGGCCCCGATTAACATTTTGTTCAATATTCCTACCAAGAAAATATTCCATTAGAATAAAGAGGTAAGGGGAAAGGGGATACCCTTGTCTAATCCCTCTATAAATTGTGAAAAATCCTTGGGGAGATCCATTAACTACGACTGAGAACATAGGGGAGTAAAAGCACACCTCAATTATTTTCAAAAATGATGTGGAGGCTCAAGTTCATTACTCAACAAATTGGAAACATTTCAATGTCTTTCACCAAACTCAACACAAGGCTTGTATCAGAGATCTTCTAGAATCCCAACATCTCAAATACATAAGGATTCATCAGGAATTAGGTTCTAAACATAGAAAATTTTAGTGGCTAATATTCGCCAATTGGCTATTTTTTAAAATTTGGGAATCAATATTTGGCTAATAAGTTCATCTTTTGAGGTGACCCGAATCGCCACATTTTTACAAATTTTTATTTTAGTGTTATTTAAATCACCGGAGAATTTATGTTTTTGGTTTTTTTAACTGAAAGATTCGCTACAATATTCAATACATGATTGGATCATATTCCCCAACATTTTATAATTTACTATAGAAATCTAAATTAATTCGTCAATAATATATCATAATTATTAGTTACTTTAGTGTTATATCAACAATATTTAGTTGCCACCATTGATTTAAAATAAAATCTAATGACCTTCATTTTATTCTATGAGGTAAATTGTAGCTACAAGTTGTAATGTCCTGAATGAAAATCAATCATCTAAAAGCAATTTTTGGCCCCATGAGTATTATAAATTATTCGTACATTTTATCTCACAAAATACAAAGAGGGCTATTAGATTATTTTAAGTTAATGGTAGAAACTAAATAAAGTAGATTCTACCCCTTAAACTCATTAATGATTTCCAACTTCAAGCCTTTGCTTTTCTATTTAAAAAAAAATCTTTTAAATGAAAGGATTTGCAATAATAATTAATGCATACTCATATTATTTTCCACAATTTGCCAATATTTCCTACCAAAAAAATTGATATAAAAAAGGTCGCCAATAGAATTAATATTTTTATTTAAAAAAAGGAAAGATTCTTCAATTAAAATAATAATTATTTTTTAAAAAATTAAATACTTGCCAAGATTTTATACAATTTTTTGAGAGGAGGTTTCTTAAATTTATCACTAGTTCTAAAAAACAACCATATCATAATTAAGAGGGGGTTTGCTCCTCTCCACACAACCAAGTCTCCCCTACAAAAACCCATGAAAACCCTAGATTACAGAGGCTTATCCTGCATCCCTCCAAAGGAAGAGTCTTCTAGTGGACTAGAATGCAAGATAAGGCCATGTTTATCCAAAACCCTCTCCAAACCCTCAATTTTTGGGTTGTAGTCATAAGAATGGAGGGTTCTCACTACTCCGAAATAATTAGGACCTCAAACCACTACCAAAACAAATCTATTTCACCCCTCTATCTACTCCATGGATGGTGTGATTCAAATCAATCCATAAAGGCATGTGCAACTACTGCAAACACAGAATTTTTGGGAAAACTTCAGTATTTTAGTGTTTTATTGCTTCACAAACTCCAATCACAATAGCAACAACCTTGGGAATCATGTCCACAAGGATTATACAACTCTCCAAAGGTTTCAAACTTAATTTGGAGTAGGTTGGAGCCATTGAAAGGCTTCCCCCAACCGTATTTCAAAAGGTTACACTTTTGTACTCAAAAGTTGCATTTGTCAAAAGTTGCAATTTTGCACAAAATGTTGTCAAACTTGCTAAGGTTGGGATCCACACACATGGATCAACCAAACACTCCTAAAACATGTCTAAAACCTAACAAACACAATACTAAACCATCTACTACCCCTATTGACCACATTTTCCCAATTGCTTATCAAATTGCCTAATTGGAGACATGGGCTTAAATGGTTGGGTTTATTGAATACATGGAACACACTTGCATAACACAAGACACTAAGACACTAAAATTATCCTAGTCTTCATCCTTAGAGCCATGATTAGCATGTTGATGAGGTACCCCTGCACCATACTCCCCGGGAGAAGAGATCTCAAGCCCACTTGAGATCAGAGTTTGTAAGTCGGCATGATGGTTGGAAATTTGTTGATCTATCATCCAAAATGCCTCTGAGTCTGGTTTGTCCTACCAAGCTACCAATTACTCAATGTACTCCCTTTTCCTTGTCTTCTTTGTGACTCTAGTGTCTAGCACTTTTCTCAATTTAGGTGATTCATGCTTTGGAATATCATTGTCTATTGCAGCCTGTATTGGCTCCTCCTTTTCATTGTCACTACCTTTGAAAAGTGTAAGATCACACACATTAAATATGGGTGGTAATCCAAGATCAGGAGGAAGTTGGATTTCATAGGCATTTTATCCACACTTCTTCAAGATCTAACATGGTCCAATCTTCCTCTACATGATTTTGGTATGCTTACCCTTTGGGAGTCTCCCCTTCTTCAGATGTAACCATACCAAATCCCCAACACTAAACTGCACATCCCTCTTTTTCTTATCAACATAGGCCTTATACTTCTCTACAGATTGTTGGAGATGAGACTTCACTTGGTCATGTACCTCCTTGATGGCTGATGCAAAAGATTCACCATTTGCACTAATGGGTTCTTCTTTGGGAAAATCCCTTTACTCCAATACTCCCCTTAGGTGGATGCCGTACACAATTCGTAAAGGAAACTTCCCTGTGCTCCTATTAATAGTGTCATTGTATGAGAATTCTGCCTATGACAATATATTGTCCCACTTCTCTCCATGCTGCCTTGTCAAGTATCTTAGTAGGTTTCCTAATGACATATTGACAACTTCAGTTTTCCCATCCATTTGAGGATGGTAGGTTGATGAGAAAGCTGGGTTAGTTCCCAACTTCTTCCAAAGGGTCCTCCAAAAGTGACCTATAAACTTAATTCACATCTCTGTCTGAAATAATAGTTAATGGCAATCCATGTATCAGGACTATTTCTTTGAAGAATAGGTCTGCAACATAGGAGGCATCACAAGAAATCTTACATGGAAAGAAATGAGACATTTTACTGAACCTATCTACCACTTCAAAGACACTGTCAAATCCCCTCCTTGTTCTAGGCAGACCCAACACAAAATCCATACTTATGCTCTCCAATGGCCTAGAAGGAATGGGTAAGGGCTAGTACAAACCTGCATTAGTGGACTTCCCCTTGGCTTTCTGACATATTACACATGTTTCCACAAACTTTCTTACATGTGCCTGAAACTTAGGCCAGTAATAGTGTCTCTTCACAAGTTCTAGGGTCTTGTCAAGGCCAAAATGACCTGCCATAGCTCCGCAATGCTTCTCCCTAATGATATTTAACCTCATGGAACATATAGGGATACACAACTGTCCTCCTTTGAATAACAATCCATCTTGTATCAGAAATTCAGAAAACTCAACATGATACCTCTCACCAAAAGTTTCACATACCTTGTAGATCTCTCCAAAGTCTTCATCAGCATCATACATACTCTTCAAGGAATCAATGCCAACACTCTCCATCTTGATTTGATTGATAGTCAAGACCCTCCTTCTCAAAGCATCTACAACTTTTTTATTGACCCCCTTCTTGTGCTTGAGGGTGAAGGTGAAGGCTTGTAGGGTCTCTACCCACTTCATGTGCCGGTGGTTTAGCTTCTCTTGACTATTGATGAAACTAAGTGTCTGATTATCAGTAAAAAATATGAACTCTTTGGGCAACAAATAATGCCTCCACTTCTTCAAAGACTGTACTAAAGCATACATCTCCAAGTCATAAGATGAGTATCTCTTCTTGGCATCATTTAGCTTTTCACTGAAAAAAGCAATAGGCCTTCCTTCCTAACTGAGCATTGCCCCAATAGCCATGTGGCTTGCATCACACTCTACCTAAAATATTTTGTTGAAGTCTAGTAAGGCAAGGTCTGGTTCTTCTACAACCTTCTTCTTCAATATTTCAAATGAATCATCTGCCTCCATGGTCCAGCTGAACCTACACTTTTGTCCTCCCTTTATGGTGTCAAGCATGGGAGCAAAAACATGACTAAATCCTCTTATGAAATTCCTATAAAAATTTAATAGACCATGGAAGCTTCGGACATCATTCATAGTCTTAGGTGTTGGCCAAGATAGTATGGCACTTACCTTTTCTTGGTCCATTTTTAACTCACCTTGTGAGATTACAAAGTCCAAATAGATGATCTCCTCGCGCATTAACAAACACTTATCCAAATTGATCATTAGTTGCTCTTCATGTAACCTCTTGAGAACCAAATCTATATGTTTGAGGTGCTCTTCCCTTGTGTGACTGAAGATCAAGATATCATCTAGATATACTATGACAAACTTGCCTATAAACTCCACCAAGACCTCATTCATCAACCTCATAAAGGTACTAGGGGCATTGGATAACCCAAATGACATGACTTTCCACTCATATAACCCCTCATTGGTTTTAAAATTTGTTTTCCACTCATCCCTTGGCCTTATCCTAACCTGATGGTATCAACTTTTTAGATCCATTTTGGTGAAATACTTATCTTAATCTGATTGGGAACCTATGCCTTATAGTTATCTTGTTGATGGCCCTTGAGTTAGTACAAAGCCTCCAAGTGCCTTCTTTCTTGGGTGCAAGGACAACAGGTACTGCACATGGGCTCAAGATTTTGCCAATCAGTCCTGATTCAAGCAACTCTTCAATCTGCCTTGCCATCTCTGCATTCTACTATGGAGTGAGTTTTTATGTTGCTTTGTTGGGTAGGGTAGACCTAGGGATCAAATCTATGCAGTGACTCATGTCTCTCATCGGTGGTAGGGATATTGGCATTCCATCTGAGATGATGCCTTTGTACTTACCAAGCAATTGTCTGACTGCAGGGTCTATGTTGGGACTAGGCATGAGGGCATAGCAAACTACACCTTTCTCTACAATCTCCTTCATGAACTGTTTTCCTTCCACCATTAGCACTATGGAATCTTTCCCCTTTGGTTCCATCTCTTCCTCTATTAGAGGTAAGATCTCTATCACTTTACCATCCTTAGTGATTGAGTAGGTGTTTCTCAACCCATCATGATGAGCTTTCAAGTCATATTGACATGGTATCCCAAATAAGGGATGACATGCATCCATCTTGGCTATATCAAATAGTAGTCTATCCTTGTATGATCCAATCTGAAACCACACCCAAGCTTTCTCTTCTACCACTACTTGCTGACCTTGGGTGAGTCATGAGACCTTGTAGGGGTAAGGATGAGTCAGCCTTCTAAGTTTAATATTTTCTACCATTTCAAGTGAAACAAATTTTTCAGTAGATCCGGAGTCTATCAAGACCTTACATACCTTTCCTCCTGCCTTGCAAGTGGTTTTGAAAAGAGATTTCCTTTGTGTAAGCTCCTTGTCAAGGAACTTCATGGTGGTTACTGCTCTCCTAATCATCAGAGCCTCTCCTATTTGAGGGTAGTCATAGCTATTAGGAGCATTAACACTTTGATAAGTGTTTGCACTTGCCACACTTTTACAATCAGATTCCTGCACCAAATTGCTTCTCCTTTCTCCCATGGAGCTAGAAGTATTCTCCAGACACCTATTGTCCAAGTGCCCTTCTTGGTTGCAATTATAGAATCTAGGAGATCCTCTACCTTGGGATCTTCCTCTAGAGGGTGGTCTTCTACCCCTAAATCTCCCTCTTGGATTGTAGCTTCCTCCTTGGTTGTAACTTCTCTCTCCTCTATTACCTTCTTGGCTAGACTCACCTTAGTATCCAGAGCCATTTCCTCTACCTCTAAAAGGGCTTCTTCCCCCTCTTTGTTGTCTCCCTTTACCTCTTTCATTTTGTTCCTTCCTTCTCTTCAACTTCTCCTCCACCTTGAGTGTCAATTGAAAGCACTTTTGGACTATCTTTGGGGTGTGGAGATTCAAATCTTCCTGGATTGCAGATCTCAACCCATTGAGATACCTTGCCACCTTCCCATCTTCACTCTCTCTCACCTTGGTCCTCACACACAACTTCATGAACTCCTATGTATAGGAACTCACGTGCATCTCCTTTTGCTTCAAGTTTTGTCTTCTTCTATGCAATTGGACATTATAGTCCATTGGGACATAGGCTTCCTTCACCAAAGCCATCATCTTCTTCCATGTAGCCACTTTTCTCTTTCCCTCTTTCACCCTCTCATCTTGGACGAAGGTCCATCAAGTAAGTGTAGGCCCTTTCATCTTGGATTGGGCCATCTTCACTCTTTGGTGCTTTGGGATGTCTTCACTCTCAAAAAAGTTGTCCAAGGAGTCTATCCACTCCATCATTGTATCAGGCTCCATCTTGCCTGCAAACACTAGCAGATCCAACTTCACATCAGTTGTTCTTCTCTCCATGGACTTGAGGACATTCATCAGGGGCCTTTGGTCTGTAGGAACCTCTAGTTCTTCCTGCCTAGGGATCTCCTCTTCATCCCCTTCTTCAACATCTCCAGAGTCTCTCTCTCCCCTCTCCATGTTGTCCTTCAACCAATCCATTTCATCTCTCAAGGCCTAATTCTAAGCCCTGACTTCTCTTCTCTATGCCATCTGCTTCTTCACCAAAACATTCAACTCTACATTAGTCATTCTTGTTGGTACATCTTGGGATCCCTCTTCTTCCGACATTTTGTCTTCTCCTTCTCTTCCGAAGGACACTCCTTTGCTCTGATACCACTTGATGCAGACCCCTACCCACACACCTAAGGATAAGCACATCAAATTTAGACTCCTGACCCCTCTAATGTTCACAAGGGTCCTGCAAGGAAGAGCTCTACACCCTTGATTCAAACTGCTCACACTTCCTCTAGGTTTAGGCCTACTCAAGATGAGTAAGAGCCCTCAAACTCACCATACACCATCATATGTCTTCCTTCTTCAGGGGCTTAGGATTTGGCTCATTTGAGACCATTAGAGACTAGTCCAAGCATTGGATTTGAGTTTAGACTTATGTTTCTTATATCTCCCTTAGAAACCTACCCCCTAGGCTAGTAGCCCTATTTGGTGATAAAATGGATCTTAACTCCAAAATTTTCCACACACCCACACAAAAAAATTACCATTATAGATACCCTTTTGGGATTTGTTCTTATCCCCAAAATGGTTTGGTCAGAAATGCACTTCCAGGGTTTGAACCCTTTAGGAACCAAGAGACCTAGTAGGGGCAATTAGGCCCGTTTTACAAATCAACTACAAAACAATGAACTCAAACTAGAAAACCAATTCCATGGGCATGTGGGGGATGGTGATTAACCTCTAATTCCAAGGTTTCACACCTAGAATCCACCGTATGGTATTTTATGATGACTGTCCTAAATTTTGTTCTAGGTAGTCACATAGAGATGCCTACCTAATTTTGCTCCTCTCTCCACATAGCTAAGTCTTCACTGCAAAAACCCATGAAAACCCTAGATTACAGAGACTAATCCTACATCCCTCCAAAGGAAGAGTCTTCTAGTGGACTAGAATGCAAGATAAGGCCATGTTTATCCAAAACCCTCTCCAAACCCTCAATTTTTGGGTTGCAGTCAAAAGAATGGAGGGTTATCACTACTCTGGAACAATCAGGACCTCAGACTACCACCAAAAAAAATATATTTCACCCCTCTATCTATTCCATGGATGGTGTGATTCAAATCAATCCGTACATGCACATGCAATGACTGCAAACACAGAATTTATGGGAAAACTTCAGTATTTAAATGTTTTATTGCTTCACAAACTCCAATCACAACAACAAAAACCTTGGGAATCATGTCCAAAAGGCTTATACAACTCTCCAATGGTTGCAAACCAAATATGGAGTGGGTTGGAGCTATTTAAAGGCTTCCCCCAACCGTATTTCAAAAAGTTGCACTTTTGTACTCAAAAGTTGCAATCTTGCAATTTTGCACAAAATGTTGTCAAACTTGCTAAGGTTGGGATCCACACAGATGGATCAACCAAACACTCCTAAAACATGTCTAAAACCTAACAAACACAAGACTAAACCATCTACTACCCCTATTGACCACATTGTCCTAATTGGCTTATCAAATTGCCTAACTGGAGACATGGGCTTACATGGTGGGGTTTATTGAATACATGGAACACACTTGCATAACACAAGACACTAAGACACTACAATGATCCTAGTCTTCATCCTTAGAGCCATGATTGGCATGTTGATGAGGTGCCCTTGCACTTTTGTAACACTTGTCCAATTGACCCAAAACCTACCTAAAACCTATAAAACATGCCAATAATGACTTCAAGACTCAAATTACATCATTTGCACCCATATTGGGCATTTTTACATTCTTTGACCATGTTTGACCCTATCAGGACCTTGTAGGTCACTACACGCTTAATGGCTTTAATATCCTTACAAAATGATTTGGATTGATTTTAAATGGTCCTTGGGACCTTGCATAACCTTAACACAACATTAAAACATAAACTAATGCAATATTATTTCCTGAGACATTCAAATGAATAGGTGCCTCTGCACCATACAACCCTCTTGAAAAAAATTCCAAGACCCTTGGAGTGGAGTTGCCATAAATATTCCTTCTTCACACACTTATTAGGTCTTCAAATGCTTCTTCACCTAGTTGTCCCTTCCATTTAGTCAAGTACTTGAAATATGCATCCTCCTTTGAACTTGTATCACCATTAGGCTTCATCTATACCCTCAATCTTCCTATCCTTTTGCTTGGATATATGAATGTGTTAAGAAACTTTTGCTGATTTTTCCAACTTGTTCTTCTTGATTCCTACATCGAAATGCACATGATAGAAAATTCATGGACAAAATCAGTTATTCAAAATTACTTGTGATGGCCCCACAAATGTTATGCCAATTTAAATCACTAAAAGAGATCCTAATTGTTGGCTAGGTCATGATGGATCAACAACTATTGTAAAGTACAATCAAATGATCAATGGTCTATATACGTCAACTGAAGTGAAAGTGCTCAACATAAATTGATTGTTGGTAATGGAAATGGTAATGGTCATGATATTAGGTAATTTGTTTTTTGATTTACAAATAACTTATAATATATGAAACTATTTCATTCTTCATACAAAGGCACCTATGCTCGATCCATGAAATTTCACTACGTATCTCACTTCCACTTAATTTCCATCCAACAAGGATTGCTCGACAAAGAATCATTCTCTCCAGACACACGTGTTACCATTCTCTTCCAAGTATCATCCACCGTGGCACAATGTTCTCTCATACCCACGTCCGAATGCTGTTGTGTTGATATTAGATTGGTTATATTTTACTCTACATAGGGTGCATGGGTCATAACCAATAGTATTCGAAAATGAGTATGTAAGATTCCGTGACAAAAGCGTTTATCATCCGTTACTCAACGTTTACCGTCACCAATAATGCTGCTGACCGCGAGTCCCGTAGACTGGTAGTTAGTTAGTCATCGGGAACGTTACAATGGATAACTTCGACTCCATGGTGAGTGGCAAGATACTCAAAATTCAAAATAGAACATAAAGTGCACGTAAAGATGGTAAAAGGCACCCAATTTAGATTTGATCGAAAAGATAGCGAAGGGGATAATGTGACTCTCTCGCTATCTATAAGAGTTCGAAGTTTATGACTCTTCAATGGTATGTTAGTGAAAAAGGGTACTCGTGAAGAATTGAAGTGGATTTTTTTTAAGAAGATAATATAAAAAATTTATAATTGATATTGTATTTGTTAAAAGTTTATGTAATTAAGTGTGTATTTTTTGTGTTGATGTGATTGTCTTATCTTTTTTTCTCTTTCTGATGATGGATTATTGAGTATAATCTGAACTCTCATATAAAAATATACATAGTTGATTACAAAAGCATTCTCGTAAATACCTAAAAGATCCCAATCTATATATAACTAACCAACTTTTCTACATGTAAGGTCTTCAGTACTCTCTCTTCCTCCTCCACTTAATTCTCAATCATTATATGAACTTCTATAGAAAGCTAAAACCAAAGATAACACACACCACAAAGCGTTATGATTCAATAATAGTTTGTCTCCCTCTTCACAAAATGTCTTCTTATAATGACTTTGTTGAGTAATTCATGGCATCAGTTCATTTAATAGGGGAATCCATCTTTAAGCTCTCAAAGTCAATCATTTCAATGATAAAGAGCAAGTGTAGAGATAATTGGTATTTGGAAAAATAAATAATATGATAAGGTTTTGTGTGTTTATAAGACAAGTCTATTGGCTCCCAAAGTTTGTATCTTATAGTCCTTACCCAATAATTCATGAGATGTGGATACAATGGATATACGATATGATAATGTTAGAAAATATAGTCCTACAACTCAACGTCATGCCCTTATAAAACCATCATTATAGTTAATTGGTGTTTTGCTAAATATTTGGATGTTAAATTACAAGAGTGTAATTACATCCAATAGAAGATGTGCATGGAGATAGGACCCACACTTTGTCAAGTGGCCATGGAGATAGCCACACAAGATCTATTGGCCTAATTGAAAAAACTTAAAAAACCAAACATGATAAGAATAAATTAGATTTCTATCAAAGAATACAAATAGATATGATTAATGTGTATAAATTATCAATGAGAAACCCTTGGTTATATAGGAAAAGACGAGACATGAGACAACATAAGATTATTTCAAGAATCATAATTTTATGATATGAGACATAAAGTGAAAAAATCCGAAAAGTTATCCAAGCTTCAGTGTTTAAGTGTGAAAAGGACCCAATAGTGGAAATAGTTAGAAAAATAACTCTATTTGCACCAACATCTCCTCTTAAGTAAATTTGTCTTCCTAGCTATCTCTCCTTTGGAATGTCAAAATCCAATCAAGATGAGGGTACTCAATTAATCAAATAGACTGTTGTGTTAACTACCTCTTCCCAAAATTCCTTTCCCAAGCCTTCATTAGAAAGCATACTCTAATCCCTCTCTAAAATTGTTTGATTCAACCTCTCAGCTACACCGTTTTCTTGAGGAGTGAATAGAACAACCTTGGTACGCTAGATGCCATTATTTGCATAATAACTATCAAACTCCAAAGAAAAACCCCTCCTCTGTTGTCAATTTTCAAACACTTTATTTAATTGATTCTCACCAATGGTTTTGAAAACTTTAAATTTTCTAGATGCCTCTAATTTTCTATTTAGCATATAAATCCACATTTTGTGAGTGTAATCATTAGGAAAAGTAACAAAATAATTAGCTCCTCCAATAGAGGTTACCTCCATAAGACTAAACACATACAAGTGCATGGGCTCTAAGGGTATTGTCTTCTTGTCATGTTCAGTCTTTGAGAAGCTAGTCTTCCTTTGTTTCCCATAGATGCAATGCTCAAACAAATCTAAATCAACAAATTTCAAACCTAGAAGGTAATCCATTTTGAGCATAATTTCAAGTTCCATATTACTCATATGTTCAATCCTCTTGTGTCAAAGTTCTATCTCACTAACCATAACCGTCATCGTATCTCCCACTTCAGTTAAATTCTCTAGCACATATAAAGTACCCAATTTTCTACCTCTTACGACAACTAAGTATGCTTTGGTCACCTTCCAAGAATTTCAAGAGAAGGTGATGTTACATCCTTGAGCATCAAGTTGTCCTATGGAAATAAGATGAGCTGAGGAACATGTCTTACATCCTACAATGGTACTTATTTCCATTCTTTAAGTGCGACATCACGTCACCTGTGCCAACTATCTCACATGTTTCATTGTCACCAAAATAAACTCTACCAAGTTTGTCTTCTTGATAGTTTTTGAAAGCTTCCCATCATGGAGTTGCATGAAAAGAAGCATCAAAGTCCAACACCCATGAATCTATTGTAGTTTCACATATTGACAAGACTAGAGCACCTTCATCTTATTCAAATGTTAAGTTACCTTAGTTATCCTTTGATTGATTCTATGCTTTCTTGTATGACAACAATTCTTCTTGGTGTGTCCTTTGTCACAAAACCAACAACCTCCTTTTCTTCATCTAGAATTGGATCTCCTTAAAAAATTTGATCCCATCCTATAGTTATTTCTAACTCTATCTTGATATCTTCCTCTATAGCCAAAAATCAAGTCATTACCCAATGAGGTTCCTTGATGGTTAACTCCTCGTGTCTTCACTAAGAAGAGTTCCTGCATCATCATCAAATTTGGTTTTTTTCTTGCCAAAGACCGAATTGTTTATTGCCATTACTACTACTTAGCTATTTAGTAGAAAACATAACAACAAAATAGCTTTGATTTTTTCATCCAAATTTATGCTTACCAAAATCAATTGGCTAATCAAGGTATTATATTCATGTAGACGATTTAACATATTTCCTTCTGTTCGGTGTGGAGCCTGATCAGTCTCCAAGTGGGAGATTGTTGAAATGTGGCGACTGATCAGCAAAGTACTGTACACTCAGCATGTATCCTCACTGGGGTCTGGGGTCGGGCCGGGCCCCGGGCAAGGGTTCGGGGGTGGCAGCCCCCGAGAAAAGTAGGGGTTCGGGGGCGGGAGCCCCTGAGAAAAAAAAAATTTGTCGTTTTTCATTGATGAAAACCAACATTGTAATAAAACCCTAAAAAGGCCGACTTTGTTTGTTGCCTTAAAAACACATGTTATAAGTGGCTGGGATGCTTAAGGCATCGAAAGGTTGATGTACTATTTTTGTTGGATAATAAGAAAGACTGGACGACTATGTATAGTGGATGTAACCCATTCTGGGTGAACCACGTTAAATATCTGTGTTATCTGTGTCATGTTTTATTTCTTTATCTTTTGTATTTAAATCCGCATGTAATTTTTAGTTCATATTTGCTTAGGATCTACTTGAAACCCTAACAAGTGGTATCAGAGCGAGGTTTTCTGTAAATTGGCAGGACTTTCAGATTTGAGTGGAAGCATTGGAGGATTCCAAATTCAAGGTCAAAAAGTTTAACGGCCAGAATTATCAATTATGGAAAATGTAGATGGAGGATTACCTATATCAAAAAGATTTGTGGTGGCCATTGGAAGGAAAGGCAAAGAAAGCGACCACAATGTCAGATGAAGAGTGGGACACTTTAGATAGAAAGGCACTGGGATCCATTCGATTGTGCCTTGCGCTGTCTGTAGCATTCAATATAACAGAAGCAAAAATGGCTGTAGATTTGATGGCAACATTGGCTAAGTTGTATGAGAAACCCTCGGCTTCAAATAAGGTATTTCTTATGAAGTGTTTGTTTAATTTGAAAATGAGTGAGGGAGGATCTGTAGCGAAGCACTTAAATGAATTTAATACAATTACTAGTCAATTGTCTTTGATAAAAATTACCTTTGTAGAAGAGGTTAGGGCTCTCTTGATTTTATGTTCTTTGCCAGAAAGCTGGAATAGCTTGGTTATGGCTGTAAGTAACTCTATCTCTGGTAAAAATACTTTGGTATTTGATGATATTGTTGGTGTTATCCTAAGCGAGGAAATGCGAAGGAAAAGCACAGGTGAGACTCCAACATCATCGGGTAGTGTTTTGAATGTGGAGAACAGAGGAAGATCAAAGGAAAGAGGAAAAGGCCCTGGGAATAAGAAGTCACGAGGGAAGTCAAAGAAAGGACGCTCTCAATCTAGAAGAAAGAAAGATTGTTGGTACTGCGGAAAGCCTGGTCATCTAAAGAAAGACTGTTGGTCTCGGAAAAACAAAGAAGGAGACAAAAATGAAAATGACAGTAAGGAAGCTAATATTGCAAGTAATACTTTACAAGATGCTTTAATCTTATGTTTGGATAATGTTAATGATTCCTGGGTAATAGATTCTAGGGCTTCATTTCATGTTACACCCCATAGAAAATATTTTCTAGATTATGTTCAAGGTGAATTTGGACAGGTATATTTGGGTGATGATGAGCCCTGTCAAATTGTTGGAAAAGGAAAGATAAAGATCAAGTTACAGAATGGTAATGACTGGTTTCTGCAGGAGGTAAGACATGTTCCTAATTTAAGAAGAAATTTAATTTCTGCAGGGCAACTAGGTAGTGAAGGTTGCATAGTTACCTTCTCAGACAGTATGTGGAAGGTCACTAAAGGATCATTAGTAGTAGCTAAAGGTGCGAAGGTAGGCACATTATATCTGTGTACTGGTAACACTTACTCTACCTTAGCTGCTATAGATAAAGTTACTGCAGGGACAACAACAATAAATGTTGCAAGAACAGATTCGATAATGTGGCACCATAGGCTTGGGCACATGAGCGAGAAAGGGATGAAAACCCTTCACTCCAAAAATCTATTGCCAGGACTAAAGAAGATTGATTTAGAGTTCTGTGAAAACTGTGTTTATGGTAAACAGAAAAGAGTCAGATTTCTCAAGGTTGGGAAAGAGAAGAAGAGTGAGAAGTTAGAACTTGTACATTCAGATGTATGGGGACCGGCTCAGGTATCATCTCTTGGTGGCTCTTGTTATTATGTTATTTTTATTGATGACTCAACCAAAAAAACATGGGTATATTTCCTAAAAAAAAATCAGATGTTTTTGAAACTTTTAAGAAATGGAAAGCTTTGGTTGAGAATGAGACAGAAAAAAAGTTGAAGTGTCTCAGATCGGATAATGGAGGTGAGTATCGCACCAAAGCATTCGAAGATTACTGCTCCTTAAATGGGATTCGAAAGCAGAAGACAGTTCCAGGAACTCCACAGGAAATGGTGTGTCAGAGAGAATGAATAGGACTATCATAGAACGCGTGAGGAGCATGAGATTGCATGTTGGATTGCCCTTACATTTTTGGGCAGATGTTGTACATACTGCTGTCTATTTGATAAATAGAGGACCTTCAACCCCTTTGGATGGTGGTATTCCAGAGGAGGCATAGACTGGTAAAAAGGTAAATTATTCTTTTCTAAAAACTTTTGGTTGCGAAGCTTTTGTCCATGTTGATAAAGAAAACAGAACCAAGCTTGATGCTAAATCTCAGAAATGTACCTTCATTGGATATGGGATAGATGAATATGGCTATCGGTTATGGGATTTTGAAAATAAGAAAATAATTAGAAGTAGAGATGTTATATTCAATGAGAAGGTTATGTATAAAGAACAGATGCAGGAAAAGAAGCATGAACAGGACAAACAAGAATATGTGGTGTTGGATGAGATTCCTGAAAATGAAATGCCACAGGTACTTGATGCTCAGCAACAACAGATTGTCCCACAAAATCCTGCAAGTGTTAGACGTTCTACGAGGACAAGTAGACCCCCTAAAAGATTTTCTCCTTCTTTGTATTCTATTTTATTAACGGATTTTGGTGAACCAAAAGAATATGAAGAAGCAATGCAGGTAGATGCCAAACAATAGTGAGAGCTAGGAATGAAAGAGGAGATGGACTCCTTGATGAAAAATAAGACTTGGGACTTAGTCCTTTTACCTGTAGAAAAAAGAGTCTTGCCTAACAAATGGGTTTATTGACTGAAGGAGGAGGAAGGAGGTCAGAAAAGATATAAGGTTAGACTTGTGGTAAAAGGTTTTGCACAGAAAAAGGGTATAGATTATGATGAAATATTTTCTCCAGTTGTAAAAATGACTTCAATTAGAACTATACTTAGTCTTGTGGCTGCAGATGATTTACATCTTGAACAATTAGATGTCAAAACAGCTTTTCTCCATGGAGATTTGGAGGAGGAAATTTACATGTTGCAACCACAGGGATATGAGGTCAAACGTAAGGAGAACTTGGTGTGCAGGTTGAAGAAAAGTCTATATGGCCTAAAGCAAGCACCCCGACAATGGTATTTAAAATTTGATAGTTTCATGGCTGAACACGGTTATCATAGATGTCATTCTGATCATTGTGTATATTTTAAGAGATTTGATAATGACAGTTATATTATCCTGTTGCTTTATGTTGATGACATGCTTGTTGCTGGGTCTAACATGCAACATATAAATGATCTTAAACAGAAATTAGCCAGGTCATTTGCTATGAAAGATTTGGGTGCAGCTAAGAAAATTCTTGGTATGAGGATTACACGGGACAGGAAAAATAGAACCTTGAATTTGTCCCAAAGTGAGTATATAAAGAAGGTGTTGAAAAGATTTAACATGCAGGATGCAAAAGCAGTTAGTACACCTTTGGCTAGTTATTTCAAATTGACTAAGGAGATGTGCCCAAAGGCACAGGAAGAGGTTCATAAAATGTCTAACATCCCGTATTCATCAGTTGTTGGCAGTCTGATGTATGTAATGGTATGCACAAGGCCAGCTATTGCACATGCAGTGGGAGTTGTGAGCAGATTTATGAGTAATCTGGGTATGGAACATTGGAATGTTGTGAAATGGATTCTTCAGTATTTGAAAGGAACTACTACGAAGGCATTATGTTTCAAAGGATCTAATGTTGCTCTAAGTGGATTTGTTGACTCTGATCTAGCGGGTGATATTGATTCACAGAGGAGTACTATAGGGTATGTTTTTACTATAGGGGGAACTGCAGTCAATTGGATTTCTAGGCTGCAAAAGGTTGTTGCACTTTCAACCACTGAAGCTAAGTATGTTGGTACTACAGAAGCCAACAAGGAGATGATTTGGTTGCAATGTTTTCTGGAGGAATTGGGTCAGACACAAGAGGATAGCCCATTGTATACTGATAGCCAGAGTGCCATTCATCTTGTGAAGAACTCTGCTTTTCATTCAAGGACAAAGCACATTCAGCTCAGGTACCACTTCATCCGGACTGTTTTGGAGGAGGGTCAGTTACGGCTTTAGAAGATTCACACAAGTGAGAATCCTGCCGATATGTTCACGAAGGCAGTTCCACAGGAGAAGCTGATTTCTTCATCAGTTTCTGTTGGTCTTCTTGATTGATAATTGTGGAATTTATACCAGTCGAGTCCTAGTGTTTTATCCAGCGGATGTTGCATGTACAGTGGTGTTGTGTAGTATCAGTCTCCAAGTGGGAGATTGTTCGGTGTGGAGCCTGATCAATCTCCAAGTGGGAGATTGTTGAAATGTGGCGACTGATTAGCAAAGTACTGTACACTCAGCACGTATCCTCACCGAGGTTCGGGGTCGAGCCAAGCCCCGGGCAGGGGTTCGAGGGCGGCAGCCCCTGAGAAAAGTGGGGGTTCGGGGGTGGGAGCCCCCAAGAAATTTTTTTTTGTCATTTTTCGTTGATGAAAACCGACATTGTAATAAAACCCTAAGAAGGCTGACTTTGTTTGTTGCCCTAAAAACGCATGTTATAAGCAGCTGGGATGCTTAAGGCATTGAAAGGTTGATGTACTATTATTGTTGGATAATAAGAAAGATTGGACGACTGTGTATAGTGGACGTAACCCATTCTGGGTGAACCACATTAAATCTCTGTGTTATCTGTGTCTTGTTTTATTTCTTTATCTTTTGTATTTAAATCTACATATAATTGTTAGTTCATATTTGCTTCAGATCTACTTGAAACCCTAACACCTTCTTCTTTCATCTTCAAATTATATAACTTCTTCATAAGGAAAATTTTATTTGAAGTTGAAGCCATTTTATCCGTATCGAATAGTTTATCCCATAGTTGTTCACCAAATTCTCTACATCCACTTTGAAGGAGTGAAAATACTCTATTATTATCACTGTTTGTCTTCAAGTTTACTTCAACTCTACAACATGAAAAATCACATTATTCATATGGCTTTTAATAAGCCTTCAAATAGAATGCCAGCGTTCATGTGAATGGAGGGCGACAAAGGTGAGTCCATTGGACTTTACATAACCAAGAATTTGCACTAACTACCTATTTGTCACACAAGTTCATTGATTAAGAGTAGTACCCTATGCGATTGCTTGGCTTATATTAGCTTATAATCAAAGCCCGGCTTTTTAAAGACCTATGTGTTGAATTAATATTTTTTATTAATATTTATAATCAGTATCTTAAAAGCAATTGTAGTTACTACTTATTTATAACTCTTTTTATCACAACTTATCCTAAATAGTAATTGGTCCACTAAAAATTAAAAAGATTTCATATTATCATTTTTTTTATATTTAAAATTTTTAATAGAAACACTTTAACGGTTCAGAATTAAGAGCTAATGGATAGGAAAATAGGGCCTATACTCAATAAATTAAATCTATGCACTAGCCTGTCATGCTCACAAAAATAGGAACGATGACATAACGGTAGCTGCGAGAAACTAGGTACACTCCTCTCTGTATAGCTTGCTTTGTCTCAGCATTAGATTTGTTCATTCCTCTCGTTATCTCTACCTTGATAGGTACCTGCAGTCTACGTGTTGGCAAAACGTTCAACATGCCACCAAAACGTTCTACTGACTGATGTGCATTTGGCTGCTCGGCCATGGCCTGGAAGCTTCCAGTCGCAGAAGAACGACCGGCAGAAGCAGTAGGTATCTGAGCAAGAACAGATTCAATCTACCCGACGTTCTATGAAAATAAATACCCATGTCCGGAATGAAAGAGTTGACAAATTTGCCAGTAGAGTGAGAAAAGAAATACAAACAGTTGTGTGTAAGGAAGCGCTTAAATTCTAGTAGTACAGGCACCTACTGAATTGCTTGCATTGGTCTGATTCCATGTTTTCCATGAACAATGACTGACAGAACCAGTAGCTATCTGAGCAAAAACAGATTTAATCTACCCAACGTTTTAGGAAAATAAATACCCACCGTCCGGAATGAAATAGTTAGGAAGCTTGCCAGTGGAGTAGGAAAATGAGTACCACCAGTCGTGTAAGGAAGTGCTTAAATTCGAGGTAGTAAAGGCACCTACTGAATTGCTTACAAGTTCTGGTTCCATGTTTTCTATGCATTACTGCCTTCTCTGCATACGAAAAATTGATGCGACTTGCAAATTATTATATTATGGAGGTTGGGAAACATGTGGGGCAAAACAGAATTCAGGGAGGTTGCAAAGTTTCATAGATTCTTTACAAAATAAATGTAAAAGTATCTAATTAAGAGAATATTTATTTTTTCTCTTTGTTATATTGATGTTTCTTTGTGGATGTCGTGTAGCAAGATGTTAGATCATAAATGAAGGTCAGTGGAAAAATTCAGAAATACTTAATCATAAGTAGTCTCAAATTTAAGACTTTTATTCTCTATAATATTTTTATTGGCTGAAATAGACACTTTACCTTTGAAGGCATTGGTGGTTGTTCCATTGTTTTGAAAAAGATTCAAAATATGAAGAACTATCATTGAATTAAGTTAATTATGGAGGAAGAGCTAATTAGAAGAAAGAACGCATGGAGAAGTAGAATGACAAGTAGATGAAGAAATGCGATGTTAATATGTATGAATATCCAAATAATATGTAGTTTCCAAATTAAGATTGCTATTTTGTCCTAGATTTTAGTGGTTGAAATAGACATGTTCCCTTTGGAGGAATAGGTGATTATCTCATTTTTAAGCTACCCAAAAATCATTCAAAATATAAAGAACTATCATTGACTTAATCTAATAATGAAAGAAGAGCTATCTAGAAGAAAGAACACATGTATGATAACTCAACTAAGGACTAGCTGACATAGAAACAAATATTAAATGGAAAGCAAAAAAAATGATAACTCAATTTAGCAATAGTTTACATCATATTAAGTGTAAAACTGATAAATGAATGATACCTAAAGAGAAATGAAAAAAGAGAATTTGTCAATTTTGCAATAAGAAAGTAATGAAGACATCTTAAAAATTAACAATTTTAGCACCTTGTTTGATCAAAATTCAGTAGAAAAAATATGACCTTCAAAAGAAAATAACAAACTCTATAAAAAGACACATTATAGGAATGATCAAGTGAGATGCTCAATAATTGGGGACACCAAGGTCATGTTGGAAGTTGAAGTCCAACGGACTCCTTCCCTGTTTGCCGCCAAAACTCTTGGCTATTCATATTCTTCCTGGAAGCTCTTTAAGAGCTGATTGTAATTCATTTTCTAAAGTTGATTGCCAGAGCTGATTGCAGCTGTGTAGATGTAAACCGGATTGGTGAATAATATAGTGATTCCCCTGCTTCAAGTGTGGATGTAGGCAATTGTCGAACCACGATAAATCTATGTGTTCTTGTTGTTTGTGTTGTGTATATTTAATTGTGTTTATCTGTTGTTTCCAATTCGATTTCTTCATCCTAACAATTGGTATCAGAGCGAGGTTAGATCGCTGTTTAGATTTTGGTGTTTGAATTTCCAGAATCATGAAAGAATCGAAGATAGAGAAGTTCTCCGGTCAGAGCTTCGAATTATGGAAAGTGCAGATGGAGTCTTTGCTGATAAAGCAAGACCTTTCAATCGCGCTTGAAGGGATAGCAAAGAAACCAGCTGGGATGGCTGATGAAGATTTTATAAAATTAGACAAGAAGGCGAGAGCGACAATCTTTCTCTCGCTATCCAATAATGTTCTCTTCAATGTCACGGGTGATGCAACAACAAAAGAAGTATGGGATAGACTTTCAGCCATGTATGAAATGGCTTTGACTACAAATAAAGTTTTTATTATGAAGCGCTTGTACAAACTGAAAATGAAGGAAGGTTGTGCTATGACAAACCACATCAATGAATTTAATACATTGATTAGTCAAGCGACTTCGGTGGGGATGACACAAGATGATGAAAGCAAGGTTGTTTTGTTATTGTGTTCTTTACCAAGCAGCTAGGATGGTGTTGTAACAGCAATTAGCACATCTATATCTGGTAAAAATAAATTAGTTTTTAATGATGTAGCAGCTACTCTTCTTAGGGAGGATTTGAGAAGAAAGAATGATGAACCTTCATCCGGTGAAGCTTTAACGGTGGTCAGCACCAATAATAGAGGTATAAGTCATAACAGAGGCAGAAATAATTACCATAGACGTTTGAAATCAGCAAAGAGATCGAAGTCTAGAAACAGAAATGGTGAATGTTGGTTTTGTGGCAAAGCGGGTCATGTGAAAAAGGATTGCAGAAATTTCAAAAGAGCACAAGAGAGAGTGCGGGACAGCGAAGCAAATACCATTTATGATAAAGATGATAGCATCTTAATCCTTTCAACAACCGACACTACTTCAGATTCATGGGTGCTTGATTCAGGTGCCTCCTATCATGCTACTTCATGTCTTGAAGAATTCATCAACTACCATGAAGGGCAATTTGGCAAAAAAAATTAGGAGATAACAAAGATTGTGAAATTACAGGCAAAGGGGATGTATTGTTGCCATTAGAAGTTGGTAAAACATGGCTGCTCAAAGATGTTCGCCATGTCCCAAAATTGAAGCAGAATTCGATATCCATTAGACAGCTCTTTGGTCAAGGTCTAAATGTTAATTTTCTTCCGGATACATGGAAAGTAACACATGGTACCATGCTGATTGCAAATGGTAATAAAGTGGGAAGTCATTACATTTTTAAGACTCATGGTGAAGTGGGAGCTGCAATGGTGATTGAGGACAGCAAAACGGATCTTTGGCATCAAAGACTTGGGCACATTAGCAAGAAAGGTCTCCATGTTATGCATACAAGAAATCAACTACCGGGCCTCAAGCTTGTGGACTAAGCCTTTTGTGAACATTGCCTCTATGGCAAACAAAAGAGAGTCGGTTTTTTGAAAGGTGGGCGTGACACAAAGACAACACTGCTGGAGCTTGTATACTCGGATGTTTTTGGACCAACCGAGGTAACCTCCATTGGAGGAGCTAACTATTTTGTAACATTTCTTGATGATTGCACAAGAAAAGTATGGATTTATATGCTTTCTAGGAAATTAGAAGTGTTTTCAAAATTTAAAATTTTCAAGGCATTAGTTGAAAATCAGATTGGGTATAGGATTAAATGCTTACAAACAGATAACGATGGGGAATTTTGTTCACATGAATTTGATAATTTTTGTGCTGATAATGGGATTAGAAGAATCAAGGTTGTTCCATTCACTCCTCAAGAAAACGGTGCAGCCGAGAGGATGAATAGAACAATCCTTGAGAAGGCATGATGTATGTTGTCTAATGTAGGTTTAGGCAAAGATTTTTGGGCAGAAGTGTGTAACACAACAGTGTATTAATTAACCAAAGTCAATCATCTAAATTGGATTTTGGTATTCCGGAAGAGGAATAGCAAGGGAAGAGGATTTCGTATTCGCATCTTCATGTGTTTGGATGCAAAGCCTTCTCACATATACCCAAGGAAAAGCGAACGAAATTGGATCCAAAGTCGCTGAAATGTATCTTTGTGGGGTATGGAGAAGAGAAGTTTGGTTTCAGATTGTGGGATCCAGTTCATAAAAAGATTGTTCGTAGCAGGGATGTAGTCTTTCACGAAACCTCCTTTCCTGCACTGCAAGATGCAAGTAAATCAGAGACAGAATATGTTCCTATGTCTCTATTTCAGAATTCAACTACCAACGTTCTACCTTCGGTCTCTCATTTAGTGGGTGCTCCTATGACATCTACATCTGTTGAATACAATTCTCAGTCTGAGAATGATGAAGTGAGTGTTGAAAATAATTGGTCTTCTTTTAATTCAGAATTTGGGGGTCTGCAAAACAGAGCACATTTGGAAGATCACTCTTATGGTGAGCATCTTGGCTCACGTTATTCAACCTTGTTTGAGCATACTCCATGGTGCTCTGCACCTCCACCACATTCTGCAAATCAAAATGCATTCTCCCCAAGGCATGATGCACTACCTTCACGTGTAGCACACCCCCTCCAGCAGTCTTCACACTTTGCAGCCTGCTCTCCTCCCCATGAGCTCCCTGTAGTTTCTGCCACCTACACTCCCTGTTGTCCCTCCCGTAAGCTTCCTGCTGGCCCTCCTTCCATGGCCTCCCCACCCCACGGGCCCTCTCTGCAGATTCCCTATGACCCAGCAGCTCCCTCTCCTTTGCAAACCCACTCCCGTGAGTCTCCCGCACTCCCCTCACCTCTCCTGCGAGGCCCCTGCAGTCCCCTCCACATGGTCGCTGCGGGCTCCACCTTCGCAGCCCACTCACAGAGTCTCCCTCCCATGCAAGCCTATGAGGAAGTTGCCATGGCCTTGCACACCCGGTCCTCTCGCCCATCTCACGCCGTGGATAAAACCTTTGTGTGGTTCCCCTCCTGCGATCTGCATACATCAAACATGGATAAAAATTCACAAGCTTCTAATAACCCTTTAGACAGAGATCAAACCAGACTAAAAAACAAAGTCATTGAAGGGGACATAACTAGAGACAATGGGAGAGATATAAATCTACATAAGCAGGGATTACAAAAATTGAATGACTCTACTACTGGAACAGAGAGTCAATTGAGGAAATCAACCAGACAGAGGCGACCTCCTACAAAGTTCTCTGATTATGACTTACTGTTTTGTGAAGAGGCTGAACCTTCTTTTCTCATCTCTGATCAAACAGAGCCTGCAACATTCAAAGAGGCTTGTAAAAATGTAGACCATGATAACTGGCACGCTGCAATGTCCAAAGAAATGGATGCACTAGTGAGAAATCAGACATGGGATTTGGTGCCACTTCCACCTGACAGAAAGGCATTGAGAAATAAATGGGTGTATAAACTAAAAGATGAAGCCGATGGTCACAAATGATTTCGAGCGAGACTGGTTGTAAAGGGATATGCTCAGCAGCAAGACCTCGACTTCAAAGAAATTTTCTTGCCAGTAGTTAAAATGACTACCATCTGAGTAGTATTGGGATTAGTTGCAGCGTGGGATCTTGAACTTGAACAGCTGGATGTGAAGACGACATTTCTCCATGGCGACCTTGATGAGGAGTTATTTATGCATCAGCCGGAAGGGTTCATTAAAAAGGGGCAGGAACACCTTTATTGCAGATTGAAACGCAGTTTGTATGGGCTTAAGCAAGCCCCTTGGTAGTGGTATCTTAAATTTGACAAATTCATGATTGATCACAAGTTTACTCGCAGCGAGTCTAATCCTTGTATTTATTACAAGAAGCTTCCTAATGGTGAATTTGTCATTCTTCTCCTTTATGTGGATGATATGTTCGTAGCCGGCACAAGCATGAGGATTGTGAGTGAACTTTAAACTCACTTAGCAAAGGAATTTGCCATGAAAGATTTAGGGGCAGCAAAGAAGATCTTAGGAATGACTATTTTTCGGGATAGAAAAAAGAGAGAACTCAAACTATCTCAGCAAGACTACATTAAAAAATTCTTGGACAGATTTGGTATGGCGGATGCTAAGTCTGTTTGTGTACTTTTAGCCTCTCATTTTCAGTTGTCTTCTCATTTGTGTCCTAAAACACAAGAAGATAAGGAGTTTATGGATAAAATTCCATACAAATCTGCAGTTGGAAGCCTCATGTATGCTATGGTGTCTACTCAACCAGACATTGCTCATGTCGTTGGATTGGTGAGTAGATTTATGGCTAATCCAGGCAAATCACATTGGGAGGCGGTTAAGTATATCTTGAGGTATCTCAAAGGTACTTCTAATTTTTGTTTATGGTTTGGAAAGGACAAGGCAGTTTGGCAAGGGTTTACCGATTCATATTTTACAGGTGACTTAGACAAAAGAAAGTCTACTTCTGGTTATGCTTTCACATTTGTTAGGGCAGTGATTAGTTGGGCTTCAAAATTGCAACATACAGTTGCTCAATCAACCGCGGAAGCAGAATACATAGCTCTTTCTGAGGGAGCAAAAGAAATGTATGACTGCAACTCTTGTTCAGCAAGTTAGGTTTGAAGAAATCAGATTTTGCTTTGTTTTGTGATAACAGTAGTGCAATTTTTATGACTAAACATCAAGCATCTCAGTTGAGGTCAAAACATGTTGGTGTGCGCAATCATTATGTTCGCCATATGGTTGAAGAAGGCAAGTTTCATGTAGACAAGATTCATACCGATCTGAATCCAGCTGATGTACTCACTAAAGTAGTTAAGTGGGAGAAGTTCGATTTCTGCCGAGCTTCTCTCGGCCTTTCCAATAACTGATAGAAGAAGTAAGTGGGGGAATTTACTTGTTGCAGCAGTTCGTTGACCTTCAGTGGGAGATTGTTGGAAGTTGAAGTCCAACGGACTCCTTCCCTGTTTGCCGCTAAGAGTTGATTGTAATTCATTTTCTAAAGTTGATTGCCAGAGCTGATTGCAGCTGTGTAGATGTAGACCATATTGGTGAATAATATAGTGATTCCCCTGCCTCAAGTGTGGATGTAGGCAATTGCCGAACCACAATAAATCTGTGTGTTCTTGTTGTTTGTGTTGTGTATATTTAATTATGTTTATCTGTTGTTTTCAATTTGATTTCTTCATCCTAACAGGTCATGCTCCCAAGAGTAGAATGGTGATGCAACTGATAAGAGTGTACTATTTCACATTACCTTAACACATTGGAATGGTAGATAGTTTTTCTTTATACTATTGAAGAATTGATAAGAGAACACTCCTCACAGTCAAAGATTAGCATTAGATAAAACTGCAGCTAGTAAAATATAGACATATATGGTTGCAGAATAGCAAAAGAGCAGTACTTATTATGTTAGCTACACCTACATCTGCTATGGCTCTCTAGCGTTTTCGCGCTACAATATATTTAGCAGCTCTTTCAGTTATGTTGTTTCATGTCCTCTCCTCTTTGTTTTATATTGACATATAAATACCTTGCTATCAAGAAAGCACACTAGTGATTGTATGATCTGCCTGTACTTCTATCTTTTGTTGTTTGTAATCACTAATTAGCTTTAATTCAATTAAAATATATATTTAATGCTTAGTTAAGTATAAGTTTCTTTCTTAGTAAAAGGTTGAAAAGGTGTGATATAATGAACACATTATTTATCTATTATTTTATTATTTTATTTTTATATATGGATATTTATAATTATTAGATATGATTATATAAAATCATCGTTATAAATAATATTTCTTATATTTATTATATTTAAAACTTTAATAATTTTTATCTATAAGACAACGTATGACAAGTGTTTAGAATATTTATTATTTTTTAATTAAGAAGTGGCATTAACTAGAATGCCAACCCTTTACATAGGCAAAAACTATCAAAAAGAAAAGCCCGCGGGCAGAAAAAAACAACACATCAGAGCAAGCCCCAAACAAGTCAAGCCGGACAATAGAAAGAGACCTACCAAACCATCAACAACCCAAACCCAACTCAAGAAGGGGTAAGGACACCCGACCCTTGACAAGGAGGGGTTTGGGGGGGCGGGGAGGACTTCCCCTTCTGCCTGCAACAAACAACAATCCAATCGATACTATCATTGAGATCGTCAACAGAATGACTAAGCGGTAAGGATCCCGCTTGGAAACCATCAATAGAGCCAGCAGAAAGTTGTTGCGAGATAGTAGCCCGCTACTGCAAAATAGGAGGGGTCTATTGCAGAACAGCCGGTTGCCGCAGAGAAGAGGCATCAGGAGCAAAACCAATAGGTGTAGAGTGGAGCTGCAAATCAGGGGCGATAGGGGTTGAATTATCTAGGGTGGAATTGACCACAACATCAACAACAGTAAGAGGCATCTTAGCCTCCCGAGAGGAGCTATCCAAACCAGAGTTAGCAACATGGATGGTTAGGAGGGGTTGAATATTCATTGTTAGTTAACCTTTTTTATTTTAATTAAATTGACATAAATTTTCATATTAAATGTTGTCAGCATGTTTTATTAATTGTAGTAATGGTGAAATGTTATTTCTTACTTAATTTTGTATTTATTTTGAGAAAACATTTCAATACATGTACACAATGACAAATGGTACAATCTTGTGAAATTTTGAGCTTGTTACCTATCTCTGTAAACAAATTATCATATCCTTATGTTTGCACTTCTCTATGCATTTTCCTATCCATATACTTGTCACATTTTCAATATTGGAGTCACATGGTCACAACTTTACTAATTGAGACAATTACTACTCAATAAATTAGAACATTGCACAATCTTATGCCATTCTCACACAAGGCAAACAAGTTGGTGAATTTTATCTATATAACAAACTCTTTTTTAAGCTCAAACATCTTTGTGTTCCAATAGGCATACCTCACTAATAATTCACCTAAGAGGCACATTATGCAAAGAAAATTGGACACTTTAATATTACCAAAACCATAGAAACACTAAACAACATTTCTAATAGCCTCACATATCTACAAATGTTGAGCACCATATCAAGTGCCACATTTCTTGTTGCATTATCATTGCACATCCTTCTTATCAATAACATATTCTTTGATTTGTGCTCTTAAATAGTTAACTTTCGTTATATAATTTTTTATATTGTCAAAAAATTTTGAGTCGTGATGATGGAGATCATTATCAATTTCATATCTTCTAATCTCATCAATTTGACCATAAATTATGCAATTTTATCCCAAGCCTCCTAATGTGAAATACACTTATAAGTATGAAAATGAAAGTTGAGAGAAACAAATGTACATAGATATCCAAGTGCCTTAATTTTGTTAATGGGTCTCTATTCTTTAGCATCATTTGGTTGAAGTTCAAGATTTGTGATACAAGGTTCATACCCTTTACGAATCAAGACATTCCATACATATAATTTCTAAGTTGCATAATTACATGTGGACTTATATGAGGGAACTTATGTAATGACCCATGGTAGAATTATAATAGCACAAATGAGAACTCAGAGAAAATAAACAACCATCATATATTCATACACAAATTGAGTACACAAATCTTCACAACCTTCAATTCAAAAGATATGTCATGAAATATCCAATAGAATTTATCAAATACTCAAATTAATTAGAAAAATGAAATCAAAATTAAATTACAGAACTCGTGTTTGATAAATCAATAAAGGAAAAAAGAAATAGAATAAAAAAACTAAACAATTTCATTAAGAACCAAATTTTCAACCCTGATTTTATATATAACTCTCAGCCAAAAGATAATAAATTTTTTCACCCATCTTAAATCACAAATATTAAATCCGAAGTATACAATTTCAACATTTGTCAATTTGCATAATTTCAAGGCAGCAGAAGGTCTAAGCTTCAAATGATAATTCTCAAAGTTCGTTCAGGTCAAACAAGTAGTTTTGTAACAATCCTCTCCTATACAAGTTCCTTCCATAATCTTTTGTAAACTATGTTCATTATAATTTTCCCTTGATTCATGCCCAAAATAGGTTAGATTGTCTTAAATTTCTAAAGGTTCTCTCAAGTTTACCTCAACTCGCTGTGAACAACAACATTGCTTTTAAGCTCACCATAGATGGGCATTCAAAATGACTTGCGATGCCCCACAAACATAAAAGCATATCATTAAAAGAGCTTCTAATTGTTGGCTAGGTCATAATAGATTAACAGTTATTGTAAAGTACAGTTGGATTATCAATAGTCTATGTATGTCAATTGAAGTGAAAGTGTTCGACATAAATTGGTTGTTGGTAATGGTACGGACAGCTTAAATCACACACATTAAGCTTTGATGATTTCTAAACTTAAAAGTGTTAAAACAGTCAGAATTGACTGACATTCTCTAAGCTTATTTTTTTGCTTAATGTCTGCAATTTAAGACTGACCGTAATAGAAATGATAATCTGTTTTTAGATTTACATGACAAACTATTTCATTCTTCATAAAGAAGGCACCTATACTCCATCCATGAAATTTCACTACATGCCCCACTTCCACCTAGTTTCCATCCAACAAGGATTGTTCCAAGAAGAATCATTCTCTCCAAGCACACGTGTCATGCCATTCTCTTCCAGTATCATCCACCATGGTACAATGTTATCTCATTCCCACGCTCTGAATGCTGTTGTGTTGATTTTTTATTGGTTTCTCTTTTACTTTATATAGGGTGAACGGGTCACAACCAAGTATTCGAAAATGATTATGTAAGATCCCGCGGCAAAAGCGTGTATCATCCGTTACTCAACGTTTATCGCCACCAATAATGCTGGTGACCGCGGGTCCTGTAGACTGGTAGTTAGTCATCGGACCGTTGTTACAAAGGATAACTTCAACTATATGGTGGGTGGCAGGACACTCAAAATTCAAAATAGAACATAAAGTGCATGTAAAGATGGTAAAAGGCACCCAGACCGACTTTAGATTTGATAAAAAAGATAGCGAAGGGGATAATGTGAATCACTCGCTATCATTGTTTGAACAGAATGAAAGTGCTAAAAAGTAATTGTAGAATAGCTGGTGCTCTCTGATGTAATGAAATTCTGTGAAGTGTTTCATTTTCTATTAGAGTTCGAAGTTCTTAGACTCTTCAATGGTATGTTAGTGAAAGGTTCCATATTCTAAAGGGTAAAGAGTACTCGGGAAGAAATGAAGTGGATAGATTGTCATACAATTCATGTTGTATTTCTAAAAAGTTTATGTAATTAATTGTGTATATTTTTTGTGTTGATGATATCAATTTTTCACAATTTATACTGGTTGTTTCTGAATTTGATTGTGTAAATTATTTGCATCAATGATTTGGATCACACTATGTGATTCATCAACAGGATGATTAAGAGGTCAAGGAGTAGGATGTCATTTTTTTTCTTTTTCAAATGATGGATTATTGAGTGTAATCAAAAATTTCGATACAAAACTACACATAGTTGATTCCAAAAGCATTCTTGTACAAACCTAAAAGATCCCAATCAATAAATAACTAACCAACTTTTCCACATACAAGGTATTCAAGTACTTTTCCTCACTCCTTCACTTAACCCTTCATCATTATGTATACTTCTACAGAAATCTAAAACCAATAATAACACACACAACAAAAGAGATGTGATTAAATAATATATGTCTCACTCTTCACAAAATGTCCTAATACTATGACTTTGCTAGGTAATTCATGGTTCCAAACCTTGTTCATTTAATAGGGGAATCCATCTTTAGGATATCAAAGTTAATCACTTCAATGACAAAGAGCATGTGTAGAGATAATCAGTATTTTGGAAAGACTAGTTATGCGATAAGGCTCTATGTGTTCACAAGATAAGTCTATAGGCTCCAAAATTTGTATCATATAGTCCTTACCCTAGAATTCATGAGACGTGTCGAAATAATGGATATACTATTTAATATTGTTAGAAAAAATAATCCTACAACTCAATAGCATGCCCCTGCAAAACAATTATTAAAGAATTTAATTGGTGTTTTGAAAAATATTTGGATGCTAAATTACAAGATTTGCAATACACCCAATAAAAGACACACATGGAAGTAGGACCCATACTTTGTCAAGTGGCTCCAACAAAGGTGGTGATAGAGTGATAAAAACTTGGGAGACTATTATTGTGGCCCATAAATCTTCTTGTAAGATTTCTTGTAGAGATAGCCACCCAAAATCTACATGCCTAATTGAAAAAACTCAAAAAATCAATATGATAAGAATAAGTGATAATTCTATCAAATAATACAAATAGAATATGATTAAAGTTTGTACGTTGTGAATGGAAAACCCTTGGTTATATATAAAAAGGTGAGACATGAGATAACATAAGATTATTACAAGAATCATAATCTTATGATATGAGACATAAAGTGAAAACACCCTAAAAGTTATTTAAGATTAAGTGTTTTAAGTGTGGAAAGGACCCAATAGTGGAAATAGTTAGGGAAATAATTTAGTTCACACCAACATCTCCCTTAAGTTAAACTTAAGGGGAAACAAATAAAAGATGGGTCTAGATACAAGGCCTAATGAGGCACCCATTACAAATGAATATCTCACAAATAGAGAAAATGAGAAAACCATGAGGAAAACATCCCTCCAAAAGATAGAAAAAAAACATGAAAAATATTCTCAAATTTATGAAATGATAAAACACAAGAATGTAAAGAGAATATTAGGTGACCCCTTTTAGAAAATTCTCACACATGCAATAGACTTTGTGAATGATTAAACCCATTGTCAATGAAGGGTATGGTTAAGGTATCTACAACCTATTCTATTGTAGGAAAATATCTTAAATCAATGACCTACTCTTGAACCAACTTCTTGATATAGTGCATGTATATCTTGATATATTTGGTTTATTGATGATGAGCTAGGTTCTTCAATATCTAGATGACACGATGTTTATTGATGATATAGTGCATGTATACTAAATTTTAACTCAATCAAATTATTTTAAAATCAAATAGCCTCAGTGGTAGTATTAACAAGTCTCTGATACTCAACCTAGCTCCAAAAAAATAGCAACAGTTCATGTTGCTTTGAACATTTTTTAGAAATGGGACCTAAACCAAGATGGAATTCATAGCCAGATGTGTCTTGATCAGAATCTATATATACAACAAATTCTAGTCCTATACCTAGTATGTAGTGAATCCCACATTGAAGAGTGCCTTCTATGTAATGCACGGTGTGTTGGTAGTTTTCTAATGACACTCATGTGCTTCCTACATAAAGAATGAAACTGGATGCGAAATACAAAAGAAAAATGAAGGTGAATATGAGTCAAGTAGATGAGGATCGCAATAAGTAGATGATACAAAGTGGCATCAATTTATCTAGTGTTTCACCTCAATCTTGACTCCACATAGAAAGGGGTATGGTGCAATCTTACAATCAACCATGTAGAACTAAGCTAGTAGATTAAGAAAATAGTTGGGATAAGCAAGAGTGATGTCAAAAGAGAACTATACATAACATTGATTCTCATAAAGTAGTGTAAAAGGTCCAAGTTTGAATTTTCTACTAGTACATAATGAAATCTCTAAATAATCAATTCATCAACATAAAGAACAAGAAGAAAAAGAGAGTTTAGCTTCAAGTGGCATCTAGAGAATCCATTTGAGAGATAAATTATAGAGCATCTTGACATATCAACCCAAATGGGACTATTTGAGGCTATGGATAGACTTCCTTAACCTATAAAGAAATGAACAATCTTACACAAATCTATTTATCTTCTCCATGTAAATATCCTCCTAAATATCCTCATGAAGAAATTCACTATTCAAATCCATATAATCTACAAGCCAACCATGAGTTACATTAATAACAAGAATCGAGTGAGTGGAATTGATCATTGTAATAAGGGAAAAAGTATTAGTTAATTTAAATAACATCACCACATATAAAGACAAGAATGTTGATTTAAATAGCCAAAAGAGCTCCTAATTGCTCGCTAGGTCATGATAGATCGACAGCTATCATGAAGCTCAGTTGGAAGATCAATGGTCTACATATATCGACAGATGTGAAAGTGCTCAACATAAATTGGTTGGTGGTAATGGAAATGGCAATGGTTACAGGCAATCCATTATTTTTATTTTTTGATGGAGGTTCAGACCTGCAACCACAACAGCCCAGCAAGGGCACGAGACCTGCGAGCCACCAGCCTAGTGAAGGCCTTCATGGAGCAGTTTTTGCCACCCTATATGGGGGCACTGAAACCTCTTTGGCTAAGAGCCAAGGACTTAGGGATATCCATTCTGCCAAATTCACCCGAGGCACAATCCCAGCCTCATCCCTTATGATGTCGAAGCCTTTGCACTCAATAAGACTTGATCCCTAATGGAATCATTTGGAACCATTCAACTTCATCAACATGCATAAAATTTCACTACATGTCCCACTGCCACCTATTTTTTGCTTGACAGAGAATCGTTTCCATGCACACGTGTCATGTCATTCTCTTCAAGTATCATCCACCACGGTGGCACCATGTTCTCTCATACCCACGTTCAGATGCTGTTGTGCTGTTGTGTTGATATTTGATTGGTTTATGTTTACTTTATATAGGGTGAACGTGTCACAACCAATAGTATTCGAAAATGTGTAAGAAAGATCCCGCAACAGAAGCATTTAATTAGCCGTTTTTGTAAGTTTATCGACACCAATAATGTTGGTGACCGCGGGTCCCGTAGACTGGTAGTTAGTCATCGACAACGTTACAAAGGATAACTTCGACTCCATGGTGAGTGGCAGGCAGGAACACTCAAAATTCAAAATAGAATATTAAGTGCATATAAAGACGTGTAAAAGACACCCACTTTAGATTTGATCGAAAAGATGGCGAAAGGGGATTATGTGAATCTCTCGTTATCATACTTTAGTGGAATGAAAGTGCCCAAAAATAATTGTCAAATAGATGGGTGCTTTCCGATGTAATGAATTTCGTTGTGTTCCATTTTCTGTTAGAATTTGAAGATTTTGACTCTTCAACGGTACATTAGTGAAAGGCTCTATAACCTATAAAGCTAAGGAGAACTCATAGATCTATGAAGTGAATGGTGAAGCTTAATTAGAATAGTCTCAATGTTAACATTACCAACTTTCCAATATGCAATCTCACTCAAAAACAATAATAACATGTTACCTTGTGTTCTTTCAAAAATGAATTCAAAGTCAATGGGTCCTTGGTCTATTGGTGAAGTTGAATGGTTTCAAATAAGCCCACTAGGGATCAAGTCTTGTTGAGTGCAAGGCTCCGACATCATAAGGGATGACGTTGGGATCGTACCCGGGCGATTTTGGCAGAATGGATACCCCTCAGTCCTTGACTCTTAGCCAAAGAGGTTCAGCCTATTGGCTCGTGCCCCCGTATCGAGTGGCAAAAAATACTTTGTGAAGGCTTTCGCTGGGCATGCCCTTGCTGAGCTGTCGTGCTCGCAAGTCTAGACCTCCATCAAAAAAATGAATTCAAATCAAGATAAAATTTATAGTAAGATATGACAGAAATAGAATTCATATGTACATCCTTCTAATGTACAATTCAACCATGAGTAGCATCAATAACAAGAGTTAGCCGAGTGGAATTCATCTTTGCAATGGGGGCAAAGGTATCATTTTAGTCAACACTAGGAGCATATTTAAGAAACATTCCCTGCAAGTTGTTCTTTGAACTTGTCATTAATTTCATCCACTATAAGAAACATATTTAAGACTAACATATTTAAGAAACATTCCCTACAAGTTGTTCTTTGAACTTGTGATTCGAAACGTTGATGAAAAAAATACACACAATCGAATCCAAAAAAATACATTAGAACACTATAAATTGATTTGATAGATCCACTTTTAAACTCAAAAAATCTTTCCTTAGGAAGAGAGACAAACGGATCAAAATAAAACAAAAAAAATCTCTAGAATATAAAATTCTCAATGACATAAGTAGAAGAAAGACCATTCAAGACTAAAACTCCTTCAAATATATTATACAACATGATATGCAATCACTTATACATGACATATGAAAAACCATTGAATTCTAGCAATTGCATGTGTAGAATGAGAGGTATTTTAAATGAAAGTTCTAATGAATCCTATGTACTCCTAAATACCATCCCCAACAATGACCATTTATGTTGTATCAATATGTTTTCTCCTCTCTCTTTTGTATTGATATACAAGTACCTTGCTGTCAATAAAGTTCATCAGTGATTGCATATTTTACCTGTACTTCTGTGTTCTATTATTTGTAATCATTTATTAGCTTTACTCCAATTAAAAAAAATATGATGATGGCTTCAAGTATAAGTTTCTTTCTTCTACGTGTTAAAAGAAAAAACACTTAAAAATAAAAGTAATGATTAGAATGAGTGATGATTTATAAAGAAATCATTCATCCTAATCTTTATGTGCTGCTGTGTGAGTGAGCTTTACCGAACAGTCCTCCTTTATAACGACATATTTCAGTATATTGTCGTATTCAAATAATGGGACAGTGAGGATGTAGCTAATAACATTCATGTCATCATAATGAACTTACCAAACCAAATCAATTCATATTATTCCCTATATTTAAATAGATTTCATATAAGGTATTGACTTTTGTTGTTAATTTTAGATTGTTTAATCTATATTGTAATTAACATATGGTATTTACTTTTGTTGTTAATTGTTATTTTATATTGTTAAAACTATATGGTAATTAATGATTAAAAAATGTTAATATAAATATTTTAATATAATTACTAAATTATCCATAAAATAAATTATGTAATTTTTTATTGGTTTGATGGTTTATGTTTTTATTATATCTTTTATATTATTCAATGTGAAGTAAGAAGTGTAAATGATGTGATGTTTTAACTAACACATTATTTATCTATTATTTTATTTTTAAACAATGACCTTTATAATAATTAGCTATGATTATACAAAATTATGTAAATAATAATATCTATTACATTTATGACCTCTCCAATATTTATTTATAAGGTACTATATGACAAGGTTGTAATATTTATTGTTAGTTTTTTTTTTTTATTCTTATTGAATTGACATAAATTTTCATATCAAAGGTTGTCACCATTCTTTGTTAACTATTATAATGATGAAATTAGCGTACTTATATTATTTATCATTTAGTTTTGTGTCTAATTTGAGATGTCTTAATACATATACATGATGACAAAATTTGCAATCTCTTGGAAATTTGGTGTTAAACCTAGCTTCATCCACACATGATCGTACGATCATAGCCTTATCTTACTACCATGTGCAAACATTTTTATTTGTTTTCCTTATTAATCTATTTATCACACTTTTAGTGTTAGACTTGCATAGTCAGAACTTCACTAATTGAGAGAACTAATACTCAATACATTAGAAGATTTTAGTTAGGGTTTAGGGTTTACTTTTCACAAGCCTGTGTCATGCTCACAAAAGACACAAACTTATTCTAACATTGAACATTTTTATGTTCCAAAAGGAACACCTTCTCAATAACTCATCTAAGAGGCAAACTATAGACAACTAAACACTTTGGTATTACCAGAACCTTAGTAATCATTAAAAAGGATTTTTACTAGGCTCGCATATTTGCAAATATTGAATGCCATATCAAGTGCTACAGTTTTTGTTGCATCGTCCAGCTCATGAATAAGAAGATCAAGATTCATGTACCCCTTGTAGCTTTACAAAAGGTTCTAGGAGTCTACCGACATGGATCTCATGTCTATAATCCTTATTGTAAAGAACTAAAATGATTAGGTATTTGGTATACTATATGGATTTTTAATATGTTATCATGGCTTCTTCTAACAAAAGTATCATAGTGCACTAGAAATCGTGTGCCTCTTCTTCAAACATGTTTAAGTATATTTTTGGCTACTTACATCTATTAAGTATTTGGAATCCAAAGTTAACTGTTACATTTTTGTAATCATTGTGTAGAATATTAGGTATATAATTGGATTGGTACATAATCTTTCATTGGTAGATATATGATATTGGTGAATCATACACTTTTACACCTATTGTGCATCAACAATCATACACACCCACACAATTGGGAAGGAAAGCTAATAGACATCTAACATGCTTATAATAAATCTTCACATAGTCCAATGGGACATACTCCTATCCAAACATGTTTCTAACTTTTCATTTTGCAACACCATTTTAGATATATTATTGTGCACCATCATATTTGGAGTCATTCACTTAGAGATAGAAGTTGTTAAAGAACATAAATTTCTAAATTTATACAACAGCTTCAAAATGATTACCAAAATATTCAAAATATTATCTCATACTAGCAACCATCATAGAAAGAGTTTCATGGTAAATTCCAAACACTTCAATCATTCAATGTTGGTGAAAAAAATTTATTACATCTTCAAAAAGTATCCTTCAATGTTCTACAACAAAATATGAATCTTGGACCCCCTGACACCAATTGGCTGAAGTTGAATTTTGAAGGGTATTCTCATGGTAACTCAGGTTAGGTGAGAGTGGCGGAGTCATCAAAGACGAGCGTGGTGGCCTCATCTTGACCTCCATGGAAAAATTTGGGATCCAAACCTCCAGCATGGCCGAAGTGACTACAGTTTATCACAAATTAGTTGTTGTAATGGATAAAGGTCTGAGACGCATCATTGTTATAGGAGATTCTCAAAATACTATCATGATGCTTAATGGGGTGGCCAAACCAAACTAGAAGACTACCTCTCTCATCACCAAGTGTCTCACTCTCCTCCCTACTCTCTGTGATGTTAGCTTCTACCACGTGTGGTGGGAGGGCAACTGTGTGGTGAACAAGTTGGTGAGGTTTGGCACATTTATTAATAATGTTGAAATATGACTCAATTGCACGAAATCACTATTGTGGCTCGTGCAAAGATTTTAAATGACTTACCTATTAATGATGCATAATTTCAATATTTTCCTTTTGGTACTTTCCATTTTCACCTTTTCCTTTCCTTGCTAGACAAGGCTGTGGGAGTTAAATTTTGTTGGTACCCACCATTGTATCTCTCTAATCTATCGATTTCTCAATTTGGCTTCAGCTTCTTTGGATATGGGTGGTGATTTGAACTAGATTGAGCCTAATGAATGCTCTGAATTCAAAAACAATGTGGAGCTTTAATGTATGGTGATTTAGGGGAATTTGGACTTATGTGGAGGGGGTGACTAGTCAGAATCCTAATCTCTCAACTATTTTTTTCCATACCTAGGATAATGATGCCATCAATATTGGTAGTGTTGCCTTTGTAGTTTCTATGGAGACCATCGCGAAGGTGACTAGGTTGGCCCTTGATGGTGATTTCTTTCTGAAAAGCCCAAGGGGAGTTATAAGGAGGATTTTGAACACTTCTTCGAACCTATGGAAGGGGTTTCCAAGCTACAAAGTACTTATAATAGGAAGGAACTTCCTAGTATCTAGAAGGAGGTGGCCCTCTTTTCATGAAGTTATATTATAATTTAACATAAAATTATGTGTAGGAACTAGGGTAGGGGGACTATTCTATTGACCTCATTGCACTAGTGATGGTTCTTAGAATTACATAAAAATTTTAAGGGTTGTACATATTGACATCATAATCACTTCTTATAGTTATATTGATGGTCCAAGATTCTTATAAAGTTCTACAAATCACTTGCAAGTTAAACTTTGTAATGGAAATCCTACAAGGTGGCTCATTCCAAGGGGTAGATATTGTTGGGAAAGGTGTCTAAAGTTATCTTACATCCTAATGAACATTTTTAATTTATTGAGAATTTAAAACTAAGAAAATATTTACTTTTTGACACCCAAACTTGGTGGGATTGTATATCTTAGTGCACCTATCAAAAGTTAAAGTTGTTGGATGCATTGGAAAGAACTCAAAAATGCCTAAGTAGAGTTACATGAAGAAATTGGTAAAAATTGGCATAACCTCCTAGACCATCTAAATTCCAAAGATCCTAGAAACGCATCCAAAAATAGAGATTGCTTAAATACAAAATATCAAAACTTAGATTTTTTATATTTCTTAAATTTGACCATGTAAATGTCATAATAATGCTCCTCAACCTCTACTATACCATAAGCCATCTTTGAATTAAGCTATATATGCCAAAACTAAAGCACTCAAATTAAGGAGTTATTATAGCAATTGTAAGAGCCTAAGTTATTCTAGAAAAGGAGACACTAACCTACTTGGTCATTCAAACTTGGACCAAATATGGTGCCACTTTTGGGCCTTTGTTTTGCCTCAAGATTTTATAAAATTAATCTTTCTTTGTGATTTGATATGTACCTATTTATTGGTGCTCAAGTTTGGAGTATTGTATGGGTCAAGCATAGTTGATTTGTAGGAATTTTTATTTTATTAAAATTACTTCAAATTTACATAACAATGATAATCCTATAAGATAATGCCTTGGACATTGTAGAGTAACCATTATTATTTAATAACATAATTGATCTTTCTTTTGCAATAGGGTGTTATTTTGTCAATGGATTTTTTACCATGTAGATATCATATTATGGTAAATTTTATTTTGTACATACTTTTGTAATTATAAATATTAAATTCATTTGAATATTTCTTCCCCTGATAGATTAGTGTAGGAAGTGTATTATACACATTTGGTTCCTTTTTATTTCCTTGATCAATCATCTTTTAAGGAATTGAAGCATAAAATTGTGCATGATAATGGTACTAGCATAATATACTAAAACTACATCTAAATAAAATTAAAATAAAAAAAGGAAAGCACAAACCCTAATGTATTTTTTTAGTAAAAAATGAGAAGAAAAATTACGGTTCGGTAGTATAAGGAAATGGAAGTTAGGATGGAAATAAAAGGAAATGAAAATGATATCAAAATAAGGAGTTAGAGAAAAATAGGATGTGTTAGTAAGGAAATTTGGGGAAAGAAAGGAGAGGGTATATGAAAGGAATAAAGAGGGTAATAAGACTGCATGAAAGATATTACATTTCTCCATTGAAACATGATTCAATCCAAATTTGTGCAATGACACTAAAAAGCTAAAAAAGAAAATTACAAGAAGAATTGTTTATATTCTATGAGTGAAGCATGCATGTAGTGCATAGGTGGTTCTAAATGGGAGAAAATAGTACTCTTTTATAGATATTAGGGATCAAATTTCACCATTTAAATGAGAATTGTGAGATTTTGCCAAGATCTAGAGGCAATGGAAAGCACAAATAAGAGAGAACAAAATATATGATAGGAATAAATTGTATTCCATCAAGATGAAAATACTGATCAACTAGATCATCAAGTGTTACATACAATGAATATGAGTCTGCTTATATAGGCAAGTCTATATGGATATGTGAGCACACAAACATGACATGTGGCTCAATAAGAAACAAGGGTAGGTAGGAAATAGGTGTGGGTATGTAGGAGAAACAATATAATATTCCACATGAGGTGGATCATCCACTGAATGTGGAGTGTAACAATAAGATAAGTCTACAAAAGGTGGAAATTCTCCTACACACACTATCCCAATGTGGCACAAACACCCAAGTGTCTCATACCCAAACTACTATGAATAGCATTTCCTAAGTAAACTTAAGTAAGGTGTAATAATATCCAAGATGAATAATTATTTACACCAACACCCCCCCCTTAAGTTCAACTTAGGGGAATGCACTTAAGTCTACAATGAAACTAAGCAATGCAAGATGGGTCCTAGCTACAAGGTCATGTTAGGTACCCATGTAAAAATGCAAATGCATGCAAACCAATGCAATGAAATCATTCACAAAGAAAGAAAAGAGAGAAAAACTCAATGGGAAAAAACCCTCCCCCAAAAGAGAGATGAAAACTAGATACAAAGAACTCTCATAGAAGTATGTGAGGAACAAAACCCCATGTGAGGAAAAAGTCTCCCCCATATGAGAGAAGAAGAGAGACTAGGAAGCCCCCCCTCAATGTGGAATCTGCACCAATGATAGAAGCTCGAAGATGAATGAAGAAACTACTCCATGAACCTTGAACCACGTTCCTCCCCTTAGGAAGAAACAAAACCAAAGGTGTATCCATGAAGTCTCCCCAACCATGAAGGGACGATGTAGGAAAAATACTCATGATGAAAGGAATCTCTGAAAACTGCTCAAGTGTCCCCATGTTAATGCTGAAAGTTACCCCCTCCAAAGGTGGTAAACTGCGCCACACAGCTGAAAAAGGCAATCCAAGATCTAGTGGAGAAAAATATAGAACAATATCCAAAGACTCACATGTCTTCTCAAACCATAAAGAGACCTCCTCCAACTACTAGACAAAAGTATCCACAATCATGTCAACCTCTAAAGATTGATCATGTAGAGAATGCACAAGAGGGTCAAAGTAATCCCTCAGAACAATCGAAGAAGGATCATCTTTATCAAAGAGAAGATGAATGTCAGCAATGATGTCTCCCAAATATGCAATGTAGGACTCCATACACAAACCTGCAATGTTTATCAAGTAGGCATCCCAATCAACTAAAGCTGGAAGACATGAAATATCCTGCTGCACTGAATCACAAGAAGGCAAAATTGTCACACTAGTTGCATCATCAGGTGTAATAGGTGTGTGATATCAAGAGAAGGAGATGAAATGCAAGCCTCAAGAATGGGATCACAAGTGAGAATCCCCAAGTTCAAGTGCCCAAAGTTCTCCTCAAAATTTGAATCATCAACATAGGAAAAATCAACCTCATCAATAGGACCAAAATGTGAAAAAGAGTACAATCGAGATGCATGATCAACCACCCCAGTCGCAATGATGGCTCCACTCTCCAAGTCTCTAATGATAACTGAATCAGGTGTGAACTCCACAGTTTTCCTAGTTGCCCAATGTGTGATTTGATAGATGGAAAGAAGATTGTTTGTCAAGTGGGGTACACACAACACATCATTGAAGGATTTATCCCTAATGGAAATAGATCCTTTTCCAATTGCATCCATGTATGTATGATTGCCCATCAAAATTTGTGGCATGTGGCAAGGCTCAAATGTAGAAAACATAGACTACGAAGATGCCATATGATGAGAAGCCCCTGAATCTAGAAGTCATCTCCCTAAATCATGAGTTGTAGTAGCACAAAGATCTTGTCTCTTTCCTTTATCTATCCCAAAAGAGTGATCCTTTCCTTTATCCTTATCCTTAGAAGAAGTTGATGTAGACATTCTAGAAGGTACGTTGATTTTGTTCTTCTCAAGAAGATTCTTCAATTCATCAATATCCTTCTTATAACAATGATGTTCATCATGTCCTGACTTCTTACAATATCTACAAAAAAGATTGTCCTTATATGATTTCCTCTTAGGTGAGAATGGTGAATCACCTTGTTGTGGAGAGGAAGATTGTGATCCATCTTGTTGTGGTTTTGACTTAGGTTGCTTTTGATTCTTGCTTTTTCCTTGATTTATTTGATTCTTGCCTTTTCCTTGATTTATTTGATTCCCTTTATTAGCCACTGTAGCGTCGTAAATTGTACGCACTTGCTAGGGTGGTACAATTTCACACCTAGTTTAGCACCCGCCTTAGTGCATTTGACATTTTGCATTGCATTTCTCCTTTAGCACTTAATTAATCAAATTAATTAGGTCTAAGGTCCTATTTCATCATCCTTTGCATCATAAAGTTGGGCCCTTTCGCTAAAGTGTGCCCTTTGCATTTTATTCCTCCAATACATCACTCAATCAAAAACCCTAATTAAGTCCTATTTCGAACTTGGGGGCTTGGTTTCGGGGTCAAAACATCTCGAAATCACCTGTAACTTCGGGATTCTCTCTAAAATCATCATATCCGACGGCCCTGAAAATTTGGTGAAAAGTTGTCAGGACCGTGGCGCCCGGAGTGCACATGGTCCCGGACATTTTTCCCGAAATTTTGGGAGCACAATCCAATCATAAAATAAAGCTTAACCCCAAGAAATTGGTGGGATATTCAATCTCTAGGTCGGCCAAAAGATGAAATTATGATCTAGGGTTTCCTACATAAGAGCTCTCTTTCTTCATTCGAAGGGATCCGATTCTTGTTTTGAGGAACCTCATATGCAGCGAAAGAGCAGATCTTTGAAGACTTCAACAACATTCAACATCCTTATATCAAGCATCTATCAATTTCATTCCTTCACTTAGGGCTTGGAAGACATTGAAGAACAATAGGAGATTACCGACTGAAGATTGGCTTGTACTCCTCCCTTGAGGGTTGGGTATGATTTCATGTTGTTTTCATGTCTTTGCATAAGCTTCAATATATCATTTATTCATGCTTTAGATCACTTTGCATCTTGATTTAGAGCATTTACATTGTCATTTACAAGCAATTAGGGTTTACTTGCTAGGTTGCTCTAGTTTGCTTTCTTGCATTTTTAGGACCTTGCACACACATTAGGTCTACACACACAATACATTTTACAAAACAACTTGGCTATTCGTGGAGGTGGAAATCACCGAAGCGGGGGTTTGACTAAGGCAAAACCCTATATAGCCGCCCATACACCCTTTTTCAGATATCAGTGCAGGTTCGGGACTCGGACGACGCCGCAGGATACAGATCCGGAGAGAACAGGTCGACACAGCACTCTGTATCAAATTGCAGAGCAGAAGACTAGGACAGGGGCGCTGGGTGCCCTAGTCCTGCCAAGACAGGGGCGCTGGGCGCCCTGGTCCCTGGGACAGAGGCACTGGGCGCCCTGGTCCTCCGGACAGACAGCTTTCCGACAGTGTTTCAGAGTGCAAAACGACAGTTTCCGGTGCAGTTTTCAGGACAGTGGCGCACGCGCCCCCGTCCCGAACATTTTCAGTCCAATTTTGACTCCGGGTACACATCTGCATTCTTATTTCATCCTTGTATTTACAACTGTTCATTGTTTAATCTCGATTCTGCAATCTTGTTATTAGTTCATACTTGCATTTTGGGATTAGGGTTTGAACTTACATCATTTGATCTTACAATTTCAACAAGGGAATAGAAATCCTAATAGATATCCCGTGGCTCTCTCTTTCACAAAAAGAAGTAGCCAATTGTGTGATATCTCTAGGCTCTTTTGTATTCCATAATGTGTGTCAAAAGGTAGGATTAGGGCATGTTAACCTAGTCTCGCTTTTTCCCCTACACATTTTGGTGAACCCGACATGAAACTATCATTGCTTCCTCTTGCATTGCATTTGTTAGATCTAGATCTAGATTTAGTGTGTTTCCATTTCATTTTCATTAAAAAGAAAAAGAAAAAAAAAAGAGAGTGTGTTTCTTTGCATTGTGTGTTTAAATTTTATGCAATCTTTTCAAAATGTCAGATTTTTATTTGCAAGATGTTCATGCTTTCGATGATTATTATGAGTATAGCCAAAATGAATTAGATGAAGCTCTAGATGAGTTTTTAAACCCTAAGGATGCTAAACCTTCATTTTACCAAAAACTCATAAACCTTGTTACTATGCCATTTAGGTGTGATGAAAAAGATAAGTCGAATGATTCCTCTCAGGGATACATTCCTATCAACTCTTCCCCTGAATCTAGTAACATGGTTGTTTTCAATAATCCCCTCTATGAGGAGACGTCTCCTTTTGAATCCAAAGATAAGCCTTTTAACCGATATGATCATGCTTTGTTGGATGATGCTCTCGATGACTTTGTGGCTTTATCGAAATCTTTAAACAAGAACAAGACTTCTAAATTGGTGAACATGATAAACTTGAATGAACATAACAAGCCTCTTTTTGAAGTCCAAGGCGCTTATCCTTCTCCCACCTTTCAAGTTCCTAAGGTACCTCTCCTTACTGTCCAAGGAGGGTATGATCATGATTCCTTTCGTACTTCGAATAAACCAATTATCACCGTACAAGGAAGAAAACCTATAAGTCCTTATAGTTATGCCAAGCAAATAACTAGAGAGAGTTATCATGCGGTTGCCCACACTTATCACACCAGAAATAATAGGCAACCTAATCCTCCTCCTGTTATTCCAGTCTCTCTTCCTAATCCTCAACCAATTCTTCCTCAAGCTCCCCGTATTTCGCAAGTTATGGTTAAGGAATATGATCTCATAGAACAACTTAAAGCTACCCCTGCTAAGATATCCCTTTGGGATTTGATTCAAACTTCTTCCACTCATCATGGAATGTTACAAGATGCCTTGAAAGATTTGAATGTTCCTCCACCGAATACATCTAGTAATATAGCATCTTTGGTTAACTCTGTGATGAATCCTAAAGCTCAAATTGTGTTTACCCAAGACGAGTTGCCTACTAGTGAAATTCAACAACAATATGATCCCTTGATGATTGTGGTTATCATGAAAGACACTACTATAAGATGAACACTAGTAGATAATGGCTCTGGCCTTAATGTGTGTAGTATTAATCTATTGCATAAGATGAATGTGGATACATCTCTTATTGAGCCTGATTCTCGTCCCATTCATGGCTTTGACAATGTGGCTAAGACTTCATTGGGTATCATCACCTTACCTCTCACAGTAGGACCTATTACTTTGCCTACTCCTATCCATGTTATGTCAGGAAATTTAACATATAACTTGTTATTAGGGAGGCCTTGGATTCACAGCATGCAAGCTGTCCCCTCTACATTGCATAGACAAGTTAAATTCGTCTATAACAATAAGACATATACTTTGATAGGTGATACTAATTTTCAAGCTTGTCTACAAACATCTACTTCCAAAGGGGGTTCTTCTAAGCCATCCTCGTCTAGTGATGACTCTTTAAACAAGAAACCTATCGATGAATCCTCGCTCTCCGATGATCAAAATTCTTTGGATGAGTCTGGATCTCCTGAAGAAGATTCTTCTCGACTTGAAACTACACCTAAGAAGGATTTTGATCCTGAGAAGATCCTCGAAGAAGATGATTGAGGATCCCTTGATTTCAATCCCACTTTTGTAGGTGAATATAAGGTTCCTTCTAGAGAGCTTAAAGTTGAAAAGAAGGAAGAAGCTAAAAATCAATCAACCTTACCTGAATCTATGAGTAATAATTTTGTGGCCGCTTCTCAAACTTCTTCTCCTCACACCTCTAATTATGAAGAGTTTGATTCTTTGTCTTATGAAAAACCACCTTCTCTTCCTGAAATGGCTGATCGTTACGGTCGTGGTTTTCGCATTTTTGCTAAGCATGGGTATCATGGAAAAGGTTGTGGTGCTCATGAACAAGGGATAAGAGTTCCTCTAGAGACTAATTTTCACAATTATGCCTTTGGACTTGGCTATAATCCCTGCAAACGTACTAAAGCTTCTAAAAGACCATGCATTAGTGTTAATGCTATCTCTACATCTTTATCAATACAACACCCTGAGTATATTGATGGGGATCCTTCGGGTGACTGTGCTTTGGATATCTTCCCTACTGACGATGCTTTAGCTGAGTTCTTGGGAGCCTATGACACTCTTCCTCGTTATCATCACAATAGGGGACTCCCTTATTGTTTGAACACTGAAGCCTATTTTGGAAAAGAGATTGATAATGATGAGATTGTGAAAGAATTCCCTCAGTTAAAGGATACTCCTCAACAAAGTAATCTTCTCATAAGTGAAACCACTGATGTTAAGATGGACCCTTGCAATAAAGAGAAAGTTATTAAAATTGGGAAATGTTTGGATGAAGAGGAACAAAAACAATATGAATATTTATTGCACGAATTCCCCGAGATCTTTGCTTGGACATACTCTGACATGCCTGGTATAGATCCTAAGATTGTTACTCATAATATTGTCTTAGTTCCTGATGCTAAGCCCGTGAAACAAAAGATTCGAAAAATGAATCCCAAGGTGGCTCTGCTTGTTAAGGCTGAGATTGAAAAATTATTGGAGGCTGGATTTATCCGCCCTATTGATTATTCCCCATGGATTTCAAATATTGTCGCTGTGGCTAAACCAGACAACAAAATAAGAATGTGTACCGACTTTCAGGATCTAAATAAAGCTTCTTTAAAAGATGATTTCCCTCTTCCCAACATTGACATGATAGTTGATTCTACGGCAGGACATGCCTTGTTATCCTTCATGGATGGTTTCTCAGGATACAATCAAATTTTCATTAACCCTCAAGATCAATTCAAAACCGCTTTCACCACTCCTTGGGGTATGTTTTGTTGGATAATGATACCTTTTGGACTTAAAAATGCCGGTGCAACTTATCAACGAGCGATGACCCTTATCTTTCATGATTATATGCATAAGATTTTAGAGGATTATGTTGATGATATTTTAGCCAAATCCTTTCTTCGCATGGATCATGTTAAAATCCTTCGTCAAATCTTTGAAAGAATTCGTAAATATCACATGCGCTTGAATCCCCGAAAATGTGTTTTTGGTGTGGATAGTGGAAAACTATTAGGATTCGTAGTTTCACATCGTGGGATTGAGGTGGACACTAAGAAAATAGATGCTATTGTCAACATGCCACCTCCTAGAAATGTGTCTCAACTTAAAAGCTTACAAGGAAATATTCAAGCTATTCGTAGGTTCATGTCTCAGCTTGCGGATCTGTAAGGAAGTTAAGTAGCGGAAACAACTTCCTACACTAACCTTGAGAGGAGGGTAATGCAAAACTTTTTCAGATCATTACAACAGTTACAGAAAATAGAAATAGATATAATAGCTTTCATACCACAACACAGTGATTTACGTGGGGAAAACCCTTTCGGGAGAAAAACCCCACCCTCCAAAAGCAGCTCAATATTTTATTCAGCAATCAAAAACAGATTACAAAATACTTGCAGAGCAAGCTCTTCGCAGGAGTAGCACTAAACAGAGATTCAGAGGCAACTCAATAGCCATAGGACTCTTACACACAACCTCTATCTCACACACCTCATAAATAGGAGATACAATACAAGAAACCGTCAAACGGTATTACAAAACCATGGGCTAAAACCACCCAATAAGGTGTAGCCGACCTTATCTCCCTTCTAGATGCCCTATGACATGTTAAAGCACACATCAACACGTGTCGCTCCCTTTTACAGCTCATTTATGTATTCGATACAAATTATTTTTTCCTATTTCAGGAGTACAAACTTCCGGAGGCCATAACTTGAGAACCGGGTGTCCGATTGACGAACCGTTTGAAGCGCCGGAAAGCTCGCGAAGTGCTCTATCACCTCGTAACCCGCTTCGCCGGTTACGGCAACTTTTCAGGGCGTTTCGGAGCCTCTAAAGTCCCCAAAATTAAGTTTAAACATTTTATTGCACCCCTCCAAGATGAAAACTTTAATATCTTCAAAACTAGCTGTGACCTTGCGACGCAACTTTATCGGAATGCTTATCTAGCCAACCAGAAGCTTCAGGGAGAGTTTCGCACCATTTCGTGCTCAAATAAAAACTTACTATAAATAGTAACCTCGCATAAATGCAAGGTTGAGACACCATTTTTCCCAACAAATCTCCCACTTGTCGAACACCTTGCATGAGCGGAAGGGAATGTCAACACAATGAATCAATTTCTAGGGGCCATAAGGCCCATAGACTCTGAACACCATCTGAACTTCTCTGTGCTCACAGCCTTAGTTAAAGCATCTGCAACATTCATCAAAGTTTCCACCTTAACCAGCTTCACCCTACCATCTTCGACCATATCTCTAACAAAATGATATTGAACATCAATATGTTTGGTCCGGGCATGAAATGTCGGGTTCTTAGCTAGGCTAATTGCACTCTGACTGTCACAGTAAACTGTCACTTTACCTTGTTTTATTCCAATATCCGAACACAGTCTCTTAAGCCAAATGGCCTCTTTACAAGCATGAGTAGCTGCCATATACTCTGCTTCAGTAGTGGATAAAGCAACCACAGCCTGTCGCTTACTCATCCAACTAATTGCACCACCAAACAAAGTAAACACATAAGCACTGGTGGATCTTCTGCTATCAATATCACCTGCCCAATCTGAATCTACATAACCATGGATATCAAGGGAAGTCATGTCTCCAACTGAATTACCATGATAACACAAAGAATACTCTGAAGTACCCTTCAAATATCTGAAGACTCTTTTGACTGCATCCCAATGAACTCTACCAGGATTAGACATATATCTAGAAAGTACTCCCACTGCTTGGGCAATATCTGGTCTAGTACAGACCATAGCATACATCAAGCTTCCAACTGCACTCTGGTAAGGCACTCTACTCATGTCTTCCATCTCCAAAGGGGATGTAGGACAATCTGAAACAGATAGTTTCATTCCAACTGTAAAAGGAACACTCAATGGTCTACAATTCTGCATGTTGAACCTCTGTAACACTGAATTCACATACTTACTCTGGCCTAGCCATAGCTTTCTGTTCGCCCTATCTCTTCTAATTTCCATCCCAAGAATGTGCTTTGCTGCACCAAGATCTTTCATTTCAAATTTAGCAGCGAGTTGAGACTTCAGTTCTGAAATCATACCTTTCCCTTTACCAATGAATAACATATCATCAACATACAATGCAATGAATAAGAAATGATCACCATAAGATTTATAATAAACACAGTGATCTGATTTAGAACGTTCAAATCCCAAACTCAACACATATGTATCAAATTTCTGGTACCACATCCTAGGACTTTGTTTGAGGCCATACAAAGATTTCTTCAATTTACAGACCAAGTTACTTTTGCCTTTCACCACATAGTGCTCCGGCTGTGTCATATAAATATCTTCCTCCAAATCACCATGAAGGAAAGCAGTTTTCACATCCATTTGCTCAACCTCTAAATCATAAGCAGTAGCAATAGAAAGCAAAAATCTAATGGACGCCATTTTTGCAACAGGAGAAAATATCTCACCGTAATCAACACCCTCAACCTGAGAGTAGCCTTTTGCAACCAACCTTGCTTTATACTTCTCAATGCTTCCATCTGAACCAATCTTTTTCTTGAACACCCATTTACAACCAACAGGTTTTCGTCCTTCAGGCAATGGTACAAGATCCCATGTATCATTCTTTTTCAAAGCTGCCATTTCTTCCTCCATAGCAATCTTCCAGGATTCTGCATCATTCATACCTAATGCCTCTTCTACAGATTTCGGTTCATCCACACTAGTATTCAGAGCAAAAATACATCTCCAATCATCAGGTGAATACCTTTCAGGTGGTTGTCTATGTCTTGTAGACCTTCGAACAAGCTGAGTTGGAGGTTCTTCCTCCTCTTCTGAAGATTCAGAGCTAGATGAGCTCTCCTCAAATTCTTGCCTATCTAGGGGTCTTGATTCAACTCTTTCAGGTGTAGAAGGAAGTTGAATCACATCTTCTTTTTTAGTCTGTTCTGGCTGCAGTGTAACAGAAGGAGACTTAATTTCTCTAAAAATAACACTTCTACTGTGAATTACCTTTTGTGCAATAGGGTCCCAAAGCTTGTATCCTTTCACACCATAACTATACCCGATGAAGATACATTTCACAGCCTTGTTCTCCAACTTTGTTCGCTTCTCCTTTGGCACATGTGCATATGCCTCGCAACCAAAAACTCTAAGATGTCTCAATGAAGGCTTGTGACCTGACCATGCTTCCATAGGCGTTTTATCAACAAGAGCTGATATAGGAGACCTGTTAATCAGGTAGCAAGCAGTGGCAACAGCTTCAGCCCAAAACTTTTGTTCAAGACCAGCACCACTCAACATACTCCTAGCCTTCTCCATCAGTGTCTTGTTCATTCTTTCTGCAACTCCATTCTGCTGTGGAGAATACGGAGTTGTCTTCTGCCTGTTAATTCCACAGTCTTTACAGAATCTATCAAAATCATTAGAGCAAAACTCACCGCCATTATCAGTTCTCAAACATTTTATTTTCTTTCCAGTCTGCAACTCAACCATTGCTTTAAATTCTTTAAAACGACTAAAAACTTCAGATTTACTCTTTAGAAAATAAACCCATGTCCTTCTACTAAAATCATCAATAAATGAAACATAATATGTGGATTTTCCAATCGAAGAGACATCTACTGGACCAAACACATCAGAATGGATAAGATCCAAAACACCACAAGTTTTATGAGAACTCGAGTAAAACTGAACGCGGTTTTGTTTTCCATAAATGCAATGCTCACAGAAATCAAAGTCAAGGTTACAGTCATTCAAACCTTCAACAAGGTTTTTATTTTTCAAGGTCCTTAGACCCTTTTCTCCAATGTGGCCAAGTCTCTGGTGCCATAACATAGTCTTCTCTGCAGGTAACTTTGCTTCAGACGAAAGAGCACCCTTAGGTACCCAAAAACCATTTCCATCTGCTGAAGGTGAAACCTTCAAATCTTCCAGTGAAGTATTTGCAGATTTGCTTTTTACAGAAGTGCTATTACACTCAACAGTGTATGCTTCAAGCTTATACAAAGTGCCAAACCTGACACCTCTAGCAACTACCATAGCACCCTTAATCATCTTACATCCTGTTTCAGAAAAGACTACCTGCACACCCGCATCTATCAGTTTGCTCACAGATAACAGGTTTCGTTTTAATCCAGGGATATGCAGCACACCATTAATCCCTTTTATTCTACCATCAGAAAACCTAATTCTAACCTTACCTCGACCAACAATGTCTAGAGGTGAATCATCACCCAGGTACACCTTACCTCCATTAAATCCTTCATATTCAGAAAACCAATCTCTATTGGAAGTCATATGAAAAGATGCACCTGAGTCAATTAGCCAGGCATCATTACCTGCATGAGTCGCCAAAGCCGCAATAAATGCATCGCCATCTTCCTTGTCGGACTCAGAATCAGAATCGAACTTTTTCTTTTTCTTCTTCTTTTCTTCTTTGCAGTCCTTACGGATGTGACCCGGTTTACCGCAATTCCAGCAAATGACTTTGGACTTTCCAGGAGATTTTGATCTCCCTTTGGATTTGGACTTGCCGCGCTTCTCATTCTTCTTGCCTTTCTCCTTAGGTCTTCCACGAACGGTTAGGGCTTCCTTTGAACTGATGGATACCTTCCTTCACATCTCTTCACCGAGTAGGGCACCCACCACGTCTTCAGATTTCAAAACAACAGAAGTACTACCGATAGCCATAACAAGAGAATCCCACGAATCAGGCAAAGAACAAAGCAAGATCTGACATTTCTCCTCCTCATCCATCTTAACACCGACGGATACTAATTGAGCCACAATCATATTGAATGCTTCTAGGTGGTCTGCAATTCGTCCACCCTCTTCCATCTTCAAGGAATACAATTTCTTTCTTAAGAAAATTTGATTTAATAAAGATTTCACTTGTACATCTCACCAAGCTTAGTCCATAGCTTCTTTGCAGAGTTCTCTTCATGGACATTGATTAGAACAGAGTCTGCCAGGCACAGTCTGATTAGACCCTTGGCTTTTCGGTCCATAACATCATACTGAGCTGCCGCAGTAGGATCTGAGGGCCTTTGGACATTCGCATCAACAGCATCCCAAAGATCTCGATCTATTAACAGATCTTCCATCTTCAGCTTCCACATCTCAAAATTACTTCCATTAAATTTCTCCACCTCTATTCTCCCTGACGAACTCGCCATTTGAATATTCCTGCAACAAGATCAAAAAGTGTCTTCTGCACAAGCTCCCACTCAAATCTGGATTAGTTCAAAAAACCCAACTGCCCACAATTGAAACCAAAGGTGATCAGGCTCTGATACCACTTGTAAGGAAGTTAAGTAGCGGAAACAACTTCCTACACTAACCTTGAGAGGAGGGTAATGCAAAACTTTTTCAGATCATTACAACAGTTACAGAAAATAGAAATAGATATAATAGCTTTCATACCACAACACAATGATTTACGTGGGGAAAACCCTTTCGGGAGAAAAACCCCACCCTCCAAAAGCAGCTCAATATTTTATTCAGCAATCAAAAACAAATTACAAAATACTTGCAGAGCAAGCTCTTCGCAGGAGTAGCACTAAACAGAGATTCAGAGGCAACTCAATAGCCATAGGACTCTTACACACAACCTCTATCTCACACACCTCATAAATAGGAGATACAATACAAGAAACCGTCAAACAGTATTACAAAACCATGGGCTAAAACCACCCAATAAGGTGTAGCCGACCTTATCTCCCTTCTAGATGCCCTATGACATGTTAAAGCACACATCAACACGTGTCGCTCCCTTTTACAGCTCATTTATGTATTCGATACAAATTATTTTTTCCTATTTCAGGAGTACAAACTTCCGGAGGCCATAACTTGAGAACCGGGTGTCCGATTGACGAACCGTTTGAAGCGCCGAAAAGCTCGCGAAGTGCTCTATCACCTCGTAACCCGCTTTGCCGGTTACGGCAACTTTTTAGGGCGTTTCGGAGCCTCTAAAGTCCCCAAAATTAAGTTTAAACATTTTATTGCACCCCTCCAAGACGAAAACTTTAATATCTTCAAAACTAGCTGTGACCTTGCGACGCAACTTTACCGGAATGCTTATCTAGCCAACCAGAAGCTTCAGGGAGAGTTTCGCACCATTTTGTGCTCAAATAAAAACTTACTATAAATAGTAACCTCGCATAAATGCAAGGTTGAGACACCATTTTTCCCAACAGGATCGTACCTTTTCTTTTACTCAACTTCTTAAAAAGGATATCACTTTTCAATGGAATGAGGATTGTCAGCAAGCATTTGAAGATTTAAAAGTATATTTGGCTAGTCCTCCTATTCTTCAACCTGCTGAACCTTCTAAACCCTTCCTTCTGTATACAGCTGCTTCTTCTCATGCTCTCGTAGCGTTGTTGGCACAACATGATAAAGATGGTAAGGAATGTTCGGTTTATTACATAAGTCGTACCTTACTCGATTATGAGACCCGATATTCTGCGATAGAAAGACAATGCTTGGCCTTGGTGTTTGCGACTCAGAAATTGAGACATTATCTTTTAAATTCAGAAGTCCACGTCATGGTAAAGTTTGATCCTTTGAAGCATCTTTTCTCTAAAACTGATTTATCAAGACGCCTAGCTAAGTGGGTTATGATGTTAACTGAATTTGACCTTAAATTTGTCTCACAAAGAGCAATTAAAGGACAAGCGTTGACCGATCACTTAGTTGAGGCCCCTTCACCTTTCTCCTTTCCTAACTCTAAGTCTTTTCCCGATGACTTTATTCTTTCTATAGAGAAAGATGAAATTTGGGAGTTATACTTTGATGGCTCTAAGTGTCGTACGGGATCGGGGGCAGGTGTTGTTCTGATTTCTCCTACAAGGAAACCTATTCCCTTATCTTATCGTCTAAATTTCCTGTGTACCAATAACATTGCTGAGTATGAGGCTCTTATAGCGGGAATAAAAGCAGCCTTAGCTCTGAACATAAAACACATACATATCTATGGAGAATCGCAATTGATTATAAGACAAGTAACAGGAATGTATCAAGCAAAACAAGACAAATTATCACAATATAAAGACCTTGCCATCTCTTTATTACAAAACTTCGACTCTTATACCATGGAACCAGTTCCTCGAAAAGATAATCGACATGCGGATGCAGTGGCATGTGTGGCTTCTCTTGTATCTTTAGAGGACCCTGTGGTTGATCTTAAATTTGATATTCACAACCTTATTTCTCCAGCTATTGTAGACGATTCTAGCTTGGTAACATGTTGTGACTTTGTAGATTCAGATGAATGGTTCTCGCATATCGTAAGATATTTGACTGATGGTACCTTTCCTGATTCCGCTAATAGGAACACTAGGGCTAGAATCCGCAAGCTGTCTGCTAGATATATCATTCTTTCTAATGTCCTTTACCGAAGAGGTTATGATGGTCTTCTCCTTCGTTGTCTTAACAAATCGGAAATCCCCGTTGCTCTTGAAGAGGCACATTCAGGTGCCTGTGGGGGGCACTTTGGGGACAAATCCTTGGTTCATAGATTGCTTCGTATGGGATATTATTGGCAAACTATGTAGAAGGATTCTTTTTCATTTGTTAAAAAATGTCATCAATGTCAACAACACAATAATCTGATTCATGCTCCTGCTCAAGAACTTCGTTCTCAAGTAGCTTCTTGGCCTTTCTCTGCATGGGGTTTGGATTTTATTGGTAAAATCTCTCCTCCTTCATCTCAAGGACACACCTTCATTATAACCGCAACAGATTACTTTACGAAGTGGGTAGAAGCTATTCCCTTTCGCTCTACTACTACTGAAGTGATTTGTCAATTTCTTCTAGAAAACATCATTTCTTGATTCGGGATACCTTCCACTATTATCTCAGATAATGGGACATCATTTAAGAACAAGGACGTGAAGAAATTCCTCGAGAAGTATCATATCAAACATCAATTTTCTACACCATACTATCCTCAGTCAAATGGTCAAGCCGAGTCATCCAATAAAATAATTGAACAAATTCTTCGCAAAACTGTGAATAAGCATGGTAAGGATTGGAGTAACCAGCTAATCTATGCTCTTTGGGCCTACCGAACGAGTGTACGAATTGCTACGGGAACTACTCCTTATAATCTTGTTTATGGTGCTGACGCTATTATGCCCTTAGAGTTAGAGATTCCATCACTTAGGGTTTCTCTCAAAGGTATAGTAGATGATGACTCTTATAGAGAACAATGACTTCAACAGCTTGAGATGCTTGATGAATAGCGTATAAATGCTCTCGAGCATATTCAAGCATATCACAAAACTCTACAACGAAGCTATAATGATAAGGTTATTCAACGTTCCTTCTCAGTAGGTGACTTAGTCCTTTATGAGAATCAGCGCAATGTGAATGCCTTACCTGCAGAAAAGGGAAAATTTAGTCCTAATTGGCTTGGACCGTATATCGTTATTGAGGATTATGGATCAGGTGCTTCCAAAATAGTGGATGTAGACGGTACGCCTCTTAAAGAACCTATCAATGCTATGCACTTGCGTAGATATTATGCTTAATTCTTCATTCCTCATCTATCTCCTTTTCAATTCTTCAACATTGGATAATATGTTAGTATCTCTTAATTAAAGCAAAATAGAATTAAATGTTATGATGTTTAATCTATATTGCTTCGTTCCTGACAAGCGCATCTCTTTACTTTATAGTTTGTTTTGAATTCATTTATGTAAATTGTAAAAGATTTACATTTCCATTATGCTAGCATATTATATAGTGTCTTTATGTGTTAAGTAGAATCGTATCATGTTGTGTTTAAGTTCAAAATTAAATCACATTAGTTATATGATTCTTAGACTTAATGCATATTTCTTCCCTATCATCAATGTAGTACTTGATTAAATATTTTAATTAAATCACACATGTATCAATTTAATCAGGGAGCATTGAGAAATCAATCACATGGAAATTAAATTCTGAACATACATGTACATTTACCAAATGTATTAGATTTAATCAAAACAAAATATATATTGTTTTAAGAATTAAAGATAACACATTTGAGACAAAAGAGAAGCATGTATATATACATATATATATGTGGATCGTATACAAATATAGGTCACTGTACATCCAAAATGTGACCTCTCCTACATCATAAAATCATCTCCTATCCCTAGGGCTAGTGGCTGGAGAGTGTCGACTGGACGCTCCCTCCTGATCTAGCCGTGAAGGCGGACCCATGGGTGTGTAGCGCGATACAGACCGTGAGTGACTCCGAGAGGAACTCCTACGATCCCTAACCATAAGGATCGCACAATAGGTGGTAGCCTCAGCCTGAGCTGCTGCTAGATCTCGCCGCGCCCGCTGAAGGTCCTCTGATAGGACTCTCTCTCTCTCCCTCCATATGTCTACCTGTACTTGGAATGGGGAAAACAAGTCCTCATGCCGACCCGCGTTCCCCTAAGGCCTATAAGCAATCTGTGAGGAACTGGGGATCTGTGCTATCATGGAAATGTCTGTCACTGCCTGCTGAATCAGGGAACGCCATTCCTGCACATTAGCTGTGGTAGTAGAACAAATTTTTTGTTAGCACCATTCTATAACATCAAAACATTAATCAATCAATATAAACCTACTATACCTAGGTCTCCCTCACGCCAGTAGGGATCATGATACGGTAGCATCTTTGATTGGGATCTACTAGGCTCCCCTCGCTCGACTAATCTATGCACGATGGGTGTAGGTTGGACGGTACTAGGAACAGGTTTCTGTATCGCCTCATGTTCCCCCTGTGGGGGAATAAGAGGTGGATCCAGAGCTATGGTATCGTCTCCTGAATGGTGAGGAGCTGCATCTGACTCCTCCTCATCATCTCTATCCTCCTCCTCATCGTCCTCCTCGTCATCCTCATCCTCATCCTCATCTGCATCCTCACCTGCATCCTCCTCATCCTCATCTCTATCTGTATCGTCCTCCTCCTCCTCGGCGCTGGGCTGATCGCCTGTAGGTGGATTAGGGTCTCCCGCCTCCTCATGACCCTCTCCCTCCTCTGGCTCCTCTAACCTGGATCCCTGGTCCTCGTCTCGGTCTACATGTCTCCATGGGCCTGGATGGCCTGTCGGATGATCTGGTGGAAAGATAGGACCTGGATATGATCTCATAAACCATGAGACGTACCTACACTGTGCTCCAGGCTCTGCAGAGTAATCAGTGACTACATCCTGATCAGATCCCTCTATATCTGTAGTCTCGATGTCATCTATCGTCAGTCTAGCTACTGCTTTAGGTTTGGGAAGGACCCGTGAGTGTTGAGTATAGATGGGTACATCGGCTGGAACACTGCTCTAGCCCAAACTGCCTCCGTACTCAGTCGAAGTAGAATGGGACTATGATATGTGAATATCGTCCCCGCAATAGGCAGTTCCTCCATAAGCATGCTAACTGTCTCTCCATCCCATCCCATTTGTGCATCCACAGATAGGGTCTCCATATGGTCACCTCGGTTGTTAGTCTATCAAAAATCACTCTCCAATATAACAAATCTCCAAATCTCCACTCGCTGGTAAGTGGATAAGCAAACACCCTAGGTCGCTCGCTAGCCGTACTCAGCGGAAAGCCGACAGGCCTGGTGCATGTGAAGTGCTCTAAAATCCACACCTGCAGAAGTGTGCATGTCATCAAACTGCAACCCTGTCCAAATACATACTCCTCAAGGTCGTGATAGAGATGTGCAAGCATACTCCGACCCCAAGCATATACTCTCCTGTGTCTCTCCATCGCTCTGATACACCATGTGAGACCCCCATGCATGTGCGTCCCTCGCCCATTAGGGCAGACAGCTAGTGCTATGATGGCGATCATAAGGCGTCTCAGAAGGGGTACCTCCCCTGTAGGATGTAAGAGCCAGCTGACCATAATGCGACCTCTCGTCTTGCTCAGCATGACTCTCCCTATGCAATACACCTGCTCTCTCTGATGATCCTCCGCTGACCGATCGGTCGGGTATGTAACAGTCGCTCCTCTGATAGGAAGATGAAGTATACGGTATACATCCTCGAGTGTAACCGTCAGCTCTCCTACTGGAAGGTGAAAAGTGCATGTGTCAGGATCCCATCGCTCCATCAATGCCATCAGCGTCGCAGGATGGAACCGAATGGCTGGCATGAGGATCACATACCACAATCCCACAATTAACAATGTGTCTCTCTCTGCCTGAGTCAGCCGCGGAATCTGATCTCGCAAACTGCGAAGAATATGTCCCGCTGTATGCTCTCTCATGTATGGGAGGCCCTGCAACACAAAAACATAACCGTAATCAGTACTCGATCAGCAAAATCGCTCATGCAAACTGTCGAACATCATATGCCAACCCTAAAACCCCTCGCCGAGCCCTGATTGGGACCATGGCGCCCTGTCAAGGACCATGGCGCCCTGATTGGGACCATGGCGCCCTGTCAGGGACCATGGCGCCCTGAAGGGACCATGGCGCCCCTGTCAGGGACCATGGCGCCCTGGGGGGACCAGGGCACTACACAGGGACCATGGCGCCCTGGGTGGGTGCCAGGTCAGCATTCAAGGCCCGCATATGATCACAGAAAAGTCAAAATGCGAAAAAATCAAAAATCAACGTTCAGTCAACTCACCTCGTCTAGTGGCTCGTCGTCGATCACGGCCTGGCGCAGGATCTCAATCCTCGTGGGACGCTCCGGTCGTCGTTAAGGCATGATGATGGCTATGTGGGCTCCGCTGCAATGAATAGTATTCTGAAATCAACAAAGTGACAAATGCAAGTGTCACTTTCAAGGTATATACTTTCATTTGTTTATCTTTACTTTTGAAACCCTAATTTACCTCTATCATTCATTTTATCATAACTTGGGTTTGGGAGATGCAATTTTTGAGCCGTTTGTTGTGTTGGAATCATATTTTCCTTCCCCTACTCTCGGGATGTTCCAACAAGTGCTCTGATGAAGCCTATTTAGTGAACACCCCTCATCAATACTCTCTTACACAATTTGTTGCAAGTGAACATGCTACCCTGTTTCACCTCCCTAATAAGCAAGTCGAAACAGGGGGGGCATATAGCTACTCACAGATTTCATCACCTTCCTTAGTAAGCATTAGGTGATTTTGTGATCTAACGTGTGTTTTGTAGGGTGCAGTTCCTAACTGTGTACTGCAGATACCGCTGGGGGCTTCGTCCGACAACTTATGGATATATCCTTTTTCAAATGATGTTTACTTTTCTGTACTTTAGCTTGCATATGCACTTAGTACTCATATGACCACTAAAGTGGGGGCTAAATGTAGCGTCGTAAATTGTACGCACTTGCTAGGGTGGTACAATTTCACACCTAGTTTAGCACCCACCTTAGTGCATTTGACATTTTGCATTACATCATCCTATTTCATCATCCTTTGCATCATAAAGTTGGGCCCTTTCGCTAAAGTGTGCCCTTTGCATTTTATTCCTCCAATACATCACTTAATCAAAAACCCTAATTAAGTCCTATTTCGAACTTGGGGGCTTGGTTTCGGGGTCAAAACATCTTGAAATCACCTGTAACTTCGAGATTCTCTCTAAAATCATCATATCCGACGGCCCTGAAAATTTGGTGAAAAGTTGTCGGGACCGTGGCGCCCGGAGTGCACATGGTCCCGGACATTTTTCCCGAAATTTTGGGAGCACAATCCAATCATAAAATAAAGCTTAACCCCAAGAAATTGGCGGGATATCCAATCTCTAGGTCGGCCAAAAGACGAAATTACGATCTAGGGTTTCCTACATAAGAGCTCTCTTTCTTCATTCGAAGGGATCCGATTCTTGTTTTGAGGAACCTCATATGCAGCGAAAGAGCAGATCTTTGAAGACTTCAACACATTCAACATCCTTCTATCAAGCATCTATCAATTTCATTCCTTCACTTAGGGCTTGGAAGACATTGAAGAACAATAGGAGATTACCGACTGAAGATTGGCTTGTACTCCTCCCTTGAGGGTTGGGTATGATTTCATGTTGTTTTCATGTCTTTGCATAAGCTTCAATATATCATTTATTCATGCTTTAGATCACTTTTCATCTTGATTTAGAGCATTTACATTGTCATTTACAAGCAATTAGGGTTTACTTTCTAGGTTGCTCTAGTTTGCTTTCTTGCATTTTTAGGACCTTGCACACACACTAGGTCTGCACACACCATACATTTTACAAAACAACTTAGCTATTTGTGGAGGTGGAAATCACCGAAGCGGGGGTTTGACTAAGGCAAAACCCTATATAGTCGCCCATACACCCTTTTTCAGATATCAGTGCAGGTTCGGGACTCGGACGACGCCACAGGATACAGATCCGGAGAGAACAGGTCAACACAGCACTCTGTATCAAATTGCAGAGTAGAAGACTAGGACAGGGGCGCTGGGCGCCCTGGTCCCTGGGACAGAGGCGCTGGGTGCCCTGGTCCTCCAGACAGATAGCTTTCAGATAGCTTTCTGACAGTGTTTCAGAGTGCAAAACAATAGTTTTTGGTGCAGTTTTCAGGACAGTGGTGCCCGCGCCCCCGTCCCGAACATTTTCAGTCCGATTTTGACTCCGGGTACACATCTGCATTCTTATTTCATCCTTGTATTTACAGCTGTTCATTGTTTAATCTCGATTCTGCAATCTTGTTATTAGTTCATACTTGCATTTTGGGATTAGGGTTTGAACTTACATCATTTGATCTTACAATTTCAACAAGGGAATAGAAATCCTAATAGATATCCCGTGGCTCTCTCTTTCACAAAAATAAGTAGCCAATTGTGCGATATCTCTAGGCTCTTTCGTATTCCGTAATGTGTGTCAAAAGGTAGGATTAGGGCATGTTAACCTAGTCTCGCTTTTTCCCCTACACAGCCACCAAATCTTGTGACTTTGAAGATTTGAGAATCCCCATCTTGGTCAACTTAGATTGCTCAAGTATCAACATCTTTGTGAATGAATCAAATGAGGGAGAAGGGTATGAGGAACCTTGAGCTAACCTATGGGTGTGAAAGTTAGATACAAAGGTTGCATACTCTAAAGGAAGCTTGTCCAACAAGTTGTAAACCAATTGAGCATCATTTTTGTCAATTTCACAATCCTTTAGCTTTGCTCTTAGCTCATTTGCTTTTGTGACATAATCCTGGATTGTATCAAAATCCTTGGGATCCAAAGTTGTGAGTTCACTATCAAGCTTGTAGCCCTTAATCTCATCAACTTGATCATACAATTTCTTAAAAATATCCCAAGCCTCTTTAATTATGGTACACTTATCAATATGAAAAATAAGGTCATCTAATACATACTTTCTAAGAGTTCCAAGTGCCATATAATTCTTAGCAAGTCATTCAATTTGAGCATTAGGATCAAAGTTAGGATCAGGTGGTGTTGTAATAGTTCCATTTGCATAATGAATGAGTCATTTTTCCATTAGTTTACTTCATGCCTTAATCTTCCATGATGCATAATTATGAGGAGTTAAAAGTGGAAATTTAGGAGAACCCATGGCACCAAAATGAAAGAACACAAGATAGAGAGAGGCACAATCACACAAGACACCCCCCCAAAATACTCAATCAAGAAACCTCCCAAAATGGTGATTTGACACTTTATAAGTTTAGTGCGCATACAATGGGCCACTTGCAAAACAAGGAAAAGTGGACTTTTGATTTCAATTTACAACTTCTCAAAATGAGATATAAGAGACTTCAACAAATACTGCTAGTGATCTAAACTGAGATCCAAACAAAATACAAGTACCAAATAGGCCACAAAT